>NC_080082.1:41832572-42490473 GCF_949987535.1 Balaenoptera acutorostrata | reverse complement strand
GTCCTGAGCCAATGTGCCACCTAAGGAATGAAAGCAAAGTTTCCTTGCCACAGGAAAGCACACCGAGGCCTGGTGTTTCCTCTATGAAACTGACCTCAGCTTGAGGGTGAGGCCTATACTACATAGTAGAAAAGCTCGGAGTTACGGCTTTCTCCCTCTCTCGGACCCATACCCTGGGCTCAGCCGTGGGGGAATGCTGAGTGGGAGAGACTGCCTCTCTGCCGGACTCAGAAGGCTTCTTCCCTTTAGGGCAATTCCGTTTGTGTCTTACCTCGTGCAGGAGGAAAGAGGGCGCCTAGAGATACTCTAACATGAAATACCTAACGACAGAGGATCTGGAGGAGCTGGTTTCTCGGTGGAAGGAGCCAAAACGCCTGCATTGCTAAGGTCTCTTTCAGAACTGCCACACACTCTGCCGTCATAGGCCTAAGAATTGGAAATTGTGACGGCATGGCAACACTTGGAATCCTAGGATGCAGTGGAAGTGCGACTCTCAAACTAGATGGAAGAAGCTTCCAAGCATAGTGTTCTTCCATTTACAAAGAGAACCCAAGAGTGGGAGGCTGGTAGCCTTGTTGCTGGAGAGAACGGGCATCCCCGTGGGCCTGTCGGTTAATATCCTGTTTTTGACCCTCTAAGGAAACACTTCCAGAAAGCCTTTGGGAACCGCTTAGAGAGAACAGCTACGAAGTTGACGCACAGAACATTAACCTAGATACCAGCCCTGGGTCCCAATCATCCATCTTTCTCTCGAGGTTACCTAGCCCACGGAGGGATTCAAGCAGGGAGTTTGCCTTATACAACTGATACATGAAACTAGGATGAGATGGAGGGCCACTCTCCTTGCCCTCACACTACGTGGGTCCAGAGAAGTTATGACTCAGCAGAATTCAACACCCTTCCTCTACACGTGTGTACCCAAAAGAAGCGCTGGGCAGTGGGTGTTCTCAGGCCAAGAGCAGTCGTTGTTCTGGGCTGCACCTGCTCTGTGGTTCAAAGGTTCTCTGACTCTGCTCCTATGGAAGCATTTCAGAGCTGACGCTATCCCTGGGCTGCCAAAGCAAAGAGGCTTAGCGGCCTTTCACACTGAAGGCATGGGCTTCTTTCCCATTCAGAAAGTGTATGTTGCCCCTCCCAGGCTAGAGGCAAGTACGTTGACACCATTTGCTCTGCCCCTGGAAAATGCAAGTGGGTGTACTCGATTTGGGCTGCCTGGTGAAACAAGTTGCATTCACCAGCACCCTGAGTACCTTTCCTGAAGTGTGATTCCTAGCTAGGTATACTCGGTCTTCGGAGGCTAGATAGGAGCTAACATGTTAAACTTGGGGGGAAAGTCTTTGGCCAATGAGCAATATGCTTGTGCTTGTGCGAGGGTTAGGCAGGATCTTTCCAACACAGTGTGTTTACCTTACCATAAGCCGTCCCTTTGGCTGAAGCAGGCGGGGGTGGGGGCGTCTGTTTCACAGTCTGGGAAGCAGGGCCTCAGGTGAGTCTGCCCACTGACTGCCTGCCCTCCATCCTAGCCAGCTGAGAAAATATGGCAAGGCTGATGCAACCCGCTTACAACGAAATGTTTCTCTTCAGAATAGGAGATTGTGCTACCAAACACCAGCAGCTCCTCTCCCTCAGAGTGCTGTTTCTGTGTAGAGTAGTGTAAGACACCATGGTCCCCAGCTTAGAACAGATCTTTCCCAGTTGGTTTCAACCATGAAAGAGCCAGAAGGGCTGATATCAACTAATAGGGCTACACATCCCTGAATCTTTGGGGTAAGGCAGTCCGGAGCCAATATGCGAACTAAGGAATGAAAGCAGAGTTTCAAGCCTGGGAAGCAGGGCCTCAAGGAAGTCTGCCAACTGACTGCCCTCCTTTAAAGCCAGTTGAGAAAATGTGGCAAGGCTGATGCAACCCGCTTACAACGAAATGCCTCGCCTCAGAATAGGAGATTTTGCTACCAAACGCCAGCAGCTCGTTTCACTCAGAGCGCTGTTTCTGTGTAGACTAGGGAAAGACACCATGGTCCCCTGCTTAGAACGGCACTTTTCCCAGTTCGTTTCAGCCATGAAAGAGCCTGAAGGGCTGATCTCAAGTAATCGGGCTGCACATCCCTGAATCTTGGGGTAAGGCAGTCCTGAGCCAATGTGCCAACTAAGGAATGAAAGCAAATTTTACAGCCTGGGAAGCAGGCCTCAAGGAAGTCTGCCACCTGACTGCCCTTCTTTAAAGCCAGTTGAGAAAATGTGGCAAGGCTGATGCAACCCGCTTGCAACGAAATGTTTCTCTTCAGATTAGGAGATTGTGCTACCAAACACCAGCAGCTCCTCTCCCTCAGAGTGCTGTTTCTGTGTAGACTAGGGTAAGACACCATGGTCCCCAGCTTAGAACGGCTCTTTTCCCAGTTGGTTTCAGCCATGAAAGAGCCAGAAGGGCTGATCTCAAGTAATCGGGCTGCACATCCCTGAATCCTTGGGGTAAGGCCGTCCTGAGCCAATGTGCTAACGAAGGAATGAAAGCAAAGTTTCCAGCCTGGGAAGCAGGGACTCAAGGAAGTCTGCCAACTGACTGCCCTTCTTTAAAGCCAGTTGAGAAAATGTGGCAAGGCTGATGCAACCCGCTTGCAAAGAAATGTTTCTCTTCAGAATAGGAGATTTTGCTACCAAACGCCAGCAGCTCCTCTCCCTCAGAGTGCAGTTTCTGTGTAGACTGGGGAAAGACACCATTGTCCCCAGCTTAGAACGGCTCTTTTCCCAGTTGGTTTCATCCATGAAAGAGCCAGAAAAGCTGTTCTCAAACAATCGGGCTGAACATTCCAGAATCCTTGGGATAGGGCAGTTCTGAGCCAAAGTGCCCTCTAAGGAATGAAAGCAAAGTTTACTTGCAACAGGAAAGCACACCGAGGCCTGGTGTTTTCTCTAGGAAATTGGAGTGGGCTTGAAGGGTGAGGCCTACTGACTGCCCTCCTTTATAGCCACTTGTGAAAATGAGGCAAGGCTGATGCAACCCGCTTACAACGAAATGTTTCTCTTCAGAATAGGAGATTTTGCTACCAAACGCCAGCATCTCGTTGCACTCAGAGTGATGTTTCTGTGTAGACTAGGGAAAGACACCATGGTCCCCAGCTAAGAACGGCTCTTTTCCCAGTTGGTTTCATCCATGAAAGAGCCAGAAGGGCTGATCTCAAGTAATCGGGCTGCACATCCCTGAATCCTTGTGGTAAGGCCGTCCTGAGCCAATGTGCTAAGTATGGAATGAAAGCAAAGTTTCCAGCCTGGGAAGCAGGGCCTCAAGGAAGTCGGCCAACTGACTGCCCTTCTTTAAAGCCAGTTGAGAAAATGTGGCAAGGCTGATGCAACCTGCTTACATCGAAACGTTTCTCTTCAGAATAGGAGATTGTGCTACCAAAGGCCAGCAGCTCGTCTCCCTCAGAGTGCTCTTTCTGTGTAGACTAGGGAAAGACACCATGGTCCCCAGCTTAGAACGGCTCTTTTCCCAGTTGGTTTCATCCATGAAAGAGCCAGAAAAGCTGTTCTCAAACAATCGGGCTGAACATTCCTGAATCCTTGGGGTAGGGCAGTTCTGAGCCAAAGTGCCCCCTAAGGCATGAAAGCAAAGTTTACTTGCCACAGGAAAGCACACCGAGGCCTGGTGTTTTCTCTAGGAAATTGGAGTGGGCTTGAAGGGTGAGGCCTACTGACTGCCCTCCTTTATAGCCACTTGTGAAAATGAGGCAAGGCTGATGCAACCCGCTTACAACGAAATGTTTCAATTCAGAATAGGAGATTGTGCTACCAAACGCCAGCATCTCGTTTCACTCAGAGTGCTGTTTCTGTGTAGACTAGGGAAAGACACCATGGTCCCCAGCTAAGAACGGCTCTTTTCCCAGTTGGTTTCATCCATGAAAGGGCCAGAAAGGCTGATCTCAACTAATAGGGCTGCACATCCCTGAATCTTTGGGGTAAGGCAGTCCTGAGCCAATGTGCCAACTAAGGAATGAAAGCAAAGTTTACAGCCTGGGAAGCAGGGCCTCAAGGAAGTTTGCCAATTGACTGCCCTCCTTTAAAGCCAGTTGAGAAAATGTGGCAAGGCTGATGCAACCCGCTTGCAAAGAAATGTTTCTCTTCAGAATAGGAGATTTTGCTACCAAACGCCAGCATCTCGTTTCACTCAGAGCGCTCTTTCTGTGTAGACTAGGGAAAGACACCATGGTCCCCAGCTTAGAACGGCTCTTTTCCCAGTTGGTTTCATCCATGAAAGAGCCAGAAAAGCTGTTCTCCAACAGTCGGGCTGAACATTCCTGAATCCTTGGGGTAGGGCAGTTCTGAGCCAAAGTGCCCCCTAAGGAATGAAAGCAAAGTTTACTTGCCACAGGAAAGCACACCGAGGCCTGGTGTTTTCTCTAGGAAATTGGAGTGGGCTTGAAGGGTGAGGCCTACTGACTGCCCTCCTTTATAGCCACTTGTGAAAATGAGGCAAGGCTGATGCAACCCGCTTACAACGAAATGTTTCTCTTCAGAATAGGAGATTTTGCTACCAAACGCCAGCATCTCGTTTCACTCAGAGTGCTGTTTCTGTGTAGACTAGGGAAAGACACCATGGTCCCCAGCTAAGAACGGCTCTTTTTCCAGTTGGTTTCATCCATGAAAGGGCCAGAAGGGCTGATTTCAAGTAATCGGGCTGCACATCCCTGAATCCTTGGGGTAAGGCCGTCCTGAGCCAATGTGCTAACGCAGGAATGAAAGTAAAGTTTCCAGCCTGGGAAGCAGGGCCTCAAGGAAGTCTGCCAACTGACTGCCCTTCTTTAAAGTCAGTTGAGAAAATGTGGCAAGGCTGATGAAACCCGCTTGCAAAGAAATGTTTCTCTTCAGAATAGGAGATTTTGCTACCAAACGCCAGCAGCTCCTCTCCCTCAGAGTGCTGTTTCTGTGTAGACTGGGGAAAGACACCATTGTCCCCAGCTTAGAACGGCTCTTTTCCCAGTTGGTTTCATCTATGAAAGAGCCAAATAAGCTGTTCTCAAACAATCGGGCTGAACATTCCTGAATCCTTGGGGTAGGGCAGTTCTGAGCCAAAGTGCCCCCTAAGGAATGAAAGCAAATTTTACTTGCCACAGGAAAGCACACCGAGGCCTGGTGTTTTTTCTAGGAAATTGGAGTGGGCTTGAAGGGTGAGGCCTACTGACTGCCCTCCTTTATAGCCACTTGTGAAAATGAGGCAAGGCTGATGCAACCTGCTTACAACGAAATGTTTCTCTTCAGGATAGGAGATTTTGCTACCAATCCCCAGCATCTCGTTTCACTCAGAGCGCTCTTTCTGTGTAGACTAGGGAAAGACACCATGGTCCCCAGCTTAGAACGGCTCTTTTCCCAGTTGGCTTCATCCATGAAAGAGCCAGAAAAGCTGTTCTCCAACAATCGGGCTGAACATTCCTGAATCCTTGGGGTAGGGCAGTTCTGAGCCAAAGTGTCCCCTAAGGAATGAAAGCAAAGTTTACTTGCCACAGGAAAGCACACAGAGGCCTGGTGTTTTCTCTAGGAAATTGGAGTGGGCTTGAAGGGTGAGGCCTACTGACTGCCCTCCTTTATAGCCACTTGTGAAAATGAGGCAAGGCTTATGCAACCCGCTTACAACGAAATGTTTCTCTTCAGAATAGGAGATTGTGCTACCAAACGCCAGCAGCTCGTCTCCCTCAGAGTGCTCTTTCTGTGTAGACTAGGGAAAGACACCATGGTCCCCAGCTTAGAACGGCTCTTTTCCCAGTTGGTTTCATCCATGAAAGAGCCAGAAAAGCTGTTCTCCAACAATCGGGCTGAACATTCCTGAATCCTTGGGGTAGGGCAGTTCTGAGCCAAAGTGCCCCCTAAGGAATGAAAGCAAAGTTTACTTGCCACAGGAAAGCACACCGAGGCCTGGTGTTTTCTCTAGGAAATTGGAGTGGGCTTGAAGGGTGAGGCCTACTGACTGCCCTCCTTTATAGCCACTTGTGAAAATGAGGCAAGGCTGATGCAACCCGCTTACAACGAAATGTTTCTCTTCAGAATAGGAGATTTTGCTACCAAACGTCAGCAGCTCGTCTCACTCAGAGTGCGCTTTCTGTGTAGACTAGGGAAAGACACCATGGTCCCCAGCTTAGAACGGCTCTTCTCCCAGTTGGTTTCATCCATGTAAGAGCCAGAAGGGCTGATCCTAAGTAATCGGGCTGCACAACCCTGAATCCTTGGGGTAAGGCCGTCCTGAGCCAATGTGCTAACTAAGGAATGAAAGCAAAGATTCCAGCCTGGGAAGCAGGGCCTCAAGTAAGTCTGCCAACTGACTGCCCTTCTTTAAAGCCAGTTCAGAAAATGTGACAAGGCTGATGCAACCCGCTTACAACGAAATGTTTCTCTTCAGAATAGGAGATTTTGCTACCAAACGCCAGCAGCTCGTCTCCCTCAGAGTGCTGTTTCTGTTAGACTAGGGTAAGACACCATGGTGCCCAGCTTAGAACGGCTCTTTTCCCAGTTGGTTTCATCCATGAAAGAGCTAGAAAAGCTGTTCTCAAGCAATCGGGCTGCACATCCCTGAATCCTTGGGGTAAGGCCGTCCTGAGCCAATGTGCTAACTAAGGAATGAAAGTAAAATTTCCAGCCTGGGAAGCAGGGCCTCAAGTAAGTCTGCCACCTGACTGCCCTTCTTTAAAGCCAGTTGAGAAAATGTGACAAGGCTGATGCAACCCGCTTACAACGAAATGTTTCTCTTCAGAATAGGAGATTGTGCTACCAAACACCAGCAGCTCCTCTCCCTCAGAGTGCTGTTTCTGTGTAGACTAGGGTAAGACACCATGGTCCCCAGCTTAGAACGGCTCTTTTCCCAGTTGGTTTCAGCCATGAAAGACCAGAAGGGCTGATCTCAAGTAATCGGGCTGCACATCCCTGAATCATTGTGGTAAGGCCGTCCTGAGCCAATGTGCTAACTATGGAATGAAAGCAAAGTTTCCAGCCTGGGAAGCAGGGCCTCAAGGAAGTCTGCCAACTGACTGCCCTTCTTTAAAGCCAGTTGAGAACATGTGGCAAGGCTGATGCAACCCGCTTACAACGAAATGTTTCTCTTCAGAATAGGAGATTGTGCTACCAAACGCCAGCAGCTCGTTTCCCTCAGAGTGCTCTTTCTGTGTAGACTAGGGAAAGACACCATGGTCCCCAGCTTAGAACCGCTCTTTTCCCAGTTGGTTTCATCCATGAAAGAGCCAGAAAAGCTGTTCTCAAACAACCGGGCTGAACATTCCTGAATCCTTGGGGTAGGGCAGTTCTGAGCCAAAGTGCCCCCTAAGGAATGAAAGCAAAGTTTACTTGCCACAGGAAAGCACACCGAGGCCTGGTGTTTTCTCTAGGAAATTGGAGTGGGCTTGAAGGGTGAGGCCTACTGACTGCCCTCCTTTATAGCCACTTGTGAAAACGAGGCAAGGCTGATGCAACCTGCTTACAACGAAATGTTTCTCTTCAGGATTGGAGATTTGCTACCAAACGCCAGCAGCTCCTCTCCTTCAGTGTGCGCTTTCTGTGTAGACTAGGGAAAGACACCATGGTCCCCAGCTTAGAACGGCTCTTTTCCCAGTTGGTTTCATCCATGAAAGAGCCAGAAGGGCTGATCTCAAGTAATCGGGCTGCACAACCCTGAATCCTTGGGGGTAAGGCCGTCCTGAGCCAATGTGCTAACTAAGGAATGAAAGCAAAGATTCCAGCCTGGGAAGCAGGGCCTCAAGTAAGTCTGCCAACTGACTGCCTTTCTTTAAAGCCAGTTCAGAACATGTGACAAGGCTGATGCAACCCGCTTACAACGAAATGTTTCTCTTCAGAATAGGAGATTGTGCTACCAAACGCCAGCAGCTCGTCTCCCTCAGAGTGCTGTTTCTGTTAGACTAGGGTAAGACACCATGGTGCCCAGCTTAGAACGGCTCTTTTCCCAGTTGGTTTCATCCATGAAAGAGCCAGAAAAGCTGTTCTCCAACAATCGGGATGAACATTCCTGAATCCTTGGGGTAGGGCAGTTCTGAGCCAAAGTGCCCCGTAAGGAATGAAAGCAATGTTTACTTGCGACGGGAAAGCACACCGAGGCCTGGTGTTTTCTCTAGGAAATTGGAGTGGGCTTGAAGGGTGAGGCCTACTGACTGCCCTCCTTTATAGCCACTTGTGAAAATGAGGCAAGGCTGATGCAACCCGCTTACAACGAAATGTTTCTCTTCAGAATAGGAGATTTTGCTACCAAACGTCAGCATCTCGTTTCACTCAGAGCGCTCTTTCTGTGTAGACTAGGGAAAGACACCATGGTCCCCAGCTTAGAACGGCTCTTTTCCCAGTTGGTTTCATCCATGAAAGAGCCAGAAAAGCTGTTCTCAAACAATCGGGATGAACATTCCTGAATCCTTGGGGTAGGGCAGTTCTGAGCCAAAGTGCCCCCTAAGGAATGAAAGCAAAGTTTCCTTGCCACAGGAGACCATACCGAGGCTTGGTGTTTCCTCTATGAAATTGGAGTAGGTTTGAAGGGTGAGGACTACTGACTGCCCTCCTTTATACCCAGTTGAGAAAACGTGGCAAGGCTGATACAACCCGCTTACAACGAAATGTTTCTCTTCAGAATAGGAGATTTTGCTACCAAACGCCAGCAGCTCGTCTCACTCAGAGTGCTGTTTTTGTGTAGACTAGGGAAAGACACCATGGTCCCCAGCTTAGAACGGCTGTTTTCCCAGTTGGTTTCATCCATGAAAGAGCCAGAAGGGCTGATCTCAAGTAATCGGGCTGCACATCCTGAATCCTTGTGGTAAGGCCGTCCTGAGCCAATGTGCTAAGTATGGAATGAAAGCAAAGTTTCCAGCCTGGGAAGCAGGGCCTCAAGGAAGTCTGCCAACTGACTGCCCTACTTTAAAGCCAGTTGAGAAAATGTGGCAAGGCTGATGCAACCCGCTTAGAACGAAATGTTTCTCTTCAGAATAGGAGATTGTGCTACCAAACGCCAGCAGCTCGTCTCCCTCAGAGTGCTCTTTCTGTGTAGACTAGGGAAAGACACCATGGTCCCCAGCTTAGAACGGCTCTTTTCCCAGTTGGTTTCATCTATGAAAGAGCCAAATAAGCTGTTCTCAAACAATCGGGCTGAACATTCCTGAATCCTTGGGGTAGGGCAGTTCTGAGCCAAAGTGCCCCCTAAGGAATGAAAGCAAAGTTTACTTGCCACAGGAAAGCACACCGAGGCCTGGTGTTTTTTCTAGGAAATTGGAGTGGGCTTGAAGGGTGAGGCCTACTGACTGCCCTCCTTTATAGCCACTTGTGAAAATGAGGCAAGGCTGATGCAACCTGCTTACAACGAAATGTTTCTCTTCAGGATAGGAGATTTTGCTACCAATCCCCAGCATCTCGTTTCACTCAGAGCGCTCTTTCTGTGTAGACTAGGGAAAGACACCATGGTCCCCAGCTTAGAACGGCTCTTTTCCCAGTTGGCTTCATCCATGAAAGAGCCAGAAAAGCTGTTCTCCAACAATCGGGCTGAACATTCCTGAATCCTTGGGGTAGGGCAGTTCTGAGCCAAAGTGTCCCCTAAGGAATGAAAGCAAAGTTTACTTGCCACAGGAAAGCACACAGAGGCCTGGTGTTTTCTCTAGGAAATTGGAGTGGGCTTGAAGGGTGAGGCCTACTGACTGCCCTCCTTTATAGCCACTTGTGAAAATGAGGCAAGGCTTATGCAACCCGCTTACAACGAAATGTTTCTCTTCAGAATAGGAGATTGTGCTACCAAACGCCAGCAGCTCGTCTCCCTCAGAGTGCTCTTTCTGTGTAGACTAGGGAAAGACACCATGGTCCCCAGCTTAGAACGGCTCTTTTCCCAGTTGGTTTCATCCATGAAAGAGCCAGAAAAGCTGTTCTCCAACAATCGGGCTGAACATTCCTGAATCCTTGGGGTAGGGCAGTTCTGAGCCAAAGTGCCCCCTAAGGAATGAAAGCAAAGTTTACTTGCCACAGGAAAGCACACCGAGGCCTGGTGTTTTCTCTAGGAAATTGGAGTGGGCTTGAAGGGTGAGGCCTACTGACTGCCCTCCTTTATAGCCACTTGTGAAAATGAGGCAAGGCTGATGCAACCCGCTTACAACGAAATGTTTCTCTTCAGAATAGGAGATTTTGCTACCAAACGTCAGCAGCTCGTCTCACTCAGAGTGCGCTTTCTGTGTAGACTAGGGAAAGACACCATGGTCCCCAGCTTAGAACGGCTCTTCTCCCAGTTGGTTTCATCCATGTAAGAGCCAGAAGGGCTGATCCTAAGTAATCGGGCTGCACAACCCTGAATCCTTGGGGTAAGGCCGTCCTGAGCCAATGTGCTAACTAAGGAATGAAAGCAAAGATTCCAGCCTGGGAAGCAGGGCCTCAAGTAAGTCTGCCAACTGACTGCCCTTCTTTAAAGCCAGTTCAGAAAATGTGACAAGGCTGATGCAACCCGCTTACAACGAAATGTTTCTCTTCAGAATAGGAGATTTTGCTACCAAACGCCAGCAGCTCGTCTCCCTCAGAGTGCTGTTTCTGTTAGACTAGGGTAAGACACCATGGTGCCCAGCTTAGAACGGCTCTTTTCCCAGTTGGTTTCATCCATGAAAGAGCTAGAAAAGCTGTTCTCAAGCAATCGGGCTGCACATCCCTGAATCATTGTGGTAAGGCCGTCCTGAGCCAATGTGCTAACTATGGAATGAAAGCAAAGTTTCCAGCCTGGGAAGCAGGGCCTCAAGGAAGTCTGCCAACTGACTGCCCTTCTTTAAAGCCAGTTGAGAAAATGTGGCAAGGCTGATGCAACCCGCTTACAACGAAATGTTTCTCTTCAGAATAGGAGATTGTGCTACCAAACGCCAGCAGCTCGTTTCCCTCAGAGTGCTCTTTCTGTGTAGACTAGGGAAAGACACCATGGTCCCCAGCTTAGAACCGCTCTTTTCCCAGTTGGTTTCATCCATGAAAGAGCCAGAAAAGCTGTTCTCAAACAACCGGGCTGAACATTCCTGAATCCTTGGGGTAGGGCAGTTCTGAGCCAAAGTGCCCCCTAAGGAATGAAAGCAAAGTTTACTTGCCACAGGAAAGCACACCGAGGCCTGGTGTTTTCTCTAGGAAATTGGAGTGGGCTTGAAGGGTGAGGCCTACTGACTGCCCTCCTTTATAGCCACTTGTGAAAACGAGGCAAGGCTGATGCAACCTGCTTACAACGAAATGTTTCTCTTCAGGATTGGAGATTTGCTACCAAACGCCAGCAGCTCCTCTCCTTCAGTGTGCGCTTTCTGTGTAGACTAGGGAAAGACACCATGGTCCCCAGCTTAGAACGGCTCTTTTCCCAGTTGGTTTCATCCATGAAAGAGCCAGAAGGGCTGATCTCAAGTAATCGGGCTGCACAACCCTGAATCCTTGGGGGTAAGGCCGTCCTGAGCCAATGTGCTAACTAAGGAATGAAAGCAAAGATTCCAGCCTGGGAAGCAGGGCCTCAAGTAAGTCTGCCAACTGACTGCCTTTCTTTAAAGCCAGTTCAGAACATGTGACAAGGCTGATGCAACCCGCTTACAACGAAATGTTTCTCTTCAGAATAGGAGATTGTGCTACCAAACGCCAGCAGCTCGTCTCCCTCAGAGTGCTGTTTCTGTTAGACTAGGGTAAGACACCATGGTGCCCAGCTTAGAACGGCTCTTTTCCCAGTTGGTTTCATCCATGAAAGAGCCAGAAAAGCTGTTCTCCAACAATCGGGATGAACATTCCTGAATCCTTGGGGTAGGGCAGTTCTGAGCCAAAGTGCCCCGTAAGGAATGAAAGCAATGTTTACTTGCGACGGGAAAGCACACCGAGGCCTGGTGTTTTCTCTAGGAAATTGGAGTGGGCTTGAAGGGTGAGGCCTACTGACTGCCCTCCTTTATAGCCACTTGTGAAAATGAGGCAAGGCTGATGCAACCCGCTTACAACGAAATGTTTCTCTTCAGAATAGGAGATTTTGCTACCAAACGTCAGCATCTCGTTTCACTCAGAGCGCTCTTTCTGTGTAGACTAGGGAAAGACACCATGGTCCCCAGCTTAGAACGGCTCTTTTCCCAGTTGGTTTCATCCATGAAAGAGCCAGAAAAGCTGTTCTCAAACAATCGGGATGAACATTCCTGAATCCTTGGGGTAGGGCATTTCTGAGCCAAAGTGCCCCCTAAGGAATGAAAGCAAAGTTTCCTTGCCACAGGAGACCATACCGAGGCTTGGTGTTTCCTCTATGAAATTGGAGTAGGTTTGAAGGGTGAGGACTACTGACTGCCCTCCTTTATACCCAGTTGAGAAAACGTGGCAAGGCTGATACAACCCGCTTACAACGAAATGTTTCTCTTCAGAATAGGAGATTTTGCTACCAAACGCCAGCAGCTCGTCTCACTCAGAGTGCTGTTTTTGTGTAGACTAGGGAAAGACACCATGGTCCCCAGCTTAGAACGGCTGTTTTCCCAGTTGGTTTCATCCATGAAAGAGCCAGAAGGGCTGATCTCAAGTAATCGGGCTGCACATCCTGAATCCTTGTGGTAAGGCCGTCCTGAGCCAATGTGCTAAGTATGGAATGAAAGCAAAGTTTCCAGCCTGGGAAGCAGGGCCTCAAGGAAGTCTGCCAACTGACTGCCCTACTTTAAAGCCAGTTGAGAAAATGTGGCAAGGCTGATGCAACCCGCTTAGAACGAAATGTTTCTCTTCAGAATAGGAGATTGTGCTACCAAACGCCAGCAGCTCGTCTCCCTCAGAGTGCTCTTTCTGTGTAGACTAGGGAAAGACACCATGGTCCCCAGCTTAGAACGGCTCTTTTCCCAGTTGGTTTCATCTATGAAAGAGCCAAATAAGCTGTTCTCAAACAATCGGGCTGAACATTCCTGAATCCTTGGGGTAGGGCAGTTCTGAGCCAAAGTGCCCCCTAAGGAATGAAAGCAAAGTTTACTTGCCACAGGAAAGCACACCGAGGCCTGGTGTTTTTTCTAGGAAATTGGAGTGGGCTTGAAGGGTGAGGCCTACTGACTGCCCTCCTTTATAGCCACTTGTGAAAATGAGGCAAGGCTTATGCAACCCGCTTACAACGAAATGTTTCTCTTCAGAATAGGAGATTGTGCTACCAAACGCCAGCAGCTCGTCTCCCTCAGAGTGCTCTTTCTGTGTAGACTAGGGAAAGACACCATGGTCCCCAGCTTAGAACGGCTCTTTTCCCAGTTGGTTTCATCCATGAAAGAGCCAGAAAAGCTGTTCTCCAACAATCGGGCTGAACATTCCTGAATCCTTGGGGTAGGGCAGTTCTGAGCCAAAGTGCCCCCTAAGGAATGAAAGCAAAGTTTACTTGCCACAGGAAAGCACACCGAGGCCTGGTGTTTTCTCTAGGAAATTGGAGTGGGCTTGAAGGGTGAGGCCTACTGACTGCCCTCCTTTATAGCCACTTGTGAAAATGAGGCAAGGCTGATGCAACCCGCTTACAACGAAATGTTTCTCTTCAGAATAGGAGATTTTGCTACCAAACGTCAGCAGCTCGTCTCACTCAGAGTGCGCTTTCTGTGTAGACTAGGGAAAGACACCATGGTCCCCAGCTTAGAACGGCTCTTCTCCCAGTTGGTTTCATCCATGTAAGAGCCAGAAGGGCTGATCCTAAGTAATCGGGCTGCACAACCCTGAATCCTTGGGGTAAGGCCGTCCTGAGCCAATGTGCTAACTAAGGAATGAAAGCAAAGATTCCAGCCTGGGAAGCAGGGCCTCAAGTAAGTCTGCCAACTGACTGCCCTTCTTTAAAGCCAGTTCAGAAAATGTGACAAGGCTGATGCAACCCGCTTACAACGAAATGTTTCTCTTCAGAATAGGAGATTTTGCTACCAAACGCCAGCAGCTCGTCTCCCTCAGAGTGCTGTTTCTGTTAGACTAGGGTAAGACACCATGGTGCCCAGCTTAGAACGGCTCTTTTCCCAGTTGGTTTCATCCATGAAAGAGCTAGAAAAGCTGTTCTCAAGCAATCGGGCTGCACATCCCTGAATCCTTGGGGTAAGGCCGTCCTGAGCCAATGTGCTAACTAAGGAATGAAAGTAAAATTTCCAGCCTGGGAAGCAGGGCCTCAAGTAAGTCTGCCACCTGACTGCCCTTCTTTAAAGCCAGTTGAGAAAATGTGACAAGGCTGATGCAACCCGCTTACAACGAAATGTTTCTCTTCAGAATAGGAGATTGTGCTACCAAACACCAGCAGCTCCTCTCCCTCAGAGTGCTGTTTCTGTGTAGACTAGGGTAAGACACCATGGTCCCCAGCTTAGAACGGCTCTTTTCCCAGTTGGTTTCAGCCATGAAAGACCAGAAGGGCTGATCTCAAGTAATCGGGCTGCACATCCCTGAATCATTGTGGTAAGGCCGTCCTGAGCCAATGTGCTAACTATGGAATGAAAGCAAAGTTTCCAGCCTGGGAAGCAGGGCCTCAAGGAAGTCTGCCAACTGACTGCCCTTCTTTAAAGCCAGTTGAGAACATGTGGCAAGGCTGATGCAACCCCCTTACAACGAAATGTTTCTCTTCAGAATAGGAGATTGTGCTACCAAACGCCAGCAGCTCGTTTCCCTCAGAGTGCTCTTTCTGTGTAGACTAGGGAAAGACACCATGGTCCCCAGCTTAGAACCGCTCTTTTCCCAGTTGGTTTCATCCATGAAAGAGCCAGAAAAGCTGTTCTCAAACAACCGGGCTGAACATTCCTGAATCCTTGGGGTAGGGCAGTTCTGAGCCAAAGTGCCCCCTAAGGAATGAAAGCAAAGTTTACTTGCCACAGGAAAGCACACCGAGGCCTGGTGTTTTCTCTAGGAAATTGGAGTGGGCTTGAAGGGTGAGGCCTACTGACTGCCCTCCTTTATAGCCACTTGTGAAAACGAGGCAAGGCTGATGCAACCTGCTTACAACGAAATGTTTCTCTTCAGGATTGGAGATTTGCTACCAAACGCCAGCAGCTCCTCTCCTTTAGTGTGCGCTTTCTGTGTAGACTAGGGAAAGACACCATGGTCCCCAGCTTAGAACGGCTCTTTTCCCAGTTGGTTTCATCCATGAAAGAGCCAGAAGGGCTGATCTCAAGTAATCGGGCTGCACAACCCTGAATCCTTGGGGGTAAGGCCGTCCTGAGCCAATGTGCTAACTAAGGAATGAAAGCAAAGATTCCAGCCTGGGAAGCAGGGCCTCAAGTAAGTCTGCCAACTGACTGCCTTTCTTTAAAGCCAGTTCAGAACATGTGACAAGGCTGATGCAACCCGCTTACAACGAAATGTTTCTCTTCAGAATAGGAGATTGTGCTACCAAACGCCAGCAGCTCGTCTCCCTCAGAGTGCTGTTTCTGTTAGACTAGGGTAAGACACCATGGTGCCCAGCTTAGAACGGCTCTTTTCCCAGTTGGTTTCATCCATGAAAGAGCCAGAAAAGCTGTTCTCCAACAATCGGGATGAACATTCCTGAATCCTTGGGGTAGGGCAGTTCTGAGCCAAAGTGCCCCGTAAGGAATGAAAGCAATGTTTACTTGCGACGGGAAAGCACACCGAGGCCTGGTGTTTTCTCTAGGAAATTGGAGTGGGCTTGAAGGGTGAGGCCTACTGACTGCCCTCCTTTATAGCCACTTGTGAAAATGAGGCAAGGCTGATGCAACCCGCTTACAACGAAATGTTTCTCTTCAGAATAGGAGATTTTGCTACCAAACGTCAGCATCTCGTTTCACTCAGAGCGCTCTTTCTGTGTAGACTAGGGAAAGACACCATGGTCCCCAGCTTAGAACGGCTCTTTTCCCAGTTGGTTTCATCCATGAAAGAGCCAGAAAAGCTGTTCTCAAACAATCGGGATGAACATTCCTGAATCCTTGGGGTAGGGCAGTTCTGAGCCAAAGTGCCCCCTAAGGAATGAAAGCAAAGTTTCCTTGCCACAGGAGACCATACCGAGGCTTGGTGTTTCCTCTATGAAATTGGAGTAGGTTTGAAGGGTGAGGACTACTGACTGCCCTCCTTTATACCCAGTTGAGAAAACGTGGCAAGGCTGATACAACCCGCTTACAACGAAATGTTTCTCTTCAGAATAGGAGATTTTGCTACCAAACGCCAGCAGCTCGTCTCACTCAGAGTGCTGTTTTTGTGTAGACTAGGGAAAGACACCATGGTCCCCAGCTTAGAACGGCTGTTTTCCCAGTTGGTTTCATCCATGAAAGAGCCAGAAGGGCTGATCTCAAGTAATCGGGCTGCACATCCTGAATCCTTGTGGTAAGGCCGTCCTGAGCCAATGTGCTAAGTATGGAATGAAAGCAAAGTTTCCAGCCTGGGAAGCAGGGCCTCAAGGAAGTCTGCCAACTGACTGCCCTACTTTAAAGCCAGTTGAGAAAATGTGGCAAGGCTGATGCAACCCGCTTAGAACGAAATGTTTCTCTTCAGAATAGGAGATTGTGCTACCAAACGCCAGCAGCTCGTCTCCCTCAGAGTGCTCTTTCTGTGTAGACTAGGGAAAGACACCATGGTCCCCAGCTTAGAACGGCTCTTTTCCCAGTTGGTTTCATCTATGAAAGAGCCAAATAAGCTGTTCTCAAACAATCGGGCTGAACATTCCTGAATCCTTGGGGTAGGGCAGTTCTGAGCCAAAGTGCCCCCTAAGGAATGAAAGCAAAGTTTACTTGCCACAGGAAAGCACACCGAGGCCTGGTGTTTTTTCTAGGAAATTGGAGTGGGCTTGAAGGGTGAGGCCTACTGACTGCCCTCCTTTATAGCCACTTGTGAAAATGAGGCAAGGCTGATGCAACCTGCTTACAACGAAATGTTTCTCTTCAGGATAGGAGATTTTGCTACCAATCCCCAGCATCTCGTTTCACTCAGAGCGCTCTTTCTGTGTAGACTAGGGAAAGACACCATGGTCCCCAGCTTAGAACGGCTCTTTTCCCAGTTGGTTTCATCCATGAAAGAGCCAGAAGGGCTGATCTCAAGTAATCGGGCTGCACAACCCTGAATCCTTGGGGTAAGGCCGTCCTGAGCCAATGTGCTAACTAAGGAATGAAAGTAAATTTTCCAGCCTGGGAAGCAGGGCCTCAAGTAAGTCTGCCACCTGACTGCCCTTCTTTAAAGCCAGTTGAGAAAATGTGGCAAGGCTGATGCAACCCGCTTACAACAAAATGTTTCTCTTCAGAATAGGAGATTGTGCTACCAAACACCAGCAGCTCCTCTCCCTCAGAGTGCTGTTTCTGTGTAGACTAGGGTAAGACACCATGGTCCCCAGCTTAGAACGGCTCTTTTCCCAGTTGGTTTCAGCCATGAAAGAGCCAGAAGGGCTGATCTCAAGTAATCGGGCTGCACATCCCTGAATCCTTGGGGTAAGGCCGTCCTGAGCCAATGTGCTAACGAAGGAATGAAAGCAAATTTTTCAGCCTGGGAAGCAGGGACTCAAGGAAGTCTGCCAACTGACTGCCCTTCTTTAAAGCCAGTTGAGAAAATGTGGCAAGGCTGATGCAACCCGCTTGCAAAGAAATGTTTCTCTTCAGAATAGGAGATTTTGCTACCAAACGCCAGCAGCTCCTCTCCCTCAGAGTGCAGTTTCTGTGTAGACTGGGGAAAGACACCATTGTCCCCAGCTTAGAACGGCTCTTTTCCCAGTTGGTTTCATCCATGAAAGAGCCAGAAAAGCTGTTCTCAAACAATCGGGCTGAACATTCCAGAATCCTTGGGATAGGGCAGTTCTGAGCCAAAGTGCCCTCTAAGGAATGAAAGCAAAGTTTACTTGCCACAGGAAAGCACACCGAGGCCTGGTGTTTTCTCTAGGAAATTGGAGTGGGCTTGAAGGGTGAGGCCTACTGACTGCCCTCCATAATAGCCACTTGTGAAAATGAGGCAAGGCTGATGCAACCTGCTTACAACGAAATGTTTCTCTTCAGGATAGGAGATTTTGCTACCAAACGCCAGCAGTTCCTCTCCCTCAGTGTGCTGTTTCTGTGTAGACTAGGGAAAGACACCATGGTCCCCAGCTTAGAACGGCTCTTCTCCCAGTTGGTTTCATCCATGAAAGAGCCAGAAGGGCTGATCCCAAGTAATCAGGCTGCACAACCCTGAATCCTTGGGGTAAGGCCGTCCTGAGCCAATGTGCTAAGTATGGAATGAAAGCAAAGATTCCAGCCTGGGAAGCAGGGCCTCAAGTAAGTCTGCCAACTAACTGCCCTTCTTTAAAGCCAGTTCAGAAAATGTGACAAGGCTGATGCAACCCGCTTACAACGAAATGTTTCTCTTCAGAATAGGAGATTGTGCTACCAAACGCCAGCAGCTCGTCTCCCTCAGAGTGCTGTTTCTGTTAGACTAGGGTAAGACACCATGGTGCCCAGCTTAGAACGGCTCTTTTCCCAGTTGGTTTCATCCATGAAAGAGCCAGAAAAGCTGTTCTCCAACAATCGGGCTGAACATTCCTGAATCCTTGGGGTAGGGCAGTTCTGAGCCAAAGTGCCCCGTAAGGAATGAAAGCAATGTTTACTTGCAACGGGAAAGCACACAGAGGCCTGGTGTTTTCTCTAGGAAATTGGAGAGGGCTTGAAGGGTTAGGCCTACTGACTGCCCTCCTTTATAGCCACTTGTGAAAATGAGGCAAGGCTGATGCAACCCGCTTACAACGAAATGTTTCTCTTCAGAATAGGAGATTTTGCTACCAAACGTCAGCATCTCGTTTCACTCAGAGCGCTCTTTCTGTGTAGACTAGGGAAAGACACCATGGTCCCCAGCTTAGAACGGCTCTTTTCCCAGTTGGTTTCATCCATGAAAGAGCCAGAAAAGCTGTTCTCAAACAATCGGGATGAACATTCCTGAATCCTTGGGGTAGGGCAGTTCTGAGCCAAAGTGCCCCCTAAGGAATGAAAGCAAAGTTTCCTTGCCACAGGAGACCATACCGAGGCTTGGTGTTTCCTCTATGAAATTGGAGTAGGTTTGAAGGGTGAGGACTACTGACTGCCCTCCTTTATACCCAGTTGAGAAAATGTGGCAAGGCTGATACAACCCGCTTACAACGAAATGTTTCTCTTCAGAATAGGAGATTTTGCTACCAAACGCCAGCAGCTCGTCTCACTCAGAGTGCTCTTTCTGTGTAGACTAGGGAAAGACACCATGGTCCCCAGCTTAGAACGGCTGTTTTCCCAGTTGGTTTCAGCCATGAAAGAGCCAGAAGGGCTGATCTCAAGTAATCGGGCTGCACATCCCTGAATCCTTGGGGTAAGGCCGTCCTGAGCCAATGTGCTACCTAAGGAATGAAAGCAAAATTTCCAGCCTGGGAAGCAGGGCCTCAAGTAATTTTGCCAAATGACTACCCTACTTTAAAGCCAGTTGAGAAAATGTAGCAAGGCTGATGCAACCCACTTACAGCGAAATGTTTCTCTTCACATAGCAGATTTTGCTACCAAATGCCAGAAGCTCGTTTCCCTCAGAGCGCTGTTTCTGTGTAGACTAGGGAAAGACACCATGGTCCCCTGCTTAGAACGGCACTTTTCCCAGTTGGTTTCAGCCATGAAAGAGCCTGAAGGGCTGATCTCAAGTAATCGGGCTGCACATCCCTGAATCCTTGGGGTAAGGCAGTCCTGAGCCAATGTGCCACCTAAGGAATGAAAGCAAAGTTTCCAGCCTGGGAAGCAGGGCCTCAAGGAAGTCTGCTAACTGACTACCCTCCTTTAAAGCCAGTTGAGAAAATGTGGCAAGGCTGATGCAACCCGCTTACAACGAAATGTTTCTCTTCAGAATAGGAGATTTTGCTACCAAACGCCAGCAGCTCGTTTCCCTCTGAGTGCGGTTTCTGTGTAGACTAGGGAAAGACACCATGGTCCCCAGCTTAGAACGGCTCTTTTCCCAGTTGGTTTCATCCATGAAAGAGCCAGAAGGGCTGATCTCAAGTAATCGGGCTGCACATCCTGAATCCTTGTGGTAAGGCCATCCTGAGCCAATGTGCTAAGTATGGAATGAAAGCAAAGTTTCCAGCCTGGGAAGCAGGGCCTCAAGGAAGTCGGCCAACTGACTGCCCTTCTTTAAAGCCAGTTGAGAAAATGTGGCAAGGCTGATGCAACCCGCTTACAACGAAATGTTTCTCTTCAGAATAGGAGATTGTGCTACCAAACGCCAGCAGCTCGTCTCCCTCAGAGTGCTCTTTCTGTGAAGACTAGGGAAAGACACCATGGTCCCCAGCTTAGAACGGCTCTTTTCCCAGTTGGTTTCATCTATGAAAGAGCCAAATAAGCTGTTCTCAAACAATCGGGCTGAACATTCCTGAATCCTTGGGGTAGGGCAGTTCTGAGCCAAAGTGCCCCCTAAGGAATGAAAGCAAAGTTTACTTGCCACAGGAAAGCACACCGTGGCCTGGTGTTTTCTCTAGGAAATTGGAGTGGGCTTGAAGGGTGAGGCCTACTGACTGCCCTCCTTTATAGCCACTTGTGAAAATGAGGCAAGGCTGATGCAACCTGCTTACAACGAAATGTTTCTCTTCAGGATAGGAGATTTTGCTACCAATCCCCAGCATCTCGTTTCACTTAGAGCGCTCTTTCTGTGTAGACTAGGGAAAGACACCATGGTCCCCAGCTTAGAACGGCTCTTTTCCCAGTTGGTTTCATCCATGAAAGAGCCAGAAGGGCTGATCTCAAGTAATCGGGCTGCAGAACCCTGAATCCTTGGGGTAAGGCCGTCCTGAGCCAATGTGCTAACTAAGGAGTGAAAGTAAATTTTCCAGCCTGGGAAGCAGGGCCTCAAGTAAGTCTGCCACCTGACTGCCCTTCTTTAAAGCCAGTTGAGAAAATGTGGCAAGGCTGATGCAACCCGCTTACAACGAAATGTTTCTCTTCAGAATAGGAGATTGTGCTACCAAACACCAGCAGCTCCTCTCCCTCAGAGTGCTGTTTCTGTGTAGACTAGGGTAAGACACCATGGTCCCCAGCTTAGAACGGCTCTTTTCCCAGTTGGTTTCAGCCATGAAAGAGCCAGAAGGGCTGATCTCAAGTAATCGGGCTGCACATCCCTGAATCCTTGGGGTAAGGCCGTCCTGAGCCAATGTGCTAACGAAGGAATGAAAGCAAAGTTTCCAGCCTGGGAAGCAGGGACTCAAGGAAGTCTGCCAACTGACTGCCCTTCTTTAAAGCCAGTTGAGAAAATGTGGCAAGGCTGATGCAACCCGCTTGCAAAGAAATGTTTCTCTTCAGAATAGGAGATTTTGCTACCAAACGCCAGCAGGTCCTCTCCCTCAGAGTGCAGTATCTGTGTAGACTGGGGAAAGACACCATTGTCCCCAGCTTAGAACGGCTCTTTTCCCAGTTGGTTTCATCCATGAAAGAGCCAGAAAAGCTGTTCTCAAACAATCGGGCTGAACATTCCAGAATCCTTGGGATAGGGCAGTTCTGAGCCAAAGTGCCCTCTAAGGAATGAAAGCAAAGTTTACTTGCCACAGGAAAGCACACCGAGGCCTGGTGTTTTCTCTAGGAAATTGGAGTGGGCTTGAAGGGTGAGGCCTACTGACTGCCCTCCTTTATAGCCACTTGTGAAAACGAGGCAAGGCTGATGCAACCTGCTTACAACGAAATGTTTCTCTTCAGGATTGGAGATTTGCTACCAAACGCCAGCAGCTCCTCTCCTTTAGTGTGCGCTTTCTGTGTAGACTAGGGAAAGACACCATGGTCCCCAGCTTAGAACGGCTCTTTTCCCAGTTGGTTTCATCCATGAAAGAGCCAGAAGGGCTGATCTCAAGTAATCGGGCTGCACAACCCTGAATCCTTGGGGGTAAGGCCGTCCTGAGCCAATGTGCTAACTAAGGAATGAAAGCAAAGATTCCAGCCTGGGAAGCAGGGCCTCAAGTAAGTCTGCCAACTGACTGCCTTTCTTTAAAGCCAGTTCAGAACATGTGACAAGGCTGATGCAACCCGCTTACAACGAAATGTTTCTCTTCAGAATAGGAGATTGTGCTACCAAACGTCAGCATCTCGTTTCACTCAGAGCGCTCTTTCTGTGTAGACTAGGGAAAGACACCATGGTCCCCAGCTTAGAACGGCTCTTTTCCCAGTTGGTTTCATCCATGAAAGAGCCAGAAAAGCTGTTCTCAAACAATCGGGATGAACATTCCTGAATCCTTGGGGTAGGGCAGTTCTGAGCTAAAGTGCCCCCTAAGGAATGAAAGCAAAGTTTCCTTGCCACAGGAGACCATACCGAGGCTTGGTGTTTCCTCTATGAAATTGGAGTAGGTTTGAAGGGTGAGGACTACTGACTGCCCTCCTTTATACCCAGTTGAGAAAACGTGGCAAGGCTGATACAACCCGCTTACAACGAAATGTTTCTCTTCAGAATAGGAGATTTTGCTACCAAACGCCAGCAGCTCGTCTCACTCAGAGTGCTGTTTCTGTGTAGACTAGGGAAAGACACCATGGTCCCCAGCTTAGAACGGCTGTTTTCCCAGTTGGTTTCATCCATGAAAGAGCCAGAAGGGCTGATCTCAAGTAATCGGGCTGCACATCCCTGAATCCTTGGGGTAAGGCCGTCCTGAGCCAATGTGCTACCTAAGGAATGAAAGCAAAATTTCCAGCCTGGGAAGCAGGGCCTCAAGTAAGTTTGCCAAATGACTACCCTACTTTAAAGCCAGTTGAGAAAATGTATCAAGGCTGATGCAACCCACTTACAGCGAAATGTTTCTCTTCACATAGCAGATTTTGCTACCAAACACCAGCAGCTCCTCTCCCTCAGAGTGCTGTTTCTGTGTAGACTAGGGAAAGACACCATGGTCCCCTGCTTAGAACGGCACTTTTCCCAGTTGGTTTCAGCCATGAAAGAGCCAGAAGGGCTGATCTCAAGTAATCGGGCTGCACATCCCTGAATCCTTGGGGTAATTCCGTCCTGAGCCAATGTGCTAACTAAGGAATGAAAGCAAAGTTTCCAGCCTGGGAAGCAGGGCCTCAAGGAAGTCTGCCAACTGACTGCCCTTCTTTAAAGCCAGTTCAGAAAATGTGACAAGGCTGATGCAACCCGCTTACAACGAAATGTTTCTCTTCAGAATAGGAGATTTTGCTACCAAAGGCCAGCAGCTCCTCTCCGTCAGAGTGCTGTTTCTGTGTAGACTAGGGAAAGACACCATGGTCCCCAGCTTAGAACGGCTCTTTTCCCAGTTGTTTTCATCCATGAAAGAGCCAGAAAAGCTGTTCTCAAACAATCGGGCTGAACATTCCAGAATCCTTGGGATAGGGCATTTGAGCCAAAGTGCCCTCTAAGGAATGAAAGCAAAGTTTACTTGCCATAGGAAAGCACACCGAGGCCTGGTGTTTTCTCTAGGAAATTGGAGTGGGCTTGAAGTGTGAGGCCTACTGACTGCCCTCCTTTATAGCCACTTGTGAAAATGAGGCAAGGCTGATGCAACCCGCTTACAACGAAATGTTTCTCTTCAGAATAGGAGATTTTGCTACCAAACGCCAGCATCTCGTTTCACTCAGAGTGCTGTTTCTGTGTAGACTAGGGAAAGACACCATGGTCCCCAGCTAAGAACGGCTCTTTTCCCAGTTGGTTTCATCCATGAAAGGGCCAGAAAGGCTGATCTCAACTAATAGGGCTGCACATCCCTGAATCTTTGGGGTAAGGCAGTCCAGAGCCAATGTGCCAACTAAGGAATGAAAGCAAAGTTTACAGCCTGGGAAGCAGGGCCTCAAGGAAGTTTGCCAATTGACTGCCCTCCTTTAAAGCCAGTTGAGAAAATGTGGCAAGGCTGATGCAACCCGCTTGCAAAGAAATGTTTCTCTTCAGAATAGAAGATTTTGCTACCAAACGCCAGCAGCTCCTCTCCCTCAGAGTGCTGTTTCTGTGTAGACTAGGGAAAGACACCATGGTCCCCAGCTTAGAATGGCTCTTTTCCCAGTTGGTTTCATCCATGAAAGAGCCAGAAAAGCTGTTCTCAAAAAATCGGGCTGAACATTCCTGAATCCTTGGGATAGGCCAGTTCTGAGCCAAAGTGCCCCCTAAGGAATGAAAGCAAAGTTTACTTGCCACAGGAAAGCACACCGAGGCCTGGTGTTTTCTCTAGGAAATTGGAGTAGGCTTGAAGGGTGAGGCCTACTGACTGCCCTGCTTTATAGCCACTTGTGAAAATGAGGCAAGGCTGATGCAACCCGCTTACAACGAAATGTTTCTCTTCAGAAGAGGCGATTTTGCTACCAAACGCCAGCATCTCGTTTCACTCAGAGTCCTGTTTCTGGGTAGACTAGGTTGACACCATGGTCCCCAGCTTAGAACGGCTCTTTTCCCAGTTGGTTTCATCCATGAAAGAGCCAGAAGGGCTGATCTCAAGTAATCGGGCTGCACATCCTGAATCCTTGTGGTAAGGCCGTCCTGAGCCAATGTGCTAAGTATGGAGTGAAAGCAAAGTTTCCAGCCTGGGAAGCAGGGCCTCAAGGAAGTCTGCCAACTGACTGCCCTTCTTTAAAGCCAGTTGAGAAAATGTGGCAAGGCTGATGCAACCCGCTTACAACGAAATGTTTCTCTTCAGAATAGGAGATTGTGCTACCAAACGCCAGCAGCTCGTCTCCCTCAGAGTGCTCTTTCTGTGTAGACTAGGGAAAGACACCATGGTCCCCAGCTTAGAACGGCTCTTTTCCCAGTTGGTTTCATCTATGAAAGAGCCAAATAAGCTGTTCTCAAACAATCGGGCTGAACATTCCTGAATCCTTGGGGTAGGGCAGTTCTGAGCCAAAGTGCCCCCTAAGGAATGAAAGCAAAGTTTACTTGCCACAGGAAAGCACACCGAGGCCTGGTGTTTTTTCTAGGAAATTGGAGTGGGCTTGAAGGGTGAGGCCTACTGACTGCCCTCCTTTATAGCCACTTGTGAAAATGAGGCAAGGCTGATGCAACCCGCTTACAACGAAATGTTTCTCTTCAGAATAGGAGATTTTGCTACCAAACGCCAGCAGCTCGTCTCCCTCAGAGTGCTGTTTCTGTTAGACTAGGGTAAGACACCATGGTGCCCAGCTTAGAACGGCTCTTTTCCCAGTTGGTTTCATCCATGAAAGAGCCAGAAGGGCTGATCTCAAGTAATCGGGCTGCACAACCCTGAATCCTTGGGGTAAGTCCGTCCTGAGCCAATGTGCTAACTAAGGAATGAAAGCAAAGATTCCAGCCTGGGAAGCAGGGCCTCAAGGAAGTCTGCCAACTGACTGCCCTTCTTTAAAGCCAGTTGAGAACATGTGGCAAGGCTGATGCAACCCGCTTACAACGAAATGTTTCTCTTCAGAATAGGAGATTGTGCTACCAAACACCAGCAGCTCCTCTCCCTCAGAGTGCTGTTTCTGTGTAGACTAGGGTAAGACACCATGGTCCCCAGCTTAGAACGGCTCTTTTCCCAGTTGGTTTCAGCCATGAAAGAGCCAGAAGGGCTGATCTCAAGTAATCGGGCTGCACATCCCTGAATCCTTGTGGCAAGGCCGTCCTGAGCCAATGTGCTAACTAAGGAATGAAAGCAAAGTTTACTTGCCACAGGAAAGCACACCGAGGCTTGGTGTTTTCTCTAGGAAATTGGAGTGGGCTTGAAGGGTGAGGCCTACTGACTGCCCTCCTTTATAGCCACTTGTGAAAATGAGGCAAGGCTGATGCAACCCGCTTACAACGAAATGTTTCTCTTCAGAATAGGAGATTTTGCTACCAAACGCCAGCATCTCGTTTCACTCAGAGTGCTGTTTCTGTGTAGACTAGGGAAAGACACCATGGTCCCCAGCTAAGAACGGCTCTTTTTCCAGTTGGTTTCATCCATGAAAGGGCCAGAAAGGCTGATCTCAACTAATAGGGCTGCACATCCCTGAATCTTTGGGGTAAGGCAGTCCTGAGCCAATGTGCCAACTAAGGAATGAAAGCAAAGTTTACAGCGTGGGAAGCAGGGCCTCAAGGAAGTTTGCCAATTGACTGCCCTCCTTTAAAGCCAGTTGAGAAAATGTGGCAAGGCTGATGCAACCCGCTTGCAAAGAAATGTTTCTCTTCAGAATAGGAGATTTTGCTACCAAACGCCAGCAGCTCCTCTCCCTCAGAGTGCTGTTTCTGTGTAGACTAGGGAAAGACACCATGGTCCCCAGCTTAGAATGGCTCTTTTCCCAGTTGGTTTCATCCATGAAAGAGCCAGAAAAGCTGTTCTCCAACAATCGGGCTGAACATTCCTGAATCCTTGGGGTAGGGCAGTTCTGAGCCAAAGTGCCCCCTAAGGAATGAAAGCAAAGTTTACTTGCCACAGGAAAGCACACCGAGGCCTGGTGTTTTCTCTAGGAAATTGGAGTGGGCTTGAAGGGTGAGGCCTACTGACTGCCCTCCTTTATAGCCACTTGTGAAAATGAGGCAAGGCTGATGCAACCCGCTTACAACGAAATGTTTCTCTTCAGAATAGGAGATTTTGCTACCAAACGCCAGCATCTCGTTTCACTCAGAGTGCTGTTTCTGTGTAGACTAGGGAAAGACACCATGGTCCCCAGCTAAGAACGGCTCTTTTTCCAGTTGGTTTCATCCATGAAAGGGCCAGAAAGGCTGATCTCAACTAATAGGGCTGCACATCCCTGAATCTTTGGGGTAAGGCAGTCCTGAGCCAATGTGCCAACTAAGGAATGAAAGCAAAGTTTACAGCGTGGGAAGCAGGGCCTCAAGGAAGTTTGCCAATTGACTGCCCTCCTTTAAAGCCAGTTGAGAAAATGTGGCAAGGCTGATGCAACCCGCTTGCAAAGAAATGTTTCTCTTCAGAATAGGAGATTTTGCTACCAAACGCCAGCAGCTCCTCTCCCTCAGAGTGCTGTTTCTGTGTAGACTAGGGAAAGACACCATGGTCCCCAGCTTAGAATGGCTCTTTTCCCAGTTGGTTTCATCCATGAAAGAGCCAGAAAAGCTGTTCTCCAACAATCGGGCTGAACATTCCTGAATCCTTGGGGTAGGGCAGTTCTGAGCCAAAGTGCCCCCTAAGGAATGAAAGCAAAGTTTACTTGCCACAGGAAAGCACACCGAGGCCTGGTGTTTTCTCTAGGAAATTGGAGTGGGCTTGAAGGGTGAGGCCTACTGACTGCCCTCCTTTATAGCCACTTGTGAAAATGAGGCAAGGCTGATGCAACCCGCTTACAACGAAATGTTTCTCTTCAGAATAGGAGATTTTGCTACCAAACGTCAGAAGCTCGTCTCACTCAGAGTGTGCTTTCTGTGTAGACTAGGGAAAGACACCATGGTCCCCAGCTTAGAACGGCTCTTCTCCCAGTTGGTTTCATCCATGAAAGAGCCAGAAGGGCTGATCCTAAGTAATCGGGCTGCACAACCCTGAATCCTTGGGGTAAGGCCGTCCTGAGCCAATGTGCTAACTAAGGAATGAAAGCAAAGATTCCAGACTGGGAAGCAGGGCCTCAAGTAAGTCTGCCAACTGACTGCCCTTCTTTAAAGCCAGTTCAGAAAATGTGACAAGGCTGATGCAACCCGCTTACAACGAAATGTTTCTCTTCAGAATAGGAGATTTTGCTACCAAACGCCAGCAGCTCGTCTCCCTCAGAGTGCTGTTTCTGTTAGACTAGGGTAAGACACCATGGTGCCCAGCTTAGAACGGCTCTTTTCCCAGTTGGTTTCATCCATGAAAGAGCTAGAAAAGCTGTTCTCAAGCAATCGGGCTGCACATCCCTGAATCCTTGGGGTAAGGCCGTCCTGAGCCAATGTGCTAACTAAGGAATGAAAGTAAAATTTCCAGCCTGGGAAGCAGGGCCTCAAGTAAGTTTGCCACCTGACTGCCCTTCTTTAAAGCCAGTTGAGAAAATGTGACAAGGCTGATGCAACCCGCTTACAACGAAATGTTTCTCTTCAGAATAGGAGATTGTGCTACCAAACACCAGCAGCTCCTCTCCCTCAGAGTGCTGTTTCTGTGTAGACTAGGGTAAGACACCATGGTCCCCAGCTTAGAACGGCTCTTTTCCCAGTTGGTTTCAGCCATGAAAGAGCCAGAAGGGCTGATCTCAAGTAATCGGGCTGCACATCCCTGAATCCTTGTGGTAAGGCCGTCCTGAGCCAATGTGCTAACTATGGAATGAAAGCAAAGTTTCCAGCCTGGGAAGCAGGGCCTCAAGGAAGTCTGCCAACTGACTGCCCTTCTTTAAAGCCAGTTGAGAACATGTGGCAAGGCTGATGCAACCCGCTTACAACGAAATGTTTCTCTTCAGAATAGGAGATTGTGCTACCAAACGCCAGCAGCTCGTTTCCCTCAGAGTGCTCTTTCTGTGTAGACTAGGGAAAGACACCATGGTCCCCAGCTTAGAACGGCTCTTTTCCCAGTTGGTTTCATCCATGAAAGAGCCAGAAAAGCTGTTCTCCAACAATCGGGCTGAACATTCCTGAATCCTTGGGGTAGGGCAGTTCTGAGCCAAAGTGCCCCCTAAGGAATGAAAGCAAAGTTTACTTGCCACAGGAAAGCACACCGAGGCCTGGTGTTTTCTCTAGGAAATTGGAGTGGGCTTGAAGGGTGAGGCCTACTGACTGCCCTCCTTTATAGCCACTTGTGAAAACGAGGCAAGGCTGATGCAACCTGCTTACAACGAAATGTTTCTCTTCAGGATTGGAGATTTGCTACCAAACGCCAGCAGCTCCTCTCCTTCAGTGTGCGCTTTCTGTGTAGACTAGGGAAAGACACCATGGTCCCCAGCTTAGAACGGCTCTTTTCCCAGTTGGTTTCATCCATGAAAGAGCCAGAAGGGCTGATCTCAAGTAATCGGGCTGCACAACCCTGAATCCTTGGGGTAAGTCCGTCCTGAGCCAATGTGCTAACTAAGGAATGAAAGCAAAGATTCCAGCCTGGGAAGCAGGGCCTCAAGGAAGTCTGCCAACTGACTGCCCTTCTTTAAAGCCAGTTGAGAACATGTGGCAAGGCTGATGCAACCCGCTTACAACGAAATGTTTCTCTTCAGAATAGGAGATTGTGCTACCAAACACCAGCAGCTCCTCTCCCTCAGAGTGCTGTTTCTGTGTAGACTAGGGTAAGACACCATGGTCCCCAGCTTAGAACGGCTCTTTTCCCAGTTGGTTTCAGCCATGAAAGAGCCAGAAGGGCTGATCTCAAGTAATCGGGCTGCACATCCCTGAATCCTTGTGGCAAGGCCGTCCTGAGCCAATGTGCTAAGTATGGAATGAAAGCAAAGTTTCCAGCCTGGGAAGCAGGGCCTCAAGGAAGTCGGCCAACTGACTGCCCTTCTTTAAAGCCAGTTGAGAACATGTGGCAAGGCTGATGCAACCTGCTTACATCGAAATGTTTCTCTTCAGAATAGGAGATTGTGCTACCAAACGCCAGCAGCTCGTCTCCCTCAGAGTGCTCTTTCTGTGTAGACTAGGGAAAGACACCATGGTCCCCAGCTTAGAACGGCTCTTTTCCCAGTTGGTTTCATCCATGAAAGAGCCAGAAAAGCTGTTCTCCAACAATCGGGCTGAACATTCCTGAATCCTTGGGGTAGGGCAGTTCTGAGCCAAAGTGCCCCCTAAGGAATGAAAGCAAAGTTTACTTGCCACAGGAAAGCACACCGAGGCCTGGTGTTTTCTCTAGGAAATTGGAGTGGGCTTGAAGGGTGAGGCCTACTGACTGCCCTCCTTTATAGCCACTTGTGAAAATGAGGCAAGGCTGATGCAACCCGCTTACAACGAAATGTTTCTCTTCAGAATAGGAGATTTTGCTACCAAACGCCAGCATCTCGTTTCACTCAGAGTGCTGTTTCTGTGTAGACTAGGGAAAGACACCATGGTCCCCAGCTAAGAACGGCTCTTTTTCCAGTTGGTTTCATCCATGAAAGGGCCAGAAAGGCTGATCTCAACTAATAGGGCTGCACATCCCTGAATCTTTGGGGTAAGGCAGTCCTGAGCCAATGTGCCAACTAAGGAATGAAAGCAAAGTTTACAGCGTGGGAAGCAGGGCCTCAAGGAAGTTTGCCAATTGACTGCCCTCCTTTAAAGCCAGTTGAGAACATGTGGCAAGGCTGATGCAACCCGCTTGCAAAGAAATGTTTCTCTTCAGAATAGGAGATTTTGCTACCAAACGCCAGCAGCTCCTCTCCCTCAGAGTGCTGTTTCTGTGTAGACTAGGGAAAGACACCATGGTCCCCAGCTTAGAATGGCTCTTTTCCCAGTTGGTTTCATCCATGAAAGAGCCAGAAAAGCTGTTCTCCAACAATCGGGCTGAACATTCCTGAATCCTTGGGGTAGGGCAGTTCTGAGCCAAAGTGCCCCCTAAGGAATGAAAGCAAAGTTTACTTGCCACAGGAAAGCACACCGAGGCCTGGTGTTTTCTCTAGGAAATTGGAGTGGGCTTGAAGGGTGAGGCCTACTGACTGCCCTCCTTTATAGCCACTTGTGAAAATGAGGCAAGGCTGATGCAACCCGCTTACAACGAAATGTTTCTCTTCAGAATAGGAGATTTTGCTACCAAACGCCAGCATCTCGTTTCACTCAGAGTGCTGTTTCTGTGTAGACTAGGGAAAGACACCATGGTCCCCAGCTAAGAACGGCTCTTTTCCCAGTTGGTTTCATCCATGAAAGGGCCAGAAAGGCTGATCTCAACTAATAGGGCTGCACATCCCTGAATCTTTGGGGTAAGGCAGTCCTGAGCCAATGTGCCAACTAAGGAATGAAAGCAAAGTTTACAGCGTGGGAAGCAGGGCCTCAAGGAAGTTTGCCAATTGACTGCCCTCCTTTAAAGCCAGTTGAGAAAATGTGGCAAGGCTGATGCAACCCGCTTGCAAAGAAATGTTTCTCTTCAGAATAGGAGATTTTGCTACCAAACGCCAGCAGCTCCTCTCCCTCAGAGTGCTGTTTCTGTGTAGACTAGGGAAAGACACCATGGTCCCCAGCTTAGAATGGCTCTTTTCCCAGTTGGTTTCATCCATGAAAGAGCCAGAAAAGCTGTTCTCCAACAATCGGGCTGAACATTCCTGAATCCTTGGGGTAGGGCAGTTCTGAGCCAAAGTGCCCCCTAAGGAATGAAAGCAAAGTTTACTTGCCACAGGAAAGCACACCGAGGCCTGGTGTTTTCTCTAGGAAATTGGAGTGGGCTTGAAGGGTGAGGCCTACTGACTGCCCTCCTTTATAGCCACTTGTGAAAATGAGGCAAGGCTGATGCAACCCGCTTACAACGAAATGTTTCTCTTCAGAATAGGAGATTTTGCTACCAAACGTCAGCAGCTCGTCTCACTCAGAGTGTGCTTTCTGTGTAGACTAGGGAAAGACACCATGGTCCCCAGCTTAGAACGGCTCTTCTCCCAGTTGGTTTCATCCATGAAAGAGCCAGAAGGGCTGATCCTAAGTAATCGGGCTGCACAACACTGAATCCTTGGGGTAAGGCCGTCCTGAGCCAATGTGCTAACTAAGGAATGAAAGCAAAGATTCCAGACTGGGAAGCAGGGCCTCAAGTAAGTCTGCCAACTGACTGCCCTTCTTTAAAGCCAGTTCAGAAAATGTGACAAGGCTGATGCAACCCGCTTACAACGAAATGTTTCTCTTCAGAATAGGAGATTGTGCTACCAAACGCCAGCAGCTCGTCTCCCTCAGAGTGCTGTTTCTGTTAGACTAGGGTAAGACACCATGGTGCCCAGCTTAGAACGGCTCTTTTCCCAGTTGGTTTCATCCTTGAAAGAGCCAGAAAAGCTGTTCTCCAACAATCGGGCTGAACATTCCTGAATCCTTGGGGTAGGGCAGTTCTGAGCCAAAGTGCCCCGTAAGGAATGAAAGCAATGTTTACTTGCGACGGGAAAGCACACCGAGGCCTGGTGTTTTCTCTAGGAAATTGGAGTGGGCTTGAAGGGTGAGGCCTACTGACTGCCCTCCTTTATAGCCACTTGTGAAAATGAGGCAAGGCTGATGCAACCCGCTTACAACGAAATGTTTCTCTTCAGAATAGGAGATTTTGCTACCAAACGTCAGCATCTCGTTTCACTCAGAGCGCTCTTTCTGTGTAGACTAGGGAAAGACACCATGGTCCCCAGCTTAGAACGGCTCTTTTCCCAGTTGGTTTCATCCATGAAAGAGCCAGAAAAGCTGTTCTCAAACAATCGGGATGAACATTCCTGAATCCTTGGGGTAGGGCAGTTCTGAGCCAAAGTGCCCCCTAAGGAATGAAAGCAAAGTTTCCTTGCCACAGGAGACCATACCGAGGCTTGGTGTTTCCTCTATGAAATTGGAGTAGGTTTGAAGGGTGAGGACTACTGACTGCCCTCCTTTATACCCAGTTGAGAAAACGTGGCAAGGCTGATACAACCCGCTTACAACGAAATGTTTCTCTTCAGAATAGGAGATTTTGCTACCAAACGCCAGCAGCTCGTCTCACTCAGAGTGCTGTTTCTGTGTAGACTAGGGAAAGACACCATGGTCCCCAGCTTAGAACGGCTGTTTTCCCAGTTGGTTTCATCCATGAAAGAGCCAGAAGGGCTGATCTCAAGTAATCGGGCTGCACATCCCTGAATCCTTGGGGTAAGGCCGTCCTGAGCCAATGTGCTAAGTATGGAATGAAAGCAAAGTTTCCAGCCTGGGAAGCAGGGCCTCAAGGAAGTCTGCCAACTGACTGCCCTTCTTTAAAGCCAGTTGAGAAAATGTGGCAAGGCTGATGCAATCCGCTTACAACGAAATGTTTCTCTTCAGAATAGGAGATTGTGCTACCAAACGCCAGCAGCTCGTCTCCCTCAGAGTGCTCTTTCTGTGTAGACTAGGGAAAGACACCATGGTCCCCAGCTTAGAACGGCTCTTTTCCCAGTTGGTTTCATCTATGAAAGAGCCAAATAAGCTGTTCTCAAACAATCGGGCTGAACATTCCTGAATCCTTGGGGTAGGGCAGTTCTGAGCCAAAGTGCCCCCTAAGGAATGAAAACAAAGTTTACTTGCCACAGGAAAGCACACCGAGGCCTGGTGTTTTTTCTAGGAAATTGGAGTGGGCTTGAAGGGTGAGGCCTACTGACTGCCCTCCTTTATAGCCACTTGTGAAAATGAGGCAAGGCTGATGCAACCTGCTTACAACGAAATGTTTCTCTTCAGGATAGGAGATTTTGCTACCAATCCCCAGCATCTCTTTCACTCAGAGCGCTCTTTCTGTGTAGACTAGGGAAAGACAACATGGTCCCCAGCTTAGAACGGCTCTTCTCCCAGTTGGTTTCATCCATGAAAGAGCCAGAAGGGCTGATCCTAAGTAATCGGGCTGCACAACCCTGAATCCTTGGGGTAAGGCCGTCCTGAGCCAATGTGCTAACTAAGGAATGAAAGCAAACATTCCAGCCTGGGAAGCAGGGCCTCAAGTAAGTCTGCCAACTGACTGCCCTTCTTTAAAGCCAGTTCAGAAAATGTGACAAGGCTGATGCAACCCGCTTACAACGAAATGTTTCTCTTCAGAATAGGAGATTTTGCTACCAAACGCCAGCAGCTCGTCTCCCTCAGAGTGCTGTTTCTGTTAGACTAGGGTAAGACACCATGGTGCCCAGCTTAGAATGGCTCTTTTCCCAGTTGGTTTCATCCATGAAAGAGCTAGAAAAGCTGTTCTCAAGCAATCGGGCTGCACATCCCTGAATCCTTGGGGTAAGGCCGTCCTGAGCCAATGTGCTAAGTATGGAATGAAAGCAAAGTTTCCAGCCTGGGAAGCAGGGCCTCAAGGAAGTCTGCCAACTGACTGCCCTTCTTTAAAGCCAGTTGAGAAAATGTGACAAGGCTGATGCAACCCGCTTACAACGAAATGTTTCTCTTCAGAATAGGAGATTGTGCTACCAAACACCAGCAGCTCCTCTCCCTCAGAGTGCTGTTTCTGTGTAGACTAGGGTAAGACACCATGGTCCCCAGCTTAGAACGGCTCTTTTCCCAGTTGGTTTCAGCCATGAAAGAGCCAGAAGGGCTGATCTCAAGTAATCGGGCTGCACATCCCTGAATCCTTGTGGTAAGGCCGTCCTGAGCCAATGTGCTAACTATGGAATGAAAGCAAAGTTTCCAGCCTGGGAAGCAGGGCCTCAAGGAAGTCTGCCAACTGACTGCCCTTCTTTAAAGCCAGTTGAGAACATGTGGCAAGGCTGATGCAACCCGCTTACAACGAAATGTTTCTCTTCAGAATAGGAGATTGTGCTACCAAACGCCAGCAGCTCGTTTCCCTCAGAGTGCTCTTTCTGTGTAGACTAGGGAAAGACACCATGGTCCCCAGCTTAGAATGGCTCTTTTCCCAGTTGGTTTCATCCATGAAAGAGCCAGAAAAGCTGTTCTCCAACAATCGGGCTGAACATTCCTGAATCCTTGGGGTAGGGCAGTTCTGAGCCAAAGTGCCCCCTAAGGAATGAAAGCAAAGTTTACTTGCCACAGGAAAGCACACCGAGGCCTGGTGTTTTCTCTAGGAAATTGGAGTGGGCTTGAAGGGTGAGGCCTACTGACTGCCCTCCTTTATAGCCACTTGTGAAAACGAGGCAAGGCTGATGCAACCTGCTTACAACGAAATGTTTCTCTTCAGGATTGGAGATTTGCTACCAAACGCCAGCAGCTCCTCTCCTTCAGTGTGCGCTTTCTGTGTAGACTAGGGAAAGACACCATGGACCCCAGCTTAGAACGGCTCTTTTCCCAGTTGGTTTCATCCATGAAAGAGCCAGAAGGGCTGATCTCAAGTAATCGGGCTGCACAACCCTGAATCCTTGGGGGTAAGGCCGTCCTGAGCCAATGTGCTAACTAAGGAATGAAAGCAAAGATTCCAGCCTGGGAAGCAGGGCCTCAAGGAAGTCTGCCAACTGACTGCCTTTCTTTAAAGCCAGTTCAGAACATGTGACAAGGCTGATGCAACCCGCTTACAACGAAATGTTTCTCTTCAGAATAGGAGATTGTGCTACCAAACGCCAGCAGCTCGTCTCCCTCAGAGTGCTGTTTCTGTTAGACTAGGGTAAGACACCATGGTGCCCAGCTTAGAACGGCTCTTTTCCCAGTTGGTTTCATCCATGAAAGAGCCAGAAAAGCTGTTCTCCAACAATCGGGCTGAACATTTCTGAATCCTTGGGGTAGGGCAGTTCTGAGCCAAAGTGCCCCGTAAGGAATGAAAGCAATGTTTACTTGCGACGGGAAAGCACACCGAGGCCTGGTGTTTTCTCTAGGAAATTGGAGTGGGCTTGAAGGGTGAGGCCTACTGACTGCCCTCCTTTATAGCCACTTGTGAAAATGAGGCAAGGCTGATGCAACCCGCTTACAACGAAATGTTTCTCTTCAGAATAGGAGATTTTGCTACCAAACGTCAGCATCTCGTTTCACTCAGAGCGCTCTTTCTGTGTAGACTAGGGAAAGACACCATGGTCCCCAGCTTAGAACGGCTCTTTTCCCAGTTGGTTTCATCCATGAAAGAGCCAGAAAAGCTGTTCTCAAACAATCGGGATGAACATTCCTGAATCCTTGGGGTAGGGCAGTTCTGAGCCAAAGTGCCCCCTAAGGAATGAAAGCAAAGTTTCCTTGCCACAGGAGACCATACCGAGGCTTGGTGTTTCCTCTATGAAATTGGAGTAGGTTTGAAGGGTGAGGACTACTGACTACCCTCCTTTATACCCAGTTGAGAAAACGTGGCAAGGCTGATACAACCCGCTTACAACGAAATGTTTCTCTTCAGAATAGGAGATTTTGCTACCAAACGCCAGCAGCTCGTCTCACTCAGAGTGCTGTTTCTGTGTAGACTAGGGAAAGACACCATGGTCCCCAGCTTAGAACGGCTGTTTTCCCAGTTGGTTTCATCCATGAAAGAGCCAGAAGGGCTGATCTCAAGTAATCGGGCTGCACATCCCTGAATCCTTGGGGTAAGGCCGTCCTGAGCCAATGTGCTAAGTATGGAATGAAAGCAAAGTTTCCAGCCTGGGAAGCAGGGCCTCAAGGAAGTCTGCCAACTGACTGCCCTTCTTTAAAGCCAGTTGAGAAAATGTGGCAAGGCTGATGCAATCCGCTTACAACGAAATGTTTCTCTTCAGAATAGGAGATTGTGCTACCAAACGCCAGCAGCTCGTCTCCCTCAGAGTGCTCTTTCTGTGTAGACTAGGGAAAGACACCATGGTCCCCAGCTTAGAACGGCTCTTTTCCCAGTTGGTTTCATCTATGAAAGAGCCAAATAAGCTGTTCTCAAACAATCGGGCTGAACATTCCTGAATCCTTGGGGTAGGGCAGTTCTGAGCCAAAGTGCCCCCTAAGGAATGAAAGCAAAGTTTACTTGCCACAGGAAAGCACACCGAGGCCTGGTGTTTTTTGAGGAAATTGGAGTGGGCTTGAAGGGTGAGGTCTACTGACTGCCCTCCTTTATAGCCACTTGTGAAAATGAGGCAAGGCTGATGCAACCTGCTTACAACGAAATGTTTCTCTTCAGGATAGGAGATTTTGCTACCAATCCCCAGCATCTCGTTTCACTCAGAGCGCTCTTTCTGTGTAGACTAGGGAAAGACACCATGGTCCCCAGCTTAGAACGGCTCTTCTCCCAGTTGGTTTCATCCATGAAAGAGCCAGAAGGGCTGATCCTAAGTAATCGGGCTGCACAACCCTGAATCCTTGGGGTAAGGCCGTCCTGAGCCAATGTGCTAACTAAGGAATGAAAGCAAACATTCCAGCCTGGGAAGCAGGGCCTCAAGTAAGTCTGCCAACTGACTGCCCTTCTTTAAAGCCAGTTCAGAAAATGTGACAAGGCTGATGCAACCCGCTTACAACGAAATGTTTCTCTTCAGAATAGGAGATTTTGCTACCAAACGCCAGCAGCTCGTCTCCCTCAGAGTGCTGTTTCTGTTAGAATAGGGTAAGACACCATGGTGCCCAGCTTAGAACGGCTCTTTTCCCAGTTGGTTTCATCCATGAAAGAGCTAGAAAAGCTGTTCTCAAGCAATCGGGCTGCACATCCCTGAATCCTTGGGGTAAGGCCGTCCTGAGCCAATGTGCTAACTAAGGAATGAAAGTAAAATTTCCAGCCTGGGAAGCAGGGCTTCAAGTAAGTTTGCCACCTGACTGCCCTTCTTTAAAGCCAGTTGAGAAAATGTGACAAGGCTGATGCAACCCGCTTACAACGAAATGTTTCTCTTCAGAATAGGAGATTGTGCTACCAAACACCAGCAGCTCCTCTCCCTCAGAGTGCTGTTTCTGTGTAGACTAGGGTAAGACACCATGGTCCCCAGCTTAGAACGGCTCTTTTCCCAGTTGGTTTCAGCCATGAAAGAGCCAGAAGGGCTGATCTCAAGTAATCGGGCTGCACATCCCTGAATCCTTGTGGTAAGGCCGTCCTGAGCCAATGTGCTAACTATGGAATGAAAGCAAAGTTTCCAGCCTGGGAAGCAGGGCCTCAAGGAAGTCTGCCAACTGACTGCCCTTCTTTAAAGCCAGTTGAGAACATGTGGCAAGGCTGATGCAACCCGCTTACAACGAAATGTTTCTCTTCAGAATAGGAGATTGTGCTACCAAACGCCAGCACCTCGTTTCCCTCAGAGTGCTCTTTCTGTGTAGACTAGGGAAAGACACCATGGTCCCCAGCTTAGAACGGCTCTTTTCCCAGTTGGTTTCATCCATGAAAGAGCCAGAAAAGCTGTTCTCCAACAATCGGGCTGAACATTCCTGAATCCTTGGGGTAGGGCAGTTCTGAGCCAAAGTGCCCCCTAAGGAATGAAAGCAAAGTTTACTTGCCACAGGAAAGCACACCGAGGCCTGGTGTTTTCTCTAGGAAATTGGAGTGGGCTTGAAGGGTGAGGCCTACTGACTGCCCTCCTTTATAGCCACTTGTGAAAACGAGGCAAGGCTGATGCAACCTGCTTACAACGAAATGTTTCTCTTCAGGATTGGAGATTTGCTACCAAACGCCAGCAGCTCCTCTCCTTCAGTGTGCGCTTTCTGTGTAGACTAGGGAAAGACACCATGGTCCCCAGCTTAGAATGGCTCTTTTCCCAGTTGGTTTCATCCATGAAAGAGCCAGAAGGGCTGATCTCAAGTAATCGGGCTGCACAACCCTGAATCCTTGGGGGTAAGGCCGTCCTGAGCCAATGTGCTAACTAAGGAATGAAAGCAAAGATTCCAGCCTGGGAAGCAGGGCCTCAAGTAAGTCTGCCAACTGACTGCCTTTCTTTAAAGCCAGTTCAGAACATGTGACAAGGCTGATGCAACCCGCTTACAACGAAATGTTTCTCTTCAGAATAGGAGATTGTGCTACCAAACGCCAGCAGCTCGTCTCCCTCAGAGTGCTGTTTCTGTTAGACTAGGGTAAGACACCATGGTGCCCAGCTTAGAACGGCTCTTTTCCCAGTTGGTTTCATCCATGAAAGAGCCAGAAAAGCTGTTCTCCAACAATCGGGCTGAACATTCCTGAATCCTTGGGGTAGGGCAGTTCTGAGCCAAAGTGCCCCGTAAGGAATGAAAGCAATGTTTACTTGCGACGGGAAAGCACACCGAGGCTTGGTGTTTTCTCTAGGAAATTGGAGTGGGCTTGAAGGGTGAGGCCTACTGACTGCCCTCCTTTATAGCCACTTGTGAAAATGAGGCAAGGCTGATGCAACCCGCTTACAACGAAATGTTTCTCTTCAGAATAGGAGATTTTGCTACCAAACGTCAGCATCTCGTTTCACTCAGAGCGCTCTTTCTGTGTAGACTAGGGAAAGACACCATGGTCCCCAGCTTAGAACGGCTCTTTTCCCAGTTGGTTTCATCCATGAAAGAGCCAGAAAAGCTGTTCTCAAACAATCGGGATGAACATTCCTGAATCCTTGGGGTAGGGCAGTTCTGAGCCAAAGTGCCCCCTAAGGAATGAAAGCAAAGTTTCCTTGCCACAGGAGACCATACCGAGGCTTGGTGTTTCCTCTATGAAATTGGAGTAGGTTTGAAGGGTGAGGACTACTGACTGCCCTCCTTTATACCCAGTTGAGAAAACGTGGCAAGGCTGATACAACCCGCTTACAACGAAATGTTTCTCTTCAGAATAGGAGATTTTGCTACCAAACGCCAGCAGCTCGTCTCACTCAGAGTGCTGTTTCTGTGTAGACTAGGGAAAGACACCATGGTCCCCAGCTTAGAACGGCTGTTTTCCCAGTTGGTTTCATCCATGAAAGAGCCAGAAGGGCTGATCTCAAGTAATCGGGCTGCACATCCCTGAATCCTTGGGGTAAGGCCGTCCTGAGCCAATGTGCTAAGTATGGAATGAAAGCAAAGTTTCCAGCCTGGGAAGCAGGGCCTCAAGGAAGTCTGCCAACTGACTGCCCTTCTTTAAAGCCAGTTGAGAAAATGTGGCAAGGCTGATGCAATCCGCTTACAACGAAATGTTTCTCTTCAGAATAGGAGATTGTGCTACCAAACGCCAGCAGCTCGTCTCCCTCAGAGTGCTCTTTCTGTGTAGACTAGGGAAAGACACCATGGTCCCCAGCTTAGAACGGCTCTTTTCCCAGTTGGTTTCATCTATGAAAGAGCCAAATAAGCTGTTCTCAAACAATCGGGCTGAACATTCCTGAATCCTTGGGGTAGGGCAGTTCTGAGCCAAAGTGCCCCCTAAGGAATGAAAGCAAAGTTTACTTGCCACAGGAAAGCACACCGAGGCCTGGTGTTTTTTCTAGGAAATTGGAGTGGGCTTGAAGGGTGAGGCCTACTGACTGCCCTCCTTTATAGCCACTTGTGAAAATGAGGCAAGGCTGATGCAACCTGCTTACAACGAAATGTTTCTCTTCAGGATAGGAGATTTTGCTACCAATCCCCAGCATCTCTTTCACTCAGAGCGCTCTTTCTGTGTAGACTAGGGAAAGACAACATGGTCCCCAGCTTAGAACGGCTCTTCTCCCAGTTGGTTTCATCCATGAAAGAGCCAGAAGGGCTGATCCTAAGTAATCGGGCTGCACAACCCTGAATCCTTGGGGTAAGGCCGTCCTGAGCCAATGTGCTAACTAAGGAATGAAAGCAAAGATTCCAGCCTGGGAAGCAGGGCCTCAAGTAAGTCTGCCAACTGACTGCCCTTCTTTAAAGCCAGTTCAGAAAATGTGACAAGGCTGATGCAACCCGCTTACAACGAAATGTTTCTCTTCAGAATAGGAGATTTTGCTACCAAACGCCAGCAGCTCGTCTCCCTCAGAGTGCTGTTTCTGTTAGACTAGGGTAAGACACCATGGTGCCCAGCTTAGAATGGCTCTTTTCCCAGTTGGTTTCATCCATGAAAGAGCTAGAAAAGCTGTTCTCAAGCAATCGGGCTGCACATCCCTGAATCCTTGGGGTAAGGCCGTCCTGAGCCAATGTGCTAACTAAGGAATGAAAGTAAAATTTCCAGCCTGGGAAGCAGGGCCTCAAGTAAGTTTGCCACCTGACTGCCCTTCTTTAAAGCCAGTTGAGAAAATGTGACAAGGCTGATGCAACCCGCTTACAACGAAATGTTTCTCTTCAGAATAGGAGATTGTGCTACCAAACACCAGCAGCTCCTCTCCCTCAGAGTGCTGTTTCTGTGTAGACTAGGGTAAGACACCATGGTCCCCAGCTTAGAACGGCTCTTTTCCCAGTTGGTTTCAGCCATGAAAGAGCCAGAAGGGCTGATCTCAAGTAATCGGGCTGCACATCCCTGAATCCTTGTGGTAAGGCCGTCCTGAGCCAATGTGCTAACTATGGAATGAAAGCAAAGTTTCCAGCCTGGGAAGCAGGGCCTCAAGGAAGTCTGCCAACTGACTGCCCTTCTTTAAAGCCAGTTGAGAACATGTGGCAAGGCTGATGCAACCCGCTTACAACGAAATGTTTCTCTTCAGAATAGGAGATTGTGCTACCAAACGCCAGCAGCTCGTTTCCCTCAGAGTGCTCTTTCTGTGTAGACTAGGGAAAGACACCATGGTCCCCAGCTTAGAACGGCTCTTTTCCCAGTTGGTTTCATCCATGAAAGAGCCAGAAAAGCTGTTCTCCAACAATCGGGCTGAACATTCCTGAATCCTTGGGGTAGGGCAGTTCTGAGCCAAAGTGCCCCCTAAGGAATGAAAGCAAAGTTTACTTGCCACAGGAAAGCACACCGAGGCCTGGTGTTTTCTCTAGGAAATTGGAGTGGGCTTGAAGGGTGAGGCCTACTGACTGCCCTCCTTTATAGCCACTTGTGAAAACGAGGCAAGGCTGATGCAACCTGCTTACAACGAAATGTTTCTCTTCAGGATTGGAGATTTGCTACCAAACGCCAGCAGCTCCTCTCCTTCAGTGTGCGCTTTCTGTGTAGACTAGGGAAAGACACCATGGACCCCAGCTTAGAACGGCTCTTTTCCCAGTTGGTTTCATCCATGAAAGAGCCAGAAGGGCTGATCTCAAGTAATCGGGCTGCACAACCCTGAATCCTTGGGGGTAAGGCCGTCCTGAGCCAATGTGCTAACTAAGGAATGAAAGCAAAGATTCCAGCCTGGGAAGCAGGGCCTCAAGGAAGTCTGCCAACTGACTGCCTTTCTTTAAAGCCAGTTCAGAACATGTGACAAGGCTGATGCAACCCGCTTACAACGAAATGTTTCTCTTCAGAATAGGAGATTGTGCTACCAAACGCCAGCAGCTCGTCTCCCTCAGAGTGCTGTTTCTGTTAGACTAGGGTAAGACACCATGGTGCCCAGCTTAGAACGGCTCTTTTCCCAGTTGGTTTCATCCATGAAAGAGCCAGAAAAGCTGTTCTCCAACAATCGGGCTGAACATTTCTGAATCCTTGGGGTAGGGCAGTTCTGAGCCAAAGTGCCCCGTAAGGAATGAAAGCAATGTTTACTTGCGACGGGAAAGCACACCGAGGCCTGGTGTTTTCTCTAGGAAATTGGAGTGGGCTTGAAGGGTGAGGCCTACTGACTGCCCTCCTTTATAGCCACTTGTGAAAATGAGGCAAGGCTGATGCAACCCGCTTACAACGAAATGTTTCTCTTCAGAATAGGAGATTTTGCTACCAAACGTCAGCATCTCGTTTCACTCAGAGCGCTCTTTCTGTGTAGACTAGGGAAAGACACCATGGTCCCCAGCTTAGAACGGCTCTTTTCCCAGTTGGTTTCATCCATGAAAGAGCCAGAAAAGCTGTTCTCAAACAATCGGGATGAACATTCCTGAATCCTTGGGGTAGGGCAGTTCTGAGCCAAAGTGCCCCCTAAGGAATGAAAGCAAAGTTTCCTTGCCACAGGAGACCATACCGAGGCTTGGTGTTTCCTCTATGAAATTGGAGTAGGTTTGAAGGGTGAGGACTACTGACTGCCCTCCTTTATACCCAGTTGAGAAAACGTGGCAAGGCTGATACAACCCGCTTACAACGAAATGTTTCTCTTCAGAATAGGAGATTTTGCTACCAAACGCCAGCAGCTCGTCTCACTCAGAGTGCTGTTTCTGTGTAGACTAGGGAAAGACACCATGGTCCCCAGCTTAGAACGGCTGTTTTCCCAGTTGGTTTCATCCATGAAAGAGCCAGAAGGGCTGATCTCAAGTAATCGGGCTGCACATCCCTGAATCCTTGGGGTAAGGCCGTCCTGAGCCAATGTGCTAAGTATGGAATGAAAGCAAAGTTTCCAGCCTGGGAAGCAGGGCCTCAAGGAAGTCTGCCAACTGACTGCCCTTCTTTAAAGCCAGTTGAGAAAATGTGGCAAGGCTGATGCAATCCGCTTACAACGAAATGTTTCTCTTCAGAATAGGAGATTGTGCTACCAAACGCCAGCAGCTCGTCTCCCTCAGAGTGCTCTTTCTGTGTAGACTAGGGAAAGACACCATGGTCCCCAGCTTAGAACGGCTCTTTTCCCAGTTGGTTTCATCTATGAAAGAGCCAAATAAGCTGTTCTCAAACAATCGGGCTGAACATTCCTGAATCCTTGGGGTAGGGCAGTTCTGAGCCAAAGTGCCCCCTAAGGAATGAAAGCAAAGTTTACTTGCCACAGGAAAGCACACCGAGGCCTGGTGTTTTTTGAGGAAATTGGAGTGGGCTTGAAGGGTGAGGTCTACTGACTGCCCTCCTTTATAGCCACTTGTGAAAATGAGGCAAGGCTGATGCAACCTGTTTACAACGAAATGTTTCTCTTCAGGATAGGAGATTTTGCTACCAATCCCCAGCATCTCGTTTCACTCAGAGCGCTCTTTCTGTGTAGACTAGGGAAAGACACCATGGTCCCCAGCTTAGAACGGCTCTTCTCCCAGTTGGTTTCATCCATGAAAGAGCCAGAAGGGCTGATCCTAAGTAATCGGGCTGCACAACCCTGAATCCTTGGGGTAAGGCCGTCCTGAGCCAATGTGCTAACTAAGGAATGAAAGCAAACATTCCAGCCTGGGAAGCAGGGCCTCAAGTAAGTCTGCCAACTGACTGCCCTTCTTTAAAGCCAGTTCAGAAAATGTGACAAGGCTGATGCAACCCGCTTACAACGAAATGTTTCTCTTCAGAATAGGAGATTTTGCTACCAAACGCCAGCAGCTCGTCTCCCTCAGAGTGCTGTTTCTGTTAGACTAGGGTAAGACACCATGGTGCCCAGCTTAGAACGGCTCTTTTCCCAGTTGGTTTCATCCATGAAAGAGCTAGAAAAGCTGTTCTCAAGCAATCGGGCTGCACATCCCTGAATCCTTGGGGTAAGGCCGTCCTGAGCCAATGTTCTAACTAAGGAATGAAAGTAAAATTTCCAGCCTGGGAAGCAGGGCTTCAAGTAAGTTTGCCACCTGACTGCCCTTCTTTAAAGCCAGTTGAGAAAATGTGACAAGGCTGATGCAACCCGCTTACAACGAAATGTTTCTCTTCAGAATAGGAGATTGTGCTACCAAACACCAGCAGCTCCTCTCCCTCAGAGTGCTGTTTCTGTGTAGACTAGGGTAAGACACCATGGTCCCCAGCTTAGAACGGCTCTTTTCCCAGTTGGTTTCAGCCATGAAAGAGCCAGAAGGGCTGATCTCAAGTAATCGGGCTGCACATCCCTGAATCCTTGGGGTAAGGCCGTCCTGAGCCAATGTGCTAACTATGGAATGAAAGCAAAGTTTCCAGCCTGGGAAGCAGGGCCTCAAGGAAGTCTGCCAACTGACTGCCCTTCTTTAAAGCCAGTTGAGAACATGTGGCAAGGCTGATGCAACCCGCTTACAACGAAATGTTTCTCTTCAGAATAGGAGATTGTGCTACCAAACGTCAGCAGCTCGTTTCCCTCAGAGTGCTCTTTCTGTGTAGACTAGGGAAAGACACCATGGTCCCCAGCTTAGAACGGCTCTTTTCCCAGTTGGTTTCATCCATGAAAGAGCCAGAAAAGCTGTTCTCCAACAATCGGGCTGAACATTCCTGAATCCTTGGGGTAGGGCAGTTCTGAGCCAAAGTGCCCCCTAAGGAATGAAAGCAAAGTTTACTTGCCACAGGAAAGCACACCGAGGCCTGGTGTTTTCTCTAGGAAATTGGAGTGGGCTTGAAGGGTGAGGCCTACTGACTGCCCTCCTTTATAGCCACTTGTGAAAACGAGGCAAGGCTGATGCAACCTGCTTACAACGAAATGTTTCTCTTCAGGATTGGAGATTTGCTACCAAACGCCAGCAGCTCCTCTCCTTCAGTGTGCGCTTTCTGTGTAGACTAGGGAAAGACACCATGGTCCCCAGCTTAGAATGGCTCTTTTCCCAGTTGGTTTCATCCATGAAAGAGCCAGAAGGGCTGATCTCAAGTAATCGGGCTGCACAACCCTGAATCCTTGGGGGTAAGGCCGTCCTGAGCCAATGTGCTAACTAAGGAATGAAAGCAAAGATTCCAGCCTGGGAAGCAGGGCCTCAAGTAAGTCTGCCAACTGACTGCCTTTCTTTAAAGCCAGTTCAGAACATGTGACAAGGCTGATGCAACCCGCTTACAACGAAATGTTTCTCTTCAGAATAGGAGATTGTGCTACCAAACGCCAGCAGCTCGTCTCCCTCAGAGTGCTGTTTCTGTTAGACTAGGGTAAGACACCATGGTGCCCAGCTTAGAACGGCTCTTTTCCCAGTTGGTTTCATCCATGAAAGAGCCAGAAAAGCTGTTCTCCAACAATCGGGCTGAACATTCCTGAATCCTTGGGGTAGGGCAGTTCTGAGCCAAAGTGCCCCGTAAGGAATGAAAGCAATGTTTACTTGCGACGGGAAAGCACACCGAGGCTTGGTGTTTTCTCTAGGAAATTGGAGTGGGCTTGAAGGGTGAGGCCTACTGACTGCCCTCCTTTATAGCCACTTGTGAAAATGAGGCAAGGCTGATGCAACCCGCTTACAACGAAATGTTTCTCTTCAGAATAGGAGATTTTGCTACCAAACGTCAGCATCTCGTTTCACTCAGAGCGCTCTTTCTGTGTAGACTAGGGAAAGACACCATGGTCCCCAGCTTAGAACGGCTCTTTTCCCAGTTGGTTTCATCCATGAAAGAGCCAGAAAAGCTGTTCTCAAACAATCGGGATGAACATTCCTGAATCCTTGGGGTAGGGCAGTTCTGAGCCAAAGTGCCCCCTAAGGAATGAAAGCAAAGTTTCCTTGCCACAGGAGACCATACCGAGGCTTGGTGTTTCCTCTATGAAATTGGAGTAGGTTTGAAGGGTGAGGACTACTGACTGCCCTCCTTTATACCCAGTTGAGAAAACGTGGCAAGGCTGATACAACCCGCTTACAACGAAATGTTTCTCTTCAGAATAGGAGATTTTGCTACCAAACGCCAGCAGCTCGTCTCACTCAGAGTGCTGTTTCTGTGTAGACTAGGGAAAGACACCATGGTCCCCAGCTTAGAACGGCTGTTTTCCCAGTTGGTTTCATCCATGAAAGAGCCAGAAGGGCTGATCTCAAGTAATCGGGCTGCACATCCCTGAATCCTTGGGGTAAGGCCGTCCTGAGCCAATGTGCTAAGTATGGAATGAAAGCAAAGTTTCCAGCCTGGGAAGCAGGGCCTCAAGGAAGTCTGCCAACTGACTGCCCTTCTTTAAAGCCAGTTGAGAAAATGTGGCAAGGCTGATGCAATCCGCTTACAACGAAATGTTTCTCTTCAGAATAGGAGATTGTGCTACCAAACGCCAGCAGCTCGTCTCCCTCAGAGTGCTCTTTCTGTGTAGACTAGGGAAAGACACCATGGTCCCCAGCTTAGAACGGCTCTTTTCCCAGTTGGTTTCATCCATGAAAGAGCCAGAAAAGCTGTTCTCAAACAATCGGGCTGAACATTCCTGAATCCTTGGGGTAGGGCAGTTCTGAGCCAAAGTGCCCCCTAAGGAATGAAAGCAAAGTTTACTTGCCACAGGAAAGCACACCGAGGCCTGGTGTTTTTTCTAGGAAATTGGAGTGGGCTTGAAGGGTGAGGCCTACTGACTGCCCTCCTTTATAGCCACTTGTGAAAATGAGGCAAGGCTGATGCAACCTGCTTACAACGAAATGTTTCTCTTCAGGATAGGAGATTTTGCTACCAATCCCCAGCATCTCTTTCACTCAGAGCGCTCTTTCTGTGTAGACTAGGGAAAGACAACATGGTCCCCAGCTTAGAACGGCTCTTCTCCCAGTTGGTTTCATCCATGAAAGAGCCAGAAGGGCTGATCCTAAGTAATCGGGCTGCACAACCCTGAATCCTTGGGGTAAGGCCGTCCTGAGCCAATGTGCTAACTAAGGAATGAAAGCAAAGATTCCAGCCTGGGAAGCAGGGCCTCAAGTAAGTCTGCCAACTGACTGCCCTTCTTTAAAGCCAGTTCAGAAAATGTGACAAGGCTGATGCAACCCGCTTACAACGAAATGTTTCTCTTCAGAATAGGAGATTTTGCTACCAAACGCCAGCAGCTCGTCTCCCTCAGAGTGCTGTTTCTGTTAGACTAGGGTAAGACACCATGGTGCCCAGCTTAGAATGGCTCTTTTCCCAGTTGGTTTCATCCATGAAAGAGCTAGAAAAGCTGTTCTCAAGCAATCGGGCTGCACATCCCTGAATCCTTGGGGTAAGGCCGTCCTGAGCCAATGTGCTAACTAAGGAATGAAAGTAAAATTTCCAGCCTGGGAAGCAGGGCCTCAAGTAAGTTTGCCACCTGACTGCCCTTCTTTAAAGCCAGTTGAGAAAATGTGACAAGGCTGATGCAACCCGCTTACAACGAAATGTTTCTCTTCAGAATAGGAGATTGTGCTACCAAACACCAGCAGCTCCTCTCCCTCAGAGTGCTGTTTCTGTGTAGACTAGGGTAAGACACCATGGTCCCCAGCTTAGAACGGCTCTTTTCCCAGTTGGTTTCAGCCATGAAAGAGCCAGAAGGGCTGATCTCAAGTAATCGGGCTGCACATCCCTGAATCCTTGTGGTAAGGCCGTCCTGAGCCAATGTGCTAACTATGGAATGAAAGCAAAGTTTCCAGCCTGGGAAGCAGGGCCTCAAGGAAGTCTGCCAACTGACTGCCCTTCTTTAAAGCCAGTTGAGAACATGTGGCAAGGCTGATGCAACCCGCTTACAACGAAATGTTTCTCTTCAGAATAGGAGATTGTGCTACCAAACGCCAGCAGCTCGTTTCCCTCAGAGTGCTCTTTCTGTGTAGACTAGGGAAAGACACCATGGTCCCCAGCTTAGAACGGCTCTTTTCCCAGTTGGTTTCATCCATGAAAGAGCCAGAAAAGCTGTTCTCCAACAATCGGGCTGAACATTCCTGAATCCTTGGGGTAGGGCAGTTCTGAGCCAAAGTGCCCCCTAAGGAATGAAAGCAAAGTTTACTTGCCACAGGAAAGCACACCGAGGCCTGGTGTTTTCTCTAGGAAATTGGAGTGGGCTTGAAGGGTGAGGCCTACTGACTGCCCTCCTTTATAGCCACTTGTGAAAACGAGGCAAGGCTGATGCAACCTGCTTACAACGAAATGTTTCTCTTCAGGATTGGAGATTTGCTACCAAACGCCAGCAGCTCCTCTCCTTCAGTGTGCGCTTTCTGTGTAGACTAGGGAAAGACACCATGGACCCCAGCTTAGAACGGCTCTTTTCCCAGTTGGTTTCATCCATGAAAGAGCCAGAAGGGCTGATCTCAAGTAATCGGGCTGCACAACCCTGAATCCTTGGGGGTAAGGCCGTCCTGAGCCAATGTGCTAACTAAGGAATGAAAGCAAAGATTCCAGCCTGGGAAGCAGGGCCTCAAGGAAGTCTGCCAACTGACTGCCTTTCTTTAAAGCCAGTTCAGAACATGTGACAAGGCTGATGCAACCCGCTTACAACGAAATGTTTCTCTTCAGAATAGGAGATTGTGCTACCAAACGCCAGCAGCTCGTCTCCCTCAGAGTGCTGTTTCTGTTAGACTAGGGTAAGACACCATGGTGCCCAGCTTAGAACGGCTCTTTTCCCAGTTGGTTTCATCCATGAAAGAGCCAGAAAAGCTGTTCTCCAACAATCGGGCTGAACATTTCTGAATCCTTGGGGTAGGGCAGTTCTGAGCCAAAGTGCCCCGTAAGGAATGAAAGCAATGTTTACTTGCGACGGGAAAGCACACCGAGGCCTGGTGTTTTCTCTAGGAAATTGGAGTGGGCTTGAAGGGTGAGGCCTACTGACTGCCCTCCTTTATAGCCACTTGTGAAAATGAGGCAAGGCTGATGCAACCCGCTTACAACGAAATGTTTCTCTTCAGAATAGGAGATTTTGCTACCAAACGTCAGCATCTCGTTTCACTCAGAGCGCTCTTTCTGTGTAGACTAGGGAAAGACACCATGGTCCCCAGCTTAGAACGGCTCTTTTCCCAGTTGGTTTCATCCATGAAAGAGCCAGAAAAGCTGTTCTCAAACAATCGGGATGAACATTCCTGAATCCTTGGGGTAGGGCAGTTCTGAGCCAAAGTGCCCCCTAAGGAATGAAAGCAAAGTTTCCTTGCCACAGGAGACCATACCGAGGCTTGGTGTTTCCTCTATGAAATTGGAGTAGGTTTGAAGGGTGAGGACTACTGACTGCCCTCCTTTATACCCAGTTGAGAAAACGTGGCAAGGCTGATACAACCCGCTTACAACGAAATGTTTCTCTTCAGAATAGGAGATTTTGCTACCAAACGCCAGCAGCTCGTCTCACTCAGAGTGCTGTTTCTGTGTAGACTAGGGAAAGACACCATGGTCCCCAGCTTAGAACGGCTGTTTTCCCAGTTGGTTTCATCCATGAAAGAGCCAGAAGGGCTGATCTCAAGTAATCGGGCTGCACATCCCTGAATCCTTGGGGTAAGGCCGTCCTGAGCCAATGTGCTAAGTATGGAATGAAAGCAAAGTTTCCAGCCTGGGAAGCAGGGCCTCAAGGAAGTCTGCCAACTGACTGCCCTTCTTTAAAGCCAGTTGAGAAAATGTGGCAAGGCTGATGCAATCCGCTTACAACGAAATGTTTCTCTTCAGAATAGGAGATTGTGCTACCAAACGCCAGCAGCTCGTCTCCCTCAGAGTGCTCTTTCTGTGTAGACTAGGGAAAGACACCATGGTCCCCAGCTTAGAACGGCTCTTTTCCCAGTTGGTTTCATCTATGAAAGAGCCAAATAAGCTGTTCTCAAACAATCGGGCTGAACATTCCTGAATCCTTGGGGTAGGGCAGTTCTGAGCCAAAGTGCCCCCTAAGGAATGAAAGCAAAGTTTACTTGCCACAGGAAAGCACACCGAGGCCTGGTGTTTTTTCTAGGAAATTGGAGTGGGCTTGAAGGGTGAGGCCTACTGACTGCCCTCCTTTATAGCCACTTGTGAAAATGAGGCAAGGCTGATGCAACCTGCTTACAACGAAATGTTTCTCTTCAGGATAGGAGATTTTGCTACCAATCCCCAGCATCTCTTTCACTCAGAGCGCTCTTTCTGTGTAGACTAGGGAAAGACAACATGGTCCCCAGCTTAGAACGGCTCTTCTCCCAGTTGGTTTCATCCATGAAAGAGCCAGAAGGGCTGATCCTAAGTAATCGGGCTGCACAACCCTGAATCCTTGGGGTAAGGCCGTCCTGAGCCAATGTGCTAACTAAGGAATGAAAGCAAAGATTCCAGCCTGGGAAGCAGGGCCTCAAGTAAGTCTGCCAACTGACTGCCCTTCTTTAAAGCCAGTTCAGAAAATGTGACAAGGCTGATGCAACCCGCTTACAACGAAATGTTTCTCTTCAGAATAGGAGATTTTGCTACCAAACGCCAGCAGCTCGTCTCCCTCAGAGTGCTGTTTCTGTTAGACTAGGGTAAGACACCATGGTGCCCAGCTTAGAATGGCTCTTTTCCCAGTTGGTTTCATCCATGAAAGAGCTAGAAAAGCTGTTCTCAAGCAATCGGGCTGCACATCCCTGAATCCTTGGGGTAAGGCCGTCCTGAGCCAATGTGCTAACTAAGGAATGAAAGTAAAATTTCCAGCCTGGGAAGCAGGGCCTCAAGTAAGTTTGCCACCTGACTGCCCTTCTTTAAAGCCAGTTGAGAAAATGTGACAAGGCTGATGCAACCCGCTTACAACGAAATGTTTCTCTTCAGAATAGGAGATTGTGCTACCAAACACCAGCAGCTCCTCTCCCTCAGAGTGCTGTTTCTGTGTAGACTAGGGTAAGACACCATGGTCCCCAGCTTAGAACGGCTCTTTTCCCAGTTGGTTTCAGCCATGAAAGAGCCAGAAGGGCTGATCTCAAGTAATCGGGCTGCACATCCCTGAATCCTTGTGGTAAGGCCGTCCTGAGCCAATGTGCTAACTATGGAATGAAAGCAAAGTTTCCAGCCTGGGAAGCAGGGCCTCAAGGAAGTCTGCCAACTGACTGCCCTTCTTTAAAGCCAGTTGAGAACATGTGGCAAGGCTGATGCAACCCGCTTACAACGAAATGTTTCTCTTCAGAATAGGAGATTGTGCTACCAAACGCCAGCAGCTCGTTTCCCTCAGAGTGCTCTTTCTGTGTAGACTAGGGAAAGACACCATGGTCCCCAGCTTAGAACGGCTCTTTTCCCAGTTGGTTTCATCCATGAAAGAGCCAGAAAAGCTGTTCTCCAACAATCGGGCTGAACATTCCTGAATCCTTGGGGTAGGGCAGTTCTGAGCCAAAGTGCCCCCTAAGGAATGAAAGCAAAGTTTACTTGCCACAGGAAAGCACACCGAGGCCTGGTGTTTTCTCTAGGAAATTGGAGTGGGCTTGAAGGGTGAGGCCTACTGACTGCCCTCCTTTATAGCCACTTGTGAAAACGAGGCAAGGCTGATGCAACCTGCTTACAACGAAATGTTTCTCTTCAGGATTGGAGATTTGCTACCAAACGCCAGCAGCTCCTCTCCTTCAGTGTGCGCTTTCTGTGTAGACTAGGGAAAGACACCATGGTCCCCAGCTTAGAACGGCTCTTTTCCCAGTTGGTTTCATCCATGAAAGAGCCAGAAGGGCTGATCTCAAGTAATCGGGCTGCACAACCCTGAATCCTTGGGGGTAAGGCCGTCCTGAGCCAATGTGCTAACTAAGGAATGAAAGCAAAGATTCCAGCCTGGGAAGCAGGGCCTCAAGGAAGTCTGCCAACTGACTGCCTTTCTTTAAAGCCAGTTCAGAACATGTGACAAGGCTGATGCAACCCGCTTACAACGAAATGTTTCTCTTCAGAATAGGAGATTGTGCTACCAAACGCCAGCAGCTCGTCTCCCTCAGAGTGCTGTTTCTGTTAGACTAGGGTAAGACACCATGGTGCCCAGCTTAGAACGGCTCTTTTCCCAGTTGGTTTCATCCATGAAAGAGCCAGAAAAGCTGTTCTCCAACAATCGGGCTGAACATTTCTGAATCCTTGGGGTAGGGCAGTTCTGAGCCAAAGTGCCCCGTAAGGAATGAAAGCAATGTTTACTTGCGACGGGAAAGCACACCGAGGCCTGGTGTTTTCTCTAGGAAATTGGAGTGGGCTTGAAGGGTGAGGCCTACTGACTGCCCTCCTTTATAGCCACTTGTGAAAATGAGGCAAGGCTGATGCAACCCGCTTACAACGAAATGTTTCTCTTCAGAATAGGAGATTTTGCTACCAAACGTCAGCATCTCGTTTCACTCAGAGCGCTCTTTCTGTGTAGACTAGGGAAAGACACCATGGTCCCCAGCTTAGAACGGCTCTTTTCCCAGTTGGTTTCATCCATGAAAGAGCCAGAAAAGCTGTTCTCAAACAATCAGGATGAACATTCCTGAATCCTTGGGGTAGGGCAGTTCTGAGCCAAAGTGCCCCCTAAGGAATGAAAGCAAAGTTTCCTTGCCACAGGAGACCATACCGAGGCTTGGTGTTTCCTCTATGAAATTGGAGTAGGTTTGAAGGGTGAGGACTACTGACTGCCCTCCTTTATACCCAGTTGAGAAAACGTGGCAAGGCTGATACAACCCGCTTACAACGAAATGTTTCTCTTCAGAATAGGAGATTTTGCTACCAAACGCCAGCAGCTCGTCTCACTCAGAGTGCTGTTTCTGTGTAGACTAGGGAAAGACACCATGGTCCCCAGCTTAGAACGGCTGTTTTCCCAGTTGGTTTCATCCATGAAAGAGCCAGAAGGGCTGATCTCAAGTAATCGGGCTGCACATCCCTGAATCCTTGGGGTAAGGCCGTCCTGAGCCAATGTGCTAAGTATGGAATGAAAGCAAAGTTTCCAGCCTGGGAAGCAGGGCCTCAAGGAAGTCTGCCAACTGACTGCCCTTCTTTAAAGCCAGTTGAGAAAATGTGGCAAGGCTGATGCAATCCGCTTACAACGAAATGTTTCTCTTCAGAATAGGAGATTGTGCTACCAAACGCCAGCAGCTCGTCTCCCTCAGAGTGCTCTTTCTGTGTAGACTAGGGAAAGACACCATGGTCCCCAGCTTAGAACGGCTCTTTTCCCAGTTGGTTTCATCCATGAAAGAGCCAGAAAAGCTGTTCTCAAACAATCGGGCTGAACATTCCTGAATCCTTGGGGTAGGGCAGTTCTGAGCCAAAGTGCCCCCTAAGGAATGAAAGCAAAGTTTACTTGCCACAGGAAAGCACACCGAGGCCTGGTGTTTTTTCTAGGAAATTGGAGTGGGCTTGAAGGGTGAGGCCTACTGACTGCCCTCCTTTATAGCCACTTGTGAAAATGAGGCAAGGCTGATGCAACCTGCTTACAACGAAATGTTTCTCTTCAGGATAGGAGATTTTGCTACCAATCCCCAGCATCTCTTTCACTCAGAGCGCTCTTTCTGTGTAGACTAGGGAAAGACAACATGGTCCCCAGCTTAGAACGGCTCTTCTCCCAGTTGGTTTCATCCATGAAAGAGCCAGAAGGGCTGATCCTAAGTAATCGGGCTGCACAACCCTGAATCCTTGGGGTAAGGCCGTCCTGAGCCAATGTGCTAACTAAGGAATGAAAGCAAAGATTCCAGCCTGGGAAGCAGGGCCTCAAGTAAGTCTGCCAACTGACTGCCCTTCTTTAAAGCCAGTTCAGAAAATGTGACAAGGCTGATGCAACCCGCTTACAACGAAATGTTTCTCTTCAGAATAGGAGATTTTGCTACCAAACGCCAGCAGCTCGTCTCCCTCAGAGTGCTGTTTCTGTTAGACTAGGGTAAGACACCATGGTGCCCAGCTTAGAATGGCTCTTTTCCCAGTTGGTTTCATCCATGAAAGAGCTAGAAAAGCTGTTCTCAAGGAATCGGGCTGCACATCCCTGAATCCTTGGGGTAAGGCCGTCCTGAGCCAATGTGCTAACTAAGGAATGAAAGTAAAATTTCCAGCCTGGGAAGCAGGGCCTCAAGTAAGTTTGCCACCTGACTGCCCTTCTTTAAAGCCAGTTGAGAAAATGTGACAAGGCTGATGCAACCCGCTTACAACGAAATGTTTCTCTTCAGAATAGGAGATTGTGCTACCAAACACCAGCAGCTCCTCTCCCTCAGAGTGCTGTTTCTGTGTAGACTAGGGTAAGACACCATGGTCCCCAGCTTAGAACGGCTCTTTTCCCAGTTGGTTTCAGCCATGAAAGAGCCAGAAGGGCTGATCTCAAGTAATCGGGCTGCACATCCCTGAATCCTTGTGGTAAGGCCGTCCTGAGCCAATGTGCTAACTATGGAATGAAAGCAAAGTTTCCAGCCTGGGAAGCAGGGCCTCAAGGAAGTCTGCCAACTGACTGCCCTTCTTTAAAGCCAGTTGAGAACATGTGGCAAGGCTGATGCAACCCGCTTACAACGAAATGTTTCTCTTCAGAATAGGAGATTGTGCTACCAAACGCCAGCAGCTCGTTTCCCTCAGAGTGCTCTTTCTGTGTAGACTAGGGAAAGACACCATGGTCCCCAGCTTAGAACGGCTCTTTTCCCAGTTGGTTTCATCCATGAAAGAGCCAGAAAAGCTGTTCTCAAACAATCGGGCTGAACATTCCTGAATCCTTGGGGTAGGGCAGTTCTGAGCCAAAGTGCCCCCTAAGGAATGAAAGCAAAGTTTACTTGCCACAGGAAAGCACACCGAGGCCTGGTGTTTTCTCTAGGAAATTGGAGTGGGCTTGAAGGGTGAGGCCTACTGACTGCCCTCCTTTATAGCCACTTGTGAAAACGAGGCAAGGCTGATGCAACCTGCTTACAACGAAATGTTTCTCTTCAGGATTGGAGATTTGCTACCAAACGCCAGCAGCTCCTCTCCTTCAGTGTGCGCTTTCTGTGTAGACTAGGGAAAGACACCATGGACCCCAGCTTAGAACGGCTCTTTTCCCAGTTGGTTTCATCCATGAAAGAGCCAGAAGGGCTGATCTCAAGTAATCGGGCTGCACAACCCTGAATCCTTGGGGGTAAGGCCGTCCTGAGCCAATGTGCTAACTAAGGAATGAAAGCAAAGATTCCAGCCTGGGAAGCAGGGCCTCAAGGAAGTCTGCCAACTGACTGCCTTTCTTTAAAGCCAGTTCAGAACATGTGACAAGGCTGATGCAACCCGCTTACAACGAAATGTTTCTCTTCAGAATAGGAGATTGTGCTACCAAACGCCAGCAGCTCGTCTCCCTCAGAGTGCTGTTTCTGTTAGACTAGGGTAAGACACCATGGTGCCCAGCTTAGAACGGCTCTTTTCCCAGTTGGTTTCATCCATGAAAGAGCCAGAAAAGCTGTTCTCCAACAATCGGGCTGAACATTTCTGAATCCTTGGGGTAGGGCAGTTCTGAGCCAAAGTGCCCCGTAAGGAATGAAAGCAATGTTTACTTGCGACGGGAAAGCACACCGAGGCCTGGTGTTTTCTCTAGGAAATTGGAGTGGGCTTGAAGGGTGAGGCCTACTGACTGCCCTCCTTTATAGCCACTTGTGAAAATGAGGCAAGGCTGATGCAACCCGCTTACAACGAAATGTTTCTCTTCAGAATAGGAGACTTTGCTACCAAACGTCAGCATCTCGTTTCACTCAGAGCGCTCTTTCTGTGTAGACTAGGGAAAGACACCATGGTCCCCAGCTTAGAACGGCTCTTTTCCCAGTTGGTTTCATCCATGAAAGAGCCAGAAAAGCTGTTCTCAAACAATCGGGATGAACATTCCTGAATCCTTGGGGTAGGGCAGTTCTGAGCCAAAGTGCCCCCTAAGGAATGAAAGCAAAGTTTCCTTGCCACAGGAGACCATACCGAGGCTTGGTGTTTCCTCTATGAAATTGGAGTAGGTTTGAAGGGTGAGGACTACTGACTGCCCTCCTTTATACCCAGTTGAGAAAACGTGGCAAGGCTGATACAACCCGCTTACAACGAAATGTTTCTCTTCAGAATAGGAGATTTTGCTACCAAACGCCAGCAGCTCGTCTCACTCAGAGTGCTGTTTCTGTGTAGACTAGGGAAAGACACCATGGTCCCCAGCTTAGAACGGCTGTTTTCCCAGTTGGTTTCATCCATGAAAGAGCCAGAAGGGCTGATCTCAAGTAATCGGGCTGCACATCCCTGAATCCTTGGGGTAAGGCCGTCCTGAGCCAATGTGCTAAGTATGGAATGAAAGCAAAGTTTCCAGCCTGGGAAGCAGGGCCTCAAGGAAGTCTGCCAACTGACTGCCCTTCTTTAAAGCCAGTTGAGAAAATGTGGCAAGGCTGATGCAATCCGCTTACAACGAAATGTTTCTCTTCAGAATAGGAGATTGTGCTACCAAACGCCAGCAGCTCGTCTCCCTCAGAGTGCTCTTTCTGTGTAGACTAGGGAAAGACACCATGGTCCCCAGCTTAGAACGGCTCTTTTCCCAGTTGGTTTCATCTATGAAAGAGCCAAATAAGCTGTTCTCAAACAATCGGGCTGAACATTCCTGAATCCTTGGGGTAGGGCAGTTCTGAGCCAAAGTGCCCCCTAAGGAATGAAAGCAAAGTTTACTTGCCACAGGAAAGCACACCGAGGCCTGGTGTTTTTTGAGGAAATTGGAGTGGGCTTGAAGGGTGAGGTCTACTGACTGCCCTCCTTTATAGCCACTTGTGAAAATGAGGCAAGGCTGATGCAACCTGCTTACAACGAAATGTTTCTCTTCAGGATAGGAGATTTTGCTACCAATCCCCAGCATCTCGTTTCACTCAGAGCGCTCTTTCTGTGTAGACTAGGGAAAGACACCATGGTCCCCAGCTTAGAACGGCTCTTCTCCCAGTTGGTTTCATCCATGAAAGAGCCAGAAGGGCTGATCCTAAGTAATCGGGCTGCACAACCCTGAATCCTTGGGGTAAGGCCGTCCTGAGCCAATGTGCTAACTAAGGAATGAAAGCAAACATTCCAGCCTGGGAAGCAGGGCCTCAAGTAAGTCTGCCAACTGACTGCCCTTCTTTAAAGCCAGTTCAGAAAATGTGACAAGGCTGATGCAACCCGCTTACAACGAAATGTTTCTCTTCAGAATAGGAGATTTTGCTACCAAACGCCAGCAGCTCGTCTCCCTCAGAGTGCTGTTTCTGTTAGACTAGGGTAAGACACCATGGTGCCCAGCTTAGAACGGCTCTTTTCCCAGTTGGTTTCATCCATGAAAGAGCTAGAAAAGCTGTTCTCAAGCAATCGGGCTGCACATCCCTGAATCCTTGGGGTAAGGCCGTCCTGAGCCAATGTGCTAACTAAGGAATGAAAGTAAAATTTCCAGCCTGGGAAGCAGGGCTTCAAGTAAGTTTGCCACCTGACTGCCCTTCTTTAAAGCCAGTTGAGAAAATGTGACAAGGCTGATGCAACCCGCTTACAACGAAATGTTTCTCTTCAGAATAGGAGATTGTGCTACCAAACACCAGCAGCTCCTCTCCCTCAGAGTGCTGTTTCTGTGTAGACTAGGGTAAGACACCATGGTCCCCAGCTTAGAACGGCTCTTTTCCCAGTTGGTTTCAGCCATGAAAGAGCCAGAAGGGCTGATCTCAAGTAATCGGGCTGCACATCCCTGAATCCTTGTGGTAAGGCCGTCCTGAGCCAATGTGCTAACTATGGAATGAAAGCAAAGTTTCCAGCCTGGGAAGCAGGGCCTCAAGGAAGTCTGCCAACTGACTGCCCTTCTTTAAAGCCAGTTGAGAACATGTGGCAAGGCTGATGCAACCCGCTTACAACGAAATGTTTCTCTTCAGAATAGGAGATTGTGCTACCAAACGTCAGCAGCTCGTTTCCCTCAGAGTGCTCTTTCTGTGTAGACTAGGGAAAGACACCATGGTCCCCAGCTTAGAACGGCTCTTTTCCCAGTTGGTTTCATCCATGAAAGAGCCAGAAAAGCTGTTCTCCAACAATCGGGCTGAACATTCCTGAATCCTTGGGGTAGGGCAGTTCTGAGCCAAAGTGCCCCCTAAGGAATGAAAGCAAAGTTTACTTGCCACAGGAAAGCACACCGAGGCCTGGTGTTTTCTCTAGGAAATTGGAGTGGGCTTGAAGGGTGAGGCCTACTGACTGCCCTCCTTTATAGCCACTTGTGAAAACGAGGCAAGGCTGATGCAACCTGCTTACAACGAAATGTTTCTCTTCAGGATTGGAGATTTGCTACCAAACGCCAGCAGCTCCTCTCCTTCAGTGTGCGCTTTCTGTGTAGACTAGGGAAAGACACCATGGTCCCCAGCTTAGAATGGCTCTTTTCCCAGTTGGTTTCATCCATGAAAGAGCCAGAAGGGCTGATCTCAAGTAATCGGGCTGCACAACCCTGAATCCTTGGGGGTAAGGCCGTCCTGAGCCAATGTGCTAACTAAGGAATGAAAGCAAAGATTCCAGCCTGGGAAGCAGGGCCTCAAGTAAGTCTGCCAACTGACTGCCTTTCTTTAAAGCCAGTTCAGAACATGTGACAAGGCTGATGCAACCCGCTTACAACGAAATGTTTCTCTTCAGAATAGGAGATTGTGCTACCAAACGCCAGCAGCTCGTCTCCCTCAGAGTGCTGTTTCTGTTAGACTAGGGTAAGACACCATGGTGCCCAGCTTAGAACGGCTCTTTTCCCAGTTGGTTTCATCCATGAAAGAGCCAGAAAAGCTGTTCTCCAACAATCGGGCTGAACATTCCTGAATCCTTGGGGTAGGGCAGTTCTGAGCCAAAGTGCCCCGTAAGGAATGAAAGCAATGTTTACTTGCGACGGGAAAGCACACCGAGGCCTGGTGTTTTCTCTAGGAAATTGGAGTGGGCTTGAAGGGTGAGGCCTACTGACTGCCCTCCTTTATAGCCACTTGTGAAAATGAGGCAAGGCTGATGCAACCCGCTTACAACGAAATGTTTCTCTTCAGAATAGGAGATTTTGCTACCAAACGTCAGCATCTCGTTTCACTCAGAGCGCTCTTTCTGTGTAGACTAGGGAAAGACACCATGGTCCCCAGCTTAGAACGGCTCTTTTCCCAGTTGGTTTCATCCATGAAAGAGCCAGAAAAGCTGTTCTCAAACAATCGGGATGAACATTCCTGAATCCTTGGGGTAGGGCAGTTCTGAGCCAAAGTGCCCCCTAAGGAATGAAAGCAAAGTTTCCTTGCCACAGGAGACCATACCGAGGCTTGGTGTTTCCTCTATGAAATTGGAGTAGGTTTGAAGGGTGAGGACTACTGACTGCCCTCCTTTATACCCAGTTGAGAAAACGTGGCAAGGCTGATACAACCCGCTTACAACGAAATGTTTCTCTTCAGAATAGGAGATTTTGCTACCAAACGCCAGCAGCTCGTCTCACTCAGAGTGCTGTTTCTGTGTAGACTAGGGAAAGACACCATGGTCCCCAGCTTAGAACGGCTGTTTTCCCAGTTGGTTTCATCCATGAAAGAGCCAGAAGGGCTGATCTCAAGTAATCGGGCTGCACATCCCTGAATCCTTGGGGTAAGGCCGTCCTGAGCCAATGTGCTAAGTATGGAATGAAAGCAAAGTTTCCAGCCTGGGAAGCAGGGCCTCAAGGAAGTCTGCCAACTGACTGCCCTTCTTTAAAGCCAGTTGAGAAAATGTGGCAAGGCTGATGCAATCCGCTTACAACGAAATGTTTCTCTTCAGAATAGGAGATTGTGCTACCAAACGCCAGCAGCTCGTCTCCCTCAGAGTGCTCTTTCTGTGTAGACTAGGGAAAGACACCATGGTCCCCAGCTTAGAACGGCTCTTTTCCCAGTTGGTTTCATCTATGAAAGAGCCAAATAAGCTGTTCTCAAACAATCGGGCTGAACATTCCTGAATCCTTGGGGTAGGGCAGTTCTGAGCCAAAGTGCCCCCTAAGGAATGAAAGCAAAGTTTACTTGCCACAGGAAAGCACACCGAGGCCTGGTGTTTTTTCTAGGAAATTGGAGTGGGCTTGAAGGGTGAGGCCTACTGACTGCCCTCCTTTATAGCCACTTGTGAAAATGAGGCAAGGCTGATGCAACCTGCTTACAACGAAATGTTTCTCTTCAGGATAGGAGATTTTGCTACCAATCCCCAGCATCTCGTTTCACTCAGAGCGCTCTTTCTGTGTAGACTAGGGAAAGACACCATGGTCCCCAGCTTAGAACGGCTCTTCTCCCAGTTGGTTTCATCCATGAAAGAGCCAGAAGGGCTGATCCTAAGTAATCGGGCTGCACAACCCTGAATCCTTGGGGTAAGGCCGTCCTGAGCCAATGTGCTAACTAAGGAATGAAAGCAAAGATTCCAGCCTGGGAAGCAGGGCCTCAAGTAAGTCTGCCAACTGACTGCCCTTCTTTAAAGCCAGTTCAGAAAATGTGACAAGGCTGATGCAACCCGCTTACAACGAAATGTTTCTCTTCAGAATAGGAGATTTTGCTACCAAACGCCAGCAGCTCGTCTCCCTCAGAGTGCTGTTTCTGTTAGACTAGGGTAAGACACCATGGTGCCCAGCTTAGAACGGCTCTTTTCCCAGTTGGTTTCATCCATGAAAGAGCTAGAAAAGCTGTTCTCAAGCAATCGGGCTGCACATCCCTGAATCCTTGGGGTAAGGCCGTCCTGAGCCAATGTGCTAACTAAGGAATGAAAGTAAATTTTCCAGCCTGGGAAGCAGGGCCTCAAGTAAGTCTGCCACCTGACTGCCCTTCTTTAAAGCCAGTTGAGAAAATGTGGCAAGGCTGATGCAACCCGCTTACAACGAAATGTTTCTCTTCAGAATAGGAGATTGTGCTACCAAACGCCAGCAGCTCGTTTCCCTCAGAGTGCTCTTTCTGTGTAGACTAGGGAAAGACACCATGGTCCCCAGTTTAGAACGGCTCTTTTCCCAGTTGGTTTCATCCATGAAAGAGCCAGAAAAGCTGTTCTCCAACAATCGGGCTGAACATTCCTGAATCCTTGGGGTAGGGCAGTTCTGAGCCAAAGTGCCCCCTAAGGAATGAAAGCAAAGTTTACTTGCCACAGGAAAGCACACCGAGGCCTGGTGTTTTCTCTAGGAAATTGGAGTGGGCTTGAAGGGTGAGGCCTACTGACTGCCCTCCTTTATAGCCACTTGTGAAAACGAGGCAAGGCTGATGCAACCTGCTTACAACGAAATGTTTCTCTTCAGGATTGGAGATTTGCTACCAAACGCCAGCAGCTCCTCTCCTTCAGTGTGCGCTTTCTGTGTAGACTAGGGAAAGACACCATGGTCCCCAGCTTAGAATGGCTCTTTTCCCAGTTGGTTTCATCCATGAAAGAGCCAGAAGGGCTGATCTCAAGTAATCGGGCTGCACAACCCTGAATCCTTGGGGGTAAGGCCGTCCTGAGCCAATGTGCTAACTAAGGAATGAAAGCAAAGATTCCAGCCTGGGAAGCAGGGCCTCAAGTAAGTCTGCCAACTGACTGCCTTTCTTTAAAGCCAGTTCAGAACATGTGACAAGGCTGATGCAACCCGCTTACAACGAAATGTTTCTCTTCAGAATAGGAGATTGTGCTACCAAACGCCAGCAGCTCGTCTCCCTCAGAGTGCTGTTTCTGTTAGACTAGGGTAAGACACCATGGTGCCCAGCTTAGAACGGCTCTTTTCCCAGTTGGTTTCATCCATGAAAGAGCCAGAAAAGCTGTTCTCCAACAATCGGGCTGAACATTCCTGAATCCTTGGGGTAGGGCAGTTCTGAGCCAAAGTGCCCCGTAAGGAATGAAAGCAATGTTTACTTGCGACGGGAAAGCACACCGAGGCCTGGTGTTTTCTCTAGGAAATTGGAGTGGGCTTGAAGGGTGAGGCCTACTGACTGCCCTCCTTTATAGCCACTTGTGAAAATGAGGCAAGGCTGATGCAACCCGCTTACAACGAAATGTTTCTCTTCAGAATAGGAGATTTTGCTACCAAACGTCAGCATCTCGTTTCACTCAGAGCGCTCTTTCTGTGTAGACTAGGGAAAGACACCATGGTCCCCAGCTTAGAACGGCTCTTTTCCCAGTTGGTTTCATCCATGAAAGAGCCAGAAAAGCTGTTCTCAAACAATCGGGATGAACATTCCTGAATCCTTGGGGTAGGGCAGTTCTGAGCCAAAGTGCCCCCTAAGGAATGAAAGCAAAGTTTACTTGCCACAGGAAAGCACACCGAGGCCTGGTGTTTTTTCTAGGAAATTGGAGTGGGCTTGAAGGGTGAGGCCTACTGACTGCCCTCCTTTATAGCCACTTGTGAAAATGAGGCAAGGCTGATGCAACCTGCTTACAACGAAATGTTTCTCTTCAGGATAGGAGATTTTGCTACCAATCCCCAGCATCTCGTTTCACTCAGAGCGCTCTTTCTGTGTAGACTAGGGAAAGACACCATGGTCCCCAGCTTAGAACGGCTCTTTTCCCAGTTGGTTTCATCTATGAAAGAGCCAAATAAGCTGTTCTCAAACAATCGGGCTGAACATTCCTGAATCCTTGGGGTAGGGCAGTTCTGAGCCAAAGTGCCCCCTAAGGAATGAAAGCAAAGTTTACTTGCCACAGGAAAGCACACCGAGGCCTGGTGTTTTTTCTAGGAAATTGGAGTGGGCTTGAAGGGTGAGGCCTACTGACTGCCCTCCTTTATAGCCACTTGTGAAAATGAGGCAAGGCTGATGCAACCTGCTTACAACGAAATGTTTCTCTTCAGGATAGGAGATTTTGCTACCAATCCCCAGCATCTCGTTTCACTCAGAGCGCTCTTTCTGTGTAGACTAGGGAAAGACACCATGGTCCCCAGCTTAGAACGGCTCTTCTCCCAGTTGGTTTCATCCATGAAAGAGCCAGAAGGGCTGATCCTAAGTAATCGGGCTGCACAACCCTGAATCCTTGGGGTAAGGCCGTCCTGAGCCAATGTGCTAACTAAGGAATGAAAGCAAACATTCCAGCCTGGGAAGCAGGGCCTCAAGTAAGTCTGCCAACTGACTGCCCTTCTTTAAAGCCAGTTCAGAAAATGTGACAAGGCTGATGCAACCCGCTTACAACGAAATGTTTCTCTTCAGAATAGGAGATTTTGCTACCAAACGCCAGCAGCTCGTCTCCCTCAGAGTGCTGTTTCTGTTAGACTAGGGTAAGACACCATGGTGCCCAGCTTAGAACGGCTCTTTTCCCAGTTGGTTTCATCCATGAAAGAGCTAGAAAAGCTGTTCTCAAGCAATCGGGCTGCACATCCCTGAATCCTTGGGGTAAGGCCGTCCTGAGCCAATGTGCTAACTAAGGAATGAAAGTAAATTTTCCAGCCTGGGAAGCAGGGCCTCAAGTAAGTCTGCCACCTGACTGCCCTTCTTTAAAGCCAGTTGAGAAAATGTGGCAAGGCTGATGCAACCCGCTTACAACGAAATGTTTCTCTTCAGAATAGGAGATTGTGCTACCAAACACCAGCAGCTCCTCTCCCTCAGAGTGCTGTTTCTGTGTAGACTAGGGTAAGACACCATGGTCCCCAGCTTAGAACGGCTCTTTTCCCAGTTGGTTTCAGCCATGAAAGAGCCAGAAGGGCTGATCTCAAGTAATCGGGCTGCACATCCCTGAATCCTTGGGGTAAGGCCGTCCTGAGCCAATGTGCTAACGAAGGAATGAAAGCAAAGTTTCCAGCCTGGGAAGCAGGGACTCAAGGAAGTCTGCCAACTGACTGCCCTTCTTTAAAGCCAGTTGAGAAAATGTGGCAAGGCTGATGCAACCCGCTTGCAAAGAAATGTTTCTCTTCAGAATAGGAGATTTTGCTACCAAACGCCAGCAGGTCCTCTCCCTCAGAGTGCAGTATCTGTGTAGACTGGGGAAAGACACCATTGTCCCCAGCTTAGAACGGCTCTTTTCCCAGTTGGTTTCATCCATGAAAGAGCCAGAAAAGCTGTTCTCCAACAATCGGGCTGAACATTCCTGAATCCTTGGGGTAGGGCAGTTCTGAGCCAAAGTGCCCCGTAAGGAATGAAAGCAATGTTTACTTGCGACGGGAAAGCACACCAAGGCCTGGTGTTTTCTCTAGGAAATTGGAGTGGGCTTGAAGGGTGAGGCCTACTGACTGCCCTCCTTTATAGCCACTTGTGAAAACGAGGCAAGGCTGATGCAACCTGCTTACAACGAAATGTTTCTCTTCAGGATTGGAGATTTGCTACCAAACGCCAGCAGCTCCTCTCCTTTAGTGTGCGCTTTCTGTGTAGACTAGGGAAAGACACCATGGTCCCCAGCTTAGAACGGCTCTTTTCCCAGTTGGTTTCATCCATGAAAGAGCCAGAAGGGCTGATCTCAAGTAATCGGGCTGCACAACCCTGAATCCTTGGGGGTAAGGCCGTCCTGAGCCAATGTGCTAACTAAGGAATGAAAGCAAAGATTCCAGCCTGGGAAGCAGGGCCTCAAGTAAGTCTGCCAACTGACTGCCTTTCTTTAAAGCCAGTTCAGAACATGTGACAAGGCTGATGCAACCCGCTTACAACGAAATGTTTCTCTTCAGAATAGGAGATTGTGCTACCAAACGCCAGCAGCTCGTCTCCCTCAGAGTGCTGTTTCTGTTAGACTAGGGTAAGACACCATGGTGCCCAGCTTAGAACGGCTCTTTTCCCAGTTGGTTTCATCCATGAAAGAGCCAGAAAAGCTGTTCTCCAACAATCGGGCTGAACATTCCTGAATCCTTGGGGTAGGGCAGTTCTGAGCCAAAGTGCCCCGTAAGGAATGAAAGCAATGTTTACTTGCGACGGGAAAGCACACCGAGGCCTGGTGTTTTCTCTAGGAAATTGGAGTGGGCTTGAAGGGTGAGGCCTACTGACTGCCCTCCTTTATAGCCACTTGTGAAAATGAGGCAAGGCTGATGCAACCCGCTTACAACGAAATGTTTCTCTTCAGAATAGGAGATTTTGCTACCAAACGTCAGCATCTCGTTTCACTCAGAGCGCTCTTTCTGTGTAGACTAGGGAAAGACACCATGGTCCCCAGCTTAGAACGGCTCTTTTCCCAGTTGGTTTCATCCATGAAAGAGCCAGAAAAGCTGTTCTCAAACAATCGGGATGAACATTCCTGAATCCTTGGGGTAGGGCAGTTCTGAGCCAAAGTGCCCCCTAAGGAATGAAAGCAAAGTTTCCTTGCCACAGGAGACCATACCGAGGCTTGGTGTTTCCTCTATGAAATTGGAGTAGGTTTGAAGGGTGAGGACTACTGACTGCCCTCCTTTATACCCAGTTGAGAAAACGTGGCAAGGCTGATACAACCCGCTTACAACGAAATGTTTCTCTTCAGAATAGGAGATTTTGCTACCAAACGCCAGCAGCTCGTCTCACTCAGAGTGCTGTTTCTGTGTAGACTAGGGAAAGACACCATGGTCCCCAGCTTAGAACGGCTGTTTTCCCAGTTGGTTTCATCCATGAAAGAGCCAGAAGGGCTGATCTCAAGTAATCGGGCTGCACATCCCTGAATCCTTGGGGTAAGGCCGTCCTGAGCCAATGTGCTAAGTATGGAATGAAAGCAAAGTTTCCAGCCTGGGAAGCAGGGCCTCAAGGAAGTCTGCCAACTGACTGCCCTTCTTTAAAGCCAGTTGAGAAAATGTGGCAAGGCTGATGCAATCCGCTTACAACGAAATGTTTCTCTTCAGAATAGGAGATTGTGCTACCAAACGCCAGCAGCTCGTCTCCCTCAGAGTGCTCTTTCTGTGTAGACTAGGGAAAGACACCATGGTCCCCAGCTTAGAACGGCTCTTTTCCCAGTTGGTTTCATCTATGAAAGAGCCAAATAAGCTGTTCTCAAACAATCGGGCTGAACATTCCTGAATCCTTGGGGTAGGGCAGTTCTGAGCCAAAGTGCCCCCTAAGGAATGAAAGCAAAGTTTACTTGCCACAGGAAAGCACACCGAGGCCTGGTGTTTTTTCTAGGAAATTGGAGTGGGCTTGAAGGGTGAGGCCTACTGACTGCCCTCCTTTATAGCCACTTGTGAAAATGAGGCAAGGCTGATGCAACCTGCTTACAACGAAATGTTTCTCTTCAGGATAGGAGATTTTGCTACCAATCCCCAGCATCTCGTTTCACTCAGAGCGCTCTTTCTGTGTAGACTAGGGAAAGATACCATGGTCCCCAGCTTAGAACGGCTCTTTTCCCAGTTGGTTTCATCCATGAAAGAGCCAGAAGGGCTGATCTCAAGTAATCGGGCTGCACAACCCTGAATCCTTGGGGTAAGGCCGTCCTGAGCCAATGTGCTAACTAAGGAATGAAAGTAAATTTTCCAGCCTGGGAAGCAGGGCCTCAAGTAAGTCTGCCACCTGACTGCCCTTCTTTAAAGCCAGTTGAGAAAATGTGGCAAGGCTGATGCAACCCGCTTACAACGAAATGTTTCTCTTCAGAATAGGAGATTGTGCTACCAAACACCAGCAGCTCCTCTCCCTCAGAGTGCTGTTTCTGTGTAGACTAGGGTAAGACACCATGGTCCCCAGCTTAGAACGGCTCTTTTCCCAGTTGGTTTCAGCCATGAAAGAGCCAGAAGGGCTGATCTCAAGTAATCGGGCTGCACATCCCTGAATCCTTGGGGTAAGGCCGTCCTGAGCCAATGTGCTAACGAAGGAATGAAAGCAAAGTTTCCAGCCTGGGAAGCAGGGACTCAAGGAAGTCTGCCAACTGACTGCCCTTCTTTAAAGCCAGTTGAGAAAATGTGGCAAGGCTGATGCAACCCGCTTGCAAAGAAATGTTTCTCTTCAGAATAGGAGATTTTGCTACCAAACGCCAGCAGGTCCTCTCCCTCAGAGTGCAGTATCTGTGTAGACTGGGGAAAGACACCATTGTCCCCAGCTTAGAACGGCTCTTTTCCCAGTTGGTTTCATCCATGAAAGAGCCAGAAAAGCTGTTCTCCAACAATCGGGCTGAACATTCCTGAATCCTTGGGGTAGGGCAGTTCTGAGCCAAAGTGCCCCGTAAGGAATGAAAGCAATGTTTACTTGCGACGGGAAAGCACACCGAGGCCTGGTGTTTTCTCTAGGAAATTGGAGTGGGCTTGAAGGGTGAGGCCTACTGACTGCCCTCCTTTATAGCCACTTGTGAAAACGAGGCAAGGCTGATGCAACCTGCTTACAACGAAATGTTTCTCTTCAGGATTGGAGATTTGCTACCAAACGCCAGCAGCTCCTCTCCTTTAGTGTGCGCTTTCTGTGTAGACTAGGGAAAGACACCATGGTCCCCAGCTTAGAACGGCTCTTTTCCCAGTTGGTTTCATCCATGAAAGAGCCAGAAGGGCTGATCTCAAGTAATCGGGCTGCACAACCCTGAATCCTTGGGGGTAAGGCCGTCCTGAGCCAATGTGCTAACTAAGGAATGAAAGCAAAGATTCCAGCCTGGGAAGCAGGGCCTCAAGTAAGTCTGCCAACTGACTGCCTTTCTTTAAAGCCAGTTCAGAACATGTGACAAGGCTGATGCAACCCGCTTACAACGAAATGTTTCTCTTCAGAATAGGAGATTGTGCTACCAAACGCCAGCAGCTCGTCTCCCTCAGAGTGCTGTTTCTGTTAGACTAGGGTAAGACACCATGGTGCCCAGCTTAGAACGGCTCTTTTCCCAGTTGGTTTCATCCATGAAAGAGCCAGAAAAGCTGTTCTCCAACAATCGGGCTGAACATTCCTGAATCCTTGGGGTAGGGCAGTTCTGAGCCAAAGTGCCCCGTAAGGAATGAAAGCAATGTTTACTTGCGACGGGAAAGCACACCGAGGCCTGGTGTTTTCTCTAGGAAATTGGAGTGGGCTTGAAGGGTGAGGCCTACTGACTGCCCTCCTTTATAGCCACTTGTGAAAATGAGGCAAGGCTGATGCAACCCGCTTACAACGAAATGTTTCTCTTCAGAATAGGAGATTTTGCTACCAAACGTCAGCATCTCGTTTCACTCAGAGTGCTCTTTCTGTGTAGACTAGGGAAAGACACCATGGTCCCCAGCTTAGAACGGCTCTTTTCCCAGTTGGTTTCATCCATGAAAGAGCCAGAAAAGCTGTTCTCAAACAATCGGGATGAACATTCCTGAATCCTTGGGGTAGGGCAGTTCTGAGCCAAAGTGCCCCCTAAGGAATGAAAGCAAAGTTTCCTTGCCACAGGAGACCATACCGAGGCTTGGTGTTTCCTCTATGAAATTGGAGTAGGTTTGAAGGGTGAGGACTACTGACTGCCCTCCTTTATACCCAGTTGAGAAAACGTGGCAAGGCTGATACAACCCGCTTACAACGAAATGTTTCTCTTCAGAATAGGAGATTTTGCTACCAAACGCCAGCAGCTCGTCTCACTCAGAGTGCTGTTTCTGTGTAGACTAGGGAAAGACACCATGGTCCCCAGCTTAGAACGGCTGTTTTCCCAGTTGGTTTCATCCATGAAAGAGCCAGAAGGGCTGATCTCAAGTAATCGGGCTGCACATCCCTGAATCCTTGGGGTAAGGCCGTCCTGAGCCAATGTGCTAAGTATGGAATGAAAGCAAAGTTTCCAGCCTGGGAAGCAGGGCCTCAAGGAAGTCTGCCAACTGACTGCCCTTCTTTAAAGCCAGTTGAGAAAATGTGGCAAGGCTGATGCAATCCGCTTACAACGAAATGTTTCTCTTCAGAATAGGAGATTGTGCTACCAAACGCCAGCAGCTCGTCTCCCTCAGAGTGCTCTTTCTGTGTAGACTAGGGAAAGACACCATGGTCCCCAGCTTAGAACGGCTCTTTTCCCAGTTGGTTTCATCTATGAAAGAGCCAAATAAGCTGTTCTCAAACAATCGGGCTGAACATTCCTGAATCCTTGGGGTAGGGCAGTTCTGAGCCAAAGTGCCCCCTAAGGAATGAAAGCAAAGTTTACTTGCCACAGGAAAGCACACCGAGGCCTGGTGTTTTTTCTAGGAAATTGGAGTGGGCTTGAAGGGTGAGGCCTACTGACTGCCCTCCTTTATAGCCACTTGTGAAAATGAGGCAAGGCTGATGCAACCTGCTTACAACGAAATGTTTCTCTTCAGGATAGGAGATTTTGCTACCAATCCCCAGCATCTCGTTTCACTCAGAGCGCTCTTTCTGTGTAGACTAGGGAAAGATACCATGGTCCCCAGCTTAGAACGGCTCTTTTCCCAGTTGGTTTCATCCATGAAAGAGCCAGAAGGGCTGATCTCAAGTAATCGGGCTGCACAACCATGAATCCTTGGGGTAAGGCCGTCCTGAGCCAATGTGCTAACTAAGGAATGAAAGTAAATTTTCCAGCCTGGGAAGCAGGGCCTCAAGTAAGTCTGCCACCTGACTGCCCTTCTTTAAAGCCAGTTGAGAAAATGTGGCAAGGCTGATGCAACCCGCTTACAACGAAATGTTTCTCTTCAGAATAGGAGATTGTGCTACCAAACACCAGCAGCTCCTCTCCCTCAGAGTGCTGTTTCTGTGTAGACTAGGGTAAGACACCATGGTCCCCAGCTTAGAACGGCTCTTTTCCCAGTTGGTTTCAGCCATGAAAGAGCCAGAAGGGCTGATCTCAAGTAATCGGGCTGCACATCCCTGAATCCTTGGGGTAAGGCCGTCCTGAGCCAATGTGCTAACGAAGGAATGAAAGCAAAGTTTCCAGCCTGGGAAGCAGGGACTCAAGGAAGTCTGCCAACTGACTGCCCTTCTTTAAAGCCAGTTGAGAAAATGTGGCAAGGCTGATGCAACCCGCTTGCAAAGAAATGTTTCTCTTCAGAATAGGAGATTTTGCTACCAAACGCCAGCAGGTCCTCTCCCTCAGAGTGCAGTATCTGTGTAGACTGGGGAAAGACACCATTGTCCCCAGCTTAGAACGGCTCTTTTCCCAGTTGGTTTCATCCATGAAAGAGCCAGAAAAGCTGTTCTCCAACAATCGGGCTGAACATTCCTGAATCCTTGGGGTAGGGCAGTTCTGAGCCAAAGTGCCCCGTAAGGAATGAAAGCAATGTTTACTTGCGACGGGAAAGCACACCGAGGCCTGGTGTTTTCTCTAGGAAATTGGAGTGGGCTTGAAGGGTGAGGCCTACTGACTGCCCTCCTTTATAGCCACTTGTGAAAACGAGGCAAGGCTGATGCAACCTGCTTACAACGAAATGTTTCTCTTCAGGATTGGAGATTTGCTACCAAACGCCAGCAGCTCCTCTCCTTTAGTGTGCGCTTTCTGTGTAGACTAGGGAAAGACACCATGGTCCCCAGCTTAGAACGGCTCTTTTCCCAGTTGGTTTCATCCATGAAAGAGCCAGAAGGGCTGATCTCAAGTAATCGGGCTGCACAACCCTGAATCCTTGGGGGTAAGGCCGTCCTGAGCCAATGTGCTAACTAAGGAATGAAAGCAAAGATTCCAGCCTGGGAAGCAGGGCCTCAAGTAAGTCTGCCAACTGACTGCCTTTCTTTAAAGCCAGTTCAGAACATGTGACAAGGCTGATGCAACCCGCTTACAACGAAATGTTTCTCTTCAGAATAGGAGATTGTGCTACCAAACGCCAGCAGCTCGTCTCCCTCAGAGTGCTGTTTCTGTTAGACTAGGGTAAGACACCATGGTGCCCAGCTTAGAACGGCTCTTTTCCCAGTTGGTTTCATCCATGAAAGAGCCAGAAAAGCTGTTCTCCAACAATCGGGCTGAACATTCCTGAATCCTTGGGGTAGGGCAGTTCTGAGCCAAAGTGCCCCGTAAGGAATGAAAGCAATGTTTACTTGCGACGGGAAAGCACACCGAGGCCTGGTGTTTTCTCTAGGAAATTGGAGTGGGCTTGAAGGGTGAGGCCTACTGACTGCCCTCCTTTATAGCCACTTGTGAAAATGAGGCAAGGCTGATGCAACCCGCTTACAACGAAATGTTTCTCTTCAGAATAGGAGATTTTGCTACCAAACGTCAGCATCTCGTTTCACTCAGAGCGCTCTTTCTGTGTAGACTAGGGAAAGACACCATGGTCCCCAGCTTAGAACGGCTCTTTTCCCAGTTGGTTTCATCCATGAAAGAGCCAGAAAAGCTGTTCTCAAACAATCGGGATGAACATTCCTGAATCCTTGGGGTAGGGCAGTTCTGAGCCAAAGTGCCCCCTAAGGAATGAAAGCAAAGTTTCCTTGCCACAGGAGACCATACCGAGGCTTGGTGTTTCCTCTATGAAATTGGAGTAGGTTTGAAGGGTGAGGACTACTGACTGCCCTCCTTTATACCCAGTTGAGAAAACGTGGCAAGGCTGATACAACCCGCTTACAACGAAATGTTTCTCTTCAGAATAGGAGATTTTGCTACCAAACGCCAGCAGCTCGTCTCACTCAGAGTGCTGTTTCTGTGTAGACTAGGGAAAGACACCATGGTCCCCAGCTTAGAACGGCTGTTTTCCCAGTTGGTTTCATCCATGAAAGAGCCAGAAGGGCTGATCTCAAGTAATCGGGCTGCACATCCCTGAATCCTTGGGGTAAGGCCGTCCTGAGCCAATGTGCTAAGTATGGAATGAAAGCAAAGTTTCCAGCCTGGGAAGCAGGGCCTCAAGGAAGTCTGCCAACTGACTGCCCTTCTTTAAAGCCAGTTGAGAAAATGTGGCAAGGCTGATGCAATCCGCTTACAACGAAATGTTTCTCTTCAGAATAGGAGATTGTGCTACCAAACGCCAGCAGCTCGTCTCCCTCAGAGTGCTCTTTCTGTGTAGACTAGGGAAAGACACCATGGTCCCCAGCTTAGAACGGCTCTTTTCCCAGTTGGTTTCATCTATGAAAGAGCCAAATAAGCTGTTCTCAAACAATCGGGCTGAACATTCCTGAATCCTTGGGGTAGGGCAGTTCTGAGCCAAAGTGCCCCCTAAGGAATGAAAGCAAAGTTTACTTGCCACAGGAAAGCACACCGAGGCCTGGTGTTTTTTCTAGGAAATTGGAGTGGGCTTGAAGGGTGAGGCCTACTGACTGCCCTCCTTTATAGCCACTTGTGAAAATGAGGCAAGGCTGATGCAACCTGCTTACAACGAAATGTTTCTCTTCAGGATAGGAGATTTTGCTACCAATCCCCAGCATCTCGTTTCACTCAGAGCGCTCTTTCTGTGTAGACTAGGGAAAGATACCATGGTCCCCAGCTTAGAACGGCTCTTTTCCCAGTTGGTTTCATCCATGAAAGAGCCAGAAGGGCTGATCTCAAGTAATCGGGCTGCACAACCCTGAATCCTTGGGGTAAGGCCGTCCTGAGCCAATGTGCTAACTAAGGAATGAAAGTAAATTTTCCAGCCTGGGAAGCAGGGCCTCAAGTAAGTCTGCCACCTGACTGCCCTTCTTTAAAGCCAGTTGAGAAAATGTGGCAAGGCTGATGCAACCCGCTTACAACGAAATGTTTCTCTTCAGAATAGGAGATTGTGCTACCAAACACCAGCAGCTCCTCTCCCTCAGAGTGCTGTTTCTGTGTAGACTAGGGTAAGACACCATGGTCCCCAGCTTAGAACGGCTCTTTTCCCAGTTGGTTTCAGCCATGAAAGAGCCAGAAGGGCTGATCTCAAGTAATCGGGCTGCACATCCCTGAATCCTTGGGGTAAGGCCGTCCTGAGCCAATGTGCTAACGAAGGAATGAAAGCAAAGTTTCCAGCCTGGGAAGCAGGGACTCAAGGAAGTCTGCCAACTGACTGCCCTTCTTTAAAGCCAGTTGAGAAAATGTGGCAAGGCTGATGCAACCCGCTTGCAAAGAAATGTTTCTCTTCAGAATAGGAGATTTTGCTACCAAACGCCAGCAGGTCCTCTCCCTCAGAGTGCAGTATCTGTGTAGACTGGGGAAAGACACCATTGTCCCCAGCTTAGAACGGCTCTTTTCCCAGTTGGTTTCATCCATGAAAGAGCCAGAAAAGCTGTTCTCCAACAATCGGGCTGAACATTCCTGAATCCTTGGGGTAGGGCAGTTCTGAGCCAAAGTGCCCCGTAAGGAATGAAAGCAATGTTTACTTGCGACGGGAAAGCACACCGAGGCCTGGTGTTTTCTCTAGGAAATTGGAGTGGGCTTGAAGGGTGAGGCCTACTGACTGCCCTCCTTTATAGCCACTTGTGAAAACGAGGCAAGGCTGATGCAACCTGCTTACAACGAAATGTTTCTCTTCAGGATTGGAGATTTGCTACCAAACGCCAGCAGCTCCTCTCCTTTAGTGTGCGCTTTCTGTGTAGACTAGGGAAAGACACCATGGTCCCCAGCTTAGAACGGCTCTTTTCCCAGTTGGTTTCATCCATGAAAGAGCCAGAAGGGCTGATCTCAAGTAATCGGGCTGCACAACCCTGAATCCTTGGGGGTAAGGCCGTCCTGAGCCAATGTGCTAACTAAGGAATGAAAGCAAAGATTCCAGCCTGGGAAGCAGGGCCTCAAGTAAGTCTGCCAACTGACTGCCTTTCTTTAAAGCCAGTTCAGAACATGTGACAAGGCTGATGCAACCCGCTTACAACGAAATGTTTCTCTTCAGAATAGGAGATTGTGCTACCAAACGCCAGCAGCTCGTCTCCCTCAGAGTGCTGTTTCTGTTAGACTAGGGTAAGACACCATGGTGCCCAGCTTAGAACGGCTCTTTTCCCAGTTGGTTTCATCCATGAAAGAGCCAGAAAAGCTGTTCTCCAACAATCGGGCTGAACATTCCTGAATCCTTGGGGTAGGGCAGTTCTGAGCCAAAGTGCCCCGTAAGGAATGAAAGCAATGTTTACTTGCGACGGGAAAGCACACCGAGGCCTGGTGTTTTCTCTAGGAAATTGGAGTGGGCTTGAAGGGTGAGGCCTACTGACTGCCCTCCTTTATAGCCACTTGTGAAAATGAGGCAAGGCTGATGCAACCCGCTTACAACGAAATGTTTCTCTTCAGAATAGGAGATTTTGCTACCAAACGTCAGCATCTCGTTTCACTCAGAGCGCTCTTTCTGTGTAGACTAGGGAAAGACACCATGGTCCCCAGCTTAGAACGGCTCTTTTCCCAGTTGGTTTCATCCATGAAAGAGCCAGAAAAGCTGTTCTCAAACAATCGGGATGAACATTCCTGAATCCTTGGGGTAGGGCAGTTCTGAGCCAAAGTGCCCCCTAAGGAATGAAAGCAAAGTTTCCTTGCCACAGGAGACCATACCGAGGCTTGGTGTTTCCTCTATGAAATTGGAGTAGGTTTGAAGGGTGAGGACTACTGACTGCCCTCCTTTATACCCAGTTGAGAAAACGTGGCAAGGCTGATACAACCCGCTTACAACGAAATGTTTCTCTTCAGAATAGGAGATTTTGCTACCAAACGCCAGCAGCTCGTCTCACTCAGAGTGCTGTTTCTGTGTAGACTAGGGAAAGACACCATGGTCCCCAGCTTAGAACGGCTGTTTTCCCAGTTGGTTTCATCCATGAAAGAGCCAGAAGGGCTGATCTCAAGTAATCGGGCTGCACATCCCTGAATCCTTGGGGTAAGGCCGTCCTGAGCCAATGTGCTAAGTATGGAATGAAAGCAAAGTTTCCAGCCTGGGAAGCAGGGCCTCAAGGAAGTCTGCCAACTGACTGCCCTTCTTTAAAGCCAGTTGAGAAAATGTGGCAAGGCTGATGCAATCCGCTTACAACGAAATGTTTCTCTTCAGAATAGGAGATTGTGCTACCAAACGCCAGCAGCTCGTCTCCCTCAGAGTGCTCTTTCTGTGTAGACTAGGGAAAGACACCATGGTCCCCAGCTTAGAACGGCTCTTTTCCCAGTTGGTTTCATCTATGAAAGAGCCAAATAAGCTGTTCTCAAACAATCGGGCTGAACATTCCTGAATCCTTGGGGTAGGGCAGTTCTGAGCCAAAGTGCCCCCTAAGGAATGAAAGCAAAGTTTACTTGCCACAGGAAAGCACACCGAGGCCTGGTGTTTTTTCTAGGAAATTGGAGTGGGCTTGAAGGGTGAGGCCTACTGACTGCCCTCCTTTATAGCCACTTGTGAAAATGAGGCAAGGCTGATGCAACCTGCTTACAACGAAATGTTTCTCTTCAGGATAGGAGATTTTGCTACCAATCCCCAGCATCTCGTTTCACTCAGAGCGCTCTTTCTGTGTAGACTAGGGAAAGATACCATGGTCCCCAGCTTAGAACGGCTCTTTTCCCAGTTGGTTTCATCCATGAAAGAGCCAGAAGGGCTGATCTCAAGTAATCGGGCTGCACAACCCTGAATCCTTGGGGTAAGGCCGTCCTGAGCCAATGTGCTAACTAAGGAATGAAAGTAAATTTTCCAGCCTGGGAAGCAGGGCCTCAAGTAAGTCTGCCACCTGACTGCCCTTCTTTAAAGCCAGTTGAGAAAATGTGGCAAGGCTGATGCAACCCGCTTACAACGAAATGTTTCTCTTCAGAATAGGAGATTGTGCTACCAAACACCAGCAGCTCCTCTCCCTCAGAGTGCTGTTTCTGTGTAGACTAGGGTAAGACACCATGGTCCCCAGCTTAGAACGGCTCTTTTCCCAGTTGGTTTCAGCCATGAAAGAGCCAGAAGGGCTGATCTCAAGTAATCGGGCTGCACATCCCTGAATCCTTGGGGTAAGGCCGTCCTGAGCCAATGTGCTAACGAAGGAATGAAAGCAAAGTTTCCAGCCTGGGAAGCAGGGACTCAAGGAAGTCTGCCAACTGACTGCCCTTCTTTAAAGCCAGTTGAGAAAATGTGGCAAGGCTGATGCAACCCGCTTGCAAAGAAATGTTTCTCTTCAGAATAGGAGATTTTGCTACCAAACGCCAGCAGGTCCTCTCCCTCAGAGTGCAGTATCTGTGTAGACTGGGGAAAGACACCATTGTCCCCAGCTTAGAACGGCTCTTTTCCCAGTTGGTTTCATCCATGAAAGAGCCAGAAAAGCTGTTCTCCAACAATCGGGCTGAACATTCCAGAATCCTTGGGATAGGGCAGTTCTGAGCCAAAGTGCCCTCTAAGGAATGAAAGCAAAGTTTACTTGCCACAGGAAAGCACAACCGAGGCCTGGTGTTTTCTCTAGGAAATTGGAGTGGGCTTGAAGGGTGAGGCCTACTGACTGCCCTCCTTTATAGCCACTTGTGAAAACGAGCAAGGCTGATGCAACCTGCTTACAACGAAATGTTTCTCTTCAGGATTGGAGATTTGCTACCAAACGCCAGCAGCTCCTCTCCTTTAGTGTGCGCCTTTCTGTGTAGACTAGGAAAGACACCATGGTCCCCAGCTTAGAACGGCTCTTTTCCCAGTTGGTTTCATCCATGAAAGAGCCAGAAGGGCTGATCTCAAGTAATCGGGCTGCACAACCCTGAATCCTTGGGGGTAAGGCCGTCCTGAGCCAATGTGCTAACTAAGGAATGAAAGCAAAGATTCCAGCCTGGGAAGCAGGGCCTCAAGTAAGTCTGCCAACTGACTGCCTTTCTTTAAAGCCAGTTCAGAACATGTGACAAGGCTGATGCAACCCGCTTACAACGAAATGTTTCTCTTCAGAATAGGAGATTGTGCTACCAAACGCCAGCAGCTCGTCTCCCTCAGAGTGCTGTTTCTGTTAGACTAGGGTAAGACACCATGGTGCCCAGCTTAGAACGGCTCTTTTCCCAGTTGGTTTCATCCATGAAAGAGCCAGAAAAGCTGTTCTCCAACAATCGGGCTGAACATTCCTGAATCCTTGGGGTAGGGCAGTTCTGAGCCAAAGTGCCCCATAAGGAATGAAAGCAATGTTTACTTGCGACGGGAAAGCACACCGAGGCCTGGTGTTTTCTCTAGGAAATTGGAGTGGGCTTGAAGGGTGAGGCCTACTGACTGCCCTCCTTTATAGCCACTTGTGAAAATGAGGCAAGGCTGATGCAACCCGCTTACAACGAAATGTTTCTCTTCAGAATAGGAGATTTTGCTACCAAACGTCAGCATCTCGTTTCACTCAGAGCGCTCTTTCTGTGTAGACTAGGGAAAGACACCATGGTCCCCAGCTTAGAACGGCTCTTTTCCCAGTTGGTTTCATCCATGAAAGAGCCAGAAAAGCTGTTCTCAAACAATCGGGATGAACATTCCTGAATCCTTGGGGTAGGGCAGTTCTGAGCCAAAGTGCCCCCTAAGGAATGAAAGCAAAGTTTCCTTGCCACAGGAGACCATACCGAGGCTTGGTGTTTCCTCTATGAAATTGGAGTAGGTTTGAAGGGTGAGGACTACTGACTGCCCTCCTTTATACCCAGTTGAGAAAACGTGGCAAGGCTGATACAACCCGCTTACAACGAAATGTTTCTCTTCAGAATAGGAGATTTTGCTACCAAACGCCAGCAGCTCGTCTCACTCAGAGTGCTGTTTCTGTGTAGACTAGGGAAAGACACCATGGTCCCCAGCTTAGAACGGCTGTTTTCCCAGTTGGTTTCATCCATGAAAGAGCCAGAAGGGCTGATCTCAAGTAATCGGGCTGCACATCCCTGAATCCTTGGGGTAAGGCCGTCCTGAGCCAATGTGCTAAGTATGGAATGAAAGCAAAGTTTCCAGCCTGGGAAGCAGGGCCTCAAGGAAGTCTGCCAACTGACTGCCCTTCTTTAAAGCCAGTTGAGAAAATGTGGCAAGGCTGATGCAATCCGCTTACAACGAAATGTTTCTCTTCAGAATAGGAGATTGTGCTACCAAACGCCAGCAGCTCGTCTCCCTCAGAGTGCTCTTTCTGTGTAGACTAGGGAAAGACACCATGGTCCCCAGCTTAGAACGGCTCTTTTCCCAGTTGGTTTCATCTATGAAAGAGCCAAATAAGCTGTTCTCAAACAATCGGGCTGAACATTCCTGAATCCTTGGGGTAGGGCAGTTCTGAGCCAAAGTGCCCCCTAAGGAATGAAAGCAAAGTTTACTTGCCACAGGAAAGCACACCGAGGCCTGGTGTTTTTTCTAGGAAATTGGAGTGGGCTTGAAGGGTGAGGCCTACTGACTGCCCTCCTTTATAGCCACTTGTGAAAATGAGGCAAGGCTGATGCAACCTGCTTACAACGAAATGTTTCTCTTCAGGATAGGAGATTTTGCTACCAATCCCCAGCATCTCGTTTCACTCAGAGCGCTCTTTCTGTGTAGACTAGGGAAAGATACCATGGTCCCCAGCTTAGAACGGCTCTTTTCCCAGTTGGTTTCATCCATGAAAGAGCCAGAAGGGCTGATCTCAAGTAATCGGGCTGCACAACCCTGAATCCTTGGGGTAAGGCCGTCCTGAGCCAATGTGCTAACTAAGGAATGAAAGTAAATTTTCCAGCCTGGGAAGCAGGGCCTCAAGTAAGTCTGCCACCTGACTGCCCTTCTTTAAAGCCAGTTGAGAAAATGTGGCAAGGCTGATGCAACCCGCTTACAACGAAATGTTTCTCTTCAGAATAGGAGATTGTGCTACCAAACACCAGCAGCTCCTCTCCCTCAGAGTGCTGTTTCTGTGTAGACTAGGGTAAGACACCATGGTCCCCAGCTTAGAACGGCTCTTTTCCCAGTTGGTTTCAGCCATGAAAGAGCCAGAAGGGCTGATCTCAAGTAATCGGGCTGCACATCCCTGAATCCTTGGGGTAAGGCCGTCCTGAGCCAATGTGCTAACGAAGGAATGAAAGCAAAGTTTCCAGCCTGGGAAGCAGGGACTCAAGGAAGTCTGCCAACTGACTGCCCTTCTTTAAAGCCAGTTGAGAAAATGTGGCAAGGCTGATGCAACCCGCTTGCAAAGAAATGTTTCTCTTCAGAATAGGAGATTTTGCTACCAAACGCCAGCAGGTCCTCTCCCTCAGAGTGCAGTATCTGTGTAGACTGGGGAAAGACACCATTGTCCCCAGCTTAGAACGGCTCTTTTCCCAGTTGGTTTCATCCATGAAAGAGCCAGAAAAGCTGTTCTCAAACAATCGGGCTGAACATTCCAGAATCCTTGGGATAGGGCAGTTCTGAGCCAAAGTGCCCTCTAAGGAATGAAAGCAAAGTTTACTTGCCACAGGAAAGCACACCGAGGCCTGGTGTTTTCTCTAGGAAATTGGAGTGGGCTTGAAGGGTGAGGCCTACTGACTGCCCTCCTTTATAGCCACTTGTGAAAACGAGGCAAGGCTGATGCAACCTGCTTACAACGAAATGTTTCTCTTCAGGATTGGAGATTTGCTACCAAACGCCAGCAGCTCCTCTCCTTTAGTGTGCGCTTTCTGTGTAGACTAGGGAAAGACACCATGGTCCCCAGCTTAGAACGGCTCTTTTCCCAGTTGGTTTCATCCATGAAAGAGCCAGAAGGGCTGATCTCAAGTAATCGGGCTGCACAACCCTGAATCCTTGGGGGTAAGGCCGTCCTGAGCCAATGTGCTAACTAAGGAATGAAAGCAAAGATTCCAGCCTGGGAAGCAGGGCCTCAAGTAAGTCTGCCAACTGACTGCCTTTCTTTAAAGCCAGTTCAGAACATGTGACAAGGCTGATGCAACCCGCTTACAACGAAATGTTTCTCTTCAGAATAGGAGATTGTGCTACCAAACGCCAGCAGCTCGTCTCCCTCAGAGTGCTGTTTCTGTTAGACTAGGGTAAGACACCATGGTGCCCAGCTTAGAACGGCTCTTTTCCCAGTTGGTTTCATCCATGAAAGAGCCAGAAAAGCTGTTCTCCAACAATCGGGCTGAACATTCCTGAATCCTTGGGGTAGGGCAGTTCTGAGCCAAAGTGCCCCGTAAGGAATGAAAGCAATGTTTACTTGCGACGGGAAAGCACACCGAGGCCTGGTGTTTTCTCTAGGAAATTGGAGTGGGCTTGAAGGGTGAGGCCTACTGACTGCCCTCCTTTATAGCCACTTGTGAAAATGAGGCAAGGCTGATGCAACCCGCTTACAACGAAATGTTTCTCTTCAGAATAGGAGATTTTGCTACCAAACGTCAGCATCTCGTTTCACTCAGAGCGCTCTTTCTGTGTAGACTAGGGAAAGACACCATGGTCCCCAGCTTAGAACGGCTCTTTTCCCAGTTGGTTTCATCCATGAAAGAGCCAGAAAAGCTGTTCTCAAACAATCGGGATGAACATTCCTGAATCCTTGGGGTAGGGCAGTTCTGAGCCAAAGTGCCCCCTAAGGAATGAAAGCAAAGTTTCCTTGCCACAGGAGACCATACCGAGGCTTGGTGTTTCCTCTATGAAATTGGAGTAGGTTTGAAGGGTGAGGACTACTGACTGCCCTCCTTTATACCCAGTTGAGAAAACGTGGCAAGGCTGATACAACCCGCTTACAACGAAATGTTTCTCTTCAGAATAGGAGATTTTGCTACCAAACGCCAGCAGCTCGTCTCACTCAGAGTGCTGTTTCTGTGTAGACTAGGGAAAGACACCATGGTCCCCAGCTTAGAACGGCTGTTTTCCCAGTTGGTTTCATCCATGAAAGAGCCAGAAGGGCTGATCTCAAGTAATCGGGCTGCACATCCCTGAATCCTTGGGGTAAGGCCGTCCTGAGCCAATGTGCTAAGTATGGAATGAAAGCAAAGTTTCCAGCCTGGGAAGCAGGGCCTCAAGGAAGTCTGCCAACTGACTGCCCTTCTTTAAAGCCAGTTGAGAAAATGTGGCAAGGCTGATGCAATCCGCTTACAACGAAATGTTTCTCTTCAGAATAGGAGATTGTGCTACCAAACGCCAGCAGCTCGTCTCCCTCAGAGTGCTCTTTCTGTGTAGACTAGGGAAAGACACCATGGTCCCCAGCTTAGAACGGCTCTTTTCCCAGTTGGTTTCATCTATGAAAGAGCCAAATAAGCTGTTCTCAAACAATCGGGCTGAACATTCCTGAATCCTTGGGGTAGGGCAGTTCTGAGCCAAAGTGCCCCCTAAGGAATGAAAGCAAAGTTTACTTGCCACAGGAAAGCACACCGAGGCCTGGTGTTTTTTCTAGGAAATTGGAGTGGGCTTGAAGGGTGAGGCCTACTGACTGCCCTCCTTTATAGCCACTTGTGAAAATGAGGCAAGGCTGATGCAACCTGCTTACAACGAAATGTTTCTCTTCAGGATAGGAGATTTTGCTACCAATCCCCAGCATCTCGTTTCACTCAGAGCGCTCTTTCTGTGTAGACTAGGGAAAGATACCATGGTCCCCAGCTTAGAACGGCTCTTTTCCCAGTTGGTTTCATCCATGAAAGAGCCAGAAGGGCTGATCTCAAGTAATCGGGCTGCACAACCCTGAATCCTTGGGGTAAGGCCGTCCTGAGCCAATGTGCTAACTAAGGAATGAAAGTAAATTTTCCAGCCTGGGAAGCAGGGCCTCAAGTAAGTCTGCCACCTGACTGCCCTTCTTTAAAGCCAGTTGAGAAAATGTGGCAAGGCTGATGCAACCCGCTTACAACGAAATGTTTCTCTTCAGAATAGGAGATTGTGCTACCAAACACCAGCAGCTCCTCTCCCTCAGAGTGCTGTTTCTGTGTAGACTAGGGTAAGACACCATGGTCCCCAGCTTAGAACGGCTCTTTTCCCAGTTGGTTTCAGCCATGAAAGAGCCAGAAGGGCTGATCTCAAGTAATCGGGCTGCACATCCCTGAATCCTTGGGGTAAGGCCGTCCTGAGCCAATGTGCTAACGAAGGAATGAAAGCAAAGTTTCCAGCCTGGGAAGCAGGGACTCAAGGAAGTCTGCCAACTGACTGCCCTTCTTTAAAGCCAGTTGAGAAAATGTGGCAAGGCTGATGCAACCCGCTTGCAAAGAAATGTTTCTCTTCAGAATAGGAGATTTTGCTACCAAACGCCAGCAGGTCCTCTCCCTCAGAGTGCAGTATCTGTGTAGACTGGGGAAAGACACCATTGTCCCCAGCTTAGAACGGCTCTTTTCCCAGTTGGTTTCATCCATGAAAGAGCCAGAAAAGCTGTTCTCAAACAATCGGGCTGAACATTCCAGAATCCTTGGGATAGGGCAGTTCTGAGCCAAAGTGCCCTCTAAGGAATGAAAGCAAAGTTTACTTGCCACAGGAAAGCACACCGAGGCCTGGTGTTTTCTCTAGGAAATTGGAGTGGGCTTGAAGGGTGAGGCCTACTGACTGCCCTCCTTTATAGCCACTTGTGAAAACGAGGCAAGGCTGATGCAACCTGCTTACAACGAAATGTTTCTCTTCAGGATTGGAGATTTGCTACCAAACGCCAGCAGCTCCTCTCCTTTAGTGTGCGCTTTCTGTGTAGACTAGGGAAAGACACCATGGTCCCCAGCTTAGAACGGCTCTTTTCCCAGTTGGTTTCATCCATGAAAGAGCCAGAAGGGCTGATCTCAAGTAATCGGGCTGCACAACCCTGAATCCTTGGGGGTAAGGCCGTCCTGAGCCAATGTGCTAACTAAGGAATGAAAGCAAAGATTCCAGCCTGGGAAGCAGGGCCTCAAGTAAGTCTGCCAACTGACTGCCTTTCTTTAAAGCCAGTTCAGAACATGTGACAAGGCTGATGCAACCCGCTTACAACGAAATGTTTCTCTTCAGAATAGGAGATTGTGCTACCAAACGCCAGCAGCTCGTCTCCCTCAGAGTGCTGTTTCTGTTAGACTAGGGTAAGACACCATGGTGCCCAGCTTAGAACGGCTCTTTTCCCAGTTGGTTTCATCCATGAAAGAGCCAGAAAAGCTGTTCTCCAACAATCGGGCTGAACATTCCTGAATCCTTGGGGTAGGGCAGTTCTGAGCCAAAGTGCCCCATAAGGAATGAAAGCAATGTTTACTTGCGACGGGAAAGCACACCGAGGCCTGGTGTTTTCTCTAGGAAATTGGAGTGGGCTTGAAGGGTGAGGCCTACTGACTGCCCTCCTTTATAGCCACTTGTGAAAATGAGGCAAGGCTGATGCAACCCGCTTACAACGAAATGTTTCTCTTCAGAATAGGAGATTTTGCTACCAAACGTCAGCATCTCGTTTCACTCAGAGCGCTCTTTCTGTGTAGACTAGGGAAAGACACCATGGTCCCCAGCTTAGAACGGCTCTTTTCCCAGTTGGTTTCATCCATGAAAGAGCCAGAAAAGCTGTTCTCAAACAATCGGGATGAACATTCCTGAATCCTTGGGGTAGGGCAGTTCTGAGCCAAAGTGCCCCCTAAGGAATGAAAGCAAAGTTTCCTTGCCACAGGAGACCATACCGAGGCTTGGTGTTTCCTCTATGAAATTGGAGTAGGTTTGAAGGGTGAGGACTACTGACTGCCCTCCTTTATACCCAGTTGAGAAAACGTGGCAAGGCTGATACAACCCGCTTACAACGAAATGTTTCTCTTCAGAATAGGAGATTTTGCTACCAAACGCCAGCAGCTCGTCTCACTCAGAGTGCTGTTTCTGTGTAGACTAGGGAAAGACACCATGGTCCCCAGCTTAGAACGGCTGTTTTCCCAGTTGGTTTCATCCATGAAAGAGCCAGAAGGGCTGATCTCAAGTAATCGGGCTGCACATCCCTGAATCCTTGGGGTAAGGCCGTCCTGAGCCAATGTGCTAAGTATGGAATGAAAGCAAAGTTTCCAGCCTGGGAAGCAGGGCCTCAAGGAAGTCTGCCAACTGACTGCCCTTCTTTAAAGCCAGTTGAGAAAATGTGGCAAGGCTGATGCAATCCGCTTACAACGAAATGTTTCTCTTCAGAATAGGAGATTGTGCTACCAAACGCCAGCAGCTCGTCTCCCTCAGAGTGCTCTTTCTGTGTAGACTAGGGAAAGACACCATGGTCCCCAGCTTAGAACGGCTCTTTTCCCAGTTGGTTTCATCTATGAAAGAGCCAAATAAGCTGTTCTCAAACAATCGGGCTGAACATTCCTGAATCCTTGGGGTAGGGCAGTTCTGAGCCAAAGTGCCCCCTAAGGAATGAAAGCAAAGTTTACTTGCCACAGGAAAGCACACCGAGGCCTGGTGTTTTTTCTAGGAAATTGGAGTGGGCTTGAAGGGTGAGGCCTACTGACTGCCCTCCTTTATAGCCACTTGTGAAAATGAGGCAAGGCTGATGCAACCTGCTTACAACGAAATGTTTCTCTTCAGGATAGGAGATTTTGCTACCAATCCCCAGCATCTCGTTTCACTCAGAGCGCTCTTTCTGTGTAGACTAGGGAAAGATACCATGGTCCCCAGCTTAGAACGGCTCTTTTCCCAGTTGGTTTCATCCATGAAAGAGCCAGAAGGGCTGATCTCAAGTAATCGGGCTGCACAACCCTGAATCCTTGGGGTAAGGCCGTCCTGAGCCAATGTGCTAACTAAGGAATGAAAGTAAATTTTCCAGCCTGGGAAGCAGGGCCTCAAGTAAGTCTGCCACCTGACTGCCCTTCTTTAAAGCCAGTTGAGAAAATGTGGCAAGGCTGATGCAACCCGCTTACAACGAAATGTTTCTCTTCAGAATAGGAGATTGTGCTACCAAACACCAGCAGCTCCTCTCCCTCAGAGTGCTGTTTCTGTGTAGACTAGGGTAAGACACCATGGTCCCCAGCTTAGAACGGCTCTTTTCCCAGTTGGTTTCAGCCATGAAAGAGCCAGAAGGGCTGATCTCAAGTAATCGGGCTGCACATCCCTGAATCCTTGGGGTAAGGCCGTCCTGAGCCAATGTGCTAACGAAGGAATGAAAGCAAAGTTTCCAGCCTGGGAAGCAGGGACTCAAGGAAGTCTGCCAACTGACTGCCCTTCTTTAAAGCCAGTTGAGAAAATGTGGCAAGGCTGATGCAACCCGCTTGCAAAGAAATGTTTCTCTTCAGAATAGGAGATTTTGCTACCAAACGCCAGCAGGTCCTCTCCCTCAGAGTGCAGTATCTGTGTAGACTGGGGAAAGACACCATTGTCCCCAGCTTAGAACGGCTCTTTTCCCAGTTGGTTTCATCCATGAAAGAGCCAGAAAAGCTGTTCTCAAACAATCGGGCTGAACATTCCAGAATCCTTGGGATAGGGCAGTTCTGAGCCAAAGTGCCCTCTAAGGAATGAAAGCAAAGTTTACTTGCCACAGGAAAGCACACCGAGGCCTGGTGTTTTCTCTAGGAAATTGGAGTGGGCTTGAAGGGTGAGGCCTACTGACTGCCCTCCTTTATAGCCACTTGTGAAAACGAGGCAAGGCTGATGCAACCTGCTTACAACGAAATGTTTCTCTTCAGGATTGGAGATTTGCTACCAAACGCCAGCAGCTCCTCTCCTTTAGTGTGCGCTTTCTGTGTAGACTAGGGAAAGACACCATGGTCCCCAGCTTAGAACGGCTCTTTTCCCAGTTGGTTTCATCCATGAAAGAGCCAGAAGGGCTGATCTCAAGTAATCGGGCTGCACAACCCTGAATCCTTGGGGGTAAGGCCGTCCTGAGCCAATGTGCTAACTAAGGAATGAAAGCAAAGATTCCAGCCTGGGAAGCAGGGCCTCAAGTAAGTCTGCCAACTGACTGCCTTTCTTTAAAGCCAGTTCAGAACATGTGACAAGGCTGATGCAACCCGCTTACAACGAAATGTTTCTCTTCAGAATAGGAGATTGTGCTACCAAACGCCAGCAGCTCGTCTCCCTCAGAGTGCTGTTTCTGTTAGACTAGGGTAAGACACCATGGTGCCCAGCTTAGAACGGCTCTTTTCCCAGTTGGTTTCATCCATGAAAGAGCCAGAAAAGCTGTTCTCCAACAATCGGGCTGAACATTCCTGAATCCTTGGGGTAGGGCAGTTCTGAGCCAAAGTGCCCCGTAAGGAATGAAAGCAATGTTTACTTGCGACGGGAAAGCACACCGAGGCCTGGTGTTTTCTCTAGGAAATTGGAGTGGGCTTGAAGGGTGAGGCCTACTGACTGCCCTCCTTTATAGCCACTTGTGAAAATGAGGCAAGGCTGATGCAACCCGCTTACAACGAAATGTTTCTCTTCAGAATAGGAGATTTTGCTACCAAACGTCAGCATCTCGTTTCACTCAGAGCGCTCTTTCTGTGTAGACTAGGGAAAGACACCATGGTCCCCAGCTTAGAACGGCTCTTTTCCCAGTTGGTTTCATCCATGAAAGAGCCAGAAAAGCTGTTCTCAAACAATCGGGATGAACATTCCTGAATCCTTGGGGTAGGGCAGTTCTGAGCCAAAGTGCCCCCTAAGGAATGAAAGCAAAGTTTCCTTGCCACAGGAGACCATACCGAGGCTTGGTGTTTCCTCTATGAAATTGGAGTAGGTTTGAAGGGTGAGGACTACTGACTGCCCTCCTTTATACCCAGTTGAGAAAACGTGGCAAGGCTGATACAACCCGCTTACAACGAAATGTTTCTCTTCAGAATAGGAGATTTTGCTACCAAACGCCAGCAGCTCGTCTCACTCAGAGTGCTGTTTCTGTGTAGACTAGGGAAAGACACCATGGTCCCCAGCTTAGAACGGCTGTTTTCCCAGTTGGTTTCATCCATGAAAGAGCCAGAAGGGCTGATCTCAAGTAATCGGGCTGCACATCCCTGAATCCTTGGGGTAAGGCCGTCCTGAGCCAATGTGCTAAGTATGGAATGAAAGCAAAGTTTCCAGCCTGGGAAGCAGGGCCTCAAGGAAGTCTGCCAACTGACTGCCCTTCTTTAAAGCCAGTTGAGAAAATGTGGCAAGGCTGATGCAATCCGCTTACAACGAAATGTTTCTCTTCAGAATAGGAGATTGTGCTACCAAACGCCAGCAGCTCGTCTCCCTCAGAGTGCTCTTTCTGTGTAGACTAGGGAAAGACACCATGGTCCCCAGCTTAGAACGGCTCTTTTCCCAGTTGGTTTCATCTATGAAAGAGCCAAATAAGCTGTTCTCAAACAATCGGGCTGAACATTCCTGAATCCTTGGGGTAGGGCAGTTCTGAGCCAAAGTGCCCCCTAAGGAATGAAAGCAAAGTTTACTTGCCACAGGAAAGCACACCGAGGCCTGGTGTTTTTTCTAGGAAATTGGAGTGGGCTTGAAGGGTGAGGCCTACTGACTGCCCTCCTTTATAGCCACTTGTGAAAACGAGGCAAGGCTGATGCAACCTGCTTACAACGAAATGTTTCTCTTCAGGATAGGAGATTTTGCTACCAATCCCCAGCATCTCGTTTCACTCAGAGCGCTCTTTCTGTGTAGACTAGGGAAAGATACCATGGTCCCCAGCTTAGAACGGCTCTTTTCCCAGTTGGTTTCATCCATGAAAGAGCCAGAAGGGCTGATCTCAAGTAATCGGGCTGCACAACCCTGAATCCTTGGGGTAAGGCCGTCCTGAGCCAATGTGCTAACTAAGGAATGAAAGTAAATTTTCCAGCCTGGGAAGCAGGGCCTCAAGTAAGTCTGCCACCTGACTGCCCTTCTTTAAAGCCAGTTGAGAAAATGTGGCAAGGCTGATGCAACCCGCTTACAACGAAATGTTTCTCTTCAGAATAGGAGATTGTGCTACCAAACACCAGCAGCTCCTCTCCCTCAGAGTGCTGTTTCTGTGTAGACTAGGGTAAGACACCATGGTCCCCAGCTTAGAACGGCTCTTTTCCCAGTTGGTTTCAGCCATGAAAGAGCCAGAAGGGCTGATCTCAAGTAATCGGGCTGCACATCCCTGAATCCTTGGGGTAAGGCCGTCCTGAGCCAATGTGCTAAGTATGGAATGAAAGCAAAGTTTCCAGCCTGGGAAGCAGGGCCTCAAGGAAGTCTGCCAACTGACTGCCCTTCTTTAAAGCCAGTTGAGAAAATGTGGCAAGGCTGATGCAATCCGCTTACAACGAAATGTTTCTCTTCAGAATAGGAGATTGTGCTACCAAACGCCAGCAGCTCGTCTCCCTCAGAGTGCTCTTTCTGTGTAGACTAGGGAAAGACACCATGGTCCCCAGCTTAGAACGGCTCTTTTCCCAGTTGGTTTCATCTATGAAAGAGCCAAATAAGCTGTTCTCAAACAATCGGGCTGAACATTCCTGAATCCTTGGGGTAGGGCAGTTCTGAGCCAAAGTGCCCCCTAAGGAATGAAAGCAAAGTTTACTTGCCACAGGAAAGCACACCGAGGCCTGGTGTTTTTTCTAGGAAATTGGAGTGGGCTTGAAGGGTGAGGCCTACTGACTGCCCTCCTTTATAGCCACTTGTGAAAATGAGGCAAGGCTGATGCAACCTGCTTACAACGAAATGTTTCTCTTCAGGATAGGAGATTTTGCTACCAATCCCCAGCATCTCGTTTCACTCAGAGCGCTCTTTCTGTGTAGACTAGGGAAAGATACCATGGTCCCCAGCTTAGAACGGCTCTTTTCCCAGTTGGTTTCATCCATGAAAGAGCCAGAAGGGCTGATCTCAAGTAATCGGGCTGCACAACCCTGAATCCTTGGGGTAAGGCCGTCCTGAGCCAATGTGCTAACTAAGGAATGAAAGTAAATTTTCCAGCCTGGGAAGCAGGGCCTCAAGTAAGTCTGCCACCTGACTGCCCTTCTTTAAAGCCAGTTGAGAAAATGTGGCAAGGCTGATGCAACCCGCTTACAACGAAATGTTTCTCTTCAGAATAGGAGATTGTGCTACCAAACACCAGCAGCTCCTCTCCCTCAGAGTGCTGTTTCTGTGTAGACTAGGGTAAGACACCATGGTCCCCAGCTTAGAACGGCTCTTTTCCCAGTTGGTTTCAGCCATGAAAGAGCCAGAAGGGCTGATCTCAAGTAATCGGGCTGCACATCCCTGAATCCTTGGGGTAAGGCCGTCCTGAGCCAATGTGCTAACGAAGGAATGAAAGCAAAGTTTCCAGCCTGGGAAGCAGGGACTCAAGGAAGTCTGCCAACTGACTGCCCTTCTTTAAAGCCAGTTGAGAAAATGTGGCAAGGCTGATGCAACCCGCTTGCAAAGAAATGTTTCTCTTCAGAATAGGAGATTTTGCTACCAAACGCCAGCAGGTCCTCTCCCTCAGAGTGCAGTATCTGTGTAGACTGGGGAAAGACACCATTGTCCCCAGCTTAGAACGGCTCTTTTCCCAGTTGGTTTCATCCATGAAAGAGCCAGAAAAGCTGTTCTCAAACAATCGGGCTGAACATTCCAGAATCCTTGGGATAGGGCAGTTCTGAGCCAAAGTGCCCTCTAAGGAATGAAAGCAAAGTTTACTTGCCACAGGAAAGCACACCGAGGCCTGGTGTTTTCTCTAGGAAATTGGAGTGGGCTTGAAGGGTGAGGCCTACTGACTGCCCTCCTTTATAGCCACTTGTGAAAACGAGGCAAGGCTGATGCAACCTGCTTACAACGAAATGTTTCTCTTCAGGATTGGAGATTTGCTACCAAACGCCAGCAGCTCCTCTCCTTTAGTGTGCGCTTTCTGTGTAGACTAGGGAAAGACACCATGGTCCCCAGCTTAGAACGGCTCTTTTCCCAGTTGGTTTCATCCATGAAAGAGCCAGAAGGGCTGATCTCAAGTAATCGGGCTGCACAACCCTGAATCCTTGGGGGTAAGGCCGTCCTGAGCCAATGTGCTAACTAAGGAATGAAAGCAAAGATTCCAGCCTGGGAAGCAGGGCCTCAAGTAAGTCTGCCAACTGACTGCCTTTCTTTAAAGCCAGTTCAGAACATGTGACAAGGCTGATGCAACCCGCTTACAACGAAATGTTTCTCTTCAGAATAGGAGATTGTGCTACCAAACGCCAGCAGCTCGTCTCCCTCAGAGTGCTGTTTCTGTTAGACTAGGGTAAGACACCATGGTGCCCAGCTTAGAACGGCTCTTTTCCCAGTTGGTTTCATCCATGAAAGAGCCAGAAAAGCTGTTCTCCAACAATCGGGCTGAACATTCCTGAATCCTTGGGGTAGGGCAGTTCTGAGCCAAAGTGCCCCGTAAGGAATGAAAGCAATGTTTACTTGCGACGGGAAAGCACACCGAGGCCTGGTGTTTTCTCTAGGAAATTGGAGTGGGCTTGAAGGGTGAGGCCTACTGACTGCCCTCCTTTATAGCCACTTGTGAAAATGAGGCAAGGCTGATGCAACCCGCTTACAACGAAATGTTTCTCTTCAGAATAGGAGATTTTGCTACCAAACGTCAGCATCTCGTTTCACTCAGAGCGCTCTTTCTGTGTAGACTAGGGAAAGACACCATGGTCCCCAGCTTAGAACGGCTCTTTTCCCAGTTGGTTTCATCCATGAAAGAGCCAGAAAAGCTGTTCTCAAACAATCGGGATGAACATTCCTGAATCCTTGGGGTAGGGCAGTTCTGAGCCAAAGTGCCCCCTAAGGAATGAAAGCAAAGTTTCCTTGCCACAGGAGACCATACCGAGGCTTGGTGTTTCCTCTATGAAATTGGAGTAGGTTTGAAGGGTGAGGACTACTGACTGCCCTCCTTTATACCCAGTTGAGAAAACGTGGCAAGGCTGATACAACCCGCTTACAACGAAATGTTTCTCTTCAGAATAGGAGATTTTGCTACCAAACGCCAGCAGCTCGTCTCACTCAGAGTGCTGTTTCTGTGTAGACTAGGGAAAGACACCATGGTCCCCAGCTTAGAACGGCTGTTTTCCCAGTTGGTTTCATCCATGAAAGAGCCAGAAGGGCTGATCTCAAGTAATCGGGCTGCACATCCCTGAATCCTTGGGGTAAGGCCGTCCTGAGCCAATGTGCTAAGTATGGAATGAAAGCAAAGTTTCCAGCCTGGGAAGCAGGGCCTCAAGGAAGTCTGCCAACTGACTGCCCTTCTTTAAAGCCAGTTGAGAAAATGTGGCAAGGCTGATGCAATCCGCTTACAACGAAATGTTTCTCTTCAGAATAGGAGATTGTGCTACCAAACGCCAGCAGCTCGTCTCCCTCAGAGTGCTCTTTCTGTGTAGACTAGGGAAAGACACCATGGTCCCCAGCTTAGAACGGCTCTTTTCCCAGTTGGTTTCATCTATGAAAGAGCCAAATAAGCTGTTCTCAAACAATCGGGCTGAACATTCCTGAATCCTTGGGGTAGGGCAGTTCTGAGCCAAAGTGCCCCCTAAGGAATGAAAGCAAAGTTTACTTGCCACAGGAAAGCACACCGAGGCCTGGTGTTTTTTCTAGGAAATTGGAGTGGGCTTGAAGGGTGAGGCCTACTGACTGCCCTCCTTTATAGCCACTTGTGAAAATGAGGCAAGGCTGATGCAACCTGCTTACAACGAAATGTTTCTCTTCAGGATAGGAGATTTTGCTACCAATCCCCAGCATCTCGTTTCACTCAGAGCGCTCTTTCTGTGTAGACTAGGGAAAGATACCATGGTCCCCAGCTTAGAACGGCTCTTTTCCCAGTTGGTTTCATCCATGAAAGAGCCAGAAGGGCTGATCTCAAGTAATCGGGCTGCACAACCCTGAATCCTTGGGGTAAGGCCGTCCTGAGCCAATGTGCTAACTAAGGAATGAAAGTAAATTTTCCAGCCTGGGAAGCAGGGCCTCAAGTAAGTCTGCCACCTGACTGCCCTTCTTTAAAGCCAGTTGAGAAAATGTGGCAAGGCTGATGCAACCCGCTTACAACGAAATGTTTCTCTTCAGAATAGGAGATTGTGCTACCAAACACCAGCAGCTCCTCTCCCTCAGAGTGCTGTTTCTGTGTAGACTAGGGTAAGACACCATGGTCCCCAGCTTAGAACGGCTCTTTTCCCAGTTGGTTTCAGCCATGAAAGAGCCAGAAGGGCTGATCTCAAGTAATCGGGCTGCACATCCCTGAATCCTTGGGGTAAGGCCGTCCTGAGCCAATGTGCTAACGAAGGAATGAAAGCAAAGTTTCCAGCCTGGGAAGCAGGGACTCAAGGAAGTCTGCCAACTGACTGCCCTTCTTTAAAGCCAGTTGAGAAAATGTGGCAAGGCTGATGCAACCCGCTTGCAAAGAAATGTTTCTCTTCAGAATAGGAGATTTTGCTACCAAACGCCAGCAGGTCCTCTCCCTCAGAGTGCAGTATCTGTGTAGACTGGGGAAAGACACCATTGTCCCCAGCTTAGAACGGCTCTTTTCCCAGTTGGTTTCATCCATGAAAGAGCCAGAAAAGCTGTTCTCCAACAATCGGGCTGAACATTCCAGAATCCTTGGGATAGGGCAGTTCTGAGCCAAAGTGCCCTCTAAGGAATGAAAGCAAAGTTTACTTGCCACAGGAAAGCACACCGAGGCCTGGTGTTTTCTCTAGGAAATTGGAGTGGGCTTGAAGGGTGAGGCCTACTGACTGCCCTCCTTTATAGCCACTTGTGAAAACGAGGCAAGGCTGATGCAACCTGCTTACAACGAAATGTTTCTCTTCAGGATTGGAGATTTGCTACCAAACGCCAGCAGCTCCTCTCCTTTAGTGTGCGCTTTCTGTGTAGACTAGGGAAAGACACCATGGTCCCCAGCTTAGAACGGCTCTTTTCCCAGTTGGTTTCATCCATGAAAGAGCCAGAAGGGCTGATCTCAAGTAATCGGGCTGCACAACCCTGAATCCTTGGGGGTAAGGCCGTCCTGAGCCAATGTGCTAACTAAGGAATGAAAGCAAAGATTCCAGCCTGGGAAGCAGGGCCTCAAGTAAGTCTGCCAACTGACTGCCTTTCTTTAAAGCCAGTTCAGAACATGTGACAAGGCTGATGCAACCCGCTTACAACGAAATGTTTCTCTTCAGAATAGGAGATTGTGCTACCAAACGCCAGCAGCTCGTCTCCCTCAGAGTGCTGTTTCTGTTAGACTAGGGTAAGACACCATGGTGCCCAGCTTAGAACGGCTCTTTTCCCAGTTGGTTTCATCCATGAAAGAGCCAGAAAAGCTGTTCTCCAACAATCGGGCTGAACATTCCTGAATCCTTGGGGTAGGGCAGTTCTGAGCCAAAGTGCCCCATAAGGAATGAAAGCAATGTTTACTTGCGACGGGAAAGCACACCGAGGCCTGGTGTTTTCTCTAGGAAATTGGAGTGGGCTTGAAGGGTGAGGCCTACTGACTGCCCTCCTTTATAGCCACTTGTGAAAATGAGGCAAGGCTGATGCAACCCGCTTACAACGAAATGTTTCTCTTCAGAATAGGAGATTTTGCTACCAAACGTCAGCATCTCGTTTCACTCAGAGCGCTCTTTCTGTGTAGACTAGGGAAAGACACCATGGTCCCCAGCTTAGAACGGCTCTTTTCCCAGTTGGTTTCATCCATGAAAGAGCCAGAAAAGCTGTTCTCAAACAATCGGGATGAACATTCCTGAATCCTTGGGGTAGGGCAGTTCTGAGCCAAAGTGCCCCCTAAGGAATGAAAGCAAAGTTTCCTTGCCACAGGAGACCATACCGAGGCTTGGTGTTTCCTCTATGAAATTGGAGTAGGTTTGAAGGGTGAGGACTACTGACTGCCCTCCTTTATACCCAGTTGAGAAAACGTGGCAAGGCTGATACAACCCGCTTACAACGAAATGTTTCTCTTCAGAATAGGAGATTTTGCTACCAAACGCCAGCAGCTCGTCTCACTCAGAGTGCTGTTTCTGTGTAGACTAGGGAAAGACACCATGGTCCCCAGCTTAGAACGGCTGTTTTCCCAGTTGGTTTCATCCATGAAAGAGCCAGAAGGGCTGATCTCAAGTAATCGGGCTGCACATCCCTGAATCCTTGGGGTAAGGCCGTCCTGAGCCAATGTGCTAAGTATGGAATGAAAGCAAAGTTTCCAGCCTGGGAAGCAGGGCCTCAAGGAAGTCTGCCAACTGACTGCCCTTCTTTAAAGCCAGTTGAGAAAATGTGGCAAGGCTGATGCAATCCGCTTACAACGAAATGTTTCTCTTCAGAATAGGAGATTGTGCTACCAAACGCCAGCAGCTCGTCTCCCTCAGAGTGCTCTTTCTGTGTAGACTAGGGAAAGACACCATGGTCCCCAGCTTAGAACGGCTCTTTTCCCAGTTGGTTTCATCTATGAAAGAGCCAAATAAGCTGTTCTCAAACAATCGGGCTGAACATTCCTGAATCCTTGGGGTAGGGCAGTTCTGAGCCAAAGTGCCCCCTAAGGAATGAAAGCAAAGTTTACTTGCCACAGGAAAGCACACCGAGGCCTGGTGTTTTTTCTAGGAAATTGGAGTGGGCTTGAAGGGTGAGGCCTACTGACTGCCCTCCTTTATAGCCACTTGTGAAAACGAGGCAAGGCTGATGCAACCTGCTTACAACGAAATGTTTCTCTTCAGGATAGGAGATTTTGCTACCAATCCCCAGCATCTCGTTTCACTCAGAGCGCTCTTTCTGTGTAGACTAGGGAAAGATACCATGGTCCCCAGCTTAGAACGGCTCTTTTCCCAGTTGGTTTCATCCATGAAAGAGCCAGAAGGGCTGATCTCAAGTAATCGGGCTGCACAACCCTGAATCCTTGGGGTAAGGCCGTCCTGAGCCAATGTGCTAACTAAGGAATGAAAGTAAATTTTCCAGCCTGGGAAGCAGGGCCTCAAGTAAGTCTGCCACCTGACTGCCCTTCTTTAAAGCCAGTTGAGAAAATGTGGCAAGGCTGATGCAACCCGCTTACAACGAAATGTTTCTCTTCAGAATAGGAGATTGTGCTACCAAACACCAGCAGCTCCTCTCCCTCAGAGTGCTGTTTCTGTGTAGACTAGGGTAAGACACCATGGTCCCCAGCTTAGAACGGCTCTTTTCCCAGTTGGTTTCAGCCATGAAAGAGCCAGAAGGGCTGATCTCAAGTAATCGGGCTGCACATCCCTGAATCCTTGGGGTAAGGCCGTCCTGAGCCAATGTGCTAACGAAGGAATGAAAGCAAAGTTTCCAGCCTGGGAAGCAGGGACTCAAGGAAGTCTGCCAACTGACTGCCCTTCTTTAAAGCCAGTTGAGAAAATGTGGCAAGGCTGATGCAACCCGCTTGCAAAGAAATGTTTCTCTTCAGAATAGGAGATTTTGCTACCAAACGCCAGCAGGTCCTCTCCCTCAGAGTGCAGTATCTGTGTAGACTGGGGAAAGACACCATTGTCCCCAGCTTAGAACGGCTCTTTTCCCAGTTGGTTTCATCCATGAAAGAGCCAGAAAAGCTGTTCTCAAACAATCGGGCTGAACATTCCAGAATCCTTGGGATAGGGCAGTTCTGAGCCAAAGTGCCCTCTAAGGAATGAAAGCAAAGTTTACTTGCCACAGGAAAGCACACCGAGGCCTGGTGTTTTCTCTAGGAAATTGGAGTGGGCTTGAAGGGTGAGGCCTACTGACTGCCCTCCTTTATAGCCACTTGTGAAAACGAGGCAAGGCTGATGCAACCTGCTTACAACGAAATGTTTCTCTTCAGGATTGGAGATTTGCTACCAAACGCCAGCAGCTCCTCTCCTTTAGTGTGCGCTTTCTGTGTAGACTAGGGAAAGACACCATGGTCCCCAGCTTAGAACGGCTCTTTTCCCAGTTGGTTTCATCCATGAAAGAGCCAGAAGGGCTGATCTCAAGTAATCGGGCTGCACAACCCTGAATCCTTGGGGGTAAGGCCGTCCTGAGCCAATGTGCTAACTAAGGAATGAAAGCAAAGATTCCAGCCTGGGAAGCAGGGCCTCAAGTAAGTCTGCCAACTGACTGCCTTTCTTTAAAGCCAGTTCAGAACATGTGACAAGGCTGATGCAACCCGCTTACAACGAAATGTTTCTCTTCAGAATAGGAGATTGTGCTACCAAACGCCAGCAGCTCGTCTCCCTCAGAGTGCTGTTTCTGTTAGACTAGGGTAAGACACCATGGTGCCCAGCTTAGAACGGCTCTTTTCCCAGTTGGTTTCATCCATGAAAGAGCCAGAAAAGCTGTTCTCCAACAATCGGGCTGAACATTCCTGAATCCTTGGGGTAGGGCAGTTCTGAGCCAAAGTGCCCCGTAAGGAATGAAAGCAATGTTTACTTGCGACGGGAAAGCACACCGAGGCCTGGTGTTTTCTCTAGGAAATTGGAGTGGGCTTGAAGGGTGAGGCCTACTGACTGCCCTCCTTTATAGCCACTTGTGAAAATGAGGCAAGGCTGATGCAACCCGCTTACAACGAAATGTTTCTCTTCAGAATAGGAGATTTTGCTACCAAACGTCAGCATCTCGTTTCACTCAGAGCGCTCTTTCTGTGTAGACTAGGGAAAGACACCATGGTCCCCAGCTTAGAACGGCTCTTTTCCCAGTTGGTTTCATCCATGAAAGAGCCAGAAAAGCTGTTCTCAAACAATCGGGATGAACATTCCTGAATCCTTGGGGTAGGGCAGTTCTGAGCCAAAGTGCCCCCTAAGGAATGAAAGCAAAGTTTCCTTGCCACAGGAGACCATACCGAGGCTTGGTGTTTCCTCTATGAAATTGGAGTAGGTTTGAAGGGTGAGGACTACTGACTGCCCTCCTTTATACCCAGTTGAGAAAACGTGGCAAGGCTGATACAACCCGCTTACAACGAAATGTTTCTCTTCAGAATAGGAGATTTTGCTACCAAACGCCAGCAGCTCGTCTCACTCAGAGTGCTGTTTCTGTGTAGACTAGGGAAAGACACCATGGTCCCCAGCTTAGAACGGCTGTTTTCCCAGTTGGTTTCATCCATGAAAGAGCCAGAAGGGCTGATCTCAAGTAATCGGGCTGCACATCCCTGAATCCTTGGGGTAAGGCCGTCCTGAGCCAATGTGCTAAGTATGGAATGAAAGCAAAGTTTCCAGCCTGGGAAGCAGGGCCTCAAGGAAGTCTGCCAACTGACTGCCCTTCTTTAAAGCCAGTTGAGAAAATGTGGCAAGGCTGATGCAATCCGCTTACAACGAAATGTTTCTCTTCAGAATAGGAGATTGTGCTACCAAACGCCAGCAGCTCGTCTCCCTCAGAGTGCTCTTTCTGTGTAGACTAGGGAAAGACACCATGGTCCCCAGCTTAGAACGGCTCTTTTCCCAGTTGGTTTCATCTATGAAAGAGCCAAATAAGCTGTTCTCAAACAATCGGGCTGAACATTCCTGAATCCTTGGGGTAGGGCAGTTCTGAGCCAAAGTGCCCCCTAAGGAATGAAAGCAAAGTTTACTTGCCACAGGAAAGCACACCGAGGCCTGGTGTTTTTCCTAGGAAATTGGAGTGGGCTTGAAGGGTGAGGCCTACTGACTGCCCTCCTTTATAGCCACTTGTGAAAATGAGGCAAGGCTGATGCAACCTGCTTACAACGAAATGTTTCTCTTCAGGATAGGAGATTTTGCTACCAATCCCCAGCATCTCGTTTCACTCAGAGCGCTCTTTCTGTGTAGACTAGGGAAAGATACCATGGTCCCCAGCTTAGAACGGCTCTTTTCCCAGTTGGTTTCATCCATGAAAGAGCCAGAAGGGCTGATCTCAAGTAATCGGGCTGCACAACCCTGAATCCTTGGGGTAAGGCCGTCCTGAGCCAATGTGCTAACTAAGGAATGAAAGTAAATTTTCCAGCCTGGGAAGCAGGGCCTCAAGTAAGTCTGCCACCTGACTGCCCTCCTTTATAGCCACTTGTGAAAATGTGGCAAGGCTGATGCAACCCGCTTATAACGAAATGTTTCTCTTCAGAATAGGAGATTGTGCTACCAAACACCAGCAGCTCCTCTCCCTCAGAGTGCTGTTTCTGTGTAGACTAGGGTAAGACACCATGGTCCCCAGCTTAGAACGGCTCTTTTCCCAGTTGGTTTCATCCATGAAAGAGCCAGAAGGGCTGATCTCAAGTAATCGGGCTGCACAACCCTGAATCCTTGGGGGTAAGGCCGTCCTGAGCCAATGTGCTAACGAAGGAATGAAAGCAAAGATTCCAGCCTGGGAAGCAGGGCCTCAAGTAAGTCTGCCAACTGACTGCCTTTCTTTAAAGCCAGTTCAGAACATGTGACAAGGCTGATGCAACCCGCTTACAACGAAATGTTTCTCTTCAGAATAGGAGATTGTGCTACCAAACGCCAGCAGCTCGTCTCCCTCAGAGTGCTGTTTCTGTTAGACTAGGGTAAGACACCATTGTCCCCAGCTTAGAACGGCTCTTTTCCCAGTTGGTTTCATCCATGAAAGAGCCAGAAAAGCTGTTCTCCAACAATCGGGCTGAACATTCCTGAATCCTTGGGGTAGGGCAGTTCTGAGCCAAAGTGCCCCGTAAGGAATGAAAGCAATGTTTACTTGCGACGGGAAAGCACACCGAGGCCTGGTGTTTTCTCTAGGAAATTGGAGTGGGCTTGAAGGGTGAGGCCTACTGACTGCCCTCCTTTATAGCCACTTGTGAAAATGAGGCAAGGCTGATGCAACCCGCTTACAACGAAATGTTTCTCTTCAGAATAGGAGATTTTGCTACCAAACGTCAGCATCTCGTTTCACTCAGAGCGCTCTTTCTGTGTAGACTAGGGAAAGACACCATGGTCCCCAGCTTAGAACGGCTCTTTTCCCAGTTGGTTTCATCCATGAAAGAGCCAGAAAAGCTGTTCTCAAACAATCGGGATGAACATTCCTGAATCCTTGGGGTAGGGCAGTTCTGAGCCAAAGTGCCCCCTAAGGAATGAAAGCAAAGTTTCCTTGCCACAGGAGACCATACCGAGGCTTGGTGTTTCCTCTATGAAATTGGAGTAGGTTTGAAGGGTGAGGACTACTGACTGCCCTCCTTTATACCCAGTTGAGAAAACGTGGCAAGGCTGATACAACCCGCTTACAACGAAATGTTTCTCTTCAGAATAGGAGATTTTGCTACCAAACGCCAGCAGCTCGTCTCACTCAGAGTGCTGTTTCTGTGTAGACTAGGGAAAGACACCATGGTCCCCAGCTTAGAACGGCTGTTTTCCCAGTTGGTTTCATCCATGAAAGAGCCAGAAGGGCTGATCTCAAGTAATCGGGCTGCACATCCCTGAATCCTTGGGGTAAGGCCGTCCTGAGCCAATGTGCTAAGTATGGAATGAAAGCAAAGTTTCCAGCCTGGGAAGCAGGGCCTCAAGGAAGTCTGCCAACTGACTGCCCTTCTTTAAAGCCAGTTGAGAAAATGTGGCAAGGCTGATGCAATCCGCTTACAACGAAATGTTTCTCTTCAGAATAGGAGATTGTGCTACCAAACGCCAGCAGCTCGTCTCCCTCAGAGTGCTCTTTCTGTGTAGACTAGGGAAAGACACCATGGTCCCCAGCTTAGAACGGCTCTTTTCCCAGTTGGTTTCATCTATGAAAGAGCCAAATAAGCTGTTCTCAAACAATCGGGCTGAACATTCCTGAATCCTTGGGGTAGGGCAGTTCTGAGCCAAAGTGCCCCCTAAGGAATGAAAGCAAAGTTTACTTGCCACAGGAAAGCACACCGAGGCCTGGTGTTTTTTCTAGGAAATTGGAGTGGGCTTGAAGGGTGAGGCCTACTGACTGCCCTCCTTTATAGCCACTTGTGAAAATGAGGCAAGGCTGATGCAACCTGCTTACAACGAAATGTTTCTCTTCAGGATAGGAGATTTTGCTACCAATCCCCAGCATCTCGTTTCACTCAGAGCGCTCTTTCTGTGTAGACTAGGGAAAGATACCATGGTCCCCAGCTTAGAACGGCTCTTTTCCCAGTTGGTTTCATCCATGAAAGAGCCAGAAGGGCTGATCTCAAGTAATCGGGCTGCACAACCCTGAATCCTTGGGGTAAGGCCGTCCTGAGCCAATGTGCTAACTAAGGAATGAGAGTAAATTTTCCAGCCTGGGAAGCAGGGCCTCAAGTAAGTCTGCCACCTGACTGCCCTTCTTTAAAGCCAGTTGAGAAAATGTGGCAAGGCTGATGCAACCCGCTTACAACGAAATGTTTCTCTTCAGAATAGGAGATTGTGCTACCAAACACCAGCAGCTCCTCTCCCTCAGAGTGCTGTTTCTGTGTAGACTAGGGTAAGACACCATGGTCCCCAGCTTAGAACGGCTCTTTTCCCAGTTGGTTTCAGCCATGAAAGAGCCAGAAGGGCTGATCTCAAGTAATCGGGCTGCACATCCCTGAATCCTTGGGGTAAGGCCGTCCTGAGCCAATGTGCTAACGAAGGAATGAAAGCAAAGTTTCCAGCCTGGGAAGCAGGGACTCAAGGAAGTCTGCCAACTGACTGCCCTTCTTTAAAGCCAGTTGAGAAAATGTGGCAAGGCTGATGCAACCCGCTTGCAAAGAAATGTTTCTCTTCAGAATAGGAGATTTTGCTACCAAACGCCAGCAGGTCCTCTCCCTCAGAGTGCAGTATCTGTGTAGACTGGGGAAAGACACCATTGTCCCCAGCTTAGAACGGCTCTTTTCCCAGTTGGTTTCATCCATGAAAGAGCCAGAAAAGCTGTTCTCAAACAATCGGGCTGAACATTCCAGAATCCTTGGGATAGGGCAGTTCTGAGCCAAAGTGCCCTCTAAGGAATGAAAGCAAAGTTTACTTGCCACAGGAAAGCACACCGAGGCCTGGTGTTTTCTCTAGGAAATTGGAGTGGGCTTGAAGGGTGAGGCCTACTGACTGCCCTCCTTTATAGCCACTTGTGAAAACGAGGCAAGGCTGATGCAACCTGCTTACAACGAAATGTTTCTCTTCAGGATTGGAGATTTGCTACCAAACGCCAGCAGCTCCTCTCCTTTAGTGTGCGCTTTCTGTGTAGACTAGGGAAAGACACCATGGTCCCCAGCTTAGAACGGCTCTTTTCCCAGTTGGTTTCATCCATGAAAGAGCCAGAAGGGCTGATCTCAAGTAATCGGGCTGCACAACCCTGAATCCTTGGGGGTAAGGCCGTCCTGAGCCAATGTGCTAACTAAGGAATGAAAGCAAAGATTCCAGCCTGGGAAGCAGGGCCTCAAGTAAGTCTGCCAACTGACTGCCTTTCTTTAAAGCCAGTTCAGAACATGTGACAAGGCTGATGCAACCCGCTTACAACGAAATGTTTCTCTTCAGAATAGGAGATTGTGCTACCAAACGCCAGCAGCTCGTCTCCCTCAGAGTGCTGTTTCTGTTAGACTAGGGTAAGACACCATGGTGCCCAGCTTAGAACGGCTCTTTTCCCAGTTGGTTTCATCCATGAAAGAGCCAGAAAAGCTGTTCTCCAACAATCGGGCTGAACATTCCTGAATCCTTGGGGTAGGGCAGTTCTGAGCCAAAGTGCCCCGTAAGGAATGAAAGCAATGTTTACTTGCGACGGGAAAGCACACCGAGGCCTGGTGTTTTCTCTAGGAAATTGGAGTGGGCTTGAAGGGTGAGGCCTACTGACTGCCCTCCTTTATAGCCACTTGTGAAAATGAGGCAAGGCTGATGCAACCCGCTTACAACGAAATGTTTCTCTTCAGAATAGGAGATTTTGCTACCAAACGTCAGCATCTCGTTTCACTCAGAGCGCTCTTTCTGTGTAGACTAGGGAAAGACACCATGGTCCCCAGCTTAGAACGGCTCTTTTCCCAGTTGGTTTCATCCATGAAAGAGCCAGAAAAGCTGTTCTCAAACAATCGGGATGAACATTCCTGAATCCTTGGGGTAGGGCAGTTCTGAGCCAAAGTGCCCCCTAAGGAATGAAAGCAAAGTTTCCTTGCCACAGGAGACCATACCGAGGCTTGGTGTTTCCTCTATGAAATTGGAGTAGGTTTGAAGGGTGAGGACTACTGACTGCCCTCCTTTATACCCAGTTGAGAAAACGTGGCAAGGCTGATACAACCCGCTTACAACGAAATGTTTCTCTTCAGAATAGGAGATTTTGCTACCAAACGCCAGCAGCTCGTCTCACTCAGAGTGCTGTTTCTGTGTAGACTAGGGAAAGACACCATGGTCCCCAGCTTAGAACGGCTGTTTTCCCAGTTGGTTTCATCCATGAAAGAGCCAGAAGGGCTGATCTCAAGTAATCGGGCTGCACATCCCTGAATCCTTGGGGTAAGGCCGTCCTGAGCCAATGTGCTAAGTATGGAATGAAAGCAAAGTTTCCAGCCTGGGAAGCAGGGCCTCAAGGAAGTCTGCCAACTGACTGCCCTTCTTTAAAGCCAGTTGAGAAAATGTGGCAAGGCTGATGCAATCCGCTTACAACGAAATGTTTCTCTTCAGAATAGGAGATTGTGCTACCAAACGCCAGCAGCTCGTCTCCCTCAGAGTGCTCTTTCTGTGTAGACTAGGGAAAGACACCATGGTCCCCAGCTTAGAACGGCTCTTTTCCCAGTTGGTTTCATCTATGAAAGAGCCAAATAAGCTGTTCTCAAACAATCGGGCTGAACATTCCTGAATCCTTGGGGTAGGGCAGTTCTGAGCCAAAGTGCCCCCTAAGGAATGAAAGCAAAGTTTACTTGCCACAGGAAAGCACACCGAGGCCTGGTGTTTTTTCTAGGAAATTGGAGTGGGCTTGAAGGGTGAGGCCTACTGACTGCCCTCCTTTATAGCCACTTGTGAAAATGAGGCAAGGCTGATGCAACCTGCTTACAACGAAATGTTTCTCTTCAGGATAGGAGATTTTGCTACCAATCCCCAGCATCTCGTTTCACTCAGAGCGCTCTTTCTGTGTAGACTAGGGAAAGATACCATGGTCCCCAGCTTAGAACGGCTCTTTTCCCAGTTGGTTTCATCCATGAAAGAGCCAGAAGGGCTGATCTCAAGTAATCGGGCTGCACAACCCTGAATCCTTGGGGTAAGGCCGTCCTGAGCCAATGTGCTAACTAAGGAATGAAAGTAAATTTTCCAGCCTGGGAAGCAGGGCCTCAAGTAAGTCTGCCACCTGACTGCCCTTCTTTAAAGCCAGTTGAGAAAATGTGGCAAGGCTGATGCAACCCGCTTACAACGAAATGTTTCTCTTCAGAATAGGAGATTGTGCTACCAAACACCAGCAGCTCCTCTCCCTCAGAGTGCTGTTTCTGTGTAGACTAGGGTAAGACACCATGGTCCCCAGCTTAGAACGGCTCTTTTCCCAGTTGGTTTCAGCCATGAAAGAGCCAGAAGGGCTGATCTCAAGTAATCGGGCTGCACATCCCTGAATCCTTGGGGTAAGGCCGTCCTGAGCCAATGTGCTAACGAAGGAATGAAAGCAAAGTTTCCAGCCTGGGAAGCAGGGACTCAAGGAAGTCTGCCAACTGACTGCCCTTCTTTAAAGCCAGTTGAGAAAATGTGGCAAGGCTGATGCAACCCGCTTGCAAAGAAATGTTTCTCTTCAGAATAGGAGATTTTGCTACCAAACGCCAGCAGGTCCTCTCCCTCAGAGTGCAGTATCTGTGTAGACTGGGGAAAGACACCATTGTCCCCAGCTTAGAACGGCTCTTTTCCCAGTTGGTTTCATCCATGAAAGAGCCAGAAAAGCTGTTCTCCAACAATCGGGCTGAACATTCCTGAATCCTTGGGGTAGGGCAGTTCTGAGCCAAAGTGCCCCGTAAGGAATGAAAGCAATGTTTACTTGCGACGGGAAAGCACACCGAGGCCTGGTGTTTTCTCTAGGAAATTGGAGTGGGCTTGAAGGGTGAGGCCTACTGACTGCCCTCCTTTATAGCCACTTGTGAAAACGAGGCAAGGCTGATGCAACCTGCTTACAACGAAATGTTTCTCTTCAGGATTGGAGATTTGCTACCAAACGCCAGCAGCTCCTCTCCTTTAGTGTGCGCTTTCTGTGTAGACTAGGGAAAGACACCATGGTCCCCAGCTTAGAACGGCTCTTTTCCCAGTTGGTTTCATCCATGAAAGAGCCAGAAGGGCTGATCTCAAGTAATCGGGCTGCACAACCCTGAATCCTTGGGGGTAAGGCCGTCCTGAGCCAATGTGCTAACGAAGGAATGAAAGCAAAGATTCCAGCCTGGGAAGCAGGGCCTCAAGTAAGTCTGCCAACTGACTGCCTTTCTTTAAAGCCAGTTCAGAACATGTGACAAGGCTGATGCAACCCGCTTACAACGAAATGTTTCTCTTCAGAATAGGAGATTGTGCTACCAAACGCCAGCAGCTCGTCTCCCTCAGAGTGCTGTTTCTGTTAGACTAGGGTAAGACACCATGGTGCCCAGCTTAGAACGGCTCTTTTCCCAGATGATTTCATCCATGAAAGAGCCAGAAAAGCTGTTCTCCAACAATCGGGCTGAACATTCCTGAATCCTTGGGGTAGGGCAGTTCTGAGCCAAAGTGCCCCGTAAGGAATGAAAGCAATGTTTACTTGCGACGGGAAAGCACACCGAGGCCTGGTGTTTTCTCTAGGAAATTGGAGTGGGCTTGAAGGGTGAGGCCTACTGACTGCCCTCCTTTATAGCCACTTGTGAAAATGAGGCAAGGCTGATGCAACCCGCTTACAACGAAATGTTTCTCTTCAGAATAGGAGATTTTGCTACCAAACGTCAGCATCTCGTTTCACTCAGAGCGCTCTTTCTGTGTAGACTAGGGAAAGACACCATGGTCCCCAGCTTAGAACGGCTCTTTTCCCAGTTGGTTTCATCCATGAAAGAGCCAGAAAAGCTGTTCTCAAACAATCGGGATGAACATTCCTGAATCCTTGGGGTAGGGCAGTTCTGAGCCAAAGTGCCCCCTAAGGAATGAAAGCAAAGTTTCCTTGCCACAGGAGACCATACCGAGGCTTGGTGTTTCCTCTATGAAATTGGAGTAGGTTTGAAGGGTGAGGACTACTGACTGCCCTCCTTTATACCCAGTTGAGAAAACGTGGCAAGGCTGATACAACCCGCTTACAACGAAATGTTTCTCTTCAGAATAGGAGATTTTGCTACCAAACGCCAGCAGCTCGTCTCACTCAGAGTGCTGTTTCTGTGTAGACTAGGGAAAGACACCATGGTCCCCAGCTTAGAACGGCTGTTTTCCCAGTTGGTTTCATCCATGAAAGAGCCAGAAGGGCTGATCTCAAGTAATCGGGCTGCACATCCCTGAATCCTTGGGGTAAGGCCGTCCTGAGCCAATGTGCTAAGTATGGAATGAAAGCAAAGTTTCCAGCCTGGGAAGCAGGGCCTCAAGGAAGTCTGCCAACTGACTGCCCTTCTTTAAAGCCAGTTGAGAAAATGTGGCAAGGCTGATGCAATCCGCTTACAACGAAATGTTTCTCTTCAGAATAGGAGATTGTGCTACCAAACGCCAGCAGCTCGTCTCCCTCAGAGTGCTCTTTCTGTGTAGACTAGGGAAAGACACCATGGTCCCCAGCTTAGAACGGCTCTTTTCCCAGTTGGTTTCATCTATGAAAGAGCCAAATAAGCTGTTCTCAAACAATCGGGCTGAACATTCCTGAATCCTTGGGGTAGGGCAGTTCTGAGCCAAAGTGCCCCCTAAGGAATGAAAGCAAAGTTTACTTGCCACAGGAAAGCACACCGAGGCCTGGTGTTTTTTCTAGGAAATTGGAGTGGGCTTGAAGGGTGAGGCCTACTGACTGCCCTCCTTTATAGCCACTTGTGAAAATGAGGCAAGGCTGATGCAACCTGCTTACAACGAAATGTTTCTCTTCAGGATAGGAGATTTTGCTACCAATCCCCAGCATCTCGTTTCACTCAGAGCGCTCTTTCTGTGTAGACTAGGGAAAGATACCATGGTCCCCAGCTTAGAACGGCTCTTTTCCCAGTTGGTTTCATCCATGAAAGAGCCAGAAGGGCTGATCTCAAGTAATCGGGCTGCACAACCCTGAATCCTTGGGGTAAGGCCGTCCTGAGCCAATGTGCTAACTAAGGAATGAAAGTAAATTTTCCAGCCTGGGAAGCAGGGCCTCAAGTAAGTCTGCCACCTGACTGCCCTTCTTTAAAGCCAGTTGAGAAAATGTGGCAAGGCTGATGCAACCCGCTTACAACGAAATGTTTCTCTTCAGAATAGGAGATTGTGCTACCAAACACCAGCAGCTCCTCTCCCTCAGAGTGCTGTTTCTGTGTAGACTAGGGAAAGACACCATGGTCCCCAGCTTAGAACGGCTCTTTTCCCAGTTGGTTTCAGCCATGAAAGAGCCAGAAGGGCTGATCTCAAGTAATCGGGCTGCACATCCCTGAATCCTTGGGGTAAGGCCGTCCTGAGCCAATGTGCTAACGAAGGAATGAAAGCAAAGTTTCCAGCCTGGGAAGCAGGGACTCAAGGAAGTCTGCCAACTGACTGCCCTTCTTTAAAGCCAGTTGAGAAAATGTGGCAAGGCTGATGCAACCCGCTTGCAAAGAAATGTTTCTCTTCAGAATAGGAGATTTTGCTACCAAACGCCAGCAGGTCCTCTCCCTCAGAGTGCAGTATCTGTGTAGACTGGGGAAAGACACCATTGTCCCCAGCTTAGAACGGCTCTTTTCCCAGTTGGTTTCATCCATGAAAGAGCCAGAAAAGCTGTTCTCAAACAATCGGGCTGAACATTCCAGAATCCTTGGGATAGGGCAGTTCTGAGCCAAAGTGCCCTCTAAGGAATGAAAGCAAAGTTTACTTGCCACAGGAAAGCACACCGAGGCCTGGTGTTTTCTCTAGGAAATTGGAGTGGGCTTGAAGGGTGAGGCCTACTGACTGCCCTCCTTTATAGCCACTTGTGAAAACGAGGCAAGGCTGATGCAACCTGCTTACAACGAAATGTTTCTCTTCAGGATTGGAGATTTGCTACCAAACGCCAGCAGCTCCTCTCCTTTAGTGTGCGCTTTCTGTGTAGACTAGGGAAAGACACCATGGTCCCCAGCTTAGAACGGCTCTTTTCCCAGTTGGTTTCATCCATGAAAGAGCCAGAAGGGCTGATCTCAAGTAATCGGGCTGCACAACCCTGAATCCTTGGGGGTAAGGCCGTCCTGAGCCAATGTGCTAACTAAGGAATGAAAGCAAAGATTCCAGCCTGGGAAGCAGGGCCTCAAGTAAGTCTGCCAACTGACTGCCTTTCTTTAAAGCCAGTTCAGAACATGTGACAAGGCTGATGCAACCCGCTTACAACGAAATGTTTCTCTTCAGAATAGGAGATTGTGCTACCAAACGCCAGCAGCTCGTCTCCCTCAGAGTGCTGTTTCTGTTAGACTAGGGTAAGACACCATGGTGCCCAGCTTAGAACGGCTCTTTTCCCAGTTGGTTTCATCCATGAAAGAGCCAGAAAAGCTGTTCTCCAACAATCGGGCTGAACATTCCTGAATCCTTGGGGTAGGGCAGTTCTGAGCCAAAGTGCCCCGTAAGGAATGAAAGCAATGTTTACTTGCGACGGGAAAGCACACCGAGGCCTGGTGTTTTCTCTAGGAAATTGGAGTGGGCTTGAAGGGTGAGGCCTACTGACTGCCCTCCTTTATAGCCACTTGTGAAAATGAGGCAAGGCTGATGCAACCCGCTTACAACGAAATGTTTCTCTTCAGAATAGGAGATTTTGCTACCAAACGTCAGCATCTCGTTTCACTCAGAGCGCTCTTTCTGTGTAGACTAGGGAAAGACACCATGGTCCCCAGCTTAGAACGGCTCTTTTCCCAGTTGGTTTCATCCATGAAAGAGCCAGAAAAGCTGTTCTCAAACAATCGGGATGAACATTCCTGAATCCTTGGGGTAGGGCAGTTCTGAGCCAAAGTGCCCCCTAAGGAATGAAAGCAAAGTTTCCTTGCCACAGGAGACCATACCGAGGCTTGGTGTTTCCTCTATGAAATTGGAGTAGGTTTGAAGGGTGAGGACTACTGACTGCCCTCCTTTATACCCAGTTGAGAAAACGTGGCAAGGCTGATACAACCCGCTTACAACGAAATGTTTCTCTTCAGAATAGGAGATTTTGCTACCAAACGCCAGCAGCTCGTCTCACTCAGAGTGCTGTTTCTGTGTAGACTAGGGAAAGACACCATGGTCCCCAGCTTAGAACGGCTGTTTTCCCAGTTGGTTTCATCCATGAAAGAGCCAGAAGGGCTGATCTCAAGTAATCGGGCTGCACATCCCTGAATCCTTGGGGTAAGGCCGTCCTGAGCCAATGTGCTAAGTATGGAATGAAAGCAAAGTTTCCAGCCTGGGAAGCAGGGCCTCAAGGAAGTCTGCCAACTGACTGCCCTTCTTTAAAGCCAGTTGAGAAAATGTGGCAAGGCTGATGCAATCCGCTTACAACGAAATGTTTCTCTTCAGAATAGGAGATTGTGCTACCAAACGCCAGCAGCTCGTCTCCCTCAGAGTGCTCTTTCTGTGTAGACTAGGGAAAGACACCATGGTCCCCAGCTTAGAACGGCTCTTTTCCCAGTTGGTTTCATCTATGAAAGAGCCAAATAAGCTGTTCTCAAACAATCGGGCTGAACATTCCTGAATCCTTGGGGTAGGGCAGTTCTGAGCCAAAGTGCCCCCTAAGGAATGAAAGCAAAGTTTACTTGCCACAGGAAAGCACACCGAGGCCTGGTGTTTTTTCTAGGAAATTGGAGTGGGCTTGAAGGGTGAGGCCTACTGACTGCCCTCCTTTATAGCCACTTGTGAAAATGAGGCAAGGCTGATGCAACCTGCTTACAACGAAATGTTTCTCTTCAGGATAGGAGATTTTGCTACCAATCCCCAGCATCTCGTTTCACTCAGAGCGCTCTTTCTGTGTAGACTAGGGAAAGATACCATGGTCCCCAGCTTAGAACGGCTCTTTTCCCAGTTGGTTTCATCCATGAAAGAGCCAGAAGGGCTGATCTCAAGTAATCGGGCTGCACAACCCTGAATCCTTGGGGTAAGGCCGTCCTGAGCCAATGTGCTAACTAAGGAATGAAAGTAAATTTTCCAGCCTGGGAAGCAGGGCCTCAAGTAAGTCTGCCACCTGACTGCCCTTCTTTAAAGCCAGTTGAGAAAATGTGGCAAGGCTGATGCAACCCGCTTACAACGAAATGTTTCTCTTCAGAATAGGAGATTGTGCTACCAAACACCAGCAGCTCCTCTCCCTCAGAGTGCTGTTTCTGTGTAGACTAGGGTAAGACACCATGGTCCCCAGCTTAGAACGGCTCTTTTCCCAGTTGGTTTCAGCCATGAAAGAGCCAGAAGGGCTGATCTCAAGTAATCGGGCTGCACATCCCTGAATCCTTGGGGTAAGGCCGTCCTGAGCCAATGTGCTAACGAAGGAATGAAAGCAAAGTTTCCAGCCTGGGAAGCAGGGACTCAAGGAAGTCTGCCAACTGACTGCCCTTCTTTAAAGCCAGTTGAGAAAATGTGGCAAGGCTGATGCAACCCGCTTGCAAAGAAATGTTTCTCTTCAGAATAGGAGATTTTGCTACCAAACGCCAGCAGGTCCTCTCCCTCAGAGTGCAGTATCTGTGTAGACTGGGGAAAGACACCATTGTCCCCAGCTTAGAACGGCTCTTTTCCCAGTTGGTTTCATCCATGAAAGAGCCAGAAAAGCTGTTCTCCAACAATCGGGCTGAACATTCCTGAATCCTTGGGGTAGGGCAGTTCTGAGCCAAAGTGCCCCGTAAGGAATGAAAGCAATGTTTACTTGCGACGGGAAAGCACACCGAGGCCTGGTGTTTTCTCTAGGAAATTGGAGTGGGCTTGAAGGGTGAGGCCTACTGACTGCCCTCCTTTATAGCCACTTGTGAAAACGAGGCAAGGCTGATGCAACCTGCTTACAACGAAATGTTTCTCTTCAGAATAGGAGATTGTGCTACCAAACACCAGCAGCTCCTCTCCCTCAGAGTGCTGTTTCTGTGTAGACTAGGGTAAGACACCATGGTCCCCAGCTTAGAACGGCTCTTTTCCCAGTTGGTTTCAGCCATGAAAGAGCCAGAAGGGCTGATCTCAAGTAATCGGGCTGCACATCCCTGAATCCTTGGGGTAAGGCCGTCCTGAGCCAATGTGCTAACGAAGGAATGAAAGCAAAGTTTCCAGCCTGGGAAGCAGGGACTCAAGGAAGTCTGCCAACTGACTGCCCTTCTTTAAAGCCAGTTGAGAAAATGTGGCAAGGCTGATGCAACCCGCTTGCAAAGAAATGTTTCTCTTCAGAATAGGAGATTTTGCTACCAAACGCCAGCAGGTCCTCTCCCTCAGAGTGCAGTATCTGTGTAGACTGGGGAAAGACACCATTGTCCCCAGCTTAGAACGGCTCTTTTCCCAGTTGGTTTCATCCATGAAAGAGCCAGAAAAGCTGTTCTCAAACAATCGGGCTGAACATTCCAGAATCCTTGGGATAGGGCAGTTCTGAGCCAAAGTGCCCTCTAAGGAATGAAAGCAAAGTTTACTTGCCACAGGAAAGCACACCGAGGCCTGGTGTTTTCTCTAGGAAATTGGAGTGGGCTTGAAGGGTGAGGCCTACTGACTGCCCTCCTTTATAGCCACTTGTGAAAACGAGGCAAGGCTGATGCAACCTGCTTACAACGAAATGTTTCTCTTCAGGATTGGAGATTTGCTACCAAACGCCAGCAGCTCCTCTCCTTTAGTGTGCGCTTTCTGTGTAGACTAGGGAAAGACACCATGGTCCCCAGCTTAGAACGGCTCTTTTCCCAGTTGGTTTCATCCATGAAAGAGCCAGAAGGGCTGATCTCAAGTAATCGGGCTGCACAACCCTGAATCCTTGGGGGTAAGGCCGTCCTGAGCCAATGTGCTAACTAAGGAATGAAAGCAAAGATTCCAGCCTGGGAAGCAGGGCCTCAAGTAAGTCTGCCAACTGACTGCCTTTCTTTAAAGCCAGTTCAGAACATGTGACAAGGCTGCTGCAACCCGCTTACAACGAAATGTTTCTCTTCAGAATAGGAGATTGTGCTACCAAACGCCAGCAGCTCGTCTCCCTCAGAGTGCTGTTTCTGTTAGACTAGGGTAAGACACCATGGTGCCCAGCTTAGAACGGCTCTTTTCCCAGTTGGTTTCATCCATGAAAGAGCCAGAAAAGCTGTTCTCCAACAATCGGGCTGAACATTCCTGAATCCTTGGGGTAGGGCAGTTCTGAGCCAAAGTGCCCCGTAAGGAATGAAAGCAATGTTTACTTGCGACGGGAAAGCACACCGAGGCCTGGTGTTTTCTCTAGGAAATTGGAGTGGGCTTGAAGGGTGAGGCCTACTGACTGCCCTCCTTTATAGCCACTTGTGAAAATGAGGCAAGGCTGATGCAACCCGCTTACAACGAAATGTTTCTCTTCAGAATAGGAGACTTTGCTACCAAACGTCAGCATCTCGTTTCACTCAGAGCGCTCTTTCTGTGTAGACTAGGGAAAGACACCATGGTCCCCAGCTTAGAACGGCTCTTTTCCCAGTTGGTTTCATCCATGAAAGAGCCAGAAAAGCTGTTCTCAAACAATCGGGATGAACATTCCTGAATCCTTGGGGTAGGGCAGTTCTGAGCCAAAGTGCCCCCTAAGGAATGAAAGCAAAGTTTCCTTGCCACAGGAGACCATACCGAGGCTTGGTGTTTCCTCTATGAAATTGGAGTAGGTTTGAAGGGTGAGGACTACTGACTGCCCTCCTTTATACCCAGTTGAGAAAACGTGGCAAGGCTGATACAACCCGCTTACAACGAAATGTTTCTCTTCAGAATAGGAGATTTTGCTACCAAACGCCAGCAGCTCGTCTCACTCAGAGTGCTGTTTCTGTGTAGACTAGGGAAAGACACCATGGTCCCCAGCTTAGAACGGCTGTTTTCCCAGTTGGTTTCATCCATGAAAGAGCCAGAAGGGCTGATCTCAAGTAATCGGGCTGCACATCCCTGAATCCTTGGGGTAAGGCCGTCCTGAGCCAATGTGCTAAGTATGGAATGAAAGCAAAGTTTCCAGCCTGGGAAGCAGGGCCTCAAGGAAGTCTGCCAACTGACTGCCCTTCTTTAAAGCCAGTTGAGAAAATGTGGCAAGGCTGATGCAATCCGCTTACAACGAAATGTTTCTCTTCAGAATAGGAGATTGTGCTACCAAACGCCAGCAGCTCGTCTCCCTCAGAGTGCTCTTTCTGTGTAGACTAGGGAAAGACACCATGGTCCCCAGCTTAGAACGGCTCTTTTCCCAGTTGGTTTCATCTATGAAAGAGCCAAATAAGCTGTTCTCAAACAATCGGGCTGAACATTCCTGAATCCTTGGGGTAGGGCAGTTCTGAGCCAAAGTGCCCCCTAAGGAATGAAAGCAAAGTTTACTTGCCACAGGAAAGCACACCGAGGCCTGGTGTTTTTTCTAGGAAATTGGAGTGGGCTTGAAGGGTGAGGCCTACTGACTGCCCTCCTTTATAGCCACTTGTGAAAATGAGGCAAGGCTGATGCAACCTGCTTACAACGAAATGTTTCTCTTCAGGATAGGAGATTTTGCTACCAATCCCCAGCATCTCGTTTCACTCAGAGCGCTCTTTCTGTGTAGACTAGGGAAAGATACCATGGTCCCCAGCTTAGAACGGCTCTTTTCCCAGTTGGTTTCATCCATGAAAGAGCCAGAAGGGCTGATCTCAAGTAATCGGGCTGCACAACCCTGAATCCTTGGGGTAAGGCCGTCCTGAGCCAATGTGCTAACTAAGGAATGAAAGTAAATTTTCCAGCCTGGGAAGCAGGGCCTCAAGTAAGTCTGCCACCTGACTGCCCTTCTTTAAAGCCAGTTGAGAAAATGTGGCAAGGCTGATGCAACCCGCTTACAACGAAATGTTTCTCTTCAGAATAGGAGATTGTGCTACCAAACACCAGCAGCTCCTCTCCCTCAGAGTGCTGTTTCTGTGTAGACTAGGGTAAGACACCATGGTCCCCAGCTTAGAACGGCTCTTTTCCCAGTTGGTTTCAGCCATGAAAGAGCCAGAAGGGCTGATCTCAAGTAATCGGGCTGCACATCCCTGAATCCTTGGGGTAAGGCCGTCCTGAGCCAATGTGCTAACGAAGGAATGAAAGCAAAGTTTCCAGCCTGGGAAGCAGGGACTCAAGGAAGTCTGCCAACTGACTGCCCTTCTTTAAAGCCAGTTGAGAAAATGTGGCAAGGCTGATGCAACCCGCTTGCAAAGAAATGTTTCTCTTCAGAATAGGAGATTTTGCTACCAAACGCCAGCAGGTCCTCTCCCTCAGAGTGCAGTATCTGTGTAGACTGGGGAAAGACACCATTGTCCCCAGCTTAGAACGGCTCTTTTCCCAGTTGGTTTCATCCATGAAAGAGCCAGAAAAGCTGTTCTCCAACAATCGGGCTGAACATTCCTGAATCCTTGGGGTAGGGCAGTTCTGAGCCAAAGTGCCCCGTAAGGAATGAAAGCAATGTTTACTTGCGACGGGAAAGCACACCGAGGCCTGGTGTTTTCTCTAGGAAATTGGAGTGGGCTTGAAGGGTGAGGCCTACTGACTGCCCTCCTTTATAGCCACTTGTGAAAACGAGGCAAGGCTGATGCAACCTGCTTACAACGAAATGTTTCTCTTCAGGATTGGAGATTTGCTACCAAACGCCAGCAGCTCCTCTCCTTTAGTGTGCGCTTTCTGTGTAGACTAGGGAAAGACACCATGGTCCCCAGCTTAGAACGGCTCTTTTCCCAGTTGGTTTCATCCATGAAAGAGCCAGAAGGGCTGATCTCAAGTAATCGGGCTGCACAACCCTGAATCCTTGGGGGTAAGGCCGTCCTGAGCCAATGTGCTAACTAAGGAATGAAAGCAAAGATTCCAGCCTGGGAAGCAGGGCCTCAAGTAAGTCTGCCAACTGACTGCCTTTCTTTAAAGCCAGTTCAGAACATGTGACAAGGCTGATGCAACCCGCTTACAACGAAATGTTTCTCTTCAGAATAGGAGATTGTGCTACCAAACGCCAGCAGCTCGTCTCCCTCAGAGTGCTGTTTCTGTTAGACTAGGGTAAGACACCATGGTGCCCAGCTTAGAACGGCTCTTTTCCCAGTTGGTTTCATCCATGAAAGAGCCAGAAAAGCTGTTCTCCAACAATCGGGCTGAACATTCCTGAATCCTTGGGGTAGGGCAGTTCTGAGCCAAAGTGCCCCGTAAGGAATGAAAGCAATGTTTACTTGCGACGGGAAAGCACACCGAGGCCTGGTGTTTTCTCTAGGAAATTGGAGTGGGCTTGAAGGGTGAGGCCTACTGACTGCCCTCCTTTATAGCCACTTGTGAAAATGAGGCAAGGCTGATGCAACCCGCTTACAACGAAATGTTTCTCTTCAGAATAGGAGATTTTGCTACCAAACGTCAGCATCTCGTTTCACTCAGAGCGCTCTTTCTGTGTAGACTAGGGAAAGACACCATGGTCCCCAGCTTAGAACGGCTCTTTTCCCAGTTGGTTTCATCCATGAAAGAGCCAGAAAAGCTGTTCTCAAACAATCGGGATGAACATTCCTGAATCCTTGGGGTAGGGCAGTTCTGAGCCAAAGTGCCCCCTAAGGAATGAAAGCAAAGTTTCCTTGCCACAGGAGACCATACCGAGGCTTGGTGTTTCCTCTATGAAATTGGAGTAGGTTTGAAGGGTGAGGACTACTGACTGCCCTCCTTTATACCCAGTTGAGAAAACGTGGCAAGGCTGATACAACCCGCTTACAACGAAATGTTTCTCTTCAGAATAGGAGATTTTGCTACCAAACGCCAGCAGCTCGTCTCACTCAGAGTGCTGTTTCTGTGTAGACTAGGGAAAGACACCATGGTCCCCAGCTTAGAACGGCTGTTTTCCCAGTTGGTTTCATCCATGAAAGAGCCAGAAGGGCTGATCTCAAGTAATCGGGCTGCACATCCCTGAATCCTTGGGGTAAGGCCGTCCTGAGCCAATGTGCTAAGTATGGAATGAAAGCAAAGTTTCCAGCCTGGGAAGCAGGGCCTCAAGGAAGTCTGCCAACTGACTGCCCTTCTTTAAAGCCAGTTGAGAAAATGTGGCAAGGCTGATGCAATCCGCTTACAACGAAATGTTTCTCTTCAGAATAGGAGATTGTGCTACCAAACGCCAGCAGCTCGTCTCCCTCAGAGTGCTCTTTCTGTGTAGACTAGGGAAAGACACCATGGTCCCCAGCTTAGAACGGCTCTTTTCCCAGTTGGTTTCATCTATGAAAGAGCCAAATAAGCTGTTCTCAAACAATCGGGCTGAACATTCCTGAATCCTTGGGGTAGGGCAGTTCTGAGCCAAAGTGCCCCCTAAGGAATGAAAGCAAAGTTTACTTGCCACAGGAAAGCACACCGAGGCCTGGTGTTTTTTCTAGGAAATTGGAGTGGGCTTGAAGGGTGAGGCCTACTGACTGCCCTCCTTTATAGCCACTTGTGAAAATGAGGCAAGGCTGATGCAACCTGCTTACAACGAAATGTTTCTCTTCAGGATAGGAGATTTTGCTACCAATCCCCAGCATCTCGTTTCACTCAGAGCGCTCTTTCTGTGTAGACTAGGGAAAGATACCATGGTCCCCAGCTTAGAACGGCTCTTTTCCCAGTTGGTTTCATCCATGAAAGAGCCAGAAGGGCTGATCTCAAGTAATCGGGCTGCACAACCCTGAATCCTTGGGGTAAGGCCGTCCTGAGCCAATGTGCTAACTAAGGAATGAAAGTAAATTTTCCAGCCTGGGAAGCAGGGCCTCAAGTAAGTCTGCCACCTGACTGCCCTTCTTTAAAGCCAGTTGAGAAAATGTGGCAAGGCTGATGCAACCCGCTTACAACGAAATGTTTCTCTTCAGAATAGGAGATTGTGCTACCAAACACCAGCAGCTCCTCTCCCTCAGAGTGCTGTTTCTGTGTAGACTAGGGAAAGACACCATGGTCCCCAGCTTAGAACGGCTCTTTTCCCAGTTGGTTTCAGCCATGAAAGAGCCAGAAGGGCTGATCTCAAGTAATCGGGCTGCACATCCCTGAATCCTTGGGGTAAGGCCGTCCTGAGCCAATGTGCTAACGAAGGAATGAAAGCAAAGTTTCCAGCCTGGGAAGCAGGGACTCAAGGAAGTCTGCCAACTGACTGCCCTTCTTTAAAGCCAGTTGAGAAAATGTGGCAAGGCTGATGCAACCCGCTTGCAAAGAAATGTTTCTCTTCAGAATAGGAGATTTTGCTACCAAACGCCAGCAGGTCCTCTCCCTCAGAGTGCAGTATCTGTGTAGACTGGGGAAAGACACCATTGTCCCCAGCTTAGAACGGCTCTTTTCCCAGTTGGTTTCATCCATGAAAGAGCCAGAAAAGCTGTTCTCAAACAATCGGGCTGAACATTCCAGAATCCTTGGGATAGGGCAGTTCTGAGCCAAAGTGCCCTCTAAGGAATGAAAGCAAAGTTTACTTGCCACAGGAAAGCACACCGAGGCCTGGTGTTTTCTCTAGGAAATTGGAGTGGGCTTGAAGGGTGAGGCCTACTGACTGCCCTCCTTTATAGCCACTTGTGAAAACGAGGCAAGGCTGATGCAACCTGCTTACAACGAAATGTTTCTCTTCAGGATTGGAGATTTGCTACCAAACGCCAGCAGCTCCTCTCCTTTAGTGTGCGCTTTCTGTGTAGACTAGGGAAAGACACCATGGTCCCCAGCTTAGAACGGCTCTTTTCCCAGTTGGTTTCATCCATGAAAGAGCCAGAAGGGCTGATCTCAAGTAATCGGGCTGCACAACCCTGAATCCTTGGGGGTAAGGCCGTCCTGAGCCAATGTGCTAACTAAGGAATGAAAGCAAAGATTCCAGCCTGGGAAGCAGGGCCTCAAGTAAGTCTGCCAACTGACTGCCTTTCTTTAAAGCCAGTTCAGAACATGTGACAAGGCTGATGCAACCCGCTTACAACGAAATGTTTCTCTTCAGAATAGGAGATTGTGCTACCAAACGCCAGCAGCTCGTCTCCCTCAGAGTGCTGTTTCTGTTAGACTAGGGTAAGACACCATGGTGCCCAGCTTAGAACGGCTCTTTTCCCAGTTGGTTTCATCCATGAAAGAGCCAGAAAAGCTGTTCTCCAACAATCGGGCTGAACATTCCTGAATCCTTGGGGTAGGGCAGTTCTGAGCCAAAGTGCCCCGTAAGGAATGAAAGCAATGTTTACTTGCGACGGGAAAGCACACCGAGGCCTGGTGTTTTCTCTAGGAAATTGGAGTGGGCTTGAAGGGTGAGGCCTACTGACTGCCCTCCTTTATAGCCACTTGTGAAAATGAGGCAAGGCTGATGCAACCCGCTTACAACGAAATGTTTCTCTTCAGAATAGGAGATTTTGCTACCAAACGTCAGCATCTCGTTTCACTCAGAGCGCTCTTTCTGTGTAGACTAGGGAAAGACACCATGGTCCCCAGCTTAGAACGGCTCTTTTCCCAGTTGGTTTCATCCATGAAAGAGCCAGAAAAGCTGTTCTCAAACAATCGGGATGAACATTCCTGAATCCTTGGGGTAGGGCAGTTCTGAGCCAAAGTGCCCCCTAAGGAATGAAAGCAAAGTTTCCTTGCCACAGGAGACCATACCGAGGCTTGGTGTTTCCTCTATGAAATTGGAGTAGGTTTGAAGGGTGAGGACTACTGACTGCCCTCCTTTATACCCAGTTGAGAAAACGTGGCAAGGCTGATACAACCCGCTTACAACGAAATGTTTCTCTTCAGAATAGGAGATTTTGCTACCAAACGCCAGCAGCTCGTCTCACTCAGAGTGCTGTTTCTGTGTAGACTAGGGAAAGACACCATGGTCCCCAGCTTAGAACGGCTGTTTTCCCAGTTGGTTTCATCCATGAAAGAGCCAGAAGGGCTGATCTCAAGTAATCGGGCTGCACATCCCTGAATCCTTGGGGTAAGGCCGTCCTGAGCCAATGTGCTAAGTATGGAATGAAAGCAAAGTTTCCAGCCTGGGAAGCAGGGCCTCAAGGAAGTCTGCCAACTGACTGCCCTTCTTTAAAGCCAGTTGAGAAAATGTGGCAAGGCTGATGCAATCCGCTTACAACGAAATGTTTCTCTTCAGAATAGGAGATTGTGCTACCAAACGCCAGCAGCTCGTCTCCCTCAGAGTGCTCTTTCTGTGTAGACTAGGGAAAGACACCATGGTCCCCAGCTTAGAACGGCTCTTTTCCCAGTTGGTTTCATCTATGAAAGAGCCAAATAAGCTGTTCTCCAACAATCGGGCTGAACATTCCTGAATCCTTGGGGTAGGGCAGTTCTGAGCCAAAGTGCCCCCTAAGGAATGAAAGCAAAGTTTACTTGCCACAGGAAAGCACACCGAGGCCTGGTGTTTTTTCTAGGAAATTGGAGTGGGCTTGAAGGGTGAGGCCTACTGACTGCCCTCCTTTATAGCCACTTGTGAAAATGAGGCAAGGCTGATGCAACCTGCTTACAACGAAATGTTTCTCTTCAGGATAGGAGATTTTGCTACCAATCCCCAGCATCTCGTTTCACTCAGAGCGCTCTTTCTGTGTAGACTAGGGAAAGATACCATGGTCCCCAGCTTAGAACGGCTCTTTTCCCAGTTGGTTTCATCCATGAAAGAGCCAGAAGGGCTGATCTCAAGTAATCGGGCTGCACAACCCTGAATCCTTGGGGTAAGGCCGTCCTGAGCCAATGTGCTAACTAAGGAATGAAAGTAAATTTTCCAGCCTGGGAAGCAGGGCCTCAAGTAAGTCTGCCACCTGACTGCCCTTCTTTAAAGCCAGTTGAGAAAATGTGGCAAGGCTGATGCAACCCGCTTACAACGAAATGTTTCTCTTCAGAATAGGAGATTGTGCTACCAAACACCAGCAGCTCCTCTCCCTCAGAGTGCTGTTTCTGTGTAGACTAGGGTAAGACACCATGGTCCCCAGCTTAGAACGGCTCTTTTCCCAGTTGGTTTCAGCCATGAAAGAGCCAGAAGGGCTGATCTCAAGTAATCGGGCTGCACATCCCTGAATCCTTGGGGTAAGGCCGTCCTGAGCCAATGTGCTAACGAAGGAATGAAAGCAAAGTTTCCAGCCTGGGAAGCAGGGACTCAAGGAAGTCTGCCAACTGACTGCCCTTCTTTAAAGCCAGTTGAGAAAATGTGGCAAGGCTGATGCAACCCGCTTGCAAAGAAATGTTTCTCTTCAGAATAGGAGATTTTGCTACCAAACGCCAGCAGGTCCTCTCCCTCAGAGTGCAGTATCTGTGTAGACTGGGGAAAGACACCATTGTCCCCAGCTTAGAACGGCTCTTTTCCCAGTTGGTTTCATCCATGAAAGAGCCAGAAAAGCTGTTCTCAAACAATCGGGCTGAACATTCCAGAATCCTTGGGATAGGGCAGTTCTGAGCCAAAGTGCCCTCTAAGGAATGAAAGCAAAGTTTACTTGCCACAGGAAAGCACACCGAGGCCTGGTGTTTTCTCTAGGAAATTGGAGTGGGCTTGAAGGGTGAGGCCTACTGACTGCCCTCCTTTATAGCCACTTGTGAAAACGAGGCAAGGCTGATGCAACCTGCTTACAACGAAATGTTTCTCTTCAGGATTGGAGATTTGCTACCAAACGCCAGCAGCTCCTCTCCTTTAGTGTGCGCTTTCTGTGTAGACTAGGGAAAGACACCATGGTCCCCAGCTTAGAACGGCTCTTTTCCCAGTTGGTTTCATCCATGAAAGAGCCAGAAGGGCTGATCTCAAGTAATCGGGCTGCACAACCCTGAATCCTTGGGGGTAAGGCCGTCCTGAGCCAATGTGCTAACTAAGGAATGAAAGCAAAGATTCCAGCCTGGGAAGCAGGGCCTCAAGTAAGTCTGCCAACTGACTGCCTTTCTTTAAAGCCAGTTCAGAACATGTGACAAGGCTGATGCAACCCGCTTACAACGAAATGTTTCTCTTCAGAATAGGAGATTGTGCTACCAAACGCCAGCAGCTCGTCTCCCTCAGAGTGCTGTTTCTGTTAGACTAGGGTAAGACACCATGGTGCCCAGCTTAGAACGGCTCTTTTCCCAGTTGGTTTCATCCATGAAAGAGCCAGAAAAGCTGTTCTCCAACAATCGGGCTGAACATTCCTGAATCCTTGGGGTAGGGCAGTTCTGAGCCAAAGTGCCCCGTAAGGAATGAAAGCAATGTTTACTTGCGACGGGAAAGCACACCGAGGCCTGGTGTTTTCTCTAGGAAATTGGAGTGGGCTTGAAGGGTGAGGCCTACTGACTGCCCTCCTTTATAGCCACTTGTGAAAATGAGGCAAGGCTGATGCAACCCGCTTACAACGAAATGTTTCTCTTCAGAATAGGAGATTTTGCTACCAAACGTCAGCATCTCGTTTCACTCAGAGCGCTCTTTCTGTGTAGACTAGGGAAAGACACCATGGTCCCCAGCTTAGAACGGCTCTTTTCCCAGTTGGTTTCATCCATGAAAGAGCCAGAAAAGCTGTTCTCAAACAATCGGGATGAACATTCCTGAATCCTTGGGGTAGGGCAGTTCTGAGCCAAAGTGCCCCCTAAGGAATGAAAGCAAAGTTTCCTTGCCACAGGAGACCATACCGAGGCTTGGTGTTTCCTCTATGAAATTGGAGTAGGTTTGAAGGGTGAGGACTACTGACTGCCCTCCTTTATACCCAGTTGAGAAAACGTGGCAAGGCTGATACAACCCGCTTACAACGAAATGTTTCTCTTCAGAATAGGAGATTTTGCTACCAAACGCCAGCAGCTCGTCTCACTCAGAGTGCTGTTTCTGTGTAGACTAGGGAAAGACACCATGGTCCCCAGCTTAGAACGGCTGTTTTCCCAGTTGGTTTCATCCATGAAAGAGCCAGAAGGGCTGATCTCAAGTAATCGGGCTGCACATCCCTGAATCCTTGGGGTAAGGCCGTCCTGAGCCAATGTGCTAAGTATGGAATGAAAGCAAAGTTTCCAGCCTGGGAAGCAGGGCCTCAAGGAAGTCTGCCAACTGACTGCCCTTCTTTAAAGCCAGTTGAGAAAATGTGGCAAGGCTGATGCAATCCGCTTACAACGAAATGTTTCTCTTCAGAATAGGAGATTGTGCTACCAAACGCCAGCAGCTCGTCTCCCTCAGAGTGCTCTTTCTGTGTAGACTAGGGAAAGACACCATGGTCCCCAGCTTAGAACGGCTCTTTTCCCAGTTGGTTTCATCTATGAAAGAGCCAAATAAGCTGTTCTCAAACAATCGGGCTGAACATTCCTGAATCCTTGGGGTAGGGCAGTTCTGAGCCAAAGTGCCCCCTAAGGAATGAAAGCAAAGTTTACTTGCCACAGGAAAGCACACCGAGGCCTGGTGTTTTTTCTAGGAAATTGGAGTGGGCTTGAAGGGTGAGGCCTACTGACTGCCCTCCTTTATAGCCACTTGTGAAAATGAGGCAAGGCTGATGCAACCTGCTTACAACGAAATGTTTCTCTTCAGGATAGGAGATTTTGCTACCAATCCCCAGCATCTCGTTTCACTCAGAGCGCTCTTTCTGTGTAGACTAGGGAAAGATACCATGGTCCCCAGCTTAGAACGGCTCTTTTCCCAGTTGGTTTCATCCATGAAAGAGCCAGAAGGGCTGATCTCAAGTAATCGGGCTGCACAACCCTGAATCCTTGGGGTAAGGCCGTCCTGAGCCAATGTGCTAACTAAGGAATGAAAGTAAATTTTCCAGCCTGGGAAGCAGGGCCTCAAGTAAGTCTGCCACCTGACTGCCCTTCTTTAAAGCCAGTTGAGAAAATGTGGCAAGGCTGATGCAACCCGCTTACAACGAAATGTTTCTCTTCAGAATAGGAGATTGTGCTACCAAACACCAGCAGCTCCTCTCCCTCAGAGTGCTGTTTCTGTGTAGACTAGGGTAAGACACCATGGTCCCCAGCTTAGAACGGCTCTTTTCCCAGTTGGTTTCAGCCATGAAAGAGCCAGAAGGGCTGATCTCAAGTAATCGGGCTGCACATCCCTGAATCCTTGGGGTAAGGCCGTCCTGAGCCAATGTGCTAACGAAGGAATGAAAGCAAAGTTTCCAGCCTGGGAAGCAGGGACTCAAGGAAGTCTGCCAACTGACTGCCCTTCTTTAAAGCCAGTTGAGAAAATGTGGCAAGGCTGATGCAACCCGCTTGCAAAGAAATGTTTCTCTTCAGAATAGGAGATTTTGCTACCAAACGCCAGCAGGTCCTCTCCCTCAGAGTGCAGTATCTGTGTAGACTGGGGAAAGACACCATTGTCCCCAGCTTAGAACGGCTCTTTTCCCAGTTGGTTTCATCCATGAAAGAGCCAGAAAAGCTGTTCTCAAACAATCGGGCTGAACATTCCAGAATCCTTGGGATAGGGCAGTTCTGAGCCAAAGTGCCCTCTAAGGAATGAAAGCAAAGTTTACTTGCCACAGGAAAGCACACCGAGGCCTGGTGTTTTCTCTAGGAAATTGGAGTGGGCTTGAAGGGTGAGGCCTACTGACTGCCCTCCTTTATAGCCACTTGTGAAAACGAGGCAAGGCTGATGCAACCTGCTTACAACGAAATGTTTCTCTTCAGGATTGGAGATTTGCTACCAAACGCCAGCAGCTCCTCTCCTTTAGTGTGCGCTTTCTGTGTAGACTAGGGAAAGACACCATGGTCCCCAGCTTAGAACGGCTCTTTTCCCAGTTGGTTTCATCCATGAAAGAGCCAGAAGGGCTGATCTCAAGTAATCGGGCTGCACAACCCTGAATCCTTGGGGGTAAGGCCGTCCTGAGCCAATGTGCTAACTAAGGAATGAAAGCAAAGATTCCAGCCTGGGAAGCAGGGCCTCAAGTAAGTCTGCCAACTGACTGCCTTTCTTTAAAGCCAGTTCAGAACATGTGACAAGGCTGATGCAACCCGCTTACAACGAAATGTTTCTCTTCAGAATAGGAGATTGTGCTACCAAACGCCAGCAGCTCGTCTCCCTCAGAGTGCTGTTTCTGTTAGACTAGGGTAAGACACCATGGTGCCCAGCTTAGAACGGCTCTTTTCCCAGTTGGTTTCATCCATGAAAGAGCCAGAAAAGCTGTTCTCCAACAATCGGGCTGAACATTCCTGAATCCTTGGGGTAGGGCAGTTCTGAGCCAAAGTGCCCCGTAAGGAATGAAAGCAATGTTTACTTGCGACGGGAAAGCACACCGAGGCCTGGTGTTTTCTCTAGGAAATTGGAGTGGGCTTGAAGGGTGAGGCCTACTGACTGCCCTCCTTTATAGCCACTTGTGAAAATGAGGCAAGGCTGATGCAACCCGCTTACAACGAAATGTTTCTCTTCAGAATAGGAGATTTTGCTACCAAACGTCAGCATCTCGTTTCACTCAGAGCGCTCTTTCTGTGTAGACTAGGGAAAGACACCATGGTCCCCAGCTTAGAACGGCTCTTTTCCCAGTTGGTTTCATCCATGAAAGAGCCAGAAAAGCTGTTCTCAAACAATCGGGATGAACATTCCTGAATCCTTGGGGTAGGGCAGTTCTGAGCCAAAGTGCCCCCTAAGGAATGAAAGCAAAGTTTCCTTGCCACAGGAGACCATACCGAGGCTTGGTGTTTCCTCTATGAAATTGGAGTAGGTTTGAAGGGTGAGGACTACTGACTGCCCTCCTTTATACCCAGTTGAGAAAACGTGGCAAGGCTGATACAACCCGCTTACAACGAAATGTTTCTCTTCAGAATAGGAGATTTTGCTACCAAACGCCAGCAGCTCGTCTCACTCAGAGTGCTGTTTCTGTGTAGACTAGGGAAAGACACCATGGTCCCCAGCTTAGAACGGCTGTTTTCCCAGTTGGTTTCATCCATGAAAGAGCCAGAAGGGCTGATCTCAAGTAATCGGGCTGCACATCCCTGAATCCTTGGGGTAAGGCCGTCCTGAGCCAATGTGCTAAGTATGGAATGAAAGCAAAGTTTCCAGCCTGGGAAGCAGGGCCTCAAGGAAGTCTGCCAACTGACTGCCCTTCTTTAAAGCCAGTTGAGAAAATGTGGCAAGGCTGATGCAATCCGCTTACAACGAAATGTTTCTCTTCAGAATAGGAGATTGTGCTACCAAACGCCAGCAGCTCGTCTCCCTCAGAGTGCTCTTTCTGTGTAGACTAGGGAAAGACACCATGGTCCCCAGCTTAGAACGGCTCTTTTCCCAGTTGGTTTCATCTATGAAAGAGCCAAATAAGCTGTTCTCAAACAATCGGGCTGAACATTCCTGAATCCTTGGGGTAGGGCAGTTCTGAGCCAAAGTGCCCCCTAAGGAATGAAAGCAAAGTTTACTTGCCACAGGAAAGCACACCGAGGCCTGGTGTTTTTTCTAGGAAATTGGAGTGGGCTTGAAGGGTGAGGCCTACTGACTGCCCTCCTTTATAGCCACTTGTGAAAATGAGGCAAGGCTGATGCAACCTGCTTACAACGAAATGTTTCTCTTCAGGATAGGAGATTTTGCTACCAATCCCCAGCATCTCGTTTCACTCAGAGCGCTCTTTCTGTGTAGACTAGGGAAAGATACCATGGTCCCCAGCTTAGAACGGCTCTTTTCCCAGTTGGTTTCATCCATGAAAGAGCCAGAAGGGCTGATCTCAAGTAATCGGGCTGCACAACCCTGAATCCTTGGGGTAAGGCCGTCCTGAGCCAATGTGCTAACTAAGGAATGAAAGTAAATTTTCCAGCCTGGGAAGCAGGGCCTCAAGTAAGTCTGCCACCTGACTGCCCTTCTTTAAAGCCAGTTGAGAAAATGTGGCAAGGCTGATGCAACCCGCTTACAACGAAATGTTTCTCTTCAGAATAGGAGATTGTGCTACCAAACACCAGCAGCTCCTCTCCCTCAGAGTGCTGTTTCTGTGTAGACTAGGGTAAGACACCATGGTCCCCAGCTTAGAACGGCTCTTTTCCCAGTTGGTTTCAGCCATGAAAGAGCCAGAAGGGCTGATCTCAAGTAATCGGGCTGCACATCCCTGAATCCTTGGGGTAAGGCCGTCCTGAGCCAATGTGCTAACGAAGGAATGAAAGCAAAGTTTCCAGCCTGGGAAGCAGGGACTCAAGGAAGTCTGCCAACTGACTGCCCTTCTTTAAAGCCAGTTGAGAAAATGTGGCAAGGCTGATGCAACCCGCTTGCAAAGAAATGTTTCTCTTCAGAATAGGAGATTTTGCTACCAAACGCCAGCAGGTCCTCTCCCTCAGAGTGCAGTATCTGTGTAGACTGGGGAAAGACACCATTGTCCCCAGCTTAGAACGGCTCTTTTCCCAGTTGGTTTCATCCATGAAAGAGCCAGAAAAGCTGTTCTCAAACAATCGGGCTGAACATTCCAGAATCCTTGGGATAGGGCAGTTCTGAGCCAAAGTGCCCTCTAAGGAATGAAAGCAAAGTTTACTTGCCACAGGAAAGCACACCGAGGCCTGGTGTTTTCTCTAGGAAATTGGAGTGGGCTTGAAGGGTGAGGCCTACTGACTGCCCTCCTTTATAGCCACTTGTGAAAACGAGGCAAGGCTGATGCAACCTGCTTACAACGAAATGTTTCTCTTCAGGATTGGAGATTTGCTACCAAACGCCAGCAGCTCCTCTCCTTTAGTGTGCGCTTTCTGTGTAGACTAGGGAAAGACACCATGGTCCCCAGCTTAGAACGGCTCTTTTCCCAGTTGGTTTCATCCATGAAAGAGCCAGAAGGGCTGATCTCAAGTAATCGGGCTGCACAACCCTGAATCCTTGGGGGTAAGGCCGTCCTGAGCCAATGTGCTAACTAAGGAATGAAAGCAAAGATTCCAGCCTGGGAAGCAGGGCCTCAAGTAAGTCTGCCAACTGACTGCCTTTCTTTAAAGCCAGTTCAGAACATGTGACAAGGCTGATGCAACCCGCTTACAACGAAATGTTTCTCTTCAGAATAGGAGATTGTGCTACCAAACGCCAGCAGCTCGTCTCCCTCAGAGTGCTGTTTCTGTTAGACTAGGGTAAGACACCATGGTGCCCAGCTTAGAACGGCTCTTTTCCCAGTTGGTTTCATCCATGAAAGAGCCAGAAAAGCTGTTCTCCAACAATCGGGCTGAACATTCCTGAATCCTTGGGGTAGGGCAGTTCTGAGCCAAAGTGCCCCGTAAGGAATGAAAGCAATGTTTACTTGCGACGGGAAAGCACACCGAGGCCTGGTGTTTTCTCTAGGAAATTGGAGTGGGCTTGAAGGGTGAGGCCTACTGACTGCCCTCCTTTATAGCCACTTGTGAAAATGAGGCAAGGCTGATGCAACCCGCTTACAACGAAATGTTTCTCTTCAGAATAGGAGATTTTGCTACCAAACGTCAGCATCTCGTTTCACTCAGAGCGCTCTTTCTGTGTAGACTAGGGAAAGACACCATGGTCCCCAGCTTAGAACGGCTCTTTTCCCAGTTGGTTTCATCCATGAAAGAGCCAGAAAAGCTGTTCTCAAACAATCGGGATGAACATTCCTGAATCCTTGGGGTAGGGCAGTTCTGAGCCAAAGTGCCCCCTAAGGAATGAAAGCAAAGTTTCCTTGCCACAGGAGACCATACCGAGGCTTGGTGTTTCCTCTATGAAATTGGAGTAGGTTTGAAGGGTGAGGACTACTGACTGCCCTCCTTTATACCCAGTTGAGAAAACGTGGCAAGGCTGATACAACCCGCTTACAACGAAATGTTTCTCTTCAGAATAGGAGATTTTGCTACCAAACGCCAGCAGCTCGTCTCACTCAGAGTGCTGTTTCTGTGTAGACTAGGGAAAGACACCATGGTCCCCAGCTTAGAACGGCTGTTTTCCCAGTTGGTTTCATCCATGAAAGAGCCAGAAGGGCTGATCTCAAGTAATCGGGCTGCACATCCCTGAATCCTTGGGGTAAGGCCGTCCTGAGCCAATGTGCTAAGTATGGAATGAAAGCAAAGTTTCCAGCCTGGGAAGCAGGGCCTCAAGGAAGTCTGCCAACTGACTGCCCTTCTTTAAAGCCAGTTGAGAAAATGTGGCAAGGCTGATGCAATCCGCTTACAACGAAATGTTTCTCTTCAGAATAGGAGATTGTGCTACCAAACGCCAGCAGCTCGTCTCCCTCAGAGTGCTCTTTCTGTGTAGACTAGGGAAAGACACCATGGTCCCCAGCTTAGAACGGCTCTTTTCCCAGTTGGTTTCATCTATGAAAGAGCCAAATAAGCTGTTCTCAAACAATCGGGCTGAACATTCCTGAATCCTTGGGGTAGGGCAGTTCTGAGCCAAAGTGCCCCCTAAGGAATGAAAGCAAAGTTTACTTGCCACAGGAAAGCACACCGAGGCCTGGTGTTTTTTCTAGGAAATTGGAGTGGGCTTGAAGGGTGAGGCCTACTGACTGCCCTCCTTTATAGCCACTTGTGAAAATGAGGCAAGGCTGATGCAACCTGCTTACAACGAAATGTTTCTCTTCAGGATAGGAGATTTTGCTACCAATCCCCAGCATCTCGTTTCACTCAGAGCGCTCTTTCTGTGTAGACTAGGGAAAGATACCATGGTCCCCAGCTTAGAACGGCTCTTTTCCCAGTTGGTTTCATCCATGAAAGAGCCAGAAGGGCTGATCTCAAGTAATCGGGCTGCACAACCCTGAATCCTTGGGGTAAGGCCGTCCTGAGCCAATGTGCTAACTAAGGAATGAAAGTAAATTTTCCAGCCTGGGAAGCAGGGCCTCAAGTAAGTCTGCCACCTGACTGCCCTTCTTTAAAGCCAGTTGAGAAAATGTGGCAAGGCTGATGCAACCCGCTTACAACGAAATGTTTCTCTTCAGAATAGGAGATTGTGCTACCAAACACCAGCAGCTCCTCTCCCTCAGAGTGCTGTTTCTGTGTAGACTAGGGTAAGACACCATGGTCCCCAGCTTAGAACGGCTCTTTTCCCAGTTGGTTTCAGCCATGAAAGAGCCAGAAGGGCTGATCTCAAGTAATCGGGCTGCACATCCCTGAATCCTTGGGGTAAGGCCGTCCTGAGCCAATGTGCTAACGAAGGAATGAAAGCAAAGTTTCCAGCCTGGGAAGCAGGGACTCAAGGAAGTCTGCCAACTGACTGCCCTTCTTTAAAGCCAGTTGAGAAAATGTGGCAAGGCTGATGCAACCCGCTTGCAAAGAAATGTTTCTCTTCAGAATAGGAGATTTTGCTACCAAACGCCAGCAGGTCCTCTCCCTCAGAGTGCAGTATCTGTGTAGACTGGGGAAAGACACCATTGTCCCCAGCTTAGAACGGCTCTTTTCCCAGTTGGTTTCATCCATGAAAGAGCCAGAAAAGCTGTTCTCAAACAATCGGGCTGAACATTCCAGAATCCTTGGGATAGGGCAGTTCTGAGCCAAAGTGCCCTCTAAGGAATGAAAGCAAAGTTTACTTGCCACAGGAAAGCACACCGAGGCCTGGTGTTTTCTCTAGGAAATTGGAGTGGGCTTGAAGGGTGAGGCCTACTGACTGCCCTCCTTTATAGCCACTTGTGAAAACGAGGCAAGGCTGATGCAACCTGCTTACAACGAAATGTTTCTCTTCAGGATTGGAGATTTGCTACCAAACGCCAGCAGCTCCTCTCCTTTAGTGTGCGCTTTCTGTGTAGACTAGGGAAAGACACCATGGTCCCCAGCTTAGAACGGCTCTTTTCCCAGTTGGTTTCATCCATGAAAGAGCCAGAAGGGCTGATCTCAAGTAATCGGGCTGCACAACCCTGAATCCTTGGGGGTAAGGCCGTCCTGAGCCAATGTGCTAACTAAGGAATGAAAGCAAAGATTCCAGCCTGGGAAGCAGGGCCTCAAGTAAGTCTGCCAACTGACTGCCTTTCTTTAAAGCCAGTTCAGAACATGTGACAAGGCTGATGCAACCCGCTTACAACGAAATGTTTCTCTTCAGAATAGGAGATTGTGCTACCAAACGCCAGCAGCTCGTCTCCCTCAGAGTGCTGTTTCTGTTAGACTAGGGTAAGACACCATGGTGCCCAGCTTAGAACGGCTCTTTTCCCAGTTGGTTTCATCCATGAAAGAGCCAGAAAAGCTGTTCTCCAACAATCGGGCTGAACATTCCTGAATCCTTGGGGTAGGGCAGTTCTGAGCCAAAGTGCCCCATAAGGAATGAAAGCAATGTTTACTTGCGACGGGAAAGCACACCGAGGCCTGGTGTTTTCTCTAGGAAATTGGAGTGGGCTTGAAGGGTGAGGCCTACTGACTGCCCTCCTTTATAGCCACTTGTGAAAATGAGGCAAGGCTGATGCAACCCGCTTACAACGAAATGTTTCTCTTCAGAATAGGAGATTTTGCTACCAAACGTCAGCATCTCGTTTCACTCAGAGCGCTCTTTCTGTGTAGACTAGGGAAAGACACCATGGTCCCCAGCTTAGAACGGCTCTTTTCCCAGTTGGTTTCATCCATGAAAGAGCCAGAAAAGCTGTTCTCAAACAATCGGGATGAACATTCCTGAATCCTTGGGGTAGGGCAGTTCTGAGCCAAAGTGCCCCCTAAGGAATGAAAGCAAAGTTTCCTTGCCACAGGAGACCATACCGAGGCTTGGTGTTTCCTCTATGAAATTGGAGTAGGTTTGAAGGGTGAGGACTACTGACTGCCCTCCTTTATACCCAGTTGAGAAAACGTGGCAAGGCTGATACAACCCGCTTACAACGAAATGTTTCTCTTCAGAATAGGAGATTTTGCTACCAAACGCCAGCAGCTCGTCTCACTCAGAGTGCTGTTTCTGTGTAGACTAGGGAAAGACACCATGGTCCCCAGCTTAGAACGGCTGTTTTCCCAGTTGGTTTCATCCATGAAAGAGCCAGAAGGGCTGATCTCAAGTAATCGGGCTGCACATCCCTGAATCCTTGGGGTAAGGCCGTCCTGAGCCAATGTGCTAAGTATGGAATGAAAGCAAAGTTTCCAGCCTGGGAAGCAGGGCCTCAAGGAAGTCTGCCAACTGACTGCCCTTCTTTAAAGCCAGTTGAGAAAATGTGGCAAGGCTGATGCAATCCGCTTACAACGAAATGTTTCTCTTCAGAATAGGAGATTGTGCTACCAAACGCCAGCAGCTCGTCTCCCTCAGAGTGCTCTTTCTGTGTAGACTAGGGAAAGACACCATGGTCCCCAGCTTAGAACGGCTCTTTTCCCAGTTGGTTTCATCTATGAAAGAGCCAAATAAGCTGTTCTCAAACAATCGGGCTGAACATTCCTGAATCCTTGGGGTAGGGCAGTTCTGAGCCAAAGTGCCCCCTAAGGAATGAAAGCAAAGTTTACTTGCCACAGGAAAGCACACCGAGGCCTGGTGTTTTTTCTAGGAAATTGGAGTGGGCTTGAAGGGTGAGGCCTACTGACTGCCCTCCTTTATAGCCACTTGTGAAAATGAGGCAAGGCTGATGCAACCTGCTTACAACGAAATGTTTCTCTTCAGGATAGGAGATTTTGCTACCAATCCCCAGCATCTCGTTTCACTCAGAGCGCTCTTTCTGTGTAGACTAGGGAAAGATACCATGGTCCCCAGCTTAGAACGGCTCTTTTCCCAGTTGGTTTCATCCATGAAAGAGCCAGAAGGGCTGATCTCAAGTAATCGGGCTGCACAACCCTGAATCCTTGGGGTAAGGCCGTCCTGAGCCAATGTGCTAACTAAGGAATGAAAGTAAATTTTCCAGCCTGGGAAGCAGGGCCTCAAGTAAGTCTGCCACCTGACTGCCCTTCTTTAAAGCCAGTTGAGAAAATGTGGCAAGGCTGATGCAACCCGCTTACAACGAAATGTTTCTCTTCAGAATAGGAGATTGTGCTACCAAACACCAGCAGCTCCTCTCCCTCAGAGTGCTGTTTCTGTGTAGACTAGGGTAAGACACCATGGTCCCCAGCTTAGAACGGCTCTTTTCCCAGTTGGTTTCAGCCATGAAAGAGCCAGAAGGGCTGATCTCAAGTAATCGGGCTGCACATCCCTGAATCCTTGGGGTAAGGCCGTCCTGAGCCAATGTGCTAACGAAGGAATGAAAGCAAAGTTTCCAGCCTGGGAAGCAGGGACTCAAGGAAGTCTGCCAACTGACTGCCCTTCTTTAAAGCCAGTTGAGAAAATGTGGCAAGGCTGATGCAACCCGCTTGCAAAGAAATGTTTCTCTTCAGAATAGGAGATTTTGCTACCAAACGCCAGCAGGTCCTCTCCCTCAGAGTGCAGTATCTGTGTAGACTGGGGAAAGACACCATTGTCCCCAGCTTAGAACGGCTCTTTTCCCAGTTGGTTTCATCCATGAAAGAGCCAGAAAAGCTGTTCTCAAACAATCGGGCTGAACATTCCAGAATCCTTGGGATAGGGCAGTTCTGAGCCAAAGTGCCCTCTAAGGAATGAAAGCAAAGTTTACTTGCCACAGGAAAGCACACCGAGGCCTGGTGTTTTCTCTAGGAAATTGGAGTGGGCTTGAAGGGTGAGGCCTACTGACTGCCCTCCTTTATAGCCACTTGTGAAAACGAGGCAAGGCTGATGCAACCTGCTTACAACGAAATGTTTCTCTTCAGGATTGGAGATTTGCTACCAAACGCCAGCAGCTCCTCTCCTTTAGTGTGCGCTTTCTGTGTAGACTAGGGAAAGACACCATGGTCCCCAGCTTAGAACGGCTCTTTTCCCAGTTGGTTTCATCCATGAAAGAGCCAGAAGGGCTGATCTCAAGTAATCGGGCTGCACAACCCTGAATCCTTGGGGGTAAGGCCGTCCTGAGCCAATGTGCTAACTAAGGAATGAAAGCAAAGATTCCAGCCTGGGAAGCAGGGCCTCAAGTAAGTCTGCCAACTGACTGCCTTTCTTTAAAGCCAGTTCAGAACATGTGACAAGGCTGATGCAACCCGCTTACAACGAAATGTTTCTCTTCAGAATAGGAGATTGTGCTACCAAACGCCAGCAGCTCGTCTCCCTCAGAGTGCTGTTTCTGTTAGACTAGGGTAAGACACCATGGTGCCCAGCTTAGAACGGCTCTTTTCCCAGTTGGTTTCATCCATGAAAGAGCCAGAAAAGCTGTTCTCCAACAATCGGGCTGAACATTCCTGAATCCTTGGGGTAGGGCAGTTCTGAGCCAAAGTGCCCCGTAAGGAATGAAAGCAATGTTTACTTGCGACGGGAAAGCACACCGAGGCCTGGTGTTTTCTCTAGGAAATTGGAGTGGGCTTGAAGGGTGAGGCCTACTGACTGCCCTCCTTTATAGCCACTTGTGAAAATGAGGCAAGGCTGATGCAACCCGCTTACAACGAAATGTTTCTCTTCAGAATAGGAGATTTTGCTACCAAACGTCAGCATCTCGTTTCACTCAGAGCGCTCTTTCTGTGTAGACTAGGGAAAGACACCATGGTCCCCAGCTTAGAACGGCTCTTTTCCCAGTTGGTTTCATCCATGAAAGAGCCAGAAAAGCTGTTCTCAAACAATCGGGATGAACATTCCTGAATCCTTGGGGTAGGGCAGTTCTGAGCCAAAGTGCCCCCTAAGGAATGAAAGCAAAGTTTCCTTGCCACAGGAGACCATACCGAGGCTTGGTGTTTCCTCTATGAAATTGGAGTAGGTTTGAAGGGTGAGGACTACTGACTGCCCTCCTTTATACCCAGTTGAGAAAACGTGGCAAGGCTGATACAACCCGCTTACAACGAAATGTTTCTCTTCAGAATAGGAGATTTTGCTACCAAACGCCAGCAGCTCGTCTCACTCAGAGTGCTGTTTCTGTGTAGACTAGGGAAAGACACCATGGTCCCCAGCTTAGAACGGCTGTTTTCCCAGTTGGTTTCATCCATGAAAGAGCCAGAAGGGCTGATCTCAAGTAATCGGGCTGCACATCCCTGAATCCTTGGGGTAAGGCCGTCCTGAGCCAATGTGCTAAGTATGGAATGAAAGCAAAGTTTCCAGCCTGGGAAGCAGGGCCTCAAGGAAGTCTGCCAACTGACTGCCCTTCTTTAAAGCCAGTTGAGAAAATGTGGCAAGGCTGATGCAATCCGCTTACAACGAAATGTTTCTCTTCAGAATAGGAGATTGTGCTACCAAACGCCAGCAGCTCGTCTCCCTCAGAGTGCTCTTTCTGTGTAGACTAGGGAAAGACACCATGGTCCCCAGCTTAGAACGGCTCTTTTCCCAGTTGGTTTCATCTATGAAAGAGCCAAATAAGCTGTTCTCAAACAATCGGGCTGAACATTCCTGAATCCTTGGGGTAGGGCAGTTCTGAGCCAAAGTGCCCCCTAAGGAATGAAAGCAAAGTTTACTTGCCACAGGAAAGCACACCGAGGCCTGGTGTTTTTTCTAGGAAATTGGAGTGGGCTTGAAGGGTGAGGCCTACTGACTGCCCTCCTTTATAGCCACTTGTGAAAATGAGGCAAGGCTGATGCAACCTGCTTACAACGAAATGTTTCTCTTCAGGATAGGAGATTTTGCTACCAATCCCCAGCATCTCGTTTCACTCAGAGCGCTCTTTCTGTGTAGACTAGGGAAAGATACCATGGTCCCCAGCTTAGAACGGCTCTTTTCCCAGTTGGTTTCATCCATGAAAGAGCCAGAAGGGCTGATCTCAAGTAATCGGGCTGCACAACCCTGAATCCTTGGGGTAAGGCCGTCCTGAGCCAATGTGCTAACTAAGGAATGAAAGTAAATTTTCCAGCCTGGGAAGCAGGGCCTCAAGTAAGTCTGCCACCTGACTGCCCTTCTTTAAAGCCAGTTGAGAAAATGTGGCAAGGCTGATGCAACCCGCTTACAACGAAATGTTTCTCTTCAGAATAGGAGATTGTGCTACCAAACACCAGCAGCTCCTCTCCCTCAGAGTGCTGTTTCTGTGTAGACTAGGGTAAGACACCATGGTCCCCAGCTTAGAACGGCTCTTTTCCCAGTTGGTTTCAGCCATGAAAGAGCCAGAAGGGCTGATCTCAAGTAATCGGGCTGCACATCCCTGAATCCTTGGGGTAAGGCCGTCCTGAGCCAATGTGCTAACGAAGGAATGAAAGCAAAGTTTCCAGCCTGGGAAGCAGGGACTCAAGGAAGTCTGCCAACTGACTGCCCTTCTTTAAAGCCAGTTGAGAAAATGTGGCAAGGCTGATGCAACCCGCTTGCAAAGAAATGTTTCTCTTCAGAATAGGAGATTTTGCTACCAAACGCCAGCAGGTCCTCTCCCTCAGAGTGCAGTATCTGTGTAGACTGGGGAAAGACACCATTGTCCCCAGCTTAGAACGGCTCTTTTCCCAGTTGGTTTCATCCATGAAAGAGCCAGAAAAGCTGTTCTCAAACAATCGGGCTGAACATTCCAGAATCCTTGGGATAGGGCAGTTCTGAGCCAAAGTGCCCTCTAAGGAATGAAAGCAAAGTTTACTTGCCACAGGAAAGCACACCGAGGCCTGGTGTTTTCTCTAGGAAATTGGAGTGGGCTTGAAGGGTGAGGCCTACTGACTGCCCTCCTTTATAGCCACTTGTGAAAACGAGGCAAGGCTGATGCAACCTGCTTACAACGAAATGTTTCTCTTCAGGATTGGAGATTTGCTACCAAACGCCAGCAGCTCCTCTCCTTTAGTGTGCGCTTTCTGTGTAGACTAGGGAAAGACACCATGGTCCCCAGCTTAGAACGGCTCTTTTCCCAGTTGGTTTCATCCATGAAAGAGCCAGAAGGGCTGATCTCAAGTAATCGGGCTGCACAACCCTGAATCCTTGGGGGTAAGGCCGTCCTGAGCCAATGTGCTAACTAAGGAATGAAAGCAAAGATTCCAGCCTGGGAAGCAGGGCCTCAAGTAAGTCTGCCAACTGACTGCCTTTCTTTAAAGCCAGTTCAGAACATGTGACAAGGCTGATGCAACCCGCTTACAACGAAATGTTTCTCTTCAGAATAGGAGATTGTGCTACCAAACGCCAGCAGCTCGTCTCCCTCAGAGTGCTGTTTCTGTTAGACTAGGGTAAGACACCATGGTGCCCAGCTTAGAACGGCTCTTTTCCCAGTTGGTTTCATCCATGAAAGAGCCAGAAAAGCTGTTCTCCAACAATCGGGCTGAACATTCCTGAATCCTTGGGGTAGGGCAGTTCTGAGCCAAAGTGCCCCATAAGGAATGAAAGCAATGTTTACTTGCGACGGGAAAGCACACCGAGGCCTGGTGTTTTCTCTAGGAAATTGGAGTGGGCTTGAAGGGTGAGGCCTACTGACTGCCCTCCTTTATAGCCACTTGTGAAAATGAGGCAAGGCTGATGCAACCCGCTTACAACGAAATGTTTCTCTTCAGAATAGGAGATTTTGCTACCAAACGTCAGCATCTCGTTTCACTCAGAGCGCTCTTTCTGTGTAGACTAGGGAAAGACACCATGGTCCCCAGCTTAGAACGGCTCTTTTCCCAGTTGGTTTCATCCATGAAAGAGCCAGAAAAGCTGTTCTCAAACAATCGGGATGAACATTCCTGAATCCTTGGGGTAGGGCAGTTCTGAGCCAAAGTGCCCCCTAAGGAATGAAAGCAAAGTTTCCTTGCCACAGGAGACCATACCGAGGCTTGGTGTTTCCTCTATGAAATTGGAGTAGGTTTGAAGGGTGAGGACTACTGACTGCCCTCCTTTATACCCAGTTGAGAAAACGTGGCAAGGCTGATACAACCCGCTTACAACGAAATGTTTCTCTTCAGAATAGGAGATTTTGCTACCAAACGCCAGCAGCTCGTCTCACTCAGAGTGCTGTTTCTGTGTAGACTAGGGAAAGACACCATGGTCCCCAGCTTAGAACGGCTGTTTTCCCAGTTGGTTTCATCCATGAAAGAGCCAGAAGGGCTGATCTCAAGTAATCGGGCTGCACATCCCTGAATCCTTGGGGTAAGGCCGTCCTGAGCCAATGTGCTAAGTATGGAATGAAAGCAAAGTTTCCAGCCTGGGAAGCAGGGCCTCAAGGAAGTCTGCCAACTGACTGCCCTTCTTTAAAGCCAGTTGAGAAAATGTGGCAAGGCTGATGCAATCCGCTTACAACGAAATGTTTCTCTTCAGAATAGGAGATTGTGCTACCAAACGCCAGCAGCTCGTCTCCCTCAGAGTGCTCTTTCTGTGTAGACTAGGGAAAGACACCATGGTCCCCAGCTTAGAACGGCTCTTTTCCCAGTTGGTTTCATCTATGAAAGAGCCAAATAAGCTGTTCTCAAACAATCGGGCTGAACATTCCTGAATCCTTGGGGTAGGGCAGTTCTGAGCCAAAGTGCCCCCTAAGGAATGAAAGCAAAGTTTACTTGCCACAGGAAAGCACACCGAGGCCTGGTGTTTTTTCTAGGAAATTGGAGTGGGCTTGAAGGGTGAGGCCTACTGACTGCCCTCCTTTATAGCCACTTGTGAAAATGAGGCAAGGCTGATGCAACCTGCTTACAACGAAATGTTTCTCTTCAGGATAGGAGATTTTGCTACCAATCCCCAGCATCTCGTTTCACTCAGAGCGCTCTTTCTGTGTAGACTAGGGAAAGATACCATGGTCCCCAGCTTAGAACGGCTCTTTTCCCAGTTGGTTTCATCCATGAAAGAGCCAGAAGGGCTGATCTCAAGTAATCGGGCTGCACAACCCTGAATCCTTGGGGTAAGGCCGTCCTGAGCCAATGTGCTAACTAAGGAATGAAAGTAAATTTTCCAGCCTGGGAAGCAGGGCCTCAAGTAAGTCTGCCACCTGACTGCCCTTCTTTAAAGCCAGTTGAGAAAATGTGGCAAGGCTGATGCAACCCGCTTACAACGAAATGTTTCTCTTCAGAATAGGAGATTGTGCTACCAAACACCAGCAGCTCCTCTCCCTCAGAGTGCTGTTTCTGTGTAGACTAGGGTAAGACACCATGGTCCCCAGCTTAGAACGGCTCTTTTCCCAGTTGGTTTCAGCCATGAAAGAGCCAGAAGGGCTGATCTCAAGTAATCGGGCTGCACATCCCTGAATCCTTGGGGTAAGGCCGTCCTGAGCCAATGTGCTAACGAAGGAATGAAAGCAAAGTTTCCAGCCTGGGAAGCAGGGACTCAAGGAAGTCTGCCAACTGACTGCCCTTCTTTAAAGCCAGTTGAGAAAATGTGGCAAGGCTGATGCAACCCGCTTGCAAAGAAATGTTTCTCTTCAGAATAGGAGATTTTGCTACCAAACGCCAGCAGGTCCTCTCCCTCAGAGTGCAGTATCTGTGTAGACTGGGGAAAGACACCATTGTCCCCAGCTTAGAACGGCTCTTTTCCCAGTTGGTTTCATCCATGAAAGAGCCAGAAAAGCTGTTCTCAAACAATCGGGCTGAACATTCCAGAATCCTTGGGATAGGGCAGTTCTGAGCCAAAGTGCCCTCTAAGGAATGAAAGCAAAGTTTACTTGCCACAGGAAAGCACACCGAGGCCTGGTGTTTTCTCTAGGAAATTGGAGTGGGCTTGAAGGGTGAGGCCTACTGACTGCCCTCCTTTATAGCCACTTGTGAAAACGAGGCAAGGCTGATGCAACCTGCTTACAACGAAATGTTTCTCTTCAGGATTGGAGATTTGCTACCAAACGCCAGCAGCTCCTCTCCTTTAGTGTGCGCTTTCTGTGTAGACTAGGGAAAGACACCATGGTCCCCAGCTTAGAACGGCTCTTTTCCCAGTTGGTTTCATCCATGAAAGAGCCAGAAGGGCTGATCTCAAGTAATCGGGCTGCACAACCCTGAATCCTTGGGGGTAAGGCCGTCCTGAGCCAATGTGCTAACTAAGGAATGAAAGCAAAGATTCCAGCCTGGGAAGCAGGGCCTCAAGTAAGTCTGCCAACTGACTGCCTTTCTTTAAAGCCAGTTCAGAACATGTGACAAGGCTGATGCAACCCGCTTACAACGAAATGTTTCTCTTCAGAATAGGAGATTGTGCTACCAAACGCCAGCAGCTCGTCTCCCTCAGAGTGCTGTTTCTGTTAGACTAGGGTAAGACACCATGGTGCCCAGCTTAGAACGGCTCTTTTCCCAGTTGGTTTCATCCATGAAAGAGCCAGAAAAGCTGTTCTCCAACAATCGGGCTGAACATTCCTGAATCCTTGGGGTAGGGCAGTTCTGAGCCAAAGTGCCCCGTAAGGAATGAAAGCAATGTTTACTTGCGACGGGAAAGCACACCGAGGCCTGGTGTTTTCTCTAGGAAATTGGAGTGGGCTTGAAGGGTGAGGCCTACTGACTGCCCTCCTTTATAGCCACTTGTGAAAATGAGGCAAGGCTGATGCAACCCGCTTACAACGAAATGTTTCTCTTCAGAATAGGAGATTTTGCTACCAAACGTCAGCATCTCGTTTCACTCAGAGCGCTCTTTCTGTGTAGACTAGGGAAAGACACCATGGTCCCCAGCTTAGAACGGCTCTTTTCCCAGTTGGTTTCATCCATGAAAGAGCCAGAAAAGCTGTTCTCAAACAATCGGGATGAACATTCCTGAATCCTTGGGGTAGGGCAGTTCTGAGCCAAAGTGCCCCCTAAGGAATGAAAGCAAAGTTTCCTTGCCACAGGAGACCATACCGAGGCTTGGTGTTTCCTCTATGAAATTGGAGTAGGTTTGAAGGGTGAGGACTACTGACTGCCCTCCTTTATACCCAGTTGAGAAAACGTGGCAAGGCTGATACAACCCGCTTACAACGAAATGTTTCTCTTCAGAATAGGAGATTTTGCTACCAAACGCCAGCAGCTCGTCTCACTCAGAGTGCTGTTTCTGTGTAGACTAGGGAAAGACACCATGGTCCCCAGCTTAGAACGGCTGTTTTCCCAGTTGGTTTCATCCATGAAAGAGCCAGAAGGGCTGATCTCAAGTAATCGGGCTGCACATCCCTGAATCCTTGGGGTAAGGCCGTCCTGAGCCAATGTGCTAAGTATGGAATGAAAGCAAAGTTTCCAGCCTGGGAAGCAGGGCCTCAAGGAAGTCTGCCAACTGACTGCCCTTCTTTAAAGCCAGTTGAGAAAATGTGGCAAGGCTGATGCAATCCGCTTACAACGAAATGTTTCTCTTCAGAATAGGAGATTGTGCTACCAAACGCCAGCAGCTCGTCTCCCTCAGAGTGCTCTTTCTGTGTAGACTAGGGAAAGACACCATGGTCCCCAGCTTAGAACGGCTCTTTTCCCAGTTGGTTTCATCTATGAAAGAGCCAAATAAGCTGTTCTCAAACAATCGGGCTGAACATTCCTGAATCCTTGGGGTAGGGCAGTTCTGAGCCAAAGTGCCCCCTAAGGAATGAAAGCAAAGTTTACTTGCCACAGGAAAGCACACCGAGGCCTGGTGTTTTTTCTAGGAAATTGGAGTGGGCTTGAAGGGTGAGGCCTACTGACTGCCCTCCTTTATAGCCACTTGTGAAAATGAGGCAAGGCTGATGCAACCTGCTTACAACGAAATGTTTCTCTTCAGGATAGGAGATTTTGCTACCAATCCCCAGCATCTCGTTTCACTCAGAGCGCTCTTTCTGTGTAGACTAGGGAAAGATACCATGGTCCCCAGCTTAGAACGGCTCTTTTCCCAGTTGGTTTCATCCATGAAAGAGCCAGAAGGGCTGATCTCAAGTAATCGGGCTGCACAACCCTGAATCCTTGGGGTAAGGCCGTCCTGAGCCAATGTGCTAACTAAGGAATGAAAGTAAATTTTCCAGCCTGGGAAGCAGGGCCTCAAGTAAGTCTGCCACCTGACTGCCCTTCTTTAAAGCCAGTTGAGAAAATGTGGCAAGGCTGATGCAACCCGCTTACAACGAAATGTTTCTCTTCAGAATAGGAGATTGTGCTACCAAACACCAGCAGCTCCTCTCCCTCAGAGTGCTGTTTCTGTGTAGACTAGGGTAAGACACCATGGTCCCCAGCTTAGAACGGCTCTTTTCCCAGTTGGTTTCAGCCATGAAAGAGCCAGAAGGGCTGATCTCAAGTAATCGGGCTGCACATCCCTGAATCCTTGGGGTAAGGCCGTCCTGAGCCAATGTGCTAACGAAGGAATGAAAGCAAAGTTTCCAGCCTGGGAAGCAGGGACTCAAGGAAGTCTGCCAACTGACTGCCCTTCTTTAAAGCCAGTTGAGAAAATGTGGCAAGGCTGATGCAACCCGCTTGCAAAGAAATGTTTCTCTTCAGAATAGGAGATTTTGCTACCAAACGCCAGCAGGTCCTCTCCCTCAGAGTGCAGTATCTGTGTAGACTGGGGAAAGACACCATTGTCCCCAGCTTAGAACGGCTCTTTTCCCAGTTGGTTTCATCCATGAAAGAGCCAGAAAAGCTGTTCTCAAACAATCGGGCTGAACATTCCAGAATCCTTGGGATAGGGCAGTTCTGAGCCAAAGTGCCCTCTAAGGAATGAAAGCAAAGTTTACTTGCCACAGGAAAGCACACCGAGGCCTGGTGTTTTCTCTAGGAAATTGGAGTGGGCTTGAAGGGTGAGGCCTACTGACTGCCCTCCTTTATAGCCACTTGTGAAAACGAGGCAAGGCTGATGCAACCTGCTTACAACGAAATGTTTCTCTTCAGGATTGGAGATTTGCTACCAAACGCCAGCAGCTCCTCTCCTTTAGTGTGCGCTTTCTGTGTAGACTAGGGAAAGACACCATGGTCCCCAGCTTAGAACGGCTCTTTTCCCAGTTGGTTTCATCCATGAAAGAGCCAGAAGGGCTGATCTCAAGTAATCGGGCTGCACAACCCTGAATCCTTGGGGGTAAGGCCGTCCTGAGCCAATGTGCTAACTAAGGAATGAAAGCAAAGATTCCAGCCTGGGAAGCAGGGCCTCAAGTAAGTCTGCCAACTGACTGCCTTTCTTTAAAGCCAGTTCAGAACATGTGACAAGGCTGCTGCAACCCGCTTACAACGAAATGTTTCTCTTCAGAATAGGAGATTGTGCTACCAAACGCCAGCAGCTCGTCTCCCTCAGAGTGCTGTTTCTGTTAGACTAGGGTAAGACACCATGGTGCCCAGCTTAGAACGGCTCTTTTCCCAGTTGGTTTCATCCATGAAAGAGCCAGAAAAGCTGTTCTCCAACAATCGGGCTGAACATTCCTGAATCCTTGGGGTAGGGCAGTTCTGAGCCAAAGTGCCCCGTAAGGAATGAAAGCAATGTTTACTTGCGACGGGAAAGCACACCGAGGCCTGGTGTTTTCTCTAGGAAATTGGAGTGGGCTTGAAGGGTGAGGCCTACTGACTGCCCTCCTTTATAGCCACTTGTGAAAATGAGGCAAGGCTGATGCAACCCGCTTACAACGAAATGTTTCTCTTCAGAATAGGAGATTTTGCTACCAAACGTCAGCATCTCGTTTCACTCAGAGCGCTCTTTCTGTGTAGACTAGGGAAAGACACCATGGTCCCCAGCTTAGAACGGCTCTTTTCCCAGTTGGTTTCATCCATGAAAGAGCCAGAAAAGCTGTTCTCAAACAATCGGGATGAACATTCCTGAATCCTTGGGGTAGGGCAGTTCTGAGCCAAAGTGCCCCCTAAGGAATGAAAGCAAAGTTTCCTTGCCACAGGAGACCATACCGAGGCTTGGTGTTTCCTCTATGAAATTGGAGTAGGTTTGAAGGGTGAGGACTACTGACTGCCCTCCTTTATACCCAGTTGAGAAAACGTGGCAAGGCTGATACAACCCGCTTACAACGAAATGTTTCTCTTCAGAATAGGAGATTTTGCTACCAAACGCCAGCAGCTCGTCTCACTCAGAGTGCTGTTTCTGTGTAGACTAGGGAAAGACACCATGGTCCCCAGCTTAGAACGGCTGTTTTCCCAGTTGGTTTCATCCATGAAAGAGCCAGAAGGGCTGATCTCAAGTAATCGGGCTGCACATCCCTGAATCCTTGGGGTAAGGCCGTCCTGAGCCAATGTGCTAAGTATGGAATGAAAGCAAAGTTTCCAGCCTGGGAAGCAGGGCCTCAAGGAAGTCTGCCAACTGACTGCCCTTCTTTAAAGCCAGTTGAGAAAATGTGGCAAGGCTGATGCAATCCGCTTACAACGAAATGTTTCTCTTCAGAATAGGAGATTGTGCTACCAAACGCCAGCAGCTCGTCTCCCTCAGAGTGCTCTTTCTGTGTAGACTAGGGAAAGACACCATGGTCCCCAGCTTAGAACGGCTCTTTTCCCAGTTGGTTTCATCTATGAAAGAGCCAAATAAGCTGTTCTCAAACAATCGGGCTGAACATTCCTGAATCCTTGGGGTAGGGCAGTTCTGAGCCAAAGTGCCCCCTAAGGAATGAAAGCAAAGTTTACTTGCCACAGGAAAGCACACCGAGGCCTGGTGTTTTTTCTAGGAAATTGGAGTGGGCTTGAAGGGTGAGGCCTACTGACTGCCCTCCTTTATAGCCACTTGTGAAAATGAGGCAAGGCTGATGCAACCTGCTTACAACGAAATGTTTCTCTTCAGGATAGGAGATTTTGCTACCAATCCCCAGCATCTCGTTTCACTCAGAGCGCTCTTTCTGTGTAGACTAGGGAAAGATACCATGGTCCCCAGCTTAGAACGGCTCTTTTCCCAGTTGGTTTCATCCATGAAAGAGCCAGAAGGGCTGATCTCAAGTAATCGGGCTGCACAACCCTGAATCCTTGGGGTAAGGCCGTCCTGAGCCAATGTGCTAACTAAGGAATGAAAGTAAATTTTCCAGCCTGGGAAGCAGGGCCTCAAGTAAGTCTGCCACCTGACTGCCCTTCTTTAAAGCCAGTTGAGAAAATGTGGCAAGGCTGATGCAACCCGCTTACAACGAAATGTTTCTCTTCAGAATAGGAGATTGTGCTACCAAACACCAGCAGCTCCTCTCCCTCAGAGTGCTGTTTCTGTGTAGACTAGGGTAAGACACCATGGTCCCCAGCTTAGAACGGCTCTTTTCCCAGTTGGTTTCAGCCATGAAAGAGCCAGAAGGGCTGATCTCAAGTAATCGGGCTGCACATCCCTGAATCCTTGGGGTAAGGCCGTCCTGAGCCAATGTGCTAACGAAGGAATGAAAGCAAAGTTTCCAGCCTGGGAAGCAGGGACTCAAGGAAGTCTGCCAACTGACTGCCCTTCTTTAAAGCCAGTTGAGAAAATGTGGCAAGGCTGATGCAACCCGCTTGCAAAGAAATGTTTCTCTTCAGAATAGGAGATTTTGCTACCAAACGCCAGCAGGTCCTCTCCCTCAGAGTGCAGTATCTGTGTAGACTGGGGAAAGACACCATTGTCCCCAGCTTAGAACGGCTCTTTTCCCAGTTGGTTTCATCCATGAAAGAGCCAGAAAAGCTGTTCTCAAACAATCGGGCTGAACATTCCAGAATCCTTGGGATAGGGCAGTTCTGAGCCAAAGTGCCCTCTAAGGAATGAAAGCAAAGTTTACTTGCCACAGGAAAGCACACCGAGGCCTGGTGTTTTCTCTAGGAAATTGGAGTGGGCTTGAAGGGTGAGGCCTACTGACTGCCCTCCTTTATAGCCACTTGTGAAAACGAGGCAAGGCTGATGCAACCTGCTTACAACGAAATGTTTCTCTTCAGGATTGGAGATTTGCTACCAAACGCCAGCAGCTCCTCTCCTTTAGTGTGCGCTTTCTGTGTAGACTAGGGAAAGACACCATGGTCCCCAGCTTAGAACGGCTCTTTTCCCAGTTGGTTTCATCCATGAAAGAGCCAGAAGGGCTGATCTCAAGTAATCGGGCTGCACAACCCTGAATCCTTGGGGGTAAGGCCGTCCTGAGCCAATGTGCTAACTAAGGAATGAAAGCAAAGATTCCAGCCTGGGAAGCAGGGCCTCAAGTAAGTCTGCCAACTGACTGCCTTTCTTTAAAGCCAGTTCAGAACATGTGACAAGGCTGATGCAACCCGCTTACAACGAAATGTTTCTCTTCAGAATAGGAGATTGTGCTACCAAACGCCAGCAGCTCGTCTCCCTCAGAGTGCTGTTTCTGTTAGACTAGGGTAAGACACCATGGTGCCCAGCTTAGAACGGCTCTTTTCCCAGTTGGTTTCATCCATGAAAGAGCCAGAAAAGCTGTTCTCCAACAATCGGGCTGAACATTCCTGAATCCTTGGGGTAGGGCAGTTCTGAGCCAAAGTGCCCCATAAGGAATGAAAGCAATGTTTACTTGCGACGGGAAAGCACACCGAGGCCTGGTGTTTTCTCTAGGAAATTGGAGTGGGCTTGAAGGGTGAGGCCTACTGACTGCCCTCCTTTATAGCCACTTGTGAAAATGAGGCAAGGCTGATGCAACCCGCTTACAACGAAATGTTTCTCTTCAGAATAGGAGATTTTGCTACCAAACGTCAGCATCTCGTTTCACTCAGAGCGCTCTTTCTGTGTAGACTAGGGAAAGACACCATGGTCCCCAGCTTAGAACGGCTCTTTTCCCAGTTGGTTTCATCCATGAAAGAGCCAGAAAAGCTGTTCTCAAACAATCGGGATGAACATTCCTGAATCCTTGGGGTAGGGCAGTTCTGAGCCAAAGTGCCCCCTAAGGAATGAAAGCAAAGTTTCCTTGCCACAGGAGACCATACCGAGGCTTGGTGTTTCCTCTATGAAATTGGAGTAGGTTTGAAGGGTGAGGACTACTGACTGCCCTCCTTTATACCCAGTTGAGAAAACGTGGCAAGGCTGATACAACCCGCTTACAACGAAATGTTTCTCTTCAGAATAGGAGATTTTGCTACCAAACGCCAGCAGCTCGTCTCACTCAGAGTGCTGTTTCTGTGTAGACTAGGGAAAGACACCATGGTCCCCAGCTTAGAACGGCTGTTTTCCCAGTTGGTTTCATCCATGAAAGAGCCAGAAGGGCTGATCTCAAGTAATCGGGCTGCACATCCCTGAATCCTTGGGGTAAGGCCGTCCTGAGCCAATGTGCTAAGTATGGAATGAAAGCAAAGTTTCCAGCCTGGGAAGCAGGGCCTCAAGGAAGTCTGCCAACTGACTGCCCTTCTTTAAAGCCAGTTGAGAAAATGTGGCAAGGCTGATGCAATCCGCTTACAACGAAATGTTTCTCTTCAGAATAGGAGATTGTGCTACCAAACGCCAGCAGCTCGTCTCCCTCAGAGTGCTCTTTCTGTGTAGACTAGGGAAAGACACCATGGTCCCCAGCTTAGAACGGCTCTTTTCCCAGTTGGTTTCATCTATGAAAGAGCCAAATAAGCTGTTCTCAAACAATCGGGCTGAACATTCCTGAATCCTTGGGGTAGGGCAGTTCTGAGCCAAAGTGCCCCCTAAGGAATGAAAGCAAAGTTTACTTGCCACAGGAAAGCACACCGAGGCCTGGTGTTTTTTCTAGGAAATTGGAGTGGGCTTGAAGGGTGAGGCCTACTGACTGCCCTCCTTTATAGCCACTTGTGAAAATGAGGCAAGGCTGATGCAACCTGCTTACAACGAAATGTTTCTCTTCAGGATAGGAGATTTTGCTACCAATCCCCAGCATCTCGTTTCACTCAGAGCGCTCTTTCTGTGTAGACTAGGGAAAGATACCATGGTCCCCAGCTTAGAACGGCTCTTTTCCCAGTTGGTTTCATCCATGAAAGAGCCAGAAGGGCTGATCTCAAGTAATCGGGCTGCACAACCCTGAATCCTTGGGGTAAGGCCGTCCTGAGCCAATGTGCTAACTAAGGAATGAAAGTAAATTTTCCAGCCTGGGAAGCAGGGCCTCAAGTAAGTCTGCCACCTGACTGCCCTTCTTTAAAGCCAGTTGAGAAAATGTGGCAAGGCTGATGCAACCCGCTTACAACGAAATGTTTCTCTTCAGAATAGGAGATTGTGCTACCAAACACCAGCAGCTCCTCTCCCTCAGAGTGCTGTTTCTGTGTAGACTAGGGTAAGACACCATGGTCCCCAGCTTAGAACGGCTCTTTTCCCAGTTGGTTTCAGCCATGAAAGAGCCAGAAGGGCTGATCTCAAGTAATCGGGCTGCACATCCCTGAATCCTTGGGGTAAGGCCGTCCTGAGCCAATGTGCTAACGAAGGAATGAAAGCAAAGTTTCCAGCCTGGGAAGCAGGGACTCAAGGAAGTCTGCCAACTGACTGCCCTTCTTTAAAGCCAGTTGAGAAAATGTGGCAAGGCTGATGCAACCCGCTTGCAAAGAAATGTTTCTCTTCAGAATAGGAGATTTTGCTACCAAACGCCAGCAGGTCCTCTCCCTCAGAGTGCAGTATCTGTGTAGACTGGGGAAAGACACCATTGTCCCCAGCTTAGAACGGCTCTTTTCCCAGTTGGTTTCATCCATGAAAGAGCCAGAAAAGCTGTTCTCAAACAATCGGGCTGAACATTCCAGAATCCTTGGGATAGGGCAGTTCTGAGCCAAAGTGCCCTCTAAGGAATGAAAGCAAAGTTTACTTGCCACAGGAAAGCACACCGAGGCCTGGTGTTTTCTCTAGGAAATTGGAGTGGGCTTGAAGGGTGAGGCCTACTGACTGCCCTCCTTTATAGCCACTTGTGAAAACGAGGCAAGGCTGATGCAACCTGCTTACAACGAAATGTTTCTCTTCAGGATTGGAGATTTGCTACCAAACGCCAGCAGCTCCTCTCCTTTAGTGTGCGCTTTCTGTGTAGACTAGGGAAAGACACCATGGTCCCCAGCTTAGAACGGCTCTTTTCCCAGTTGGTTTCATCCATGAAAGAGCCAGAAGGGCTGATCTCAAGTAATCGGGCTGCACAACCCTGAATCCTTGGGGGTAAGGCCGTCCTGAGCCAATGTGCTAACTAAGGAATGAAAGCAAAGATTCCAGCCTGGGAAGCAGGGCCTCAAGTAAGTCTGCCAACTGACTGCCTTTCTTTAAAGCCAGTTCAGAACATGTGACAAGGCTGATGCAACCCGCTTACAACGAAATGTTTCTCTTCAGAATAGGAGATTGTGCTACCAAACGCCAGCAGCTCGTCTCCCTCAGAGTGCTGTTTCTGTTAGACTAGGGTAAGACACCATGGTGCCCAGCTTAGAACGGCTCTTTTCCCAGTTGGTTTCATCCATGAAAGAGCCAGAAAAGCTGTTCTCCAACAATCGGGCTGAACATTCCTGAATCCTTGGGGTAGGGCAGTTCTGAGCCAAAGTGCCCCATAAGGAATGAAAGCAATGTTTACTTGCGACGGGAAAGCACACCGAGGCCTGGTGTTTTCTCTAGGAAATTGGAGTGGGCTTGAAGGGTGAGGCCTACTGACTGCCCTCCTTTATAGCCACTTGTGAAAATGAGGCAAGGCTGATGCAACCCGCTTACAACGAAATGTTTCTCTTCAGAATAGGAGATTTTGCTACCAAACGTCAGCATCTCGTTTCACTCAGAGCGCTCTTTCTGTGTAGACTAGGGAAAGACACCATGGTCCCCAGCTTAGAACGGCTCTTTTCCCAGTTGGTTTCATCCATGAAAGAGCCAGAAAAGCTGTTCTCAAACAATCGGGATGAACATTCCTGAATCCTTGGGGTAGGGCAGTTCTGAGCCAAAGTGCCCCCTAAGGAATGAAAGCAAAGTTTCCTTGCCACAGGAGACCATACCGAGGCTTGGTGTTTCCTCTATGAAATTGGAGTAGGTTTGAAGGGTGAGGACTACTGACTGCCCTCCTTTATACCCAGTTGAGAAAACGTGGCAAGGCTGATACAACCCGCTTACAACGAAATGTTTCTCTTCAGAATAGGAGATTTTGCTACCAAACGCCAGCAGCTCGTCTCACTCAGAGTGCTGTTTCTGTGTAGACTAGGGAAAGACACCATGGTCCCCAGCTTAGAACGGCTGTTTTCCCAGTTGGTTTCATCCATGAAAGAGCCAGAAGGGCTGATCTCAAGTAATCGGGCTGCACATCCCTGAATCCTTGGGGTAAGGCCGTCCTGAGCCAATGTGCTAAGTATGGAATGAAAGCAAAGTTTCCAGCCTGGGAAGCAGGGCCTCAAGGAAGTCTGCCAACTGACTGCCCTTCTTTAAAGCCAGTTGAGAAAATGTGGCAAGGCTGATGCAATCCGCTTACAACGAAATGTTTCTCTTCAGAATAGGAGATTGTGCTACCAAACGCCAGCAGCTCGTCTCCCTCAGAGTGCTCTTTCTGTGTAGACTAGGGAAAGACACCATGGTCCCCAGCTTAGAACGGCTCTTTTCCCAGTTGGTTTCATCTATGAAAGAGCCAAATAAGCTGTTCTCAAACAATCGGGCTGAACATTCCTGAATCCTTGGGGTAGGGCAGTTCTGAGCCAAAGTGCCCCCTAAGGAATGAAAGCAAAGTTTACTTGCCACAGGAAAGCACACCGAGGCCTGGTGTTTTTTCTAGGAAATTGGAGTGGGCTTGAAGGGTGAGGCCTACTGACTGCCCTCCTTTATAGCCACTTGTGAAAATGAGGCAAGGCTGATGCAACCTGCTTACAACGAAATGTTTCTCTTCAGGATAGGAGATTTTGCTACCAATCCCCAGCATCTCGTTTCACTCAGAGCGCTCTTTCTGTGTAGACTAGGGAAAGATACCATGGTCCCCAGCTTAGAACGGCTCTTTTCCCAGTTGGTTTCATCCATGAAAGAGCCAGAAGGGCTGATCTCAAGTAATCGGGCTGCACAACCCTGAATCCTTGGGGTAAGGCCGTCCTGAGCCAATGTGCTAACTAAGGAATGAAAGTAAATTTTCCAGCCTGGGAAGCAGGGCCTCAAGTAAGTCTGCCACCTGACTGCCCTTCTTTAAAGCCAGTTGAGAAAATGTGGCAAGGCTGATGCAACCCGCTTACAACGAAATGTTTCTCTTCAGAATAGGAGATTGTGCTACCAAACACCAGCAGCTCCTCTCCCTCAGAGTGCTGTTTCTGTGTAGACTAGGGTAAGACACCATGGTCCCCAGCTTAGAACGGCTCTTTTCCCAGTTGGTTTCAGCCATGAAAGAGCCAGAAGGGCTGATCTCAAGTAATCGGGCTGCACATCCCTGAATCCTTGGGGTAAGGCCGTCCTGAGCCAATGTGCTAACGAAGGAATGAAAGCAAAGTTTCCAGCCTGGGAAGCAGGGACTCAAGGAAGTCTGCCAACTGACTGCCCTTCTTTAAAGCCAGTTGAGAAAATGTGGCAAGGCTGATGCAACCCGCTTGCAAAGAAATGTTTCTCTTCAGAATAGGAGATTTTGCTACCAAACGCCAGCAGGTCCTCTCCCTCAGAGTGCAGTATCTGTGTAGACTGGGGAAAGACACCATTGTCCCCAGCTTAGAACGGCTCTTTTCCCAGTTGGTTTCATCCATGAAAGAGCCAGAAAAGCTGTTCTCAAACAATCGGGCTGAACATTCCAGAATCCTTGGGATAGGGCAGTTCTGAGCCAAAGTGCCCTCTAAGGAATGAAAGCAAAGTTTACTTGCCACAGGAAAGCACACCGAGGCCTGGTGTTTTCTCTAGGAAATTGGAGTGGGCTTGAAGGGTGAGGCCTACTGACTGCCCTCCTTTATAGCCACTTGTGAAAACGAGGCAAGGCTGATGCAACCTGCTTACAACGAAATGTTTCTCTTCAGGATTGGAGATTTGCTACCAAACGCCAGCAGCTCCTCTCCTTTAGTGTGCGCTTTCTGTGTAGACTAGGGAAAGACACCATGGTCCCCAGCTTAGAACGGCTCTTTTCCCAGTTGGTTTCATCCATGAAAGAGCCAGAAGGGCTGATCTCAAGTAATCGGGCTGCACAACCCTGAATCCTTGGGGGTAAGGCCGTCCTGAGCCAATGTGCTAACTAAGGAATGAAAGCAAAGATTCCAGCCTGGGAAGCAGGGCCTCAAGTAAGTCTGCCAACTGACTGCCTTTCTTTAAAGCCAGTTCAGAACATGTGACAAGGCTGATGCAACCCGCTTACAACGAAATGTTTCTCTTCAGAATAGGAGATTGTGCTACCAAACGCCAGCAGCTCGTCTCCCTCAGAGTGCTGTTTCTGTTAGACTAGGGTAAGACACCATGGTGCCCAGCTTAGAACGGCTCTTTTCCCAGTTGGTTTCATCCATGAAAGAGCCAGAAAAGCTGTTCTCCAACAATCGGGCTGAACATTCCTGAATCCTTGGGGTAGGGCAGTTCTGAGCCAAAGTGCCCCGTAAGGAATGAAAGCAATGTTTACTTGCGACGGGAAAGCACACCGAGGCCTGGTGTTTTCTCTAGGAAATTGGAGTGGGCTTGAAGGGTGAGGCCTACTGACTGCCCTCCTTTATAGCCACTTGTGAAAATGAGGCAAGGCTGATGCAACCCGCTTACAACGAAATGTTTCTCTTCAGAATAGGAGATTTTGCTACCAAACGTCAGCATCTCGTTTCACTCAGAGCGCTCTTTCTGTGTAGACTAGGGAAAGACACCATGGTCCCCAGCTTAGAACGGCTCTTTTCCCAGTTGGTTTCATCCATGAAAGAGCCAGAAAAGCTGTTCTCAAACAATCGGGATGAACATTCCTGAATCCTTGGGGTAGGGCAGTTCTGAGCCAAAGTGCCCCCTAAGGAATGAAAGCAAAGTTTCCTTGCCACAGGAGACCATACCGAGGCTTGGTGTTTCCTCTATGAAATTGGAGTAGGTTTGAAGGGTGAGGACTACTGACTGCCCTCCTTTATACCCAGTTGAGAAAACGTGGCAAGGCTGATACAACCCGCTTACAACGAAATGTTTCTCTTCAGAATAGGAGATTTTGCTACCAAACGCCAGCAGCTCGTCTCACTCAGAGTGCTGTTTCTGTGTAGACTAGGGAAAGACACCATGGTCCCCAGCTTAGAACGGCTGTTTTCCCAGTTGGTTTCATCCATGAAAGAGCCAGAAGGGCTGATCTCAAGTAATCGGGCTGCACATCCCTGAATCCTTGGGGTAAGGCCGTCCTGAGCCAATGTGCTAAGTATGGAATGAAAGCAAAGTTTCCAGCCTGGGAAGCAGGGCCTCAAGGAAGTCTGCCAACTGACTGCCCTTCTTTAAAGCCAGTTGAGAAAATGTGGCAAGGCTGATGCAATCCGCTTACAACGAAATGTTTCTCTTCAGAATAGGAGATTGTGCTACCAAACGCCAGCAGCTCGTCTCCCTCAGAGTGCTCTTTCTGTGTAGACTAGGGAAAGACACCATGGTCCCCAGCTTAGAACGGCTCTTTTCCCAGTTGGTTTCATCTATGAAAGAGCCAAATAAGCTGTTCTCAAACAATCGGGCTGAACATTCCTGAATCCTTGGGGTAGGGCAGTTCTGAGCCAAAGTGCCCCCTAAGGAATGAAAGCAAAGTTTACTTGCCACAGGAAAGCACACCGAGGCCTGGTGTTTTTTCTAGGAAATTGGAGTGGGCTTGAAGGGTGAGGCCTACTGACTGCCCTCCTTTATAGCCACTTGTGAAAATGAGGCAAGGCTGATGCAACCTGCTTACAACGAAATGTTTCTCTTCAGGATAGGAGATTTTGCTACCAATCCCCAGCATCTCGTTTCACTCAGAGCGCTCTTTCTGTGTAGACTAGGGAAAGATACCATGGTCCCCAGCTTAGAACGGCTCTTTTCCCAGTTGGTTTCATCCATGAAAGAGCCAGAAGGGCTGATCTCAAGTAATCGGGCTGCACAACCCTGAATCCTTGGGGTAAGGCCGTCCTGAGCCAATGTGCTAACTAAGGAATGAAAGTAAATTTTCCAGCCTGGGAAGCAGGGCCTCAAGTAAGTCTGCCACCTGACTGCCCTTCTTTAAAGCCAGTTGAGAAAATGTGGCAAGGCTGATGCAACCCGCTTACAACGAAATGTTTCTCTTCAGAATAGGAGATTGTGCTACCAAACACCAGCAGCTCCTCTCCCTCAGAGTGCTGTTTCTGTGTAGACTAGGGTAAGACACCATGGTCCCCAGCTTAGAACGGCTCTTTTCCCAGTTGGTTTCAGCCATGAAAGAGCCAGAAGGGCTGATCTCAAGTAATCGGGCTGCACATCCCTGAATCCTTGGGGTAAGGCCGTCCTGAGCCAATGTGCTAACGAAGGAATGAAAGCAAAGTTTCCAGCCTGGGAAGCAGGGACTCAAGGAAGTCTGCCAACTGACTGCCCTTCTTTAAAGCCAGTTGAGAAAATGTGGCAAGGCTGATGCAACCCGCTTGCAAAGAAATGTTTCTCTTCAGAATAGGAGATTTTGCTACCAAACGCCAGCAGGTCCTCTCCCTCAGAGTGCAGTATCTGTGTAGACTGGGGAAAGACACCATTGTCCCCAGCTTAGAACGGCTCTTTTCCCAGTTGGTTTCATCCATGAAAGAGCCAGAAAAGCTGTTCTCAAACAATCGGGCTGAACATTCCAGAATCCTTGGGATAGGGCAGTTCTGAGCCAAAGTGCCCTCTAAGGAATGAAAGCAAAGTTTACTTGCCACAGGAAAGCACACCGAGGCCTGGTGTTTTCTCTAGGAAATTGGAGTGGGCTTGAAGGGTGAGGCCTACTGACTGCCCTCCTTTATAGCCACTTGTGAAAACGAGGCAAGGCTGATGCAACCTGCTTACAACGAAATGTTTCTCTTCAGGATTGGAGATTTGCTACCAAACGCCAGCAGCTCCTCTCCTTTAGTGTGCGCTTTCTGTGTAGACTAGGGAAAGACACCATGGTCCCCAGCTTAGAACGGCTCTTTTCCCAGTTGGTTTCATCCATGAAAGAGCCAGAAGGGCTGATCTCAAGTAATCGGGCTGCACAACCCTGAATCCTTGGGGGTAAGGCCGTCCTGAGCCAATGTGCTAACTAAGGAATGAAAGCAAAGATTCCAGCCTGGGAAGCAGGGCCTCAAGTAAGTCTGCCAACTGACTGCCTTTCTTTAAAGCCAGTTCAGAACATGTGACAAGGCTGCTGCAACCCGCTTACAACGAAATGTTTCTCTTCAGAATAGGAGATTGTGCTACCAAACGCCAGCAGCTCGTCTCCCTCAGAGTGCTGTTTCTGTTAGACTAGGGTAAGACACCATGGTGCCCAGCTTAGAACGGCTCTTTTCCCAGTTGGTTTCATCCATGAAAGAGCCAGAAAAGCTGTTCTCCAACAATCGGGCTGAACATTCCTGAATCCTTGGGGTAGGGCAGTTCTGAGCCAAAGTGCCCCGTAAGGAATGAAAGCAATGTTTACTTGCGACGGGAAAGCACACCGAGGCCTGGTGTTTTCTCTAGGAAATTGGAGTGGGCTTGAAGGGTGAGGCCTACTGACTGCCCTCCTTTATAGCCACTTGTGAAAATGAGGCAAGGCTGATGCAACCCGCTTACAACGAAATGTTTCTCTTCAGAATAGGAGATTTTGCTACCAAACGTCAGCATCTCGTTTCACTCAGAGCGCTCTTTCTGTGTAGACTAGGGAAAGACACCATGGTCCCCAGCTTAGAACGGCTCTTTTCCCAGTTGGTTTCATCCATGAAAGAGCCAGAAAAGCTGTTCTCAAACAATCGGGATGAACATTCCTGAATCCTTGGGGTAGGGCAGTTCTGAGCCAAAGTGCCCCCTAAGGAATGAAAGCAAAGTTTCCTTGCCACAGGAGACCATACCGAGGCTTGGTGTTTCCTCTATGAAATTGGAGTAGGTTTGAAGGGTGAGGACTACTGACTGCCCTCCTTTATACCCAGTTGAGAAAACGTGGCAAGGCTGATACAACCCGCTTACAACGAAATGTTTCTCTTCAGAATAGGAGATTTTGCTACCAAACGCCAGCAGCTCGTCTCACTCAGAGTGCTGTTTCTGTGTAGACTAGGGAAAGACACCATGGTCCCCAGCTTAGAACGGCTGTTTTCCCAGTTGGTTTCATCCATGAAAGAGCCAGAAGGGCTGATCTCAAGTAATCGGGCTGCACATCCCTGAATCCTTGGGGTAAGGCCGTCCTGAGCCAATGTGCTAAGTATGGAATGAAAGCAAAGTTTCCAGCCTGGGAAGCAGGGCCTCAAGGAAGTCTGCCAACTGACTGCCCTTCTTTAAAGCCAGTTGAGAAAATGTGGCAAGGCTGATGCAATCCGCTTACAACGAAATGTTTCTCTTCAGAATAGGAGATTGTGCTACCAAACGCCAGCAGCTCGTCTCCCTCAGAGTGCTCTTTCTGTGTAGACTAGGGAAAGACACCATGGTCCCCAGCTTAGAACGGCTCTTTTCCCAGTTGGTTTCATCTATGAAAGAGCCAAATAAGCTGTTCTCAAACAATCGGGCTGAACATTCCTGAATCCTTGGGGTAGGGCAGTTCTGAGCCAAAGTGCCCCCTAAGGAATGAAAGCAAAGTTTACTTGCCACAGGAAAGCACACCGAGGCCTGGTGTTTTTTCTAGGAAATTGGAGTGGGCTTGAAGGGTGAGGCCTACTGACTGCCCTCCTTTATAGCCACTTGTGAAAATGAGGCAAGGCTGATGCAACCTGCTTACAACGAAATGTTTCTCTTCAGGATAGGAGATTTTGCTACCAATCCCCAGCATCTCGTTTCACTCAGAGCGCTCTTTCTGTGTAGACTAGGGAAAGATACCATGGTCCCCAGCTTAGAACGGCTCTTTTCCCAGTTGGTTTCATCCATGAAAGAGCCAGAAGGGCTGATCTCAAGTAATCGGGCTGCACAACCCTGAATCCTTGGGGTAAGGCCGTCCTGAGCCAATGTGCTAACTAAGGAATGAAAGTAAATTTTCCAGCCTGGGAAGCAGGGCCTCAAGTAAGTCTGCCACCTGACTGCCCTTCTTTAAAGCCAGTTGAGAAAATGTGGCAAGGCTGATGCAACCCGCTTACAACGAAATGTTTCTCTTCAGAATAGGAGATTGTGCTACCAAACACCAGCAGCTCCTCTCCCTCAGAGTGCTGTTTCTGTGTAGACTAGGGTAAGACACCATGGTCCCCAGCTTAGAACGGCTCTTTTCCCAGTTGGTTTCAGCCATGAAAGAGCCAGAAGGGCTGATCTCAAGTAATCGGGCTGCACATCCCTGAATCCTTGGGGTAAGGCCGTCCTGAGCCAATGTGCTAACGAAGGAATGAAAGCAAAGTTTCCAGCCTGGGAAGCAGGGACTCAAGGAAGTCTGCCAACTGACTGCCCTTCTTTAAAGCCAGTTGAGAAAATGTGGCAAGGCTGATGCAACCCGCTTGCAAAGAAATGTTTCTCTTCAGAATAGGAGATTTTGCTACCAAACGCCAGCAGGTCCTCTCCCTCAGAGTGCAGTATCTGTGTAGACTGGGGAAAGACACCATTGTCCCCAGCTTAGAACGGCTCTTTTCCCAGTTGGTTTCATCCATGAAAGAGCCAGAAAAGCTGTTCTCAAACAATCGGGCTGAACATTCCAGAATCCTTGGGATAGGGCAGTTCTGAGCCAAAGTGCCCTCTAAGGAATGAAAGCAAAGTTTACTTGCCACAGGAAAGCACACCGAGGCCTGGTGTTTTCTCTAGGAAATTGGAGTGGGCTTGAAGGGTGAGGCCTACTGACTGCCCTCCTTTATAGCCACTTGTGAAAACGAGGCAAGGCTGATGCAACCTGCTTACAACGAAATGTTTCTCTTCAGGATTGGAGATTTGCTACCAAACGCCAGCAGCTCCTCTCCTTTAGTGTGCGCTTTCTGTGTAGACTAGGGAAAGACACCATGGTCCCCAGCTTAGAACGGCTCTTTTCCCAGTTGGTTTCATCCATGAAAGAGCCAGAAGGGCTGATCTCAAGTAATCGGGCTGCACAACCCTGAATCCTTGGGGGTAAGGCCGTCCTGAGCCAATGTGCTAACTAAGGAATGAAAGCAAAGATTCCAGCCTGGGAAGCAGGGCCTCAAGTAAGTCTGCCAACTGACTGCCTTTCTTTAAAGCCAGTTCAGAACATGTGACAAGGCTGATGCAACCCGCTTACAACGAAATGTTTCTCTTCAGAATAGGAGATTGTGCTACCAAACGCCAGCAGCTCGTCTCCCTCAGAGTGCTGTTTCTGTTAGACTAGGGTAAGACACCATGGTGCCCAGCTTAGAACGGCTCTTTTCCCAGTTGGTTTCATCCATGAAAGAGCCAGAAAAGCTGTTCTCCAACAATCGGGCTGAACATTCCTGAATCCTTGGGGTAGGGCAGTTCTGAGCCAAAGTGCCCCGTAAGGAATGAAAGCAATGTTTACTTGCGACGGGAAAGCACACCGAGGCCTGGTGTTTTCTCTAGGAAATTGGAGTGGGCTTGAAGGGTGAGGCCTACTGACTGCCCTCCTTTATAGCCACTTGTGAAAATGAGGCAAGGCTGATGCAACCCGCTTACAACGAAATGTTTCTCTTCAGAATAGGAGATTTTGCTACCAAACGTCAGCATCTCGTTTCACTCAGAGCGCTCTTTCTGTGTAGACTAGGGAAAGACACCATGGTCCCCAGCTTAGAACGGCTCTTTTCCCAGTTGGTTTCATCCATGAAAGAGCCAGAAAAGCTGTTCTCAAACAATCGGGATGAACATTCCTGAATCCTTGGGGTAGGGCAGTTCTGAGCCAAAGTGCCCCCTAAGGAATGAAAGCAAAGTTTCCTTGCCACAGGAGACCATACCGAGGCTTGGTGTTTCCTCTATGAAATTGGAGTAGGTTTGAAGGGTGAGGACTACTGACTGCCCTCCTTTATACCCAGTTGAGAAAACGTGGCAAGGCTGATACAACCCGCTTACAACGAAATGTTTCTCTTCAGAATAGGAGATTTTGCTACCAAACGCCAGCAGCTCGTCTCACTCAGAGTGCTGTTTCTGTGTAGACTAGGGAAAGACACCATGGTCCCCAGCTTAGAACGGCTGTTTTCCCAGTTGGTTTCATCCATGAAAGAGCCAGAAGGGCTGATCTCAAGTAATCGGGCTGCACATCCCTGAATCCTTGGGGTAAGGCCGTCCTGAGCCAATGTGCTAAGTATGGAATGAAAGCAAAGTTTCCAGCCTGGGAAGCAGGGCCTCAAGGAAGTCTGCCAACTGACTGCCCTTCTTTAAAGCCAGTTGAGAAAATGTGGCAAGGCTGATGCAATCCGCTTACAACGAAATGTTTCTCTTCAGAATAGGAGATTGTGCTACCAAACGCCAGCAGCTCGTCTCCCTCAGAGTGCTCTTTCTGTGTAGACTAGGGAAAGACACCATGGTCCCCAGCTTAGAACGGCTCTTTTCCCAGTTGGTTTCATCTATGAAAGAGCCAAATAAGCTGTTCTCAAACAATCGGGCTGAACATTCCTGAATCCTTGGGGTAGGGCAGTTCTGAGCCAAAGTGCCCCCTAAGGAATGAAAGCAAAGTTTACTTGCCACAGGAAAGCACACCGAGGCCTGGTGTTTTTTCTAGGAAATTGGAGTGGGCTTGAAGGGTGAGGCCTACTGACTGCCCTCCTTTATAGCCACTTGTGAAAATGAGGCAAGGCTGATGCAACCTGCTTACAACGAAATGTTTCTCTTCAGGATAGGAGATTTTGCTACCAATCCCCAGCATCTCGTTTCACTCAGAGCGCTCTTTCTGTGTAGACTAGGGAAAGATACCATGGTCCCCAGCTTAGAACGGCTCTTTTCCCAGTTGGTTTCATCCATGAAAGAGCCAGAAGGGCTGATCTCAAGTAATCGGGCTGCACAACCCTGAATCCTTGGGGTAAGGCCGTCCTGAGCCAATGTGCTAACTAAGGAATGAAAGTAAATTTTCCAGCCTGGGAAGCAGGGCCTCAAGTAAGTCTGCCACCTGACTGCCCTTCTTTAAAGCCAGTTGAGAAAATGTGGCAAGGCTGATGCAACCCGCTTACAACGAAATGTTTCTCTTCAGAATAGGAGATTGTGCTACCAAACACCAGCAGCTCCTCTCCCTCAGAGTGCTGTTTCTGTGTAGACTAGGGTAAGACACCATGGTCCCCAGCTTAGAACGGCTCTTTTCCCAGTTGGTTTCAGCCATGAAAGAGCCAGAAGGGCTGATCTCAAGTAATCGGGCTGCACATCCCTGAATCCTTGGGGTAAGGCCGTCCTGAGCCAATGTGCTAACGAAGGAATGAAAGCAAAGTTTCCAGCCTGGGAAGCAGGGACTCAAGGAAGTCTGCCAACTGACTGCCCTTCTTTAAAGCCAGTTGAGAAAATGTGGCAAGGCTGATGCAACCCGCTTGCAAAGAAATGTTTCTCTTCAGAATAGGAGATTTTGCTACCAAACGCCAGCAGGTCCTCTCCCTCAGAGTGCAGTATCTGTGTAGACTGGGGAAAGACACCATTGTCCCCAGCTTAGAACGGCTCTTTTCCCAGTTGGTTTCATCCATGAAAGAGCCAGAAAAGCTGTTCTCCAACAATCGGGCTGAACATTCCTGAATCCTTGGGGTAGGGCAGTTCTGAGCCAAAGTGCCCCGTAAGGAATGAAAGCAATGTTTACTTGCGACGGGAAAGCACACCGAGGCCTGGTGTTTTCTCTAGGAAATTGGAGTGGGCTTGAAGGGTGAGGCCTACTGACTGCCCTCCTTTATAGCCACTTGTGAAAACGAGGCAAGGCTGATGCAACCTGCTTACAACGAAATGTTTCTCTTCAGGATTGGAGATTTGCTACCAAACGCCAGCAGCTCCTCTCCTTTAGTGTGCGCTTTCTGTGTAGACTAGGGAAAGACACCATGGTCCCCAGCTTAGAACGGCTCTTTTCCCAGTTGGTTTCATCCATGAAAGAGCCAGAAGGGCTGATCTCAAGTAATCGGGCTGCACAACCCTGAATCCTTGGGGGTAAGGCCGTCCTGAGCCAATGTGCTAACTAAGGAATGAAAGCAAAGATTCCAGCCTGGGAAGCAGGGCCTCAAGTAAGTCTGCCAACTGACTGCCTTTCTTTAAAGCCAGTTCAGAACATGTGACAAGGCTGATGCAACCCGCTTACAACGAAATGTTTCTCTTCAGAATAGGAGATTGTGCTACCAAACGCCAGCAGCTCGTCTCCCTCAGAGTGCTGTTTCTGTTAGACTAGGGTAAGACACCATGGTGCCCAGCTTAGAACGGCTCTTTTCCCAGTTGGTTTCATCCATGAAAGAGCCAGAAAAGCTGTTCTCCAACAATCGGGCTGAACATTCCTGAATCCTTGGGGTAGGGCAGTTCTGAGCCAAAGTGCCCCATAAGGAATGAAAGCAATGTTTACTTGCGACGGGAAAGCACACCGAGGCCTGGTGTTTTCTCTAGGAAATTGGAGTGGGCTTGAAGGGTGAGGCCTACTGACTGCCCTCCTTTATAGCCACTTGTGAAAATGAGGCAAGGCTGATGCAACCCGCTTACAACGAAATGTTTCTCTTCAGAATAGGAGATTTTGCTACCAAACGTCAGCATCTCGTTTCACTCAGAGCGCTCTTTCTGTGTAGACTAGGGAAAGACACCATGGTCCCCAGCTTAGAACGGCTCTTTTCCCAGTTGGTTTCATCCATGAAAGAGCCAGAAAAGCTGTTCTCAAACAATCGGGATGAACATTCCTGAATCCTTGGGGTAGGGCAGTTCTGAGCCAAAGTGCCCCCTAAGGAATGAAAGCAAAGTTTCCTTGCCACAGGAGACCATACCGAGGCTTGGTGTTTCCTCTATGAAATTGGAGTAGGTTTGAAGGGTGAGGACTACTGACTGCCCTCCTTTATACCCAGTTGAGAAAACGTGGCAAGGCTGATACAACCCGCTTACAACGAAATGTTTCTCTTCAGAATAGGAGATTTTGCTACCAAACGCCAGCAGCTCGTCTCACTCAGAGTGCTGTTTCTGTGTAGACTAGGGAAAGACACCATGGTCCCCAGCTTAGAACGGCTGTTTTCCCAGTTGGTTTCATCCATGAAAGAGCCAGAAGGGCTGATCTCAAGTAATCGGGCTGCACATCCCTGAATCCTTGGGGTAAGGCCGTCCTGAGCCAATGTGCTAAGTATGGAATGAAAGCAAAGTTTCCAGCCTGGGAAGCAGGGCCTCAAGGAAGTCTGCCAACTGACTGCCCTTCTTTAAAGCCAGTTGAGAAAATGTGGCAAGGCTGATGCAATCCGCTTACAACGAAATGTTTCTCTTCAGAATAGGAGATTGTGCTACCAAACGCCAGCAGCTCGTCTCCCTCAGAGTGCTCTTTCTGTGTAGACTAGGGAAAGACACCATGGTCCCCAGCTTAGAACGGCTCTTTTCCCAGTTGGTTTCATCTATGAAAGAGCCAAATAAGCTGTTCTCAAACAATCGGGCTGAACATTCCTGAATCCTTGGGGTAGGGCAGTTCTGAGCCAAAGTGCCCCCTAAGGAATGAAAGCAAAGTTTACTTGCCACAGGAAAGCACACCGAGGCCTGGTGTTTTTTCTAGGAAATTGGAGTGGGCTTGAAGGGTGAGGCCTACTGACTGCCCTCCTTTATAGCCACTTGTGAAAATGAGGCAAGGCTGATGCAACCTGCTTACAACGAAATGTTTCTCTTCAGGATAGGAGATTTTGCTACCAATCCCCAGCATCTCGTTTCACTCAGAGCGCTCTTTCTGTGTAGACTAGGGAAAGATACCATGGTCCCCAGCTTAGAACGGCTCTTTTCCCAGTTGGTTTCATCCATGAAAGAGCCAGAAGGGCTGATCTCAAGTAATCGGGCTGCACAACCCTGAATCCTTGGGGTAAGGCCGTCCTGAGCCAATGTGCTAACTAAGGAATGAAAGTAAATTTTCCAGCCTGGGAAGCAGGGCCTCAAGTAAGTCTGCCACCTGACTGCCCTTCTTTAAAGCCAGTTGAGAAAATGTGGCAAGGCTGATGCAACCCGCTTACAACGAAATGTTTCTCTTCAGAATAGGAGATTGTGCTACCAAACACCAGCAGCTCCTCTCCCTCAGAGTGCTGTTTCTGTGTAGACTAGGGTAAGACACCATGGTCCCCAGCTTAGAACGGCTCTTTTCCCAGTTGGTTTCAGCCATGAAAGAGCCAGAAGGGCTGATCTCAAGTAATCGGGCTGCACATCCCTGAATCCTTGGGGTAAGGCCGTCCTGAGCCAATGTGCTAACGAAGGAATGAAAGCAAAGTTTCCAGCCTGGGAAGCAGGGACTCAAGGAAGTCTGCCAACTGACTGCCCTTCTTTAAAGCCAGTTGAGAAAATGTGGCAAGGCTGATGCAACCCGCTTGCAAAGAAATGTTTCTCTTCAGAATAGGAGATTTTGCTACCAAACGCCAGCAGGTCCTCTCCCTCAGAGTGCAGTATCTGTGTAGACTGGGGAAAGACACCATTGTCCCCAGCTTAGAACGGCTCTTTTCCCAGTTGGTTTCATCCATGAAAGAGCCAGAAAAGCTGTTCTCAAACAATCGGGCTGAACATTCCAGAATCCTTGGGATAGGGCAGTTCTGAGCCAAAGTGCCCTCTAAGGAATGAAAGCAAAGTTTACTTGCCACAGGAAAGCACACCGAGGCCTGGTGTTTTCTCTAGGAAATTGGAGTGGGCTTGAAGGGTGAGGCCTACTGACTGCCCTCCTTTATAGCCACTTGTGAAAACGAGGCAAGGCTGATGCAACCTGCTTACAACGAAATGTTTCTCTTCAGGATTGGAGATTTGCTACCAAACGCCAGCAGCTCCTCTCCTTTAGTGTGCGCTTTCTGTGTAGACTAGGGAAAGACACCATGGTCCCCAGCTTAGAACGGCTCTTTTCCCAGTTGGTTTCATCCATGAAAGAGCCAGAAGGGCTGATCTCAAGTAATCGGGCTGCACAACCCTGAATCCTTGGGGGTAAGGCCGTCCTGAGCCAATGTGCTAACTAAGGAATGAAAGCAAAGATTCCAGCCTGGGAAGCAGGGCCTCAAGTAAGTCTGCCAACTGACTGCCTTTCTTTAAAGCCAGTTCAGAACATGTGACAAGGCTGATGCAACCCGCTTACAACGAAATGTTTCTCTTCAGAATAGGAGATTGTGCTACCAAACGCCAGCAGCTCGTCTCCCTCAGAGTGCTGTTTCTGTTAGACTAGGGTAAGACACCATGGTGCCCAGCTTAGAACGGCTCTTTTCCCAGTTGGTTTCATCCATGAAAGAGCCAGAAAAGCTGTTCTCCAACAATCGGGCTGAACATTCCTGAATCCTTGGGGTAGGGCAGTTCTGAGCCAAAGTGCCCCGTAAGGAATGAAAGCAATGTTTACTTGCGACGGGAAAGCACACCGAGGCCTGGTGTTTTCTCTAGGAAATTGGAGTGGGCTTGAAGGGTGAGGCCTACTGACTGCCCTCCTTTATAGCCACTTGTGAAAATGAGGCAAGGCTGATGCAACCCGCTTACAACGAAATGTTTCTCTTCAGAATAGGAGATTTTGCTACCAAACGTCAGCATCTCGTTTCACTCAGAGCGCTCTTTCTGTGTAGACTAGGGAAAGACACCATGGTCCCCAGCTTAGAACGGCTCTTTTCCCAGTTGGTTTCATCCATGAAAGAGCCAGAAAAGCTGTTCTCAAACAATCGGGATGAACATTCCTGAATCCTTGGGGTAGGGCAGTTCTGAGCCAAAGTGCCCCCTAAGGAATGAAAGCAAAGTTTCCTTGCCACAGGAGACCATACCGAGGCTTGGTGTTTCCTCTATGAAATTGGAGTAGGTTTGAAGGGTGAGGACTACTGACTGCCCTCCTTTATACCCAGTTGAGAAAACGTGGCAAGGCTGATACAACCCGCTTACAACGAAATGTTTCTCTTCAGAATAGGAGATTTTGCTACCAAACGCCAGCAGCTCGTCTCACTCAGAGTGCTGTTTCTGTGTAGACTAGGGAAAGACACCATGGTCCCCAGCTTAGAACGGCTGTTTTCCCAGTTGGTTTCATCCATGAAAGAGCCAGAAGGGCTGATCTCAAGTAATCGGGCTGCACATCCCTGAATCCTTGGGGTAAGGCCGTCCTGAGCCAATGTGCTAAGTATGGAATGAAAGCAAAGTTTCCAGCCTGGGAAGCAGGGCCTCAAGGAAGTCTGCCAACTGACTGCCCTTCTTTAAAGCCAGTTGAGAAAATGTGGCAAGGCTGATGCAATCCGCTTACAACGAAATGTTTCTCTTCAGAATAGGAGATTGTGCTACCAAACGCCAGCAGCTCGTCTCCCTCAGAGTGCTCTTTCTGTGTAGACTAGGGAAAGACACCATGGTCCCCAGCTTAGAACGGCTCTTTTCCCAGTTGGTTTCATCTATGAAAGAGCCAAATAAGCTGTTCTCAAACAATCGGGCTGAACATTCCTGAATCCTTGGGGTAGGGCAGTTCTGAGCCAAAGTGCCCCCTAAGGAATGAAAGCAAAGTTTACTTGCCACAGGAAAGCACACCGAGGCCTGGTGTTTTTTCTAGGAAATTGGAGTGGGCTTGAAGGGTGAGGCCTACTGACTGCCCTCCTTTATAGCCACTTGTGAAAATGAGGCAAGGCTGATGCAACCTGCTTACAACGAAATGTTTCTCTTCAGGATAGGAGATTTTGCTACCAATCCCCAGCATCTCGTTTCACTCAGAGCGCTCTTTCTGTGTAGACTAGGGAAAGACACCATGGTCCCCAGCTTAGAACGGCTCTTCTCCCAGTTGGTTTCATCCATGAAAGAGCCAGAAGGGCTGATCCTAAGTAATCGGGCTGCACAACCCTGAATCCTTGGGGTAAGGCCGTCCTGAGCCAATGTGCTAACTAAGGAATGAAAGCAAAGATTCCAGCCTGGGAAGCAGGGCCTCAAGTAAGTCTGCCAACTGACTGCCCTTCTTTAAAGCCAGTTCAGAAAATGTGACAAGGCTGATGCAACCCGCTTACAACGAAATGTTTCTCTTCAGAATAGGAGATTTTGCTACCAAACGCCAGCAGCTCGTCTCCCTCAGAGTGCTGTTTCTGTTAGACTAGGGTAAGACACCATGGTGCCCAGCTTAGAACGGCTCTTTTCCCAGTTGGTTTCATCCATGAAAGAGCTAGAAAAGCTGTTCTCAAGCAATCGGGCTGCACATCCCTGAATCCTTGGGGTAAGGCCGTCCTGAGCCAATGTGCTAACTAAGGAATGAAAGTAAATTTTCCAGCCTGGGAAGCAGGGCCTCAAGTAAGTCTGCCACCTGACTGCCCTTCTTTAAAGCCAGTTGAGAAAATGTGGCAAGGCTGATGCAACCCGCTTACAACGAAATGTTTCTCTTCAGAATAGGAGATTGTGCTACCAAACACCAGCAGCTCCTCTCCCTCAGAGTGCTGTTTCTGTGTAGACTAGGGTAAGACACCATGGTCCCCAGCTTAGAACGGCTCTTTTCCCAGTTGGTTTCAGCCATGAAAGAGCCAGAAGGGCTGATCTCAAGTAATCGGGCTGCACATCCCTGAATCCTTGGGGTAAGGCCGTCCTGAGCCAATGTGCTAACGAAGGAATGAAAGCAAAGTTTCCAGCCTGGGAAGCAGGGACTCAAGGAAGTCTGCCAACTGACTGCCCTTCTTTAAAGCCAGTTGAGAAAATGTGGCAAGGCTGATGCAACCCGCTTGCAAAGAAATGTTTCTCTTCAGAATAGGAGATTTTGCTACCAAACGCCAGCAGGTCCTCTCCCTCAGAGTGCAGTATCTGTGTAGACTGGGGAAAGACACCATTGTCCCCAGCTTAGAACGGCTCTTTTCCCAGTTGGTTTCATCCATGAAAGAGCCAGAAAAGCTGTTCTCAAACAATCGGGCTGAACATTCCAGAATCCTTGGGATAGGGCAGTTCTGAGCCAAAGTGCCCTCTAAGGAATGAAAGCAAAGTTTACTTGCCACAGGAAAGCACACCGAGGCCTGGTGTTTTCTCTAGGAAATTGGAGTGGGCTTGAAGGGTGAGGCCTACTGACTGCCCTCCTTTATAGCCACTTGTGAAAACGAGGCAAGGCTGATGCAACCTGCTTACAACGAAATGTTTCTCTTCAGGATTGGAGATTTGCTACCAAACGCCAGCAGCTCCTCTCCTTTAGTGTGCGCTTTCTGTGTAGACTAGGGAAAGACACCATGGTCCCCAGCTTAGAACGGCTCTTTTCCCAGTTGGTTTCATCCATGAAAGAGCCAGAAGGGCTGATCTCAAGTAATCGGGCTGCACAACCCTGAATCCTTGGGGGTAAGGCCGTCCTGAGCCAATGTGCTAACTAAGGAATGAAAGCAAAGATTCCAGCCTGGGAAGCAGGGCCTCAAGTAAGTCTGCCAACTGACTGCCTTTCTTTAAAGCCAGTTCAGAACATGTGACAAGGCTGATGCAACCCGCTTACAACGAAATGTTTCTCTTCAGAATAGGAGATTGTGCTACCAAACGCCAGCAGCTCGTCTCCCTCAGAGTGCTGTTTCTGTTAGACTAGGGTAAGACACCATGGTGCCCAGCTTAGAACGGCTCTTTTCCCAGTTGGTTTCATCCATGAAAGAGCCAGAAAAGCTGTTCTCCAACAATCGGGCTGAACATTCCTGAATCCTTGGGGTAGGGCAGTTCTGAGCCAAAGTGCCCCATAAGGAATGAAAGCAATGTTTACTTGCGACGGGAAAGCACACCGAGGCCTGGTGTTTTCTCTAGGAAATTGGAGTGGGCTTGAAGGGTGAGGCCTACTGACTGCCCTCCTTTATAGCCACTTGTGAAAATGAGGCAAGGCTGATGCAACCCGCTTACAACGAAATGTTTCTCTTCAGAATAGGAGATTTTGCTACCAAACGTCAGCATCTCGTTTCACTCAGAGCGCTCTTTCTGTGTAGACTAGGGAAAGACACCATGGTCCCCAGCTTAGAACGGCTCTTTTCCCAGTTGGTTTCATCCATGAAAGAGCCAGAAAAGCTGTTCTCAAACAATCGGGATGAACATTCCTGAATCCTTGGGGTAGGGCAGTTCTGAGCCAAAGTGCCCCCTAAGGAATGAAAGCAAAGTTTCCTTGCCACAGGAGACCATACCGAGGCTTGGTGTTTCCTCTATGAAATTGGAGTAGGTTTGAAGGGTGAGGACTACTGACTGCCCTCCTTTATACCCAGTTGAGAAAACGTGGCAAGGCTGATACAACCCGCTTACAACGAAATGTTTCTCTTCAGAATAGGAGATTTTGCTACCAAACGCCAGCAGCTCGTCTCACTCAGAGTGCTGTTTCTGTGTAGACTAGGGAAAGACACCATGGTCCCCAGCTTAGAACGGCTGTTTTCCCAGTTGGTTTCATCCATGAAAGAGCCAGAAGGGCTGATCTCAAGTAATCGGGCTGCACATCCCTGAATCCTTGGGGTAAGGCCGTCCTGAGCCAATGTGCTAAGTATGGAATGAAAGCAAAGTTTCCAGCCTGGGAAGCAGGGCCTCAAGGAAGTCTGCCAACTGACTGCCCTTCTTTAAAGCCAGTTGAGAAAATGTGGCAAGGCTGATGCAATCCGCTTACAACGAAATGTTTCTCTTCAGAATAGGAGATTGTGCTACCAAACGCCAGCAGCTCGTCTCCCTCAGAGTGCTCTTTCTGTGTAGACTAGGGAAAGACACCATGGTCCCCAGCTTAGAACGGCTCTTTTCCCAGTTGGTTTCATCTATGAAAGAGCCAAATAAGCTGTTCTCAAACAATCGGGCTGAACATTCCTGAATCCTTGGGGTAGGGCAGTTCTGAGCCAAAGTGCCCCCTAAGGAATGAAAGCAAAGTTTACTTGCCACAGGAAAGCACACCGAGGCCTGGTGTTTTTTCTCGGAAATTGGAGTGGGCTTGAAGGGTGAGGCCTACTGACTGCCCTCCTTTATAGCCACTTGTGAAAATGAGGCAAGGCTGATGCAACCTGCTTACAACGAAATGTTTCTCTTCAGGATAGGAGATTTTGCTACCAATCCCCAGCATCTCGTTTCACTCAGAGCGCTCTTTCTGTGTAGACTAGGGAAAGATACCATGGTCCCCAGCTTAGAACGGCTCTTTTCCCAGTTGGTTTCATCCATGAAAGAGCCAGAAGGGCTGATCTCAAGTAATCGGGCTGCACAACCCTGAATCCTTGGGGTAAGGCCGTCCTGAGCCAATGTGCTAACTAAGGAATGAAAGTAAATTTTCCAGCCTGGGAAGCAGGGCCTCAAGTAAGTCTGCCACCTGACTGCCCTTCTTTAAAGCCAGTTGAGAAAATGTGGCAAGGCTGATGCAACCCGCTTACAACGAAATGTTTCTCTTCAGAATAGGAGATTGTGCTACCAAACACCAGCAGCTCCTCTCCCTCAGAGTGCTGTTTCTGTGTAGACTAGGGTAAGACACCATGGTCCCCAGCTTAGAACGGCTCTTTTCCCAGTTGGTTTCAGCCATGAAAGAGCCAGAAGGGCTGATCTCAAGTAATCGGGCTGCACATCCCTGAATCCTTGGGGTAAGGCCGTCCTGAGCCAATGTGCTAACGAAGGAATGAAAGCAAAGTTTCCAGCCTGGGAAGCAGGGACTCAAGGAAGTCTGCCAACTGACTGCCCTTCTTTAAAGCCAGTTGAGAAAATGTGGCAAGGCTGATGCAACCCGCTTGCAAAGAAATGTTTCTCTTCAGAATAGGAGATTTTGCTACCAAACGCCAGCAGGTCCTCTCCCTCAGAGTGCAGTATCTGTGTAGACTGGGGAAAGACACCATTGTCCCCAGCTTAGAACGGCTCTTTTCCCAGTTGGTTTCATCCATGAAAGAGCCAGAAAAGCTGTTCTCAAACAATCGGGCTGAACATTCCAGAATCCTTGGGATAGGGCAGTTCTGAGCCAAAGTGCCCTCTAAGGAATGAAAGCAAAGTTTACTTGCCACAGGAAAGCACACCGAGGCCTGGTGTTTTCTCTAGGAAATTGGAGTGGGCTTGAAGGGTGAGGCCTACTGACTGCCCTCCTTTATAGCCACTTGTGAAAACGAGGCAAGGCTGATGCAACCTGCTTACAACGAAATGTTTCTCTTCAGGATTGGAGATTTGCTACCAAACGCCAGCAGCTCCTCTCCTTTAGTGTGCGCTTTCTGTGTAGACTAGGGAAAGACACCATGGTCCCCAGCTTAGAACGGCTCTTTTCCCAGTTGGTTTCATCCATGAAAGAGCCAGAAGGGCTGATCTCAAGTAATCGGGCTGCACAACCCTGAATCCTTGGGGGTAAGGCCGTCCTGAGCCAATGTGCTAACTAAGGAATGAAAGCAAAGATTCCAGCCTGGGAAGCAGGGCCTCAAGTAAGTCTGCCAACTGACTGCCTTTCTTTAAAGCCAGTTCAGAACATGTGACAAGGCTGATGCAACCCGCTTACAACGAAATGTTTCTCTTCAGAATAGGAGATTGTGCTACCAAACGCCAGCAGCTCGTCTCCCTCAGAGTGCTGTTTCTGTTAGACTAGGGTAAGACACCATGGTGCCCAGCTTAGAACGGCTCTTTTCCCAGTTGGTTTCATCCATGAAAGAGCCAGAAAAGCTGTTCTCCAACAATCGGGCTGAACATTCCTGAATCCTTGGGGTAGGGCAGTTCTGAGCCAAAGTGCCCCATAAGGAATGAAAGCAATGTTTACTTGCGACGGGAAAGCACACCGAGGCCTGGTGTTTTCTCTAGGAAATTGGAGTGGGCTTGAAGGGTGAGGCCTACTGACTGCCCTCCTTTATAGCCACTTGTGAAAATGAGGCAAGGCTGATGCAACCCGCTTACAACGAAATGTTTCTCTTCAGAATAGGAGATTTTGCTACCAAACGTCAGCATCTCGTTTCACTCAGAGCGCTCTTTCTGTGTAGACTAGGGAAAGACACCATGGTCCCCAGCTTAGAACGGCTCTTTTCCCAGTTGGTTTCATCCATGAAAGAGCCAGAAAAGCTGTTCTCAAACAATCGGGATGAACATTCCTGAATCCTTGGGGTAGGGCAGTTCTGAGCCAAAGTGCCCCCTAAGGAATGAAAGCAAAGTTTCCTTGCCACAGGAGACCATACCGAGGCTTGGTGTTTCCTCTATGAAATTGGAGTAGGTTTGAAGGGTGAGGACTACTGACTGCCCTCCTTTATACCCAGTTGAGAAAACGTGGCAAGGCTGATACAACCCGCTTACAACGAAATGTTTCTCTTCAGAATAGGAGATTTTGCTACCAAACGCCAGCAGCTCGTCTCACTCAGAGTGCTGTTTCTGTGTAGACTAGGGAAAGACACCATGGTCCCCAGCTTAGAACGGCTGTTTTCCCAGTTGGTTTCATCCATGAAAGAGCCAGAAGGGCTGATCTCAAGTAATCGGGCTGCACATCCCTGAATCCTTGGGGTAAGGCCGTCCTGAGCCAATGTGCTAAGTATGGAATGAAAGCAAAGTTTCCAGCCTGGGAAGCAGGGCCTCAAGGAAGTCTGCCAACTGACTGCCCTTCTTTAAAGCCAGTTGAGAAAATGTGGCAAGGCTGATGCAATCCGCTTACAACGAAATGTTTCTCTTCAGAATAGGAGATTGTGCTACCAAACGCCAGCAGCTCGTCTCCCTCAGAGTGCTCTTTCTGTGTAGACTAGGGAAAGACACCATGGTCCCCAGCTTAGAACGGCTCTTTTCCCAGTTGGTTTCATCTATGAAAGAGCCAAATAAGCTGTTCTCAAACAATCGGGCTGAACATTCCTGAATCCTTGGGGTAGGGCAGTTCTGAGCCAAAGTGCCCCCTAAGGAATGAAAGCAAAGTTTACTTGCCACAGGAAAGCACACCGAGGCCTGGTGTTTTTTCTAGGAAATTGGAGTGGGCTTGAAGGGTGAGGCCTACTGACTGCCCTCCTTTATAGCCACTTGTGAAAATGAGGCAAGGCTGATGCAACCTGCTTACAACGAAATGTTTCTCTTCAGGATAGGAGATTTTGCTACCAATCCCCAGCATCTCGTTTCACTCAGAGCGCTCTTTCTGTGTAGACTAGGGAAAGATACCATGGTCCCCAGCTTAGAACGGCTCTTTTCCCAGTTGGTTTCATCCATGAAAGAGCCAGAAGGGCTGATCTCAAGTAATCGGGCTGCACAACCCTGAATCCTTGGGGTAAGGCCGTCCTGAGCCAATGTGCTAACTAAGGAATGAAAGTAAATTTTCCAGCCTGGGAAGCAGGGCCTCAAGTAAGTCTGCCACCTGACTGCCCTTCTTTAAAGCCAGTTGAGAAAATGTGGCAAGGCTGATGCAACCCGCTTACAACGAAATGTTTCTCTTCAGAATAGGAGATTGTGCTACCAAACACCAGCAGCTCCTCTCCCTCAGAGTGCTGTTTCTGTGTAGACTAGGGTAAGACACCATGGTCCCCAGCTTAGAACGGCTCTTTTCCCAGTTGGTTTCAGCCATGAAAGAGCCAGAAGGGCTGATCTCAAGTAATCGGGCTGCACATCCCTGAATCCTTGGGGTAAGGCCGTCCTGAGCCAATGTGCTAACGAAGGAATGAAAGCAAAGTTTCCAGCCTGGGAAGCAGGGACTCAAGGAAGTCTGCCAACTGACTGCCCTTCTTTAAAGCCAGTTGAGAAAATGTGGCAAGGCTGATGCAACCCGCTTGCAAAGAAATGTTTCTCTTCAGAATAGGAGATTTTGCTACCAAACGCCAGCAGGTCCTCTCCCTCAGAGTGCAGTATCTGTGTAGACTGGGGAAAGACACCATTGTCCCCAGCTTAGAACGGCTCTTTTCCCAGTTGGTTTCATCCATGAAAGAGCCAGAAAAGCTGTTCTCAAACAATCGGGCTGAACATTCCAGAATCCTTGGGATAGGGCAGTTCTGAGCCAAAGTGCCCTCTAAGGAATGAAAGCAAAGTTTACTTGCCACAGGAAAGCACACCGAGGCCTGGTGTTTTCTCTAGGAAATTGGAGTGGGCTTGAAGGGTGAGGCCTACTGACTGCCCTCCTTTATAGCCACTTGTGAAAACGAGGCAAGGCTGATGCAACCTGCTTACAACGAAATGTTTCTCTTCAGGATTGGAGATTTGCTACCAAACGCCAGCAGCTCCTCTCCTTTAGTGTGCGCTTTCTGTGTAGACTAGGGAAAGACACCATGGTCCCCAGCTTAGAACGGCTCTTTTCCCAGTTGGTTTCATCCATGAAAGAGCCAGAAGGGCTGATCTCAAGTAATCGGGCTGCACAACCCTGAATCCTTGGGGGTAAGGCCGTCCTGAGCCAATGTGCTAACTAAGGAATGAAAGCAAAGATTCCAGCCTGGGAAGCAGGGCCTCAAGTAAGTCTGCCAACTGACTGCCTTTCTTTAAAGCCAGTTCAGAACATGTGACAAGGCTGATGCAACCCGCTTACAACGAAATGTTTCTCTTCAGAATAGGAGATTGTGCTACCAAACGCCAGCAGCTCGTCTCCCTCAGAGTGCTGTTTCTGTTAGACTAGGGTAAGACACCATGGTGCCCAGCTTAGAACGGCTCTTTTCCCAGTTGGTTTCATCCATGAAAGAGCCAGAAAAGCTGTTCTCCAACAATCGGGCTGAACATTCCTGAATCCTTGGGGTAGGGCAGTTCTGAGCCAAAGTGCCCCGTAAGGAATGAAAGCAATGTTTACTTGCGACGGGAAAGCACACCGAGGCCTGGTGTTTTCTCTAGGAAATTGGAGTGGGCTTGAAGGGTGAGGCCTACTGACTGCCCTCCTTTATAGCCACTTGTGAAAATGAGGCAAGGCTGATGCAACCCGCTTACAACGAAATGTTTCTCTTCAGAATAGGAGATTTTGCTACCAAACGTCAGCATCTCGTTTCACTCAGAGCGCTCTTTCTGTGTAGACTAGGGAAAGACACCATGGTCCCCAGCTTAGAACGGCTCTTTTCCCAGTTGGTTTCATCCATGAAAGAGCCAGAAAAGCTGTTCTCAAACAATCGGGATGAACATTCCTGAATCCTTGGGGTAGGGCAGTTCTGAGCCAAAGTGCCCCCTAAGGAATGAAAGCAAAGTTTCCTTGCCACAGGAGACCATACCGAGGCTTGGTGTTTCCTCTATGAAATTGGAGTAGGTTTGAAGGGTGAGGACTACTGACTGCCCTCCTTTATACCCAGTTGAGAAAACGTGGCAAGGCTGATACAACCCGCTTACAACGAAATGTTTCTCTTCAGAATAGGAGATTTTGCTACCAAACGCCAGCAGCTCGTCTCACTCAGAGTGCTGTTTCTGTGTAGACTAGGGAAAGACACCATGGTCCCCAGCTTAGAACGGCTGTTTTCCCAGTTGGTTTCATCCATGAAAGAGCCAGAAGGGCTGATCTCAAGTAATCGGGCTGCACATCCCTGAATCCTTGGGGTAAGGCCGTCCTGAGCCAATGTGCTAAGTATGGAATGAAAGCAAAGTTTCCAGCCTGGGAAGCAGGGCCTCAAGGAAGTCTGCCAACTGACTGCCCTTCTTTAAAGCCAGTTGAGAAAATGTGGCAAGGCTGATGCAATCCGCTTACAACGAAATGTTTCTCTTCAGAATAGGAGATTGTGCTACCAAACGCCAGCAGCTCGTCTCCCTCAGAGTGCTCTTTCTGTGTAGACTAGGGAAAGACACCATGGTCCCCAGCTTAGAACGGCTCTTTTCCCAGTTGGTTTCATCTATGAAAGAGCCAAATAAGCTGTTCTCAAACAATCGGGCTGAACATTCCTGAATCCTTGGGGTAGGGCAGTTCTGAGCCAAAGTGCCCCCTAAGGAATGAAAGCAAAGTTTACTTGCCACAGGAAAGCACACCGAGGCCTGGTGTTTTTTCTAGGAAATTGGAGTGGGCTTGAAGGGTGAGGCCTACTGACTGCCCTCCTTTATAGCCACTTGTGAAAATGAGGCAAGGCTGATGCAACCTGCTTACAACGAAATGTTTCTCTTCAGGATAGGAGATTTTGCTACCAATCCCCAGCATCTCGTTTCACTCAGAGCGCTCTTTCTGTGTAGACTAGGGAAAGATACCATGGTCCCCAGCTTAGAACGGCTCTTTTCCCAGTTGGTTTCATCCATGAAAGAGCCAGAAGGGCTGATCTCAAGTAATCGGGCTGCACAACCCTGAATCCTTGGGGTAAGGCCGTCCTGAGCCAATGTGCTAACTAAGGAATGAAAGTAAATTTTCCAGCCTGGGAAGCAGGGCCTCAAGTAAGTCTGCCACCTGACTGCCCTTCTTTAAAGCCAGTTGAGAAAATGTGGCAAGGCTGATGCAACCCGCTTACAACGAAATGTTTCTCTTCAGAATAGGAGATTGTGCTACCAAACACCAGCAGCTCCTCTCCCTCAGAGTGCTGTTTCTGTGTAGACTAGGGTAAGACACCATGGTCCCCAGCTTAGAACGGCTCTTTTCCCAGTTGGTTTCAGCCATGAAAGAGCCAGAAGGGCTGATCTCAAGTAATCGGGCTGCACATCCCTGAATCCTTGGGGTAAGGCCGTCCTGAGCCAATGTGCTAACGAAGGAATGAAAGCAAAGTTTCCAGCCTGGGAAGCAGGGACTCAAGGAAGTCTGCCAACTGACTGCCCTTCTTTAAAGCCAGTTGAGAAAATGTGGCAAGGCTGATGCAACCCGCTTGCAAAGAAATGTTTCTCTTCAGAATAGGAGATTTTGCTACCAAACGCCAGCAGGTCCTCTCCCTCAGAGTGCAGTATCTGTGTAGACTGGGGAAAGACACCATTGTCCCCAGCTTAGAACGGCTCTTTTCCCAGTTGGTTTCATCCATGAAAGAGCCAGAAAAGCTGTTCTCAAACAATCGGGCTGAACATTCCAGAATCCTTGGGATAGGGCAGTTCTGAGCCAAAGTGCCCTCTAAGGAATGAAAGCAAAGTTTACTTGCCACAGGAAAGCACACCGAGGCCTGGTGTTTTCTCTAGGAAATTGGAGTGGGCTTGAAGGGTGAGGCCTACTGACTGCCCTCCTTTATAGCCACTTGTGAAAACGAGGCAAGGCTGATGCAACCTGCTTACAACGAAATGTTTCTCTTCAGGATTGGAGATTTGCTACCAAACGCCAGCAGCTCCTCTCCTTTAGTGTGCGCTTTCTGTGTAGACTAGGGAAAGACACCATGGTCCCCAGCTTAGAACGGCTCTTTTCCCAGTTGGTTTCATCCATGAAAGAGCCAGAAGGGCTGATCTCAAGTAATCGGGCTGCACAACCCTGAATCCTTGGGGGTAAGGCCGTCCTGAGCCAATGTGCTAACTAAGGAATGAAAGCAAAGATTCCAGCCTGGGAAGCAGGGCCTCAAGTAAGTCTGCCAACTGACTGCCTTTCTTTAAAGCCAGTTCAGAACATGTGACAAGGCTGCTGCAACCCGCTTACAACGAAATGTTTCTCTTCAGAATAGGAGATTGTGCTACCAAACGCCAGCAGCTCGTCTCCCTCAGAGTGCTGTTTCTGTTAGACTAGGGTAAGACACCATGGTGCCCAGCTTAGAACGGCTCTTTTCCCAGTTGGTTTCATCCATGAAAGAGCCAGAAAAGCTGTTCTCCAACAATCGGGCTGAACATTCCTGAATCCTTGGGGTAGGGCAGTTCTGAGCCAAAGTGCCCCGTAAGGAATGAAAGCAATGTTTACTTGCGACGGGAAAGCACACCGAGGCCTGGTGTTTTCTCTAGGAAATTGGAGTGGGCTTGAAGGGTGAGGCCTACTGACTGCCCTCCTTTATAGCCACTTGTGAAAATGAGGCAAGGCTGATGCAACCCGCTTACAACGAAATGTTTCTCTTCAGAATAGGAGATTTTGCTACCAAACGTCAGCATCTCGTTTCACTCAGAGCGCTCTTTCTGTGTAGACTAGGGAAAGACACCATGGTCCCCAGCTTAGAACGGCTCTTTTCCCAGTTGGTTTCATCCATGAAAGAGCCAGAAAAGCTGTTCTCAAACAATCGGGATGAACATTCCTGAATCCTTGGGGTAGGGCAGTTCTGAGCCAAAGTGCCCCCTAAGGAATGAAAGCAAAGTTTCCTTGCCACAGGAGACCATACCGAGGCTTGGTGTTTCCTCTATGAAATTGGAGTAGGTTTGAAGGGTGAGGACTACTGACTGCCCTCCTTTATACCCAGTTGAGAAAACGTGGCAAGGCTGATACAACCCGCTTACAACGAAATGTTTCTCTTCAGAATAGGAGATTTTGCTACCAAACGCCAGCAGCTCGTCTCACTCAGAGTGCTGTTTCTGTGTAGACTAGGGAAAGACACCATGGTCCCCAGCTTAGAACGGCTGTTTTCCCAGTTGGTTTCATCCATGAAAGAGCCAGAAGGGCTGATCTCAAGTAATCGGGCTGCACATCCCTGAATCCTTGGGGTAAGGCCGTCCTGAGCCAATGTGCTAAGTATGGAATGAAAGCAAAGTTTCCAGCCTGGGAAGCAGGGCCTCAAGGAAGTCTGCCAACTGACTGCCCTTCTTTAAAGCCAGTTGAGAAAATGTGGCAAGGCTGATGCAATCCGCTTACAACGAAATGTTTCTCTTCAGAATAGGAGATTGTGCTACCAAACGCCAGCAGCTCGTCTCCCTCAGAGTGCTCTTTCTGTGTAGACTAGGGAAAGACACCATGGTCCCCAGCTTAGAACGGCTCTTTTCCCAGTTGGTTTCATCTATGAAAGAGCCAAATAAGCTGTTCTCAAACAATCGGGCTGAACATTCCTGAATCCTTGGGGTAGGGCAGTTCTGAGCCAAAGTGCCCCCTAAGGAATGAAAGCAAAGTTTACTTGCCACAGGAAAGCACACCGAGGCCTGGTGTTTTTTCTAGGAAATTGGAGTGGGCTTGAAGGGTGAGGCCTACTGACTGCCCTCCTTTATAGCCACTTGTGAAAATGAGGCAAGGCTGATGCAACCTGCTTACAACGAAATGTTTCTCTTCAGGATAGGAGATTTTGCTACCAATCCCCAGCATCTCGTTTCACTCAGAGCGCTCTTTCTGTGTAGACTAGGGAAAGATACCATGGTCCCCAGCTTAGAACGGCTCTTTTCCCAGTTGGTTTCATCCATGAAAGAGCCAGAAGGGCTGATCTCAAGTAATCGGGCTGCACAACCCTGAATCCTTGGGGTAAGGCCGTCCTGAGCCAATGTGCTAACTAAGGAATGAAAGTAAATTTTCCAGCCTGGGAAGCAGGGCCTCAAGTAAGTCTGCCACCTGACTGCCCTTCTTTAAAGCCAGTTGAGAAAATGTGGCAAGGCTGATGCAACCCGCTTACAACGAAATGTTTCTCTTCAGAATAGGAGATTGTGCTACCAAACACCAGCAGCTCCTCTCCCTCAGAGTGCTGTTTCTGTGTAGACTAGGGTAAGACACCATGGTCCCCAGCTTAGAACGGCTCTTTTCCCAGTTGGTTTCAGCCATGAAAGAGCCAGAAGGGCTGATCTCAAGTAATCGGGCTGCACATCCCTGAATCCTTGGGGTAAGGCCGTCCTGAGCCAATGTGCTAACGAAGGAATGAAAGCAAAGTTTCCAGCCTGGGAAGCAGGGACTCAAGGAAGTCTGCCAACTGACTGCCCTTCTTTAAAGCCAGTTGAGAAAATGTGGCAAGGCTGATGCAACCCGCTTGCAAAGAAATGTTTCTCTTCAGAATAGGAGATTTTGCTACCAAACGCCAGCAGGTCCTCTCCCTCAGAGTGCAGTATCTGTGTAGACTGGGGAAAGACACCATTGTCCCCAGCTTAGAACGGCTCTTTTCCCAGTTGGTTTCATCCATGAAAGAGCCAGAAAAGCTGTTCTCAAACAATCGGGCTGAACATTCCAGAATCCTTGGGATAGGGCAGTTCTGAGCCAAAGTGCCCTCTAAGGAATGAAAGCAAAGTTTACTTGCCACAGGAAAGCACACCGAGGCCTGGTGTTTTCTCTAGGAAATTGGAGTGGGCTTGAAGGGTGAGGCCTACTGACTGCCCTCCTTTATAGCCACTTGTGAAAACGAGGCAAGGCTGATGCAACCTGCTTACAACGAAATGTTTCTCTTCAGGATTGGAGATTTGCTACCAAACGCCAGCAGCTCCTCTCCTTTAGTGTGCGCTTTCTGTGTAGACTAGGGAAAGACACCATGGTCCCCAGCTTAGAACGGCTCTTTTCCCAGTTGGTTTCATCCATGAAAGAGCCAGAAGGGCTGATCTCAAGTAATCGGGCTGCACAACCCTGAATCCTTGGGGGTAAGGCCGTCCTGAGCCAATGTGCTAACTAAGGAATGAAAGCAAAGATTCCAGCCTGGGAAGCAGGGCCTCAAGTAAGTCTGCCAACTGACTGCCTTTCTTTAAAGCCAGTTCAGAACATGTGACAAGGCTGATGCAACCCGCTTACAACGAAATGTTTCTCTTCAGAATAGGAGATTGTGCTACCAAACGCCAGCAGCTCGTCTCCCTCAGAGTGCTGTTTCTGTTAGACTAGGGTAAGACACCATGGTGCCCAGCTTAGAACGGCTCTTTTCCCAGTTGGTTTCATCCATGAAAGAGCCAGAAAAGCTGTTCTCCAACAATCGGGCTGAACATTCCTGAATCCTTGGGGTAGGGCAGTTCTGAGCCAAAGTGCCCCGTAAGGAATGAAAGCAATGTTTACTTGTGACGGGAAAGCACACCGAGGCCTGGTGTTTTCTCTAGGAAATTGGAGTGGGCTTGAAGGGTGAGGCCTACTGACTGCCCTCCTTTATAGCCACTTGTGAAAATGAGGCAAGGCTGATGCAACCCGCTTACAACGAAATGTTTCTCTTCAGAATAGGAGATTTTGCTACCAAACGTCAGCATCTCGTTTCACTCAGAGCGCTCTTTCTGTGTAGACTAGGGAAAGACACCATGGTCCCCAGCTTAGAACGGCTCTTTTCCCAGTTGGTTTCATCCATGAAAGAGCCAGAAAAGCTGTTCTCAAACAATCGGGATGAACATTCCTGAATCCTTGGGGTAGGGCAGTTCTGAGCCAAAGTGCCCCCTAAGGAATGAAAGCAAAGTTTCCTTGCCACAGGAGACCATACCGAGGCTTGGTGTTTCCTCTATGAAATTGGAGTAGGTTTGAAGGGTGAGGACTACTGACTGCCCTCCTTTATACCCAGTTGAGAAAACGTGGCAAGGCTGATACAACCCGCTTACAACGAAATGTTTCTCTTCAGAATAGGAGATTTTGCTACCAAACGCCAGCAGCTCGTCTCACTCAGAGTGCTGTTTCTGTGTAGACTAGGGAAAGACACCATGGTCCCCAGCTTAGAACGGCTGTTTTCCCAGTTGGTTTCATCCATGAAAGAGCCAGAAGGGCTGATCTCAAGTAATCGGGCTGCACATCCCTGAATCCTTGGGGTAAGGCCGTCCTGAGCCAATGTGCTAAGTATGGAATGAAAGCAAAGTTTCCAGCCTGGGAAGCAGGGCCTCAAGGAAGTCTGCCAACTGACTGCCCTTCTTTAAAGCCAGTTGAGAAAATGTGGCAAGGCTGATGCAATCCGCTTACAACGAAATGTTTCTCTTCAGAATAGGAGATTGTGCTACCAAACGCCAGCAGCTCGTCTCCCTCAGAGTGCTCTTTCTGTGTAGACTAGGGAAAGACACCATGGTCCCCAGCTTAGAACGGCTCTTTTCCCAGTTGGTTTCATCTATGAAAGAGCCAAATAAGCTGTTCTCAAACAATCGGGCTGAACATTCCTGAATCCTTGGGGTAGGGCAGTTCTGAGCCAAAGTGCCCCCTAAGGAATGAAAGCAAAGTTTACTTGCCACAGGAAAGCACACCGAGGCCTGGTGTTTTTTCTAGGAAATTGGAGTGGGCTTGAAGGGTGAGGCCTACTGACTGCCCTCCTTTATAGCCACTTGTGAAAATGAGGCAAGGCTGATGCAACCTGCTTACAACGAAATGTTTCTCTTCAGGATAGGAGATTTTGCTACCAATCCCCAGCATCTCGTTTCACTCAGAGCGCTCTTTCTGTGTAGACTAGGGAAAGATACCATGGTCCCCAGCTTAGAACGGCTCTTTTCCCAGTTGGTTTCATCCATGAAAGAGCCAGAAGGGCTGATCTCAAGTAATCGGGCTGCACAACCCTGAATCCTTGGGGTAAGGCCGTCCTGAGCCAATGTGCTAACTAAGGAATGAAAGTAAATTTTCCAGCCTGGGAAGCAGGGCCTCAAGTAAGTCTGCCACCTGACTGCCCTTCTTTAAAGCCAGTTGAGAAAATGTGGCAAGGCTGATGCAACCCGCTTACAACGAAATGTTTCTCTTCAGAATAGGAGATTGTGCTACCAAACACCAGCAGCTCCTCTCCCTCAGAGTGCTGTTTCTGTGTAGACTAGGGTAAGACACCATGGTCCCCAGCTTAGAACGGCTCTTTTCCCAGTTGGTTTCAGCCATGAAAGAGCCAGAAGGGCTGATCTCAAGTAATCGGGCTGCACATCCCTGAATCCTTGGGGTAAGGCCGTCCTGAGCCAATGTGCTAACGAAGGAATGAAAGCAAAGTTTCCAGCCTGGGAAGCAGGGACTCAAGGAAGTCTGCCAACTGACTGCCCTTCTTTAAAGCCAGTTGAGAAAATGTGGCAAGGCTGATGCAACCCGCTTGCAAAGAAATGTTTCTCTTCAGAATAGGAGATTTTGCTACCAAACGCCAGCAGGTCCTCTCCCTCAGAGTGCAGTATCTGTGTAGACTGGGGAAAGACACCATTGTCCCCAGCTTAGAACGGCTCTTTTCCCAGTTGGTTTCATCCATGAAAGAGCCAGAAAAGCTGTTCTCCAACAATCGGGCTGAACATTCCTGAATCCTTGGGGTAGGGCAGTTCTGAGCCAAAGTGCCCCGTAAGGAATGAAAGCAATGTTTACTTGCGACGGGAAAGCACACCGAGGCCTGGTGTTTTCTCTAGGAAATTGGAGTGGGCTTGAAGGGTGAGGCCTACTGACTGCCCTCCTTTATAGCCACTTGTGAAAACGAGGCAAGGCTGATGCAACCTGCTTACAACGAAATGTTTCTCTTCAGGATTGGAGATTTGCTACCAAACGCCAGCAGCTCCTCTCCTTTAGTGTGCGCTTTCTGTGTAGACTAGGGAAAGACACCATGGTCCCCAGCTTAGAACGGCTCTTTTCCCAGTTGGTTTCATCCATGAAAGAGCCAGAAGGGCTGATCTCAAGTAATCGGGCTGCACAACCCTGAATCCTTGGGGGTAAGGCCGTCCTGAGCCAATGTGCTAACTAAGGAATGAAAGCAAAGATTCCAGCCTGGGAAGCAGGGCCTCAAGTAAGTCTGCCAACTGACTGCCTTTCTTTAAAGCCAGTTCAGAACATGTGACAAGGCTGCTGCAACCCGCTTACAACGAAATGTTTCTCTTCAGAATAGGAGATTGTGCTACCAAACGCCAGCAGCTCGTCTCCCTCAGAGTGCTGTTTCTGTTAGACTAGGGTAAGACACCATGGTGCCCAGCTTAGAACGGCTCTTTTCCCAGTTGGTTTCATCCATGAAAGAGCCAGAAAAGCTGTTCTCCAACAATCGGGCTGAACATTCCTGAATCCTTGGGGTAGGGCAGTTCTGAGCCAAAGTGCCCCGTAAGGAATGAAAGCAATGTTTACTTGCGACGGGAAAGCACACCGAGGCCTGGTGTTTTCTCTAGGAAATTGGAGTGGGCTTGAAGGGTGAGGCCTACTGACTGCCCTCCTTTATAGCCACTTGTGAAAATGAGGCAAGGCTGATGCAACCCGCTTACAACGAAATGTTTCTCTTCAGAATAGGAGATTTTGCTACCAAACGTCAGCATCTCGTTTCACTCAGAGCGCTCTTTCTGTGTAGACTAGGGAAAGACACCATGGTCCCCAGCTTAGAACGGCTCTTTTCCCAGTTGGTTTCATCCATGAAAGAGCCAGAAAAGCTGTTCTCAAACAATCGGGATGAACATTCCTGAATCCTTGGGGTAGGGCAGTTCTGAGCCAAAGTGCCCCCTAAGGAATGAAAGCAAAGTTTCCTTGCCACAGGAGACCATACCGAGGCTTGGTGTTTCCTCTATGAAATTGGAGTAGGTTTGAAGGGTGAGGACTACTGACTGCCCTCCTTTATACCCAGTTGAGAAAACGTGGCAAGGCTGATACAACCCGCTTACAACGAAATGTTTCTCTTCAGAATAGGAGATTTTGCTACCAAACGCCAGCAGCTCGTCTCACTCAGAGTGCTGTTTCTGTGTAGACTAGGGAAAGACACCATGGTCCCCAGCTTAGAACGGCTGTTTTCCCAGTTGGTTTCATCCATGAAAGAGCCAGAAGGGCTGATCTCAAGTAATCGGGCTGCACATCCCTGAATCCTTGGGGTAAGGCCGTCCTGAGCCAATGTGCTAAGTATGGAATGAAAGCAAAGTTTCCAGCCTGGGAAGCAGGGCCTCAAGGAAGTCTGCCAACTGACTGCCCTTCTTTAAAGCCAGTTGAGAAAATGTGGCAAGGCTGATGCAATCCGCTTACAACGAAATGTTTCTCTTCAGAATAGGAGATTGTGCTACCAAACGCCAGCAGCTCGTCTCCCTCAGAGTGCTCTTTCTGTGTAGACTAGGGAAAGACACCATGGTCCCCAGCTTAGAACGGCTCTTTTCCCAGTTGGTTTCATCTATGAAAGAGCCAAATAAGCTGTTCTCAAACAATCGGGCTGAACATTCCTGAATCCTTGGGGTAGGGCAGTTCTGAGCCAAAGTGCCCCCTAAGGAATGAAAGCAAAGTTTACTTGCCACAGGAAAGCACACCGAGGCCTGGTGTTTTTTCTAGGAAATTGGAGTGGGCTTGAAGGGTGAGGCCTACTGACTGCCCTCCTTTATAGCCACTTGTGAAAATGAGGCAAGGCTGATGCAACCTGCTTACAACGAAATGTTTCTCTTCAGGATAGGAGATTTTGCTACCAATCCCCAGCATCTCGTTTCACTCAGAGCGCTCTTTCTGTGTAGACTAGGGAAAGATACCATGGTCCCCAGCTTAGAACGGCTCTTTTCCCAGTTGGTTTCATCCATGAAAGAGCCAGAAGGGCTGATCTCAAGTAATCGGGCTGCACAACCCTGAATCCTTGGGGTAAGGCCGTCCTGAGCCAATGTGCTAACTAAGGAATGAAAGTAAATTTTCCAGCCTGGGAAGCAGGGCCTCAAGTAAGTCTGCCACCTGACTGCCCTTCTTTAAAGCCAGTTGAGAAAATGTGGCAAGGCTGATGCAACCCGCTTACAACGAAATGTTTCTCTTCAGAATAGGAGATTGTGCTACCAAACACCAGCAGCTCCTCTCCCTCAGAGTGCTGTTTCTGTGTAGACTAGGGTAAGACACCATGGTCCCCAGCTTAGAACGGCTCTTTTCCCAGTTGGTTTCAGCCATGAAAGAGCCAGAAGGGCTGATCTCAAGTAATCGGGCTGCACATCCCTGAATCCTTGGGGTAAGGCCGTCCTGAGCCAATGTGCTAACGAAGGAATGAAAGCAAAGTTTCCAGCCTGGGAAGCAGGGACTCAAGGAAGTCTGCCAACTGACTGCCCTTCTTTAAAGCCAGTTGAGAAAATGTGGCAAGGCTGATGCAACCCGCTTGCAAAGAAATGTTTCTCTTCAGAATAGGAGATTTTGCTACCAAACGCCAGCAGGTCCTCTCCCTCAGAGTGCAGTATCTGTGTAGACTGGGGAAAGACACCATTGTCCCCAGCTTAGAACGGCTCTTTTCCCAGTTGGTTTCATCCATGAAAGAGCCAGAAAAGCTGTTCTCCAACAATCGGGCTGAACATTCCTGAATCCTTGGGGTAGGGCAGTTCTGAGCCAAAGTGCCCCGTAAGGAATGAAAGCAATGTTTACTTGCGACGGGAAAGCACACCGAGGCCTGGTGTTTTCTCTAGGAAATTGGAGTGGGCTTGAAGGGTGAGGCCTACTGACTGCCCTCCTTTATAGCCACTTGTGAAAACGAGGCAAGGCTGATGCAACCTGCTTACAACGAAATGTTTCTCTTCAGGATTGGAGATTTGCTACCAAACGCCAGCAGCTCCTCTCCTTTAGTGTGCGCTTTCTGTGTAGACTAGGGAAAGACACCATGGTCCCCAGCTTAGAACGGCTCTTTTCCCAGTTGGTTTCATCCATGAAAGAGCCAGAAGGGCTGATCTCAAGTAATCGGGCTGCACAACCCTGAATCCTTGGGGGTAAGGCCGTCCTGAGCCAATGTGCTAACTAAGGAATGAAAGCAAAGATTCCAGCCTGGGAAGCAGGGCCTCAAGTAAGTCTGCCAACTGACTGCCTTTCTTTAAAGCCAGTTCAGAACATGTGACAAGGCTGATGCAACCCGCTTACAACGAAATGTTTCTCTTCAGAATAGGAGATTGTGCTACCAAACGCCAGCAGCTCGTCTCCCTCAGAGTGCTGTTTCTGTTAGACTAGGGTAAGACACCATGGTGCCCAGCTTAGAACGGCTCTTTTCCCAGTTGGTTTCATCCATGAAAGAGCCAGAAAAGCTGTTCTCCAACAATCGGGCTGAACATTCCTGAATCCTTGGGGTAGGGCAGTTCTGAGCCAAAGTGCCCCGTAAGGAATGAAAGCAATGTTTACTTGCGACGGGAAAGCACACCGAGGCCTGGTGTTTTCTCTAGGAAATTGGAGTGGGCTTGAAGGGTGAGGCCTACTGACTGCCCTCCTTTATAGCCACTTGTGAAAATGAGGCAAGGCTGATGCAACCCGCTTACAACGAAATGTTTCTCTTCAGAATAGGAGATTTTGCTACCAAACGTCAGCATCTCGTTTCACTCAGAGCGCTCTTTCTGTGTAGACTAGGGAAAGACACCATGGTCCCCAGCTTAGAACGGCTCTTTTCCCAGTTGGTTTCATCCATGAAAGAGCCAGAAAAGCTGTTCTCAAACAATCGGGATGAACATTCCTGAATCCTTGGGGTAGGGCAGTTCTGAGCCAAAGTGCCCCCTAAGGAATGAAAGCAAAGTTTCCTTGCCACAGGAGACCATACCGAGGCCTGGTGTTTCCTCTATGAAATTGGAGTAGGTTTGAAGGGTGAGGACTACTGACTGCCCTCCTTTATACCCAGTTGAGAAAACGTGGCAAGGCTGATACAACCCGCTTACAACGAAATGTTTCTCTTCAGAATAGGAGATTTTGCTACCAAACGCCAGCAGCTCGTCTCACTCAGAGTGCTGTTTCTGTGTAGACTAGGGAAAGACACCATGGTCCCCAGCTTAGAACGGCTGTTTTCCCAGTTGGTTTCATCCATGAAAGAGCCAGAAGGGCTGATCTCAAGTAATCGGGCTGCACATCCCTGAATCCTTGGGGTAAGGCCGTCCTGAGCCAATGTGCTAAGTATGGAATGAAAGCAAAGTTTCCAGCCTGGGAAGCAGGGCCTCAAGGAAGTCTGCCAACTGACTGCCCTTCTTTAAAGCCAGTTGAGAAAATGTGGCAAGGCTGATGCAATCCGCTTACAACGAAATGTTTCTCTTCAGAATAGGAGATTGTGCTACCAAACGCCAGCAGCTCGTCTCCCTCAGAGTGCTCTTTCTGTGTAGACTAGGGAAAGACACCATGGTCCCCAGCTTAGAACGGCTCTTTTCCCAGTTGGTTTCATCTATGAAAGAGCCAAATAAGCTGTTCTCAAACAATCGGGCTGAACATTCCTGAATCCTTGGGGTAGGGCAGTTCTGAGCCAAAGTGCCCCCTAAGGAATGAAAGCAAAGTTTACTTGCCACAGGAAAGCACACCGAGGCCTGGTGTTTTTTCTAGGAAATTGGAGTGGGCTTGAAGGGTGAGGCCTACTGACTGCCCTCCTTTATAGCCACTTGTGAAAATGAGGCAAGGCTGATGCAACCTGCTTACAACGAAATGTTTCTCTTCAGGATAGGAGATTTTGCTACCAATCCCCAGCATCTCGTTTCACTCAGAGCGCTCTTTCTGTGTAGACTAGGGAAAGATACCATGGTCCCCAGCTTAGAACGGCTCTTTTCCCAGTTGGTTTCATCCATGAAAGAGCCAGAAGGGCTGATCTCAAGTAATCGGGCTGCACAACCCTGAATCCTTGGGGTAAGGCCGTCCTGAGCCAATGTGCTAACTAAGGAATGAAAGTAAATTTTCCAGCCTGGGAAGCAGGGCCTCAAGTAAGTCTGCCACCTGACTGCCCTTCTTTAAAGCCAGTTGAGAAAATGTGGCAAGGCTGATGCAACCCGCTTACAACGAAATGTTTCTCTTCAGAATAGGAGATTGTGCTACCAAACACCAGCAGCTCCTCTCCCTCAGAGTGCTGTTTCTGTGTAGACTAGGGTAAGACACCATGGTCCCCAGCTTAGAACGGCTCTTTTCCCAGTTGGTTTCAGCCATGAAAGAGCCAGAAGGGCTGATCTCAAGTAATCGGGCTGCACATCCCTGAATCCTTGGGGTAAGGCCGTCCTGAGCCAATGTGCTAACGAAGGAATGAAAGCAAAGTTTCCAGCCTGGGAAGCAGGGACTCAAGGAAGTCTGCCAACTGACTGCCCTTCTTTAAAGCCAGTTGAGAAAATGTGGCAAGGCTGATGCAACCCGCTTGCAAAGAAATGTTTCTCTTCAGAATAGGAGATTTTGCTACCAAACGCCAGCAGGTCCTCTCCCTCAGAGTGCAGTATCTGTGTAGACTGGGGAAAGACACCATTGTCCCCAGCTTAGAACGGCTCTTTTCCCAGTTGGTTTCATCCATGAAAGAGCCAGAAAAGCTGTTCTCAAACAATCGGGCTGAACATTCCAGAATCCTTGGGATAGGGCAGTTCTGAGCCAAAGTGCCCTCTAAGGAATGAAAGCAAAGTTTACTTGCCACAGGAAAGCACACCGAGGCCTGGTGTTTTCTCTAGGAAATTGGAGTGGGCTTGAAGGGTGAGGCCTACTGACTGCCCTCCTTTATAGCCACTTGTGAAAACGAGGCAAGGCTGATGCAACCTGCTTACAACGAAATGTTTCTCTTCAGGATTGGAGATTTGCTACCAAACGCCAGCAGCTCCTCTCCTTTAGTGTGCGCTTTCTGTGTAGACTAGGGAAAGACACCATGGTCCCCAGCTTAGAACGGCTCTTTTCCCAGTTGGTTTCATCCATGAAAGAGCCAGAAGGGCTGATCTCAAGTAATCGGGCTGCACAACCCTGAATCCTTGGGGGTAAGGCCGTCCTGAGCCAATGTGCTAACTAAGGAATGAAAGCAAAGATTCCAGCCTGGGAAGCAGGGCCTCAAGTAAGTCTGCCAACTGACTGCCTTTCTTTAAAGCCAGTTCAGAACATGTGACAAGGCTGCTGCAACCCGCTTACAACGAAATGTTTCTCTTCAGAATAGGAGATTGTGCTACCAAACGCCAGCAGCTCGTCTCCCTCAGAGTGCTGTTTCTGTTAGACTAGGGTAAGACACCATGGTGCCCAGCTTAGAACGGCTCTTTTCCCAGTTGGTTTCATCCATGAAAGAGCCAGAAAAGCTGTTCTCCAACAATCGGGCTGAACATTCCTGAATCCTTGGGGTAGGGCAGTTCTGAGCCAAAGTGCCCCGTAAGGAATGAAAGCAATGTTTACTTGCGACGGGAAAGCACACCGAGGCCTGGTGTTTTCTCTAGGAAATTGGAGTGGGCTTGAAGGGTGAGGCCTACTGACTGCCCTCCTTTATAGCCACTTGTGAAAATGAGGCAAGGCTGATGCAACCCGCTTACAACGAAATGTTTCTCTTCAGAATAGGAGATTTTGCTACCAAACGTCAGCATCTCGTTTCACTCAGAGCGCTCTTTCTGTGTAGACTAGGGAAAGACACCATGGTCCCCAGCTTAGAACGGCTCTTTTCCCAGTTGGTTTCATCCATGAAAGAGCCAGAAAAGCTGTTCTCAAACAATCGGGATGAACATTCCTGAATCCTTGGGGTAGGGCAGTTCTGAGCCAAAGTGCCCCCTAAGGAATGAAAGCAAAGTTTCCTTGCCACAGGAGACCATACCGAGGCCTGGTGTTTCCTCTATGAAATTGGAGTAGGTTTGAAGGGTGAGGACTACTGACTGCCCTCCTTTATACCCAGTTGAGAAAACGTGGCAAGGCTGATACAACCCGCTTACAACGAAATGTTTCTCTTCAGAATAGGAGATTTTGCTACCAAACGCCAGCAGCTCGTCTCACTCAGAGTGCTGTTTCTGTGTAGACTAGGGAAAGACACCATGGTCCCCAGCTTAGAACGGCTGTTTTCCCAGTTGGTTTCATCCATGAAAGAGCCAGAAGGGCTGATCTCAAGTAATCGGGCTGCACATCCCTGAATCCTTGGGGTAAGGCCGTCCTGAGCCAATGTGCTAAGTATGGAATGAAAGCAAAGTTTCCAGCCTGGGAAGCAGGGCCTCAAGGAAGTCTGCCAACTGACTGCCCTTCTTTAAAGCCAGTTGAGAAAATATGGCAAGGCTGATGCAATCCGCTTACAACGAAATGTTTCTCTTCAGAATAGGAGATTGTGCTACCAAACGCCAGCAGCTCGTCTCCCTCAGAGTGCTCTTTCTGTGTAGACTAGGGAAAGACACCATGGTCCCCAGCTTAGAACGGCTCTTTTCCCAGTTGGTTTCATCTATGAAAGAGCCAAATAAGCTGTTCTCAAACAATCGGGCTGAACATTCCTGAATCCTTGGGGTAGGGCAGTTCTGAGCCAAAGTGCCCCCTAAGGAATGAAAGCAAAGTTTACTTGCCACAGGAAAGCACACCGAGGCCTGGTGTTTTTTCTAGGAAATTGGAGTGGGCTTGAAGGGTGAGGCCTACTGACTGCCCTCCTTTATAGCCACTTGTGAAAATGAGGCAAGGCTGATGCAACCTGCTTACAACGAAATGTTTCTCTTCAGGATAGGAGATTTTGCTACCAATCCCCAGCATCTCGTTTCACTCAGAGCGCTCTTTCTGTGTAGACTAGGGAAAGATACCATGGTCCCCAGCTTAGAACGGCTCTTTTCCCAGTTGGTTTCATCCATGAAAGAGCCAGAAGGGCTGATCTCAAGTAATCGGGCTGCACAACCCTGAATCCTTGGGGTAAGGCCGTCCTGAGCCAATGTGCTAACTAAGGAATGAAAGTAAATTTTCCAGCCTGGGAAGCAGGGCCTCAAGTAAGTCTGCCACCTGACTGCCCTTCTTTAAAGCCAGTTGAGAAAATGTGGCAAGGCTGATGCAACCCGCTTACAACGAAATGTTTCTCTTCAGAATAGGAGATTGTGCTACCAAACACCAGCAGCTCCTCTCCCTCAGAGTGCTGTTTCTGTGTAGACTAGGGTAAGACACCATGGTCCCCAGCTTAGAACGGCTCTTTTCCCAGTTGGTTTCAGCCATGAAAGAGCCAGAAGGGCTGATCTCAAGTAATCGGGCTGCACATCCCTGAATCCTTGGGGTAAGGCCGTCCTGAGCCAATGTGCTAACGAAGGAATGAAAGCAAAGTTTCCAGCCTGGGAAGCAGGGACTCAAGGAAGTCTGCCAACTGACTGCCCTTCTTTAAAGCCAGTTGAGAAAATGTGGCAAGGCTGATGCAACCCGCTTGCAAAGAAATGTTTCTCTTCAGAATAGGAGATTTTGCTACCAAACGCCAGCAGGTCCTCTCCCTCAGAGTGCAGTATCTGTGTAGACTGGGGAAAGACACCATTGTCCCCAGCTTAGAACGGCTCTTTTCCCAGTTGGTTTCATCCATGAAAGAGCCAGAAAAGCTGTTCTCAAACAATCGGGCTGAACATTCCAGAATCCTTGGGATAGGGCAGTTCTGAGCCAAAGTGCCCTCTAAGGAATGAAAGCAAAGTTTACTTGCCACAGGAAAGCACACCGAGGCCTGGTGTTTTCTCTAGGAAATTGGAGTGGGCTTGAAGGGTGAGGCCTACTGACTGCCCTCCTTTATAGCCACTTGTGAAAACGAGGCAAGGCTGATGCAACCTGCTTACAACGAAATGTTTCTCTTCAGGATTGGAGATTTGCTACCAAACGCCAGCAGCTCCTCTCCTTTAGTGTGCGCTTTCTGTGTAGACTAGGGAAAGACACCATGGTCCCCAGCTTAGAACGGCTCTTTTCCCAGTTGGTTTCATCCATGAAAGAGCCAGAAGGGCTGATCTCAAGTAATCGGGCTGCACAACCCTGAATCCTTGGGGGTAAGGCCGTCCTGAGCCAATGTGCTAACTAAGGAATGAAAGCAAAGATTCCAGCCTGGGAAGCAGGGCCTCAAGTAAGTCTGCCAACTGACTGCCTTTCTTTAAAGCCAGTTCAGAACATGTGACAAGGCTGCTGCAACCCGCTTACAACGAAATGTTTCTCTTCAGAATAGGAGATTGTGCTACCAAACGCCAGCAGCTCGTCTCCCTCAGAGTGCTGTTTCTGTTAGACTAGGGTAAGACACCATGGTGCCCAGCTTAGAACGGCTCTTTTCCCAGTTGGTTTCATCCATGAAAGAGCCAGAAAAGCTGTTCTCCAACAATCGGGCTGAACATTCCTGAATCCTTGGGGTAGGGCAGTTCTGAGCCAAAGTGCCCCGTAAGGAATGAAAGCAATGTTTACTTGCGACGGGAAAGCACACCGAGGCCTGGTGTTTTCTCTAGGAAATTGGAGTGGGCTTGAAGGGTGAGGCCTACTGACTGCCCTCCTTTATAGCCACTTGTGAAAATGAGGCAAGGCTGATGCAACCCGCTTACAACGAAATGTTTCTCTTCAGAATAGGAGATTTTGCTACCAAACGTCAGCATCTCGTTTCACTCAGAGCGCTCTTTCTGTGTAGACTAGGGAAAGACACCATGGTCCCCAGCTTAGAACGGCTCTTTTCCCAGTTGGTTTCATCCATGAAAGAGCCAGAAAAGCTGTTCTCAAACAATCGGGATGAACATTCCTGAATCCTTGGGGTAGGGCAGTTCTGAGCCAAAGTGCCCCCTAAGGAATGAAAGCAAAGTTTCCTTGCCACAGGAGACCATACCGAGGCTTGGTGTTTCCTCTATGAAATTGGAGTAGGTTTGAAGGGTGAGGACTACTGACTGCCCTCCTTTATACCCAGTTGAGAAAACGTGGCAAGGCTGATACAACCCGCTTACAACGAAATGTTTCTCTTCAGAATAGGAGATTTTGCTACCAAACGCCAGCAGCTCGTCTCACTCAGAGTGCTGTTTCTGTGTAGACTAGGGAAAGACACCATGGTCCCCAGCTTAGAACGGCTGTTTTCCCAGTTGGTTTCATCCATGAAAGAGCCAGAAGGGCTGATCTCAAGTAATCGGGCTGCACATCCCTGAATCCTTGGGGTAAGGCCGTCCTGAGCCAATGTGCTAAGTATGGAATGAAAGCAAAGTTTCCAGCCTGGGAAGCAGGGCCTCAAGGAAGTCTGCCAACTGACTGCCCTTCTTTAAAGCCAGTTGAGAAAATGTGGCAAGGCTGATGCAATCCGCTTACAACGAAATGTTTCTCTTCAGAATAGGAGATTGTGCTACCAAACGCCAGCAGCTCGTCTCCCTCAGAGTGCTCTTTCTGTGTAGACTAGGGAAAGACACCATGGTCCCCAGCTTAGAACGGCTCTTTTCCCAGTTGGTTTCATCTATGAAAGAGCCAAATAAGCTGTTCTCAAACAATCGGGCTGAACATTCCTGAATCCTTGGGGTAGGGCAGTTCTGAGCCAAAGTGCCCCCTAAGGAATGAAAGCAAAGTTTACTTGCCACAGGAAAGCACACCGAGGCCTGGTGTTTTTTCTAGGAAATTGGAGTGGGCTTGAAGGGTGAGGCCTACTGACTGCCCTCCTTTATAGCCACTTGTGAAAATGAGGCAAGGCTGATGCAACCTGCTTACAACGAAATGTTTCTCTTCAGGATAGGAGATTTTGCTACCAATCCCCAGCATCTCGTTTCACTCAGAGCGCTCTTTCTGTGTAGACTAGGGAAAGATACCATGGTCCCCAGCTTAGAACGGCTCTTTTCCCAGTTGGTTTCATCCATGAAAGAGCCAGAAGGGCTGATCTCAAGTAATCGGGCTGCACAACCCTGAATCCTTGGGGTAAGGCCGTCCTGAGCCAATGTGCTAACTAAGGAATGAAAGTAAATTTTCCAGCCTGGGAAGCAGGGCCTCAAGTAAGTCTGCCACCTGACTGCCCTTCTTTAAAGCCAGTTGAGAAAATGTGGCAAGGCTGATGCAACCCGCTTACAACGAAATGTTTCTCTTCAGAATAGGAGATTGTGCTACCAAACACCAGCAGCTCCTCTCCCTCAGAGTGCTGTTTCTGTGTAGACTAGGGTAAGACACCATGGTCCCCAGCTTAGAACGGCTCTTTTCCCAGTTGGTTTCAGCCATGAAAGAGCCAGAAGGGCTGATCTCAAGTAATCGGGCTGCACATCCCTGAATCCTTGGGGTAAGGCCGTCCTGAGCCAATGTGCTAACGAAGGAATGAAAGCAAAGTTTCCAGCCTGGGAAGCAGGGACTCAAGGAAGTCTGCCAACTGACTGCCCTTCTTTAAAGCCAGTTGAGAAAATGTGGCAAGGCTGATGCAACCCGCTTGCAAAGAAATGTTTCTCTTCAGAATAGGAGATTTTGCTACCAAACGCCAGCAGGTCCTCTCCCTCAGAGTGCAGTATCTGTGTAGACTGGGGAAAGACACCATTGTCCCCAGCTTAGAACGGCTCTTTTCCCAGTTGGTTTCATCCATGAAAGAGCCAGAAAAGCTGTTCTCCAACAATCGGGCTGAACATTCCTGAATCCTTGGGGTAGGGCAGTTCTGAGCCAAAGTGCCCCGTAAGGAATGAAAGCAATGTTTACTTGCGACGGGAAAGCACACCGAGGCCTGGTGTTTTCTCTAGGAAATTGGAGTGGGCTTGAAGGGTGAGGCCTACTGACTGCCCTCCTTTATAGCCACTTGTGAAAACGAGGCAAGGCTGATGCAACCTGCTTACAACGAAATGTTTCTCTTCAGGATTGGAGATTTGCTACCAAACGCCAGCAGCTCCTCTCCTTTAGTGTGCGCTTTCTGTGTAGACTAGGGAAAGACACCATGGTCCCCAGCTTAGAACGGCTCTTTTCCCAGTTGGTTTCATCCATGAAAGAGCCAGAAGGGCTGATCTCAAGTAATCGGGCTGCACAACCCTGAATCCTTGGGGGTAAGGCCGTCCTGAGCCAATGTGCTAACTAAGGAATGAAAGCAAAGATTCCAGCCTGGGAAGCAGGGCCTCAAGTAAGTCTGCCAACTGACTGCCTTTCTTTAAAGCCAGTTCAGAACATGTGACAAGGCTGCTGCAACCCGCTTACAACGAAATGTTTCTCTTCAGAATAGGAGATTGTGCTACCAAACGCCAGCAGCTCGTCTCCCTCAGAGTGCTGTTTCTGTTAGACTAGGGTAAGACACCATGGTGCCCAGCTTAGAACGGCTCTTTTCCCAGATGATTTCATCCATGAAAGAGCCAGAAAAGCTGTTCTCCAACAATCGGGCTGAACATTCCTGAATCCTTGGGGTAGGGCAGTTCTGAGCCAAAGTGCCCCGTAAGGAATGAAAGCAATGTTTACTTGCGACGGGAAAGCACACCGAGGCCTGGTGTTTTCTCTAGGAAATTGGAGTGGGCTTGAAGGGTGAGGCCTACTGACTGCCCTCCTTTATAGCCACTTGTGAAAATGAGGCAAGGCTGATGCAACCCGCTTACAACGAAATGTTTCTCTTCAGAATAGGAGATTTTGCTACCAAACGTCAGCATCTCGTTTCACTCAGAGCGCTCTTTCTGTGTAGACTAGGGAAAGACACCATGGTCCCCAGCTTAGAACGGCTCTTTTCCCAGTTGGTTTCATCCATGAAAGAGCCAGAAAAGCTGTTCTCAAACAATCGGGATGAACATTCCTGAATCCTTGGGGTAGGGCAGTTCTGAGCCAAAGTGCCCCCTAAGGAATGAAAGCAAAGTTTCCTTGCCACAGGAGACCATACCGAGGCTTGGTGTTTCCTCTATGAAATTGGAGTAGGTTTGAAGGGTGAGGACTACTGACTGCCCTCCTTTATACCCAGTTGAGAAAACGTGGCAAGGCTGATACAACCCGCTTACAACGAAATGTTTCTCTTCAGAATAGGAGATTTTGCTACCAAACGCCAGCAGCTCGTCTCACTCAGAGTGCTGTTTCTGTGTAGACTAGGGAAAGACACCATGGTCCCCAGCTTAGAACGGCTGTTTTCCCAGTTGGTTTCATCCATGAAAGAGCCAGAAGGGCTGATCTCAAGTAATCGGGCTGCACATCCCTGAATCCTTGGGGTAAGGCCGTCCTGAGCCAATGTGCTAAGTATGGAATGAAAGCAAAGTTTCCAGCCTGGGAAGCAGGGCCTCAAGGAAGTCTGCCAACTGACTGCCCTTCTTTAAAGCCAGTTGAGAAAATGTGGCAAGGCTGATGCAATCCGCTTACAACGAAATGTTTCTCTTCAGAATAGGAGATTGTGCTACCAAACGCCAGCAGCTCGTCTCCCTCAGAGTGCTCTTTCTGTGTAGACTAGGGAAAGACACCATGGTCCCCAGCTTAGAACGGCTCTTTTCCCAGTTGGTTTCATCTATGAAAGAGCCAAATAAGCTGTTCTCAAACAATCGGGCTGAACATTCCTGAATCCTTGGGGTAGGGCAGTTCTGAGCCAAAGTGCCCCCTAAGGAATGAAAGCAAAGTTTACTTGCCACAGGAAAGCACACCGAGGCCTGGTGTTTTTTCTAGGAAATTGGAGTGGGCTTGAAGGGTGAGGCCTACTGACTGCCCTCCTTTATAGCCACTTGTGAAAATGAGGCAAGGCTGATGCAACCTGCTTACAACGAAATGTTTCTCTTCAGGATAGGAGATTTTGCTACCAATCCCCAGCATCTCGTTTCACTCAGAGCGCTCTTTCTGTGTAGACTAGGGAAAGATACCATGGTCCCCAGCTTAGAACGGCTCTTTTCCCAGTTGGTTTCATCCATGAAAGAGCCAGAAGGGCTGATCTCAAGTAATCGGGCTGCACAACCCTGAATCCTTGGGGTAAGGCCGTCCTGAGCCAATGTGCTAACTAAGGAATGAAAGTAAATTTTCCAGCCTGGGAAGCAGGGCCTCAAGTAAGTCTGCCACCTGACTGCCCTTCTTTAAAGCCAGTTGAGAAAATGTGGCAAGGCTGATGCAACCCGCTTACAACGAAATGTTTCTCTTCAGAATAGGAGATTGTGCTACCAAACACCAGCAGCTCCTCTCCCTCAGAGTGCTGTTTCTGTGTAGACTAGGGTAAGACACCATGGTCCCCAGCTTAGAACGGCTCTTTTCCCAGTTGGTTTCAGCCATGAAAGAGCCAGAAGGGCTGATCTCAAGTAATCGGGCTGCACATCCCTGAATCCTTGGGGTAAGGCCGTCCTGAGCCAATGTGCTAACGAAGGAATGAAAGCAAAGTTTCCAGCCTGGGAAGCAGGGACTCAAGGAAGTCTGCCAACTGACTGCCCTTCTTTAAAGCCAGTTGAGAAAATGTGGCAAGGCTGATGCAACCCGCTTGCAAAGAAATGTTTCTCTTCAGAATAGGAGATTTTGCTACCAAACGCCAGCAGGTCCTCTCCCTCAGAGTGCAGTATCTGTGTAGACTGGGGAAAGACACCATTGTCCCCAGCTTAGAACGGCTCTTTTCCCAGTTGGTTTCATCCATGAAAGAGCCAGAAAAGCTGTTCTCCAACAATCGGGCTGAACATTCCTGAATCCTTGGGGTAGGGCAGTTCTGAGCCAAAGTGCCCCGTAAGGAATGAAAGCAATGTTTACTTGCGACGGGAAAGCACACCGAGGCCTGGTGTTTTCTCTAGGAAATTGGAGTGGGCTTGAAGGGTGAGGCCTACTGACTGCCCTCCTTTATAGCCACTTGTGAAAACGAGGCAAGGCTGATGCAACCTGCTTACAACGAAATGTTTCTCTTCAGGATTGGAGATTTGCTACCAAACGCCAGCAGCTCCTCTCCTTTAGTGTGCGCTTTCTGTGTAGACTAGGGAAAGACACCATGGTCCCCAGCTTAGAACGGCTCTTTTCCCAGTTGGTTTCATCCATGAAAGAGCCAGAAGGGCTGATCTCAAGTAATCGGGCTGCACAACCCTGAATCCTTGGGGGTAAGGCCGTCCTGAGCCAATGTGCTAACTAAGGAATGAAAGCAAAGATTCCAGCCTGGGAAGCAGGGCCTCAAGTAAGTCTGCCAACTGACTGCCTTTCTTTAAAGCCAGTTCAGAACATGTGACAAGGCTGCTGCAACCCGCTTACAACGAAATGTTTCTCTTCAGAATAGGAGATTGTGCTACCAAACGCCAGCAGCTCGTCTCCCTCAGAGTGCTGTTTCTGTTAGACTAGGGTAAGACACCATGGTGCCCAGCTTAGAACGGCTCTTTTCCCAGATGATTTCATCCATGAAAGAGCCAGAAAAGCTGTTCTCCAACAATCGGGCTGAACATTCCTGAATCCTTGGGGTAGGGCAGTTCTGAGCCAAAGTGCCCCGTAAGGAATGAAAGCAATGTTTACTTGCGACGGGAAAGCACACCGAGGCCTGGTGTTTTCTCTAGGAAATTGGAGTGGGCTTGAAGGGTGAGGCCTACTGACTGCCCTCCTTTATAGCCACTTGTGAAAATGAGGCAAGGCTGATGCAACCCGCTTACAACGAAATGTTTCTCTTCAGAATAGGAGATTTTGCTACCAAACGTCAGCATCTCGTTTCACTCAGAGCGCTCTTTCTGTGTAGACTAGGGAAAGACACCATGGTCCCCAGCTTAGAACGGCTCTTTTCCCAGTTGGTTTCATCCATGAAAGAGCCAGAAAAGCTGTTCTCAAACAATCGGGATGAACATTCCTGAATCCTTGGGGTAGGGCAGTTCTGAGCCAAAGTGCCCCCTAAGGAATGAAAGCAAAGTTTCCTTGCCACAGGAGACCATACCGAGGCTTGGTGTTTCCTCTATGAAATTGGAGTAGGTTTGAAGGGTGAGGACTACTGACTGCCCTCCTTTATACCCAGTTGAGAAAACGTGGCAAGGCTGATACAACCCGCTTACAACGAAATGTTTCTCTTCAGAATAGGAGATTTTGCTACCAAACGCCAGCAGCTCGTCTCACTCAGAGTGCTGTTTCTGTGTAGACTAGGGAAAGACACCATGGTCCCCAGCTTAGAACGGCTGTTTTCCCAGTTGGTTTCATCCATGAAAGAGCCAGAAGGGCTGATCTCAAGTAATCGGGCTGCACATCCCTGAATCCTTGGGGTAAGGCCGTCCTGAGCCAATGTGCTAAGTATGGAATGAAAGCAAAGTTTCCAGCCTGGGAAGCAGGGCCTCAAGGAAGTCTGCCAACTGACTGCCCTTCTTTAAAGCCAGTTGAGAAAATGTGGCAAGGCTGATGCAATCCGCTTACAACGAAATGTTTCTCTTCAGAATAGGAGATTGTGCTACCAAACGCCAGCAGCTCGTCTCCCTCAGAGTGCTCTTTCTGTGTAGACTAGGGAAAGACACCATGGTCCCCAGCTTAGAACGGCTCTTTTCCCAGTTGGTTTCATCTATGAAAGAGCCAAATAAGCTGTTCTCAAACAATCGGGCTGAACATTCCTGAATCCTTGGGGTAGGGCAGTTCTGAGCCAAAGTGCCCCCTAAGGAATGAAAGCAAAGTTTACTTGCCACAGGAAAGCACACCGAGGCCTGGTGTTTTTTCTAGGAAATTGGAGTGGGCTTGAAGGGTGAGGCCTACTGACTGCCCTCCTTTATAGCCACTTGTGAAAATGAGGCAAGGCTGATGCAACCTGCTTACAACGAAATGTTTCTCTTCAGGATAGGAGATTTTGCTACCAATCCCCAGCATCTCGTTTCACTCAGAGCGCTCTTTCTGTGTAGACTAGGGAAAGATACCATGGTCCCCAGCTTAGAACGGCTCTTTTCCCAGTTGGTTTCATCCATGAAAGAGCCAGAAGGGCTGATCTCAAGTAATCGGGCTGCACAACCCTGAATCCTTGGGGTAAGGCCGTCCTGAGCCAATGTGCTAACTAAGGAATGAAAGTAAATTTTCCAGCCTGGGAAGCAGGGCCTCAAGTAAGTCTGCCACCTGACTGCCCTTCTTTAAAGCCAGTTGAGAAAATGTGGCAAGGCTGATGCAACCCGCTTACAACGAAATGTTTCTCTTCAGAATAGGAGATTGTGCTACCAAACACCAGCAGCTCCTCTCCCTCAGAGTGCTGTTTCTGTGTAGACTAGGGTAAGACACCATGGTCCCCAGCTTAGAACGGCTCTTTTCCCAGTTGGTTTCAGCCATGAAAGAGCCAGAAGGGCTGATCTCAAGTAATCGGGCTGCACATCCCTGAATCCTTGGGGTAAGGCCGTCCTGAGCCAATGTGCTAACGAAGGAATGAAAGCAAAGTTTCCAGCCTGGGAAGCAGGGACTCAAGGAAGTCTGCCAACTGACTGCCCTTCTTTAAAGCCAGTTGAGAAAATGTGGCAAGGCTGATGCAACCCGCTTGCAAAGAAATGTTTCTCTTCAGAATAGGAGATTTTGCTACCAAACGCCAGCAGGTCCTCTCCCTCAGAGTGCAGTATCTGTGTAGACTGGGGAAAGACACCATTGTCCCCAGCTTAGAACGGCTCTTTTCCCAGTTGGTTTCATCCATGAAAGAGCCAGAAAAGCTGTTCTCCAACAATCGGGCTGAACATTCCTGAATCCTTGGGGTAGGGCAGTTCTGAGCCAAAGTGCCCCGTAAGGAATGAAAGCAATGTTTACTTGCGACGGGAAAGCACACCGAGGCCTGGTGTTTTCTCTAGGAAATTGGAGTGGGCTTGAAGGGTGAGGCCTACTGACTGCCCTCCTTTATAGCCACTTGTGAAAACGAGGCAAGGCTGATGCAACCTGCTTACAACGAAATGTTTCTCTTCAGGATTGGAGATTTGCTACCAAACGCCAGCAGCTCCTCTCCTTTAGTGTGCGCTTTCTGTGTAGACTAGGGAAAGACACCATGGTCCCCAGCTTAGAACGGCTCTTTTCCCAGTTGGTTTCATCCATGAAAGAGCCAGAAGGGCTGATCTCAAGTAATCGGGCTGCACAACCCTGAATCCTTGGGGGTAAGGCCGTCCTGAGCCAATGTGCTAACTAAGGAATGAAAGCAAAGATTCCAGCCTGGGAAGCAGGGCCTCAAGTAAGTCTGCCAACTGACTGCCTTTCTTTAAAGCCAGTTCAGAACATGTGACAAGGCTGATGCAACCCGCTTACAACGAAATGTTTCTCTTCAGAATAGGAGATTGTGCTACCAAACGCCAGCAGCTCGTCTCCCTCAGAGTGCTGTTTCTGTTAGACTAGGGTAAGACACCATGGTGCCCAGCTTAGAACGGCTCTTTTCCCAGTTGGTTTCATCCATGAAAGAGCCAGAAAAGCTGTTCTCCAACAATCGGGCTGAACATTCCTGAATCCTTGGGGTAGGGCAGTTCTGAGCCAAAGTGCCCCGTAAGGAATGAAAGCAATGTTTACTTGCGACGGGAAAGCACACCGAGGCCTGGTGTTTTCTCTAGGAAATTGGAGTGGGCTTGAAGGGTGAGGCCTACTGACTGCCCTCCTTTATAGCCACTTGTGAAAATGAGGCAAGGCTGATGCAACCCGCTTACAACGAAATGTTTCTCTTCAGAATAGGAGATTTTGCTACCAAACGTCAGCATCTCGTTTCACTCAGAGCGCTCTTTCTGTGTAGACTAGGGAAAGACACCATGGTCCCCAGCTTAGAACGGCTCTTTTCCCAGTTGGTTTCATCCATGAAAGAGCCAGAAAAGCTGTTCTCAAACAATCGGGATGAACATTCCTGAATCCTTGGGGTAGGGCAGTTCTGAGCCAAAGTGCCCCCTAAGGAATGAAAGCAAAGTTTCCTTGCCACAGGAGACCATACCGAGGCTTGGTGTTTCCTCTATGAAATTGGAGTAGGTGTGAAGGGTGAGGACTACTGACTGCCCTCCTTTATACCCAGTTGAGAAAACGTGGCAAGGCTGATACAACCCGCTTACAACGAAATGTTTCTCTTCAGAATAGGAGATTTTGCTACCAAACGCCAGCAGCTCGTCTCACTCAGAGTGCTGTTTCTGTGTAGACTAGGGAAAGACACCATGGTCCCCAGCTTAGAACGGCTGTTTTCCCAGTTGGTTTCATCCATGAAAGAGCCAGAAGGGCTGATCTCAAGTAATCGGGCTGCACATCCCTGAATCCTTGGGGTAAGGCCGTCCTGAGCCAATGTGCTAAGTATGGAATGAAAGCAAAGTTTCCAGCCTGGGAAGCAGGGCCTCAAGGAAGTCTGCCAACTGACTGCCCTTCTTTAAAGCCAGTTGAGAAAATGTGGCAAGGCTGATGCAATCCGCTTACAACGAAATGTTTCTCTTCAGAATAGGAGATTGTGCTACCAAACGCCAGCAGCTCGTCTCCCTCAGAGTGCTCTTTCTGTGTAGACTAGGGAAAGACACCATGGTCCCCAGCTTAGAACGGCTCTTTTCCCAGTTGGTTTCATCTATGAAAGAGCCAAATAAGCTGTTCTCAAACAATCGGGCTGAACATTCCTGAATCCTTGGGGTAGGGCAGTTCTGAGCCAAAGTGCCCCCTAAGGAATGAAAGCAAAGTTTACTTGCCACAGGAAAGCACACCGAGGCCTGGTGTTTTTTCTAGGAAATTGGAGTGGGCTTGAAGGGTGAGGCCTACTGACTGCCCTCCTTTATAGCCACTTGTGAAAATGAGGCAAGGCTGATGCAACCTGCTTACAACGAAATGTTTCTCTTCAGGATAGGAGATTTTGCTACCAATCCCCAGCATCTCGTTTCACTCAGAGCGCTCTTTCTGTGTAGACTAGGGAAAGATACCATGGTCCCCAGCTTAGAACGGCTCTTTTCCCAGTTGGTTTCATCCATGAAAGAGCCAGAAGGGCTGATCTCAAGTAATCGGGCTGCACAACCCTGAATCCTTGGGGTAAGGCCGTCCTGAGCCAATGTGCTAACTAAGGAATGAAAGTAAATTTTCCAGCCTGGGAAGCAGGGCCTCAAGTAAGTCTGCCACCTGACTGCCCTTCTTTAAAGCCAGTTGAGAAAATGTGGCAAGGCTGATGCAACCCGCTTACAACGAAATGTTTCTCTTCAGAATAGGAGATTGTGCTACCAAACACCAGCAGCTCCTCTCCCTCAGAGTGCTGTTTCTGTGTAGACTAGGGTAAGACACCATGGTCCCCAGCTTAGAACGGCTCTTTTCCCAGTTGGTTTCAGCCATGAAAGAGCCAGAAGGGCTGATCTCAAGTAATCGGGCTGCACATCCCTGAATCCTTGGGGTAAGGCCGTCCTGAGCCAATGTGCTAACGAAGGAATGAAAGCAAAGTTTCCAGCCTGGGAAGCAGGGACTCAAGGAAGTCTGCCAACTGACTGCCCTTCTTTAAAGCCAGTTGAGAAAATGTGGCAAGGCTGATGCAACCCGCTTGCAAAGAAATGTTTCTCTTCAGAATAGGAGATTTTGCTACCAAACGCCAGCAGGTCCTCTCCCTCAGAGTGCAGTATCTGTGTAGACTGGGGAAAGACACCATTGTCCCCAGCTTAGAACGGCTCTTTTCCCAGTTGGTTTCATCCATGAAAGAGCCAGAAAAGCTGTTCTCAAACAATCGGGCTGAACATTCCAGAATCCTTGGGATAGGGCAGTTCTGAGCCAAAGTGCCCTCTAAGGAATGAAAGCAAAGTTTACTTGCCACAGGAAAGCACACCGAGGCCTGGTGTTTTCTCTAGGAAATTGGAGTGGGCTTGAAGGGTGAGGCCTACTGACTGCCCTCCTTTATAGCCACTTGTGAAAACGAGGCAAGGCTGATGCAACCTGCTTACAACGAAATGTTTCTCTTCAGGATTGGAGATTTGCTACCAAACGCCAGCAGCTCCTCTCCTTTAGTGTGCGCTTTCTGTGTAGACTAGGGAAAGACACCATGGTCCCCAGCTTAGAACGGCTCTTTTCCCAGTTGGTTTCATCCATGAAAGAGCCAGAAGGGCTGATCTCAAGTAATCGGGCTGCACAACCCTGAATCCTTGGGGGTAAGGCCGTCCTGAGCCAATGTGCTAACTAAGGAATGAAAGCAAAGATTCCAGCCTGGGAAGCAGGGCCTCAAGTAAGTCTGCCAACTGACTGCCTTTCTTTAAAGCCAGTTCAGAACATGTGACAAGGCTGATGCAACCCGCTTACAACGAAATGTTTCTCTTCAGAATAGGAGATTGTGCTACCAAACGCCAGCAGCTCGTCTCCCTCAGAGTGCTGTTTCTGTTAGACTAGGGTAAGACACCATGGTGCCCAGCTTAGAACGGCTCTTTTCCCAGTTGGTTTCATCCATGAAAGAGCCAGAAAAGCTGTTCTCCAACAATCGGGCTGAACATTCCTGAATCCTTGGGGTAGGGCAGTTCTGAGCCAAAGTGCCCCGTAAGGAATGAAAGCAATGTTTACTTGCGACGGGAAAGCACACCGAGGCCTGGTGTTTTCTCTAGGAAATTGGAGTGGGCTTGAAGGGTGAGGCCTACTGACTGCCCTCCTTTATAGCCACTTGTGAAAATGAGGCAAGGCTGATGCAACCCGCTTACAACGAAATGTTTCTCTTCAGAATAGGAGATTTTGCTACCAAACGTCAGCATCTCGTTTCACTCAGAGCGCTCTTTCTGTGTAGACTAGGGAAAGACACCATGGTCCCCAGCTTAGAACGGCTCTTTTCCCAGTTGGTTTCATCCATGAAAGAGCCAGAAAAGCTGTTCTCAAACAATCGGGATGAACATTCCTGAATCCTTGGGGTAGGGCAGTTCTGAGCCAAAGTGCCCCCTAAGGAATGAAAGCAAAGTTTCCTTGCCACAGGAGACCATACCGAGGCCTGGTGTTTCCTCTATGAAATTGGAGTAGGTTTGAAGGGTGAGGACTACTGACTGCCCTCCTTTATACCCAGTTGAGAAAACGTGGCAAGGCTGATACAACCCGCTTACAACGAAATGTTTCTCTTCAGAATAGGAGATTTTGCTACCAAACGCCAGCAGCTCGTCTCACTCAGAGTGCTGTTTCTGTGTAGACTAGGGAAAGACACCATGGTCCCCAGCTTAGAACGGCTGTTTTCCCAGTTGGTTTCATCCATGAAAGAGCCAGAAGGGCTGATCTCAAGTAATCGGGCTGCACATCCCTGAATCCTTGGGGTAAGGCCGTCCTGAGCCAATGTGCTAAGTATGGAATGAAAGCAAAGTTTCCAGCCTGGGAAGCAGGGCCTCAAGGAAGTCTGCCAACTGACTGCCCTTCTTTAAAGCCAGTTGAGAAAATGTGGCAAGGCTGATGCAATCCGCTTACAACGAAATGTTTCTCTTCAGAATAGGAGATTGTGCTACCAAACGCCAGCAGCTCGTCTCCCTCAGAGTGCTCTTTCTGTGTAGACTAGGGAAAGACACCATGGTCCCCAGCTTAGAACGGCTCTTTTCCCAGTTGGTTTCATCTATGAAAGAGCCAAATAAGCTGTTCTCAAACAATCGGGCTGAACATTCCTGAATCCTTGGGGTAGGGCAGTTCTGAGCCAAAGTGCCCCCTAAGGAATGAAAGCAAAGTTTACTTGCCACAGGAAAGCACACCGAGGCCTGGTGTTTTTTCTAGGAAATTGGAGTGGGCTTGAAGGGTGAGGCCTACTGACTGCCCTCCTTTATAGCCACTTGTGAAAATGAGGCAAGGCTGATGCAACCTGCTTACAACGAAATGTTTCTCTTCAGGATAGGAGATTTTGCTACCAATCCCCAGCATCTCGTTTCACTCAGAGCGCTCTTTCTGTGTAGACTAGGGAAAGATACCATGGTCCCCAGCTTAGAACGGCTCTTTTCCCAGTTGGTTTCATCCATGAAAGAGCCAGAAGGGCTGATCTCAAGTAATCGGGCTGCACAACCCTGAATCCTTGGGGTAAGGCCGTCCTGAGCCAATGTGCTAACTAAGGAATGAAAGTAAATTTTCCAGCCTGGGAAGCAGGGCCTCAAGTAAGTCTGCCACCTGACTGCCCTTCTTTAAAGCCAGTTGAGAAAATGTGGCAAGGCTGATGCAACCCGCTTACAACGAAATGTTTCTCTTCAGAATAGGAGATTGTGCTACCAAACACCAGCAGCTCCTCTCCCTCAGAGTGCTGTTTCTGTGTAGACTAGGGTAAGACACCATGGTCCCCAGCTTAGAACGGCTCTTTTCCCAGTTGGTTTCAGCCATGAAAGAGCCAGAAGGGCTGATCTCAAGTAATCGGGCTGCACATCCCTGAATCCTTGGGGTAAGGCCGTCCTGAGCCAATGTGCTAACGAAGGAATGAAAGCAAAGTTTCCAGCCTGGGAAGCAGGGACTCAAGGAAGTCTGCCAACTGACTGCCCTTCTTTAAAGCCAGTTGAGAAAATGTGGCAAGGCTGATGCAACCCGCTTGCAAAGAAATGTTTCTCTTCAGAATAGGAGATTTTGCTACCAAACGCCAGCAGGTCCTCTCCCTCAGAGTGCAGTATCTGTGTAGACTGGGGAAAGACACCATTGTCCCCAGCTTAGAACGGCTCTTTTCCCAGTTGGTTTCATCCATGAAAGAGCCAGAAAAGCTGTTCTCAAACAATCGGGCTGAACATTCCAGAATCCTTGGGATAGGGCAGTTCTGAGCCAAAGTGCCCTCTAAGGAATGAAAGCAAAGTTTACTTGCCACAGGAAAGCACACCGAGGCCTGGTGTTTTCTCTAGGAAATTGGAGTGGGCTTGAAGGGTGAGGCCTACTGACTGCCCTCCTTTATAGCCACTTGTGAAAACGAGGCAAGGCTGATGCAACCTGCTTACAACGAAATGTTTCTCTTCAGGATTGGAGATTTGCTACCAAACGCCAGCAGCTCCTCTCCTTTAGTGTGCGCTTTCTGTGTAGACTAGGGAAAGACACCATGGTCCCCAGCTTAGAACGGCTCTTTTCCCAGTTGGTTTCATCCATGAAAGAGCCAGAAGGGCTGATCTCAAGTAATCGGGCTGCACAACCCTGAATCCTTGGGGGTAAGGCCGTCCTGAGCCAATGTGCTAACTAAGGAATGAAAGCAAAGATTCCAGCCTGGGAAGCAGGGCCTCAAGTAAGTCTGCCAACTGACTGCCTTTCTTTAAAGCCAGTTCAGAACATGTGACAAGGCTGATGCAACCCGCTTACAACGAAATGTTTCTCTTCAGAATAGGAGATTGTGCTACCAAACGCCAGCAGCTCGTCTCCCTCAGAGTGCTGTTTCTGTTAGACTAGGGTAAGACACCATGGTGCCCAGCTTAGAACGGCTCTTTTCCCAGTTGGTTTCATCCATGAAAGAGCCAGAAAAGCTGTTCTCCAACAATCGGGCTGAACATTCCTGAATCCTTGGGGTAGGGCAGTTCTGAGCCAAAGTGCCCCGTAAGGAATGAAAGCAATGTTTACTTGCGACGGGAAAGCACACCGAGGCCTGGTGTTTTCTCTAGGAAATTGGAGTGGGCTTGAAGGGTGAGGCCTACTGACTGCCCTCCTTTATAGCCACTTGTGAAAATGAGGCAAGGCTGATGCAACCCGCTTACAACGAAATGTTTCTCTTCAGAATAGGAGATTTTGCTACCAAACGTCAGCATCTCGTTTCACTCAGAGCGCTCTTTCTGTGTAGACTAGGGAAAGACACCATGGTCCCCAGCTTAGAACGGCTCTTTTCCCAGTTGGTTTCATCCATGAAAGAGCCAGAAAAGCTGTTCTCAAACAATCGGGATGAACATTCCTGAATCCTTGGGGTAGGGCAGTTCTGAGCCAAAGTGCCCCCTAAGGAATGAAAGCAAAGTTTCCTTGCCACAGGAGACCATACCGAGGCTTGGTGTTTCCTCTATGAAATTGGAGTAGGTTTGAAGGGTGAGGACTACTGACTGCCCTCCTTTATACCCAGTTGAGAAAACGTGGCAAGGCTGATACAACCCGCTTACAACGAAATGTTTCTCTTCAGAATAGGAGATTTTGCTACCAAACGCCAGCAGCTCGTCTCACTCAGAGTGCTGTTTCTGTGTAGACTAGGGAAAGACACCATGGTCCCCAGCTTAGAACGGCTGTTTTCCCAGTTGGTTTCATCCATGAAAGAGCCAGAAGGGCTGATCTCAAGTAATCGGGCTGCACATCCCTGAATCCTTGGGGTAAGGCCGTCCTGAGCCAATGTGCTAAGTATGGAATGAAAGCAAAGTTTCCAGCCTGGGAAGCAGGGCCTCAAGGAAGTCTGCCAACTGACTGCCCTTCTTTAAAGCCAGTTGAGAAAATGTGGCAAGGCTGATGCAATCCGCTTACAACGAAATGTTTCTCTTCAGAATAGGAGATTGTGCTACCAAACGCCAGCAGCTCGTCTCCCTCAGAGTGCTCTTTCTGTGTAGACTAGGGAAAGACACCATGGTCCCCAGCTTAGAACGGCTCTTTTCCCAGTTGGTTTCATCTATGAAAGAGCCAAATAAGCTGTTCTCAAACAATCGGGCTGAACATTCCTGAATCCTTGGGGTAGGGCAGTTCTGAGCCAAAGTGCCCCCTAAGGAATGAAAGCAAAGTTTACTTGCCACAGGAAAGCACACCGAGGCCTGGTGTTTTTTCTAGGAAATTGGAGTGGGCTTGAAGGGTGAGGCCTACTGACTGCCCTCCTTTATAGCCACTTGTGAAAATGAGGCAAGGCTGATGCAACCTGCTTACAACGAAATGTTTCTCTTCAGGATAGGAGATTTTGCTACCAATCCCCAGCATCTCGTTTCACTCAGAGCGCTCTTTCTGTGTAGACTAGGGAAAGATACCATGGTCCCCAGCTTAGAACGGCTCTTTTCCCAGTTGGTTTCATCCATGAAAGAGCCAGAAGGGCTGATCTCAAGTAATCGGGCTGCACAACCCTGAATCCTTGGGGTAAGGCCGTCCTGAGCCAATGTGCTAACTAAGGAATGAAAGTAAATTTTCCAGCCTGGGAAGCAGGGCCTCAAGTAAGTCTGCCACCTGACTGCCCTTCTTTAAAGCCAGTTGAGAAAATGTGGCAAGGCTGATGCAACCCGCTTACAACGAAATGTTTCTCTTCAGAATAGGAGATTGTGCTACCAAACACCAGCAGCTCCTCTCCCTCAGAGTGCTGTTTCTGTGTAGACTAGGGTAAGACACCATGGTCCCCAGCTTAGAACGGCTCTTTTCCCAGTTGGTTTCAGCCATGAAAGAGCCAGAAGGGCTGATCTCAAGTAATCGGGCTGCACATCCCTGAATCCTTGGGGTAAGGCCGTCCTGAGCCAATGTGCTAACGAAGGAATGAAAGCAAAGTTTCCAGCCTGGGAAGCAGGGACTCAAGGAAGTCTGCCAACTGACTGCCCTTCTTTAAAGCCAGTTGAGAAAATGTGGCAAGGCTGATGCAACCCGCTTGCAAAGAAATGTTTCTCTTCAGAATAGGAGATTTTGCTACCAAACGCCAGCAGGTCCTCTCCCTCAGAGTGCAGTATCTGTGTAGACTGGGGAAAGACACCATTGTCCCCAGCTTAGAACGGCTCTTTTCCCAGTTGGTTTCATCCATGAAAGAGCCAGAAAAGCTGTTCTCAAACAATCGGGCTGAACATTCCAGAATCCTTGGGATAGGGCAGTTCTGAGCCAAAGTGCCCTCTAAGGAATGAAAGCAAAGTTTACTTGCCACAGGAAAGCACACCGAGGCCTGGTGTTTTCTCTAGGAAATTGGAGTGGGCTTGAAGGGTGAGGCCTACTGACTGCCCTCCTTTATAGCCACTTGTGAAAACGAGGCAAGGCTGATGCAACCTGCTTACAACGAAATGTTTCTCTTCAGGATTGGAGATTTGCTACCAAACGCCAGCAGCTCCTCTCCTTTAGTGTGCGCTTTCTGTGTAGACTAGGGAAAGACACCATGGTCCCCAGCTTAGAACGGCTCTTTTCCCAGTTGGTTTCATCCATGAAAGAGCCAGAAGGGCTGATCTCAAGTAATCGGGCTGCACAACCCTGAATCCTTGGGGGTAAGGCCGTCCTGAGCCAATGTGCTAACTAAGGAATGAAAGCAAAGATTCCAGCCTGGGAAGCAGGGCCTCAAGTAAGTCTGCCAACTGACTGCCTTTCTTTAAAGCCAGTTCAGAACATGTGACAAGGCTGCTGCAACCCGCTTACAACGAAATGTTTCTCTTCAGAATAGGAGATTGTGCTACCAAACGCCAGCAGCTCGTCTCCCTCAGAGTGCTGTTTCTGTTAGACTAGGGTAAGACACCATGGTGCCCAGCTTAGAACGGCTCTTTTCCCAGTTGGTTTCATCCATGAAAGAGCCAGAAAAGCTGTTCTCCAACAATCGGGCTGAACATTCCTGAATCCTTGGGGTAGGGCAGTTCTGAGCCAAAGTGCCCCGTAAGGAATGAAAGCAATGTTTACTTGCGACGGGAAAGCACACCGAGGCCTGGTGTTTTCTCTAGGAAATTGGAGTGGGCTTGAAGGGTGAGGCCTACTGACTGCCCTCCTTTATAGCCACTTGTGAAAATGAGGCAAGGCTGATGCAACCCGCTTACAACGAAATGTTTCTCTTCAGAATAGGAGATTTTGCTACCAAACGTCAGCATCTCGTTTCACTCAGAGCGCTCTTTCTGTGTAGACTAGGGAAAGACACCATGGTCCCCAGCTTAGAACGGCTCTTTTCCCAGTTGGTTTCATCCATGAAAGAGCCAGAAAAGCTGTTCTCAAACAATCGGGATGAACATTCCTGAATCCTTGGGGTAGGGCAGTTCTGAGCCAAAGTGCCCCCTAAGGAATGAAAGCAAAGTTTCCTTGCCACAGGAGACCATACCGAGGCTTGGTGTTTCCTCTATGAAATTGGAGTAGGTTTGAAGGGTGAGGACTACTGACTGCCCTCCTTTATACCCAGTTGAGAAAACGTGGCAAGGCTGATACAACCCGCTTACAACGAAATGTTTCTCTTCAGAATAGGAGATTTTGCTACCAAACGCCAGCAGCTCGTCTCACTCAGAGTGCTGTTTCTGTGTAGACTAGGGAAAGACACCATGGTCCCCAGCTTAGAACGGCTGTTTTCCCAGTTGGTTTCATCCATGAAAGAGCCAGAAGGGCTGATCTCAAGTAATCGGGCTGCACATCCCTGAATCCTTGGGGTAAGGCCGTCCTGAGCCAATGTGCTAAGTATGGAATGAAAGCAAAGTTTCCAGCCTGGGAAGCAGGGCCTCAAGGAAGTCTGCCAAGTGACTGCCCTTCTTTAAAGCCAGTTGAGAAAATGTGGCAAGGCTGATGCAATCCGCTTACAACGAAATGTTTCTCTTCAGAATAGGAGATTGTGCTACCAAACGCCAGCAGCTCGTCTCCCTCAGAGTGCTCTTTCTGTGTAGACTAGGGAAAGACACCATGGTCCCCAGCTTAGAACGGCTCTTTTCCCAGTTGGTTTCATCTATGAAAGAGCCAAATAAGCTGTTCTCAAACAATCGGGCTGAACATTCCTGAATCCTTGGGGTAGGGCAGTTCTGAGCCAAAGTGCCCCCTAAGGAATGAAAGCAAAGTTTACTTGCCACAGGAAAGCACACCGAGGCCTGGTGTTTTTTCTAGGAAATTGGAGTGGGCTTGAAGGGTGAGGCCTACTGACTGCCCTCCTTTATAGCCACTTGTGAAAATGAGGCAAGGCTGATGCAACCTGCTTACAACGAAATGTTTCTCTTCAGGATAGGAGATTTTGCTACCAATCCCCAGCATCTCGTTTCACTCAGAGCGCTCTTTCTGTGTAGACTAGGGAAAGATACCATGGTCCCCAGCTTAGAACGGCTCTTTTCCCAGTTGGTTTCATCCATGAAAGAGCCAGAAGGGCTGATCTCAAGTAATCGGGCTGCACAACCCTGAATCCTTGGGGTAAGGCCGTCCTGAGCCAATGTGCTAACTAAGGAATGAAAGTAAATTTTCCAGCCTGGGAAGCAGGGCCTCAAGTAAGTCTGCCACCTGACTGCCCTTCTTTAAAGCCAGTTGAGAAAATGTGGCAAGGCTGATGCAACCCGCTTACAACGAAATGTTTCTCTTCAGAATAGGAGATTGTGCTACCAAACACCAGCAGCTCCTCTCCCTCAGAGTGCTGTTTCTGTGTAGACTAGGGTAAGACACCATGGTCCCCAGCTTAGAACGGCTCTTTTCCCAGTTGGTTTCAGCCATGAAAGAGCCAGAAGGGCTGATCTCAAGTAATCGGGCTGCACATCCCTGAATCCTTGGGGTAAGGCCGTCCTGAGCCAATGTGCTAACGAAGGAATGAAAGCAAAGTTTCCAGCCTGGGAAGCAGGGCCTCAAGGAAGTCTGCCAACTGACTGCCCTTCTTTAAAGCCAGTTGAGAAAATGTGGCAAGGCTGATGCAACCCGCTTGCAAAGAAATGTTTCTCTTCAGAATAGGAGATTTTGCTACCAAACGCCAGCAGGTCCTCTCCCTCAGAGTGCAGTATCTGTGTAGACTGGGGAAAGACACCATTGTCCCCAGCTTAGAACGGCTCTTTTCCCAGTTGGTTTCATCCATGAAAGAGCCAGAAAAGCTGTTCTCAAACAATCGGGCTGAACATTCCAGAATCCTTGGGATAGGGCAGTTCTGAGCCAAAGTGCCCTCTAAGGAATGAAAGCAAAGTTTACTTGCCACAGGAAAGCACACCGAGGCCTGGTGTTTTCTCTAGGAAATTGGAGTGGGCTTGAAGGGTGAGGCCTACTGACTGCCCTCCTTTATAGCCACTTGTGAAAACGAGGCAAGGCTGATGCAACCTGCTTACAACGAAATGTTTCTCTTCAGGATTGGAGATTTGCTACCAAACGCCAGCAGCTCCTCTCCTTTAGTGTGCGCTTTCTGTGTAGACTAGGGAAAGACACCATGGTCCCCAGCTTAGAACGGCTCTTTTCCCAGTTGGTTTCATCCATGAAAGAGCCAGAAGGGCTGATCTCAAGTAATCGGGCTGCACAACCCTGAATCCTTGGGGGTAAGGCCGTCCTGAGCCAATGTGCTAACTAAGGAATGAAAGCAAAGATTCCAGCCTGGGAAGCAGGGCCTCAAGTAAGTCTGCCAACTGACTGCCTTTCTTTAAAGCCAGTTCAGAACATGTGACAAGGCTGATGCAACCCGCTTACAACGAAATGTTTCTCTTCAGAATAGGAGATTGTGCTACCAAACGCCAGCAGCTCGTCTCCCTCAGAGTGCTGTTTCTGTTAGACTAGGGTAAGACACCATGGTGCCCAGCTTAGAACGGCTCTTTTCCCAGTTGGTTTCATCCATGAAAGAGCCAGAAAAGCTGTTCTCCAACAATCGGGCTGAACATTCCTGAATCCTTGGGGTAGGGCAGTTCTGAGCCAAAGTGCCCCGTAAGGAATGAAAGCAATGTTTACTTGCGACGGGAAAGCACACCGAGGCCTGGTGTTTTCTCTAGGAAATTGGAGTGGGCTTGAAGGGTGAGGCCTACTGACTGCCCTCCTTTATAGCCACTTGTGAAAATGAGGCAAGGCTGATGCAACCCGCTTACAACGAAATGTTTCTCTTCAGAATAGGAGATTTTGCTACCAAACGTCAGCATCTCGTTTCACTCAGAGCGCTCTTTCTGTGTAGACTAGGGAAAGACACCATGGTCCCCAGCTTAGAACGGCTCTTTTCCCAGTTGGTTTCATCCATGAAAGAGCCAGAAAAGCTGTTCTCAAACAATCGGGATGAACATTCCTGAATCCTTGGGGTAGGGCAGTTCTGAGCCAAAGTGCCCCCTAAGGAATGAAAGCAAAGTTTCCTTGCCACAGGAGACCATACCGAGGCTTGGTGTTTCCTCTATGAAATTGGAGTAGGTTTGAAGGGTGAGGACTACTGACTGCCCTCCTTTATACCCAGTTGAGAAAACGTGGCAAGGCTGATACAACCCGCTTACAACGAAATGTTTCTCTTCAGAATAGGAGATTTTGCTACCAAACGCCAGCAGCTCGTCTCACTCAGAGTGCTGTTTCTGTGTAGACTAGGGAAAGACACCATGGTCCCCAGCTTAGAACGGCTGTTTTCCCAGTTGGTTTCATCCATGAAAGAGCCAGAAGGGCTGATCTCAAGTAATCGGGCTGCACATCCCTGAATCCTTGGGGTAAGGCCGTCCTGAGCCAATGTGCTAAGTATGGAATGAAAGCAAAGTTTCCAGCCTGGGAAGCAGGGCCTCAAGGAAGTCTGCCAACTGACTGCCCTTCTTTAAAGCCAGTTGAGAAAATGTGGCAAGGCTGATGCAATCCGCTTACAACGAAATGTTTCTCTTCAGAATAGGAGATTGTGCTACCAAACGCCAGCAGCTCGTCTCCCTCAGAGTGCTCTTTCTGTGTAGACTAGGGAAAGACACCATGGTCCCCAGCTTAGAACGGCTCTTTTCCCAGTTGGTTTCATCTATGAAAGAGCCAAATAAGCTGTTCTCAAACAATCGGGCTGAACATTCCTGAATCCTTGGGGTAGGGCAGTTCTGAGCCAAAGTGCCCCCTAAGGAATGAAAGCAAAGTTTACTTGCCACAGGAAAGCACACCGAGGCCTGGTGTTTTTTCTAGGAAATTGGAGTGGGCTTGAAGGGTGAGGCCTACTGACTGCCCTCCTTTATAGCCACTTGTGAAAATGAGGCAAGGCTGATGCAACCTGCTTACAACGAAATGTTTCTCTTCAGGATAGGAGATTTTGCTACCAATCCCCAGCATCTCGTTTCACTCAGAGCGCTCTTTCTGTGTAGACTAGGGAAAGATACCATGGTCCCCAGCTTAGAACGGCTCTTTTCCCAGTTGGTTTCATCCATGAAAGAGCCAGAAGGGCTGATCTCAAGTAATCGGGCTGCACAACCCTGAATCCTTGGGGTAAGGCCGTCCTGAGCCAATGTGCTAACTAAGGAATGAAAGTAAATTTTCCAGCCTGGGAAGCAGGGCCTCAAGTAAGTCTGCCACCTGACTGCCCTTCTTTAAAGCCAGTTGAGAAAATGTGGCAAGGCTGATGCAACCCGCTTACAACGAAATGTTTCTCTTCAGAATAGGAGATTGTGCTACCAAACACCAGCAGCTCCTCTCCCTCAGAGTGCTGTTTCTGTGTAGACTAGGGTAAGACACCATGGTCCCCAGCTTAGAACGGCTCTTTTCCCAGTTGGTTTCAGCCATGAAAGAGCCAGAAGGGCTGATCTCAAGTAATCGGGCTGCACATCCCTGAATCCTTGGGGTAAGGCCGTCCTGAGCCAATGTGCTAACGAAGGAATGAAAGCAAAGTTTCCAGCCTGGGAAGCAGGGCCTCAAGGAAGTCTGCCAACTGACTGCCCTTCTTTAAAGCCAGTTGAGAAAATGTGGCAAGGCTGATGCAACCCGCTTGCAAAGAAATGTTTCTCTTCAGAATAGGAGATTTTGCTACCAAACGCCAGCAGGTCCTCTCCCTCAGAGTGCAGTATCTGTGTAGACTGGGGAAAGACACCATTGTCCCCAGCTTAGAACGGCTCTTTTCCCAGTTGGTTTCATCCATGAAAGAGCCAGAAAAGCTGTTCTCAAACAATCGGGCTGAACATTCCAGAATCCTTGGGATAGGGCAGTTCTGAGCCAAAGTGCCCTCTAAGGAATGAAAGCAAAGTTTACTTGCCACAGGAAAGCACACCGAGGCCTGGTGTTTTCTCTAGGAAATTGGAGTGGGCTTGAAGGGTGAGGCCTACTGACTGCCCTCCTTTATAGCCACTTGTGAAAACGAGGCAAGGCTGATGCAACCTGCTTACAACGAAATGTTTCTCTTCAGGATTGGAGATTTGCTACCAAACGCCAGCAGCTCCTCTCCTTTAGTGTGCGCTTTCTGTGTAGACTAGGGAAAGACACCATGGTCCCCAGCTTAGAACGGCTCTTTTCCCAGTTGGTTTCATCCATGAAAGAGCCAGAAGGGCTGATCTCAAGTAATCGGGCTGCACAACCCTGAATCCTTGGGGGTAAGGCCGTCCTGAGCCAATGTGCTAACTAAGGAATGAAAGCAAAGATTCCAGCCTGGGAAGCAGGGCCTCAAGTAAGTCTGCCAACTGACTGCCTTTCTTTAAAGCCAGTTCAGAACATGTGACAAGGCTGATGCAACCCGCTTACAACGAAATGTTTCTCTTCAGAATAGGAGATTGTGCTACCAAACGCCAGCAGCTCGTCTCCCTCAGAGTGCTGTTTCTGTTAGACTAGGGTAAGACACCATGGTGCCCAGCTTAGAACGGCTCTTTTCCCAGTTGGTTTCATCCATGAAAGAGCCAGAAAAGCTGTTCTCCAACAATCGGGCTGAACATTCCTGAATCCTTGGGGTAGGGCAGTTCTGAGCCAAAGTGCCCCGTAAGGAATGAAAGCAATGTTTACTTGCGACGGGAAAGCACACCGAGGCCTGGTGTTTTCTCTAGGAAATTGGAGTGGGCTTGAAGGGTGAGGCCTACTGACTGCCCTCCTTTATAGCCACTTGTGAAAATGAGGCAAGGCTGATGCAACCCGCTTACAACGAAATGTTTCTCTTCAGAATAGGAGATTTTGCTACCAAACGTCAGCATCTCGTTTCACTCAGAGCGCTCTTTCTGTGTAGACTAGGGAAAGACACCATGGTCCCCAGCTTAGAACGGCTCTTTTCCCAGTTGGTTTCATCCATGAAAGAGCCAGAAAAGCTGTTCTCAAACAATCGGGATGAACATTCCTGAATCCTTGGGGTAGGGCAGTTCTGAGCCAAAGTGCCCCCTAAGGAATGAAAGCAAAGTTTCCTTGCCACAGGAGACCATACCGAGGCTTGGTGTTTCCTCTATGAAATTGGAGTAGGTTTGAAGGGTGAGGACTACTGACTGCCCTCCTTTATACCCAGTTGAGAAAACGTGGCAAGGCTGATACAACCCGCTTACAACGAAATGTTTCTCTTCAGAATAGGAGATTTTGCTACCAAACGCCAGCAGCTCGTCTCACTCAGAGTGCTGTTTCTGTGTAGACTAGGGAAAGACACCATGGTCCCCAGCTTAGAACGGCTGTTTTCCCAGTTGGTTTCATCCATGAAAGAGCCAGAAGGGCTGATCTCAAGTAATCGGGCTGCACATCCCTGAATCCTTGGGGTAAGGCCGTCCTGAGCCAATGTGCTAAGTATGGAATGAAAGCAAAGTTTCCAGCCTGGGAAGCAGGGCCTCAAGGAAGTCTGCCAACTGACTGCCCTTCTTTAAAGCCAGTTGAGAAAATGTGGCAAGGCTGATGCAATCCGCTTACAACGAAATGTTTCTCTTCAGAATAGGAGATTGTGCTACCAAACGCCAGCAGCTCGTCTCCCTCAGAGTGCTCTTTCTGTGTAGACTAGGGAAAGACACCATGGTCCCCAGCTTAGAACGGCTCTTTTCCCAGTTGGTTTCATCTATGAAAGAGCCAAATAAGCTGTTCTCAAACAATCGGGCTGAACATTCCTGAATCCTTGGGGTAGGGCAGTTCTGAGCCAAAGTGCCCCCTAAGGAATGAAAGCAAAGTTTACTTGCCACAGGAAAGCACACCGAGGCCTGGTGTTTTTTCTAGGAAATTGGAGTGGGCTTGAAGGGTGAGGCCTACTGACTGCCCTCCTTTATAGCCACTTGTGAAAATGAGGCAAGGCTGATGCAACCTGCTTACAACGAAATGTTTCTCTTCAGGATAGGAGATTTTGCTACCAATCCCCAGCATCTCGTTTCACTCAGAGCGCTCTTTCTGTGTAGACTAGGGAAAGATACCATGGTCCCCAGCTTAGAACGGCTCTTTTCCCAGTTGGTTTCATCCATGAAAGAGCCAGAAGGGCTGATCTCAAGTAATCGGGCTGCACAACCCTGAATCCTTGGGGTAAGGCCGTCCTGAGCCAATGTGCTAACTAAGGAATGAAAGTAAATTTTCCAGCCTGGGAAGCAGGGCCTCAAGTAAGTCTGCCACCTGACTGCCCTTCTTTAAAGCCAGTTGAGAAAATGTGGCAAGGCTGATGCAACCCGCTTACAACGAAATGTTTCTCTTCAGAATAGGAGATTGTGCTACCAAACACCAGCAGCTCCTCTCCCTCAGAGTGCTGTTTCTGTGTAGACTAGGGTAAGACACCATGGTCCCCAGCTTAGAACGGCTCTTTTCCCAGTTGGTTTCAGCCATGAAAGAGCCAGAAGGGCTGATCTCAAGTAATCGGGCTGCACATCCCTGAATCCTTGGGGTAAGGCCGTCCTGAGCCAATGTGCTAACGAAGGAATGAAAGCAAAGTTTCCAGCCTGGGAAGCAGGGACTCAAGGAAGTCTGCCAACTGACTGCCCTTCTTTAAAGCCAGTTGAGAAAATGTGGCAAGGCTGATGCAACCCGCTTGCAAAGAAATGTTTCTCTTCAGAATAGGAGATTTTGCTACCAAACGCCAGCAGGTCCTCTCCCTCAGAGTGCAGTATCTGTGTAGACTGGGGAAAGACACCATTGTCCCCAGCTTAGAACGGCTCTTTTCCCAGTTGGTTTCATCCATGAAAGAGCCAGAAAAGCTGTTCTCAAACAATCGGGCTGAACATTCCAGAATCCTTGGGATAGGGCAGTTCTGAGCCAAAGTGCCCTCTAAGAAATGAAAGCAAAGTTTACTTGCCACAGGAAAGCACACCGAGGCCTGGTGTTTTCTCTAGGAAATTGGAGTGGGCTTGAAGGGTGAGGCCTACTGACTGCCCTCCTTTATAGCCACTTGTGAAAACGAGGCAAGGCTGATGCAACCTGCTTACAACGAAATGTTTCTCTTCAGGATTGGAGATTTTGCTACCAATCCCCAGCATCTCGTTTCACTCAGAGCGCTCTTTCTGTGTAGACTAGGGAAAGATACCATGGTCCCCAGCTTAGAACGGCTCTTTTCCCAGTTGGTTTCATCCATGAAAGAGCCAGAAGGGCTGATCTCAAGTAATCGGGCTGCACAACCCTGAATCCTTGGGGTAAGGCCGTCCTGAGCCAATGTGCTAACTAAGGAATGAAAGTAAATTTTCCAGCCTGGGAAGCAGGGCCTCAAGTAAGTCTGCCACCTGACTGCCCTTCTTTAAAGCCAGTTGAGAAAATGTGGCAAGGCTGATGCAACCCGCTTACAACGAAATGTTTCTCTTCAGAATAGGAGATTGTGCTACCAAACACCAGCAGCTCCTCTCCCTCAGAGTGCTGTTTCTGTGTAGACTAGGGTAAGACACCATGGTCCCCAGCTTAGAACGGCTCTTTTCCCAGTTGGTTTCAGCCATGAAAGAGCCAGAAGGGCTGATCTCAAGTAATCGGGCTGCACATCCCTGAATCCTTGGGGTAAGGCCGTCCTGAGCCAATGTGCTAACGAAGGAATGAAAGCAAAGTTTCCAGCCTGGGAAGCAGGGCCTCAAGGAAGTCTGCCAACTGACTGCCCTTCTTTAAAGCCAGTTGAGAAAATGTGGCAAGGCTGATGCAACCCGCTTGCAAAGAAATGTTTCTCTTCAGAATAGGAGATTTTGCTACCAAACGCCAGCAGGTCCTCTCCCTCAGAGTGCAGTATCTGTGTAGACTGGGGAAAGACACCATTGTCCCCAGCTTAGAACGGCTCTTTTCCCAGTTGGTTTCATCCATGAAAGAGCCAGAAAAGCTGTTCTCAAACAATCGGGCTGAACATTCCAGAATCCTTGGGATAGGGCAGTTCTGAGCCAAAGTGCCCTCTAAGGAATGAAAGCAAAGTTTACTTGCCACAGGAAAGCACACCGAGGCCTGGTGTTTTCTCTAGGAAATTGGAGTGGGCTTGAAGGGTGAGGCCTACTGACTGCCCTCCTTTATAGCCACTTGTGAAAACGAGGCAAGGCTGATGCAACCTGCTTACAACGAAATGTTTCTCTTCAGGATTGGAGATTTGCTACCAAACGCCAGCAGCTCCTCTCCTTTAGTGTGCGCTTTCTGTGTAGACTAGGGAAAGACACCATGGTCCCCAGCTTAGAACGGCTCTTTTCCCAGTTGGTTTCATCCATGAAAGAGCCAGAAGGGCTGATCTCAAGTAATCGGGCTGCACAACCCTGAATCCTTGGGGGTAAGGCCGTCCTGAGCCAATGTGCTAACTAAGGAATGAAAGCAAAGATTCCAGCCTGGGAAGCAGGGCCTCAAGTAAGTCTGCCAACTGACTGCCTTTCTTTAAAGCCAGTTCAGAACATGTGACAAGGCTGATGCAACCCGCTTACAACGAAATGTTTCTCTTCAGAATAGGAGATTGTGCTACCAAACGCCAGCAGCTCGTCTCCCTCAGAGTGCTGTTTCTGTTAGACTAGGGTAAGACACCATGGTGCCCAGCTTAGAACGGCTCTTTTCCCAGTTGGTTTCATCCATGAAAGAGCCAGAAAAGCTGTTCTCCAACAATCGGGCTGAACATTCCTGAATCCTTGGGGTAGGGCAGTTCTGAGCCAAAGTGCCCCGTAAGGAATGAAAGCAATGTTTACTTGCGACGGGAAAGCACACCGAGGCCTGGTGTTTTCTCTAGGAAATTGGAGTGGGCTTGAAGGGTGAGGCCTACTGACTGCCCTCCTTTATAGCCACTTGTGAAAATGAGGCAAGGCTGATGCAACCCGCTTACAACGAAATGTTTCTCTTCAGAATAGGAGATTTTGCTACCAAACGTCAGCATCTCGTTTCACTCAGAGCGCTCTTTCTGTGTAGACTAGGGAAAGACACCATGGTCCCCAGCTTAGAACGGCTCTTTTCCCAGTTGGTTTCATCCATGAAAGAGCCAGAAAAGCTGTTCTCAAACAATCGGGATGAACATTCCTGAATCCTTGGGGTAGGGCAGTTCTGAGCCAAAGTGCCCCCTAAGGAATGAAAGCAAAGTTTCCTTGCCACAGGAGACCATACCGAGGCTTGGTGTTTCCTCTATGAAATTGGAGTAGGTTTGAAGGGTGAGGACTACTGACTGCCCTCCTTTATACCCAGTTGAGAAAACGTGGCAAGGCTGATACAACCCGCTTACAACGAAATGTTTCTCTTCAGAATAGGAGATTTTGCTACCAAACGCCAGCAGCTCGTCTCACTCAGAGTGCTGTTTCTGTGTAGACTAGGGAAAGACACCATGGTCCCCAGCTTAGAACGGCTGTTTTCCCAGTTGGTTTCATCCATGAAAGAGCCAGAAGGGCTGATCTCAAGTAATCGGGCTGCACATCCCTGAATCCTTGGGGTAAGGCCGTCCTGAGCCAATGTGCTAAGTATGGAATGAAAGCAAAGTTTCCAGCCTGGGAAGCAGGGCCTCAAGGAAGTCTGCCAACTGACTGCCCTTCTTTAAAGCCAGTTGAGAAAATGTGGCAAGGCTGATGCAATCCGCTTACAACGAAATGTTTCTCTTCAGAATAGGAGATTGTGCTACCAAACGCCAGCAGCTCGTCTCCCTCAGAGTGCTCTTTCTGTGTAGACTAGGGAAAGACACCATGGTCCCCAGCTTAGAACGGCTCTTTTCCCAGTTGGTTTCATCTATGAAAGAGCCAAATAAGCTGTTCTCAAACAATCGGGCTGAACATTCCTGAATCCTTGGGGTAGGGCAGTTCTGAGCCAAAGTGCCCCCTAAGGAATGAAAGCAAAGTTTACTTGCCACAGGAAAGCACACCGAGGCCTGGTGTTTTTTCTAGGAAATTGGAGTGGGCTTGAAGGGTGAGGCCTACTGACTGCCCTCCTTTATAGCCACTTGTGAAAATGAGGCAAGGCTGATGCAACCTGCTTACAACGAAATGTTTCTCTTCAGGATAGGAGATTTTGCTACCAATCCCCAGCATCTCGTTTCACTCAGAGCGCTCTTTCTGTGTAGACTAGGGAAAGATACCATGGTCCCCAGCTTAGAACGGCTCTTTTCCCAGTTGGTTTCATCCATGAAAGAGCCAGAAGGGCTGATCTCAAGTAATCGGGCTGCACAACCCTGAATCCTTGGGGTAAGGCCGTCCTGAGCCAATGTGCTAACTAAGGAATGAAAGTAAATTTTCCAGCCTGGGAAGCAGGGCCTCAAGTAAGTCTGCCACCTGACTGCCCTTCTTTAAAGCCAGTTGAGAAAATGTGGCAAGGCTGATGCAACCCGCTTACAACGAAATGTTTCTCTTCAGAATAGGAGATTGTGCTACCAAACACCAGCAGCTCCTCTCCCTCAGAGTGCTGTTTCTGTGTAGACTAGGGTAAGACACCATGGTCCCCAGCTTAGAACGGCTCTTTTCCCAGTTGGTTTCAGCCATGAAAGAGCCAGAAGGGCTGATCTCAAGTAATCGGGCTGCACATCCCTGAATCCTTGGGGTAAGGCCGTCCTGAGCCAATGTGCTAACGAAGGAATGAAAGCAAAGTTTCCAGCCTGGGAAGCAGGGACTCAAGGAAGTCTGCCAACTGACTGCCCTTCTTTAAAGCCAGTTGAGAAAATGTGGCAAGGCTGATGCAACCCGCTTGCAAAGAAATGTTTCTCTTCAGAATAGGAGATTTTGCTACCAAACGCCAGCAGGTCCTCTCCCTCAGAGTGCAGTATCTGTGTAGACTGGGGAAAGACACCATTGTCCCCAGCTTAGAACGGCTCTTTTCCCAGTTGGTTTCATCCATGAAAGAGCCAGAAAAGCTGTTCTCAAACAATCGGGCTGAACATTCCAGAATCCTTGGGATAGGGCAGTTCTGAGCCAAAGTGCCCTCTAAGGAATGAAAGCAAAGTTTACTTGCCACAGGAAAGCACACCGAGGCCTGGTGTTTTCTCTAGGAAATTGGAGTGGGCTTGAAGGGTGAGGCCTACTGACTGCCCTCCTTTATAGCCACTTGTGAAAACGAGGCAAGGCTGATGCAACCTGCTTACAACGAAATGTTTCTCTTCAGGATTGGAGATTTGCTACCAAACGCCAGCAGCTCCTCTCCTTTAGTGTGCGCTTTCTGTGTAGACTAGGGAAAGACACCATGGTCCCCAGCTTAGAACGGCTCTTTTCCCAGTTGGTTTCATCCATGAAAGAGCCAGAAGGGCTGATCTCAAGTAATCGGGCTGCACAACCCTGAATCCTTGGGGGTAAGGCCGTCCTGAGCCAATGTGCTAACTAAGGAATGAAAGCAAAGATTCCAGCCTGGGAAGCAGGGCCTCAAGTAAGTCTGCCAACTGACTGCCTTTCTTTAAAGCCAGTTCAGAACATGTGACAAGGCTGATGCAACCCGCTTACAACGAAATGTTTCTCTTCAGAATAGGAGATTGTGCTACCAAACGCCAGCAGCTCGTCTCCCTCAGAGTGCTGTTTCTGTTAGACTAGGGTAAGACACCATGGTGCCCAGCTTAGAACGGCTCTTTTCCCAGTTGGTTTCATCCATGAAAGAGCCAGAAAAGCTGTTCTCCAACAATCGGGCTGAACATTCCTGAATCCTTGGGGTAGGGCAGTTCTGAGCCAAAGTGCCCCGTAAGGAATGAAAGCAATGTTTACTTGCGACGGGAAAGCACACCGAGGCCTGGTGTTTTCTCTAGGAAATTGGAGTGGGCTTGAAGGGTGAGGCCTACTGACTGCCCTCCTTTATAGCCACTTGTGAAAATGAGGCAAGGCTGATGCAACCCGCTTACAACGAAATGTTTCTCTTCAGAATAGGAGATTTTGCTACCAAACGTCAGCATCTCGTTTCACTCAGAGCGCTCTTTCTGTGTAGACTAGGGAAAGACACCATGGTCCCCAGCTTAGAACGGCTCTTTTCCCAGTTGGTTTCATCCATGAAAGAGCCAGAAAAGCTGTTCTCAAACAATCGGGATGAACATTCCTGAATCCTTGGGGTAGGGCAGTTCTGAGCCAAAGTGCCCCCTAAGGAATGAAAGCAAAGTTTCCTTGCCACAGGAGACCATACCGAGGCTTGGTGTTTCCTCTATGAAATTGGAGTAGGTTTGAAGGGTGAGGACTACTGACTGCCCTCCTTTATACCCAGTTGAGAAAACGTGGCAAGGCTGATACAACCCGCTTACAACGAAATGTTTCTCTTCAGAATAGGAGATTTTGCTACCAAACGCCAGCAGCTCGTCTCACTCAGAGTGCTGTTTCTGTGTAGACTAGGGAAAGACACCATGGTCCCCAGCTTAGAACGGCTGTTTTCCCAGTTGGTTTCATCCATGAAAGAGCCAGAAGGGCTGATCTCAAGTAATCGGGCTGCACATCCCTGAATCCTTGGGGTAAGGCCGTCCTGAGCCAATGTGCTAAGTATGGAATGAAAGCAAAGTTTCCAGCCTGGGAAGCAGGGCCTCAAGGAAGTCTGCCAACTGACTGCCCTTCTTTAAAGCCAGTTGAGAAAATGTGGCAAGGCTGATGCAATCCGCTTACAACGAAATGTTTCTCTTCAGAATAGGAGATTGTGCTACCAAACGCCAGCAGCTCGTCTCCCTCAGAGTGCTCTTTCTGTGTAGACTAGGGAAAGACACCATGGTCCCCAGCTTAGAACGGCTCTTTTCCCAGTTGGTTTCATCTATGAAAGAGCCAAATAAGCTGTTCTCAAACAATCGGGCTGAACATTCCTGAATCCTTGGGGTAGGGCAGTTCTGAGCCAAAGTGCCCCCTAAGGAATGAAAGCAAAGTTTACTTGCCACAGGAAAGCACACCGAGGCCTGGTGTTTTTTCTAGGAAATTGGAGTGGGCTTGAAGGGTGAGGCCTACTGACTGCCCTCCTTTATAGCCACTTGTGAAAATGAGGCAAGGCTGATGCAACCTGCTTACAACGAAATGTTTCTCTTCAGGATAGGAGATTTTGCTACCAATCCCCAGCATCTCGTTTCACTCAGAGCGCTCTTTCTGTGTAGACTAGGGAAAGATACCATGGTCCCCAGCTTAGAACGGCTCTTTTCCCAGTTGGTTTCATCCATGAAAGAGCCAGAAGGGCTGATCTCAAGTAATCGGGCTGCACAACCCTGAATCCTTGGGGTAAGGCCGTCCTGAGCCAATGTGCTAACTAAGGAATGAAAGTAAATTTTCCAGCCTGGGAAGCAGGGCCTCAAGTAAGTCTGCCACCTGACTGCCCTTCTTTAAAGCCAGTTGAGAAAATGTGGCAAGGCTGATGCAACCCGCTTACAACGAAATGTTTCTCTTCAGAATAGGAGATTGTGCTACCAAACACCAGCAGCTCCTCTCCCTCAGAGTGCTGTTTCTGTGTAGACTAGGGTAAGACACCATGGTCCCCAGCTTAGAACGGCTCTTTTCCCAGTTGGTTTCAGCCATGAAAGAGCCAGAAGGGCTGATCTCAAGTAATCGGGCTGCACATCCCTGAATCCTTGGGGTAAGGCCGTCCTGAGCCAATGTGCTAACGAAGGAATGAAAGCAAAGTTTCCAGCCTGGGAAGCAGGGACTCAAGGAAGTCTGCCAACTGACTGCCCTTCTTTAAAGCCAGTTGAGAAAATGTGGCAAGGCTGATGCAACCCGCTTGCAAAGAAATGTTTCTCTTCAGAATAGGAGATTTTGCTACCAAACGCCAGCAGGTCCTCTCCCTCAGAGTGCAGTATCTGTGTAGACTGGGGAAAGACACCATTGTCCCCAGCTTAGAACGGCTCTTTTCCCAGTTGGTTTCATCCATGAAAGAGCCAGAAAAGCTGTTCTCAAACAATCGGGCTGAACATTCCAGAATCCTTGGGATAGGGCAGTTCTGAGCCAAAGTGCCCTCTAAGGAATGAAAGCAAAGTTTACTTGCCACAGGAAAGCACACCGAGGCCTGGTGTTTTCTCTAGGAAATTGGAGTGGGCTTGAAGGGTGAGGCCTACTGACTGCCCTCCTTTATAGCCACTTGTGAAAACGAGGCAAGGCTGATGCAACCTGCTTACAACGAAATGTTTCTCTTCAGGATTGGAGATTTGCTACCAAACGCCAGCAGCTCCTCTCCTTTAGTGTGCGCTTTCTGTGTAGACTAGGGAAAGACACCATGGTCCCCAGCTTAGAACGGCTCTTTTCCCAGTTGGTTTCATCCATGAAAGAGCCAGAAGGGCTGATCTCAAGTAATCGGGCTGCACAACCCTGAATCCTTGGGGGTAAGGCCGTCCTGAGCCAATGTGCTAACTAAGGAATGAAAGCAAAGATTCCAGCCTGGGAAGCAGGGCCTCAAGTAAGTCTGCCAACTGACTGCCTTTCTTTAAAGCCAGTTCAGAACATGTGACAAGGCTGATGCAACCCGCTTACAACGAAATGTTTCTCTTCAGAATAGGAGATTGTGCTACCAAACGCCAGCAGCTCGTCTCCCTCAGAGTGCTGTTTCTGTTAGACTAGGGTAAGACACCATGGTGCCCAGCTTAGAACGGCTCTTTTCCCAGTTGGTTTCATCCATGAAAGAGCCAGAAAAGCTGTTCTCCAACAATCGGGCTGAACATTCCTGAATCCTTGGGGTAGGGCAGTTCTGAGCCAAAGTGCCCCGTAAGGAATGAAAGCAATGTTTACTTGCGACGGGAAAGCACACCGAGGCCTGGTGTTTTCTCTAGGAAATTGGAGTGGGCTTGAAGGGTGAGGCCTACTGACTGCCCTCCTTTATAGCCACTTGTGAAAATGAGGCAAGGCTGATGCAACCCGCTTACAACGAAATGTTTCTCTTCAGAATAGGAGATTTTGCTACCAAACGTCAGCATCTCGTTTCACTCAGAGCGCTCTTTCTGTGTAGACTAGGGAAAGACACCATGGTCCCCAGCTTAGAACGGCTCTTTTCCCAGTTGGTTTCATCCATGAAAGAGCCAGAAAAGCTGTTCTCAAACAATCGGGATGAACATTCCTGAATCCTTGGGGTAGGGCAGTTCTGAGCCAAAGTGCCCCCTAAGGAATGAAAGCAAAGTTTCCTTGCCACAGGAGACCATACCGAGGCTTGGTGTTTCCTCTATGAAATTGGAGTAGGTTTGAAGGGTGAGGACTACTGACTGCCCTCCTTTATACCCAGTTGAGAAAACGTGGCAAGGCTGATACAACCCGCTTACAACGAAATGTTTCTCTTCAGAATAGGAGATTTTGCTACCAAACGCCAGCAGCTCGTCTCACTCAGAGTGCTGTTTCTGTGTAGACTAGGGAAAGACACCATGGTCCCCAGCTTAGAACGGCTGTTTTCCCAGTTGGTTTCATCCATGAAAGAGCCAGAAGGGCTGATCTCAAGTAATCGGGCTGCACATCCCTGAATCCTTGGGGTAAGGCCGTCCTGAGCCAATGTGCTAAGTATGGAATGAAAGCAAAGTTTCCAGCCTGGGAAGCAGGGCCTCAAGGAAGTCTGCCAACTGACTGCCCTTCTTTAAAGCCAGTTGAGAAAATGTGGCAAGGCTGATGCAATCCGCTTACAACGAAATGTTTCTCTTCAGAATAGGAGATTGTGCTACCAAACGCCAGCAGCTCGTCTCCCTCAGAGTGCTCTTTCTGTGTAGACTAGGGAAAGACACCATGGTCCCCAGCTTAGAACGGCTCTTTTCCCAGTTGGTTTCATCTATGAAAGAGCCAAATAAGCTGTTCTCAAACAATCGGGCTGAACATTCCTGAATCCTTGGGGTAGGGCAGTTCTGAGCCAAAGTGCCCCCTAAGGAATGAAAGCAAAGTTTACTTGCCACAGGAAAGCACACCGAGGCCTGGTGTTTTTTCTAGGAAATTGGAGTGGGCTTGAAGGGTGAGGCCTACTGACTGCCCTCCTTTATAGCCACTTGTGAAAATGAGGCAAGGCTGATGCAACCTGCTTACAACGAAATGTTTCTCTTCAGGATAGGAGATTTTGCTACCAATCCCCAGCATCTCGTTTCACTCAGAGCGCTCTTTCTGTGTAGACTAGGGAAAGATACCATGGTCCCCAGCTTAGAACGGCTCTTTTCCCAGTTGGTTTCATCCATGAAAGAGCCAGAAGGGCTGATCTCAAGTAATCGGGCTGCACAACCCTGAATCCTTGGGGTAAGGCCGTCCTGAGCCAATGTGCTAACTAAGGAATGAAAGTAAATTTTCCAGCCTGGGAAGCAGGGCCTCAAGTAAGTCTGCCACCTGACTGCCCTTCTTTAAAGCCAGTTGAGAAAATGTGGCAAGGCTGATGCAACCCGCTTACAACGAAATGTTTCTCTTCAGAATAGGAGATTGTGCTACCAAACACCAGCAGCTCCTCTCCCTCAGAGTGCTGTTTCTGTGTAGACTAGGGTAAGACACCATGGTCCCCAGCTTAGAACGGCTCTTTTCCCAGTTGGTTTCAGCCATGAAAGAGCCAGAAGGGCTGATCTCAAGTAATCGGGCTGCACATCCCTGAATCCTTGGGGTAAGGCCGTCCTGAGCCAATGTGCTAACGAAGGAATGAAAGCAAAGTTTCCAGCCTGGGAAGCAGGGACTCAAGGAAGTCTGCCAACTGACTGCCCTTCTTTAAAGCCAGTTGAGAAAATGTGGCAAGGCTGATGCAACCCGCTTGCAAAGAAATGTTTCTCTTCAGAATAGGAGATTTTGCTACCAAACGCCAGCAGGTCCTCTCCCTCAGAGTGCAGTATCTGTGTAGACTGGGGAAAGACACCATTGTCCCCAGCTTAGAACGGCTCTTTTCCCAGTTGGTTTCATCCATGAAAGAGCCAGAAAAGCTGTTCTCAAACAATCGGGCTGAACATTCCAGAATCCTTGGGATAGGGCAGTTCTGAGCCAAAGTGCCCTCTAAGGAATGAAAGCAAAGTTTACTTGCCACAGGAAAGCACACCGAGGCCTGGTGTTTTCTCTAGGAAATTGGAGTGGGCTTGAAGGGTGAGGCCTACTGACTGCCCTCCTTTATAGCCACTTGTGAAAACGAGGCAAGGCTGATGCAACCTGCTTACAACGAAATGTTTCTCTTCAGGATTGGAGATTTGCTACCAAACGCCAGCAGCTCCTCTCCTTTAGTGTGCGCTTTCTGTGTAGACTAGGGAAAGACACCATGGTCCCCAGCTTAGAACGGCTCTTTTCCCAGTTGGTTTCATCCATGAAAGAGCCAGAAGGGCTGATCTCAAGTAATCGGGCTGCACAACCCTGAATCCTTGGGGGTAAGGCCGTCCTGAGCCAATGTGCTAACTAAGGAATGAAAGCAAAGATTCCAGCCTGGGAAGCAGGGCCTCAAGTAAGTCTGCCAACTGACTGCCTTTCTTTAAAGCCAGTTCAGAACATGTGACAAGGCTGATGCAACCCGCTTACAACGAAATGTTTCTCTTCAGAATAGGAGATTGTGCTACCAAACGCCAGCAGCTCGTCTCCCTCAGAGTGCTGTTTCTGTTAGACTAGGGTAAGACACCATGGTGCCCAGCTTAGAACGGCTCTTTTCCCAGTTGGTTTCATCCATGAAAGAGCCAGAAAAGCTGTTCTCCAACAATCGGGCTGAACATTCCTGAATCCTTGGGGTAGGGCAGTTCTGAGCCAAAGTGCCCCATAAGGAATGAAAGCAATGTTTACTTGCGACGGGAAAGCACACCGAGGCCTGGTGTTTTCTCTAGGAAATTGGAGTGGGCTTGAAGGGTGAGGCCTACTGACTGCCCTCCTTTATAGCCACTTGTGAAAATGAGGCAAGGCTGATGCAACCCGCTTACAACGAAATGTTTCTCTTCAGAATAGGAGATTTTGCTACCAAACGTCAGCATCTCGTTTCACTCAGAGCGCTCTTTCTGTGTAGACTAGGGAAAGACACCATGGTCCCCAGCTTAGAACGGCTCTTTTCCCAGTTGGTTTCATCCATGAAAGAGCCAGAAAAGCTGTTCTCAAACAATCGGGATGAACATTCCTGAATCCTTGGGGTAGGGCAGTTCTGAGCCAAAGTGCCCCCTAAGGAATGAAAGCAAAGTTTCCTTGCCACAGGAGACCATACCGAGGCTTGGTGTTTCCTCTATGAAATTGGAGTAGGTTTGAAGGGTGAGGACTACTGACTGCCCTCCTTTATACCCAGTTGAGAAAACGTGGCAAGGCTGATACAACCCGCTTACAACGAAATGTTTCTCTTCAGAATAGGAGATTTTGCTACCAAACGCCAGCAGCTCGTCTCACTCAGAGTGCTGTTTCTGTGTAGACTAGGGAAAGACACCATGGTCCCCAGCTTAGAACGGCTGTTTTCCCAGTTGGTTTCATCCATGAAAGAGCCAGAAGGGCTGATCTCAAGTAATCGGGCTGCACATCCCTGAATCCTTGGGGTAAGGCCGTCCTGAGCCAATGTGCTAAGTATGGAATGAAAGCAAAGTTTCCAGCCTGGGAAGCAGGGCCTCAAGGAAGTCTGCCAACTGACTGCCCTTCTTTAAAGCCAGTTGAGAAAATGTGGCAAGGCTGATGCAATCCGCTTACAACGAAATGTTTCTCTTCAGAATAGGAGATTGTGCTACCAAACGCCAGCAGCTCGTCTCCCTCAGAGTGCTCTTTCTGTGTAGACTAGGGAAAGACACCATGGTCCCCAGCTTAGAACGGCTCTTTTCCCAGTTGGTTTCATCTATGAAAGAGCCAAATAAGCTGTTCTCAAACAATCGGGCTGAACATTCCTGAATCCTTGGGGTAGGGCAGTTCTGAGCCAAAGTGCCCCCTAAGGAATGAAAGCAAAGTTTACTTGCCACAGGAAAGCACACCGAGGCCTGGTGTTTTTTCTAGGAAATTGGAGTGGGCTTGAAGGGTGAGGCCTACTGACTGCCCTCCTTTATAGCCACTTGTGAAAATGAGGCAAGGCTGATGCAACCTGCTTACAACGAAATGTTTCTCTTCAGGATAGGAGATTTTGCTACCAATCCCCAGCATCTCGTTTCACTCAGAGCGCTCTTTCTGTGTAGACTAGGGAAAGATACCATGGTCCCCAGCTTAGAACGGCTCTTTTCCCAGTTGGTTTCATCCATGAAAGAGCCAGAAGGGCTGATCTCAAGTAATCGGGCTGCACAACCCTGAATCCTTGGGGTAAGGCCGTCCTGAGCCAATGTGCTAACTAAGGAATGAAAGTAAATTTTCCAGCCTGGGAAGCAGGGCCTCAAGTAAGTCTGCCACCTGACTGCCCTTCTTTAAAGCCAGTTGAGAAAATGTGGCAAGGCTGATGCAACCCGCTTACAACGAAATGTTTCTCTTCAGAATAGGAGATTGTGCTACCAAACACCAGCAGCTCCTCTCCCTCAGAGTGCTGTTTCTGTGTAGACTAGGGTAAGACACCATGGTCCCCAGCTTAGAACGGCTCTTTTCCCAGTTGGTTTCAGCCATGAAAGAGCCAGAAGGGCTGATCTCAAGTAATCGGGCTGCACATCCCTGAATCCTTGGGGTAAGGCCGTCCTGAGCCAATGTGCTAACGAAGGAATGAAAGCAAAGTTTCCAGCCTGGGAAGCAGGGACTCAAGGAAGTCTGCCAACTGACTGCCCTTCTTTAAAGCCAGTTGAGAAAATGTGGCAAGGCTGATGCAACCCGCTTGCAAAGAAATGTTTCTCTTCAGAATAGGAGATTTTGCTACCAAACGCCAGCAGGTCCTCTCCCTCAGAGTGCAGTATCTGTGTAGACTGGGGAAAGACACCATTGTCCCCAGCTTAGAACGGCTCTTTTCCCAGTTGGTTTCATCCATGAAAGAGCCAGAAAAGCTGTTCTCAAACAATCGGGCTGAACATTCCAGAATCCTTGGGATAGGGCAGTTCTGAGCCAAAGTGCCCTCTAAGGAATGAAAGCAAAGTTTACTTGCCACAGGAAAGCACACCGAGGCCTGGTGTTTTCTCTAGGAAATTGGAGTGGGCTTGAAGGGTGAGGCCTACTGACTGCCCTCCTTTATAGCCACTTGTGAAAACGAGGCAAGGCTGATGCAACCTGCTTACAACGAAATGTTTCTCTTCAGGATTGGAGATTTGCTACCAAACGCCAGCAGCTCCTCTCCTTTAGTGTGCGCTTTCTGTGTAGACTAGGGAAAGACACCATGGTCCCCAGCTTAGAACGGCTCTTTTCCCAGTTGGTTTCATCCATGAAAGAGCCAGAAGGGCTGATCTCAAGTAATCGGGCTGCACAACCCTGAATCCTTGGGGGTAAGGCCGTCCTGAGCCAATGTGCTAACTAAGGAATGAAAGCAAAGATTCCAGCCTGGGAAGCAGGGCCTCAAGTAAGTCTGCCAACTGACTGCCTTTCTTTAAAGCCAGTTCAGAACATGTGACAAGGCTGATGCAACCCGCTTACAACGAAATGTTTCTCTTCAGAATAGGAGATTGTGCTACCAAACGCCAGCAGCTCGTCTCCCTCAGAGTGCTGTTTCTGTTAGACTAGGGTAAGACACCATGGTGCCCAGCTTAGAACGGCTCTTTTCCCAGTTGGTTTCATCCATGAAAGAGCCAGAAAAGCTGTTCTCCAACAATCGGGCTGAACATTCCTGAATCCTTGGGGTAGGGCAGTTCTGAGCCAAAGTGCCCCGTAAGGAATGAAAGCAATGTTTACTTGCGACGGGAAAGCACACCGAGGCCTGGTGTTTTCTCTAGGAAATTGGAGTGGGCTTGAAGGGTGAGGCCTACTGACTGCCCTCCTTTATAGCCACTTGTGAAAATGAGGCAAGGCTGATGCAACCCGCTTACAACGAAATGTTTCTCTTCAGAATAGGAGATTTTGCTACCAAACGTCAGCATCTCGTTTCACTCAGAGCGCTCTTTCTGTGTAGACTAGGGAAAGACACCATGGTCCCCAGCTTAGAACGGCTCTTTTCCCAGTTGGTTTCATCCATGAAAGAGCCAGAAAAGCTGTTCTCAAACAATCGGGATGAACATTCCTGAATCCTTGGGGTAGGGCAGTTCTGAGCCAAAGTGCCCCCTAAGGAATGAAAGCAAAGTTTCCTTGCCACAGGAGACCATACCGAGGCTTGGTGTTTCCTCTATGAAATTGGAGTAGGTTTGAAGGGTGAGGACTACTGACTGCCCTCCTTTATACCCAGTTGAGAAAACGTGGCAAGGCTGATACAACCCGCTTACAACGAAATGTTTCTCTTCAGAATAGGAGATTTTGCTACCAAACGCCAGCAGCTCGTCTCACTCAGAGTGCTGTTTCTGTGTAGACTAGGGAAAGACACCATGGTCCCCAGCTTAGAACGGCTGTTTTCCCAGTTGGTTTCATCCATGAAAGAGCCAGAAGGGCTGATCTCAAGTAATCGGGCTGCACATCCCTGAATCCTTGGGGTAAGGCCGTCCTGAGCCAATGTGCTAAGTATGGAATGAAAGCAAAGTTTCCAGCCTGGGAAGCAGGGCCTCAAGGAAGTCTGCCAACTGACTGCCCTTCTTTAAAGCCAGTTGAGAAAATGTGGCAAGGCTGATGCAATCCGCTTACAACGAAATGTTTCTCTTCAGAATAGGAGATTGTGCTACCAAACGCCAGCAGCTCGTCTCCCTCAGAGTGCTCTTTCTGTGTAGACTAGGGAAAGACACCATGGTCCCCAGCTTAGAACGGCTCTTTTCCCAGTTGGTTTCATCTATGAAAGAGCCAAATAAGCTGTTCTCAAACAATCGGGCTGAACATTCCTGAATCCTTGGGGTAGGGCAGTTCTGAGCCAAAGTGCCCCCTAAGGAATGAAAGCAAAGTTTACTTGCCACAGGAAAGCACACCGAGGCCTGGTGTTTTTTCTAGGAAATTGGAGTGGGCTTGAAGGGTGAGGCCTACTGACTGCCCTCCTTTATAGCCACTTGTGAAAATGAGGCAAGGCTGATGCAACCTGCTTACAACGAAATGTTTCTCTTCAGGATAGGAGATTTTGCTACCAATCCCCAGCATCTCGTTTCACTCAGAGCGCTCTTTCTGTGTAGACTAGGGAAAGATACCATGGTCCCCAGCTTAGAACGGCTCTTTTCCCAGTTGGTTTCATCCATGAAAGAGCCAGAAGGGCTGATCTCAAGTAATCGGGCTGCACAACCCTGAATCCTTGGGGTAAGGCCGTCCTGAGCCAATGTGCTAACTAAGGAATGAAAGTAAATTTTCCAGCCTGGGAAGCAGGGCCTCAAGTAAGTCTGCCACCTGACTGCCCTTCTTTAAAGCCAGTTGAGAAAATGTGGCAAGGCTGATGCAACCCGCTTACAACGAAATGTTTCTCTTCAGAATAGGAGATTGTGCTACCAAACACCAGCAGCTCCTCTCCCTCAGAGTGCTGTTTCTGTGTAGACTAGGGTAAGACACCATGGTCCCCAGCTTAGAACGGCTCTTTTCCCAGTTGGTTTCAGCCATGAAAGAGCCAGAAGGGCTGATCTCAAGTAATCGGGCTGCACATCCCTGAATCCTTGGGGTAAGGCCGTCCTGAGCCAATGTGCTAACGAAGGAATGAAAGCAAAGTTTCCAGCCTGGGAAGCAGGGACTCAAGGAAGTCTGCCAACTGACTGCCCTTCTTTAAAGCCAGTTGAGAAAATGTGGCAAGGCTGATGCAACCCGCTTGCAAAGAAATGTTTCTCTTCAGAATAGGAGATTTTGCTACCAAACGCCAGCAGGTCCTCTCCCTCAGAGTGCAGTATCTGTGTAGACTGGGGAAAGACACCATTGTCCCCAGCTTAGAACGGCTCTTTTCCCAGTTGGTTTCATCCATGAAAGAGCCAGAAAAGCTGTTCTCAAACAATCGGGCTGAACATTCCAGAATCCTTGGGATAGGGCAGTTCTGAGCCAAAGTGCCCTCTAAGGAATGAAAGCAAAGTTTACTTGCCACAGGAAAGCACACCGAGGCCTGGTGTTTTCTCTAGGAAATTGGAGTGGGCTTGAAGGGTGAGGCCTACTGACTGCCCTCCTTTATAGCCACTTGTGAAAACGAGGCAAGGCTGATGCAACCTGCTTACAACGAAATGTTTCTCTTCAGGATTGGAGATTTGCTACCAAACGCCAGCAGCTCCTCTCCTTTAGTGTGCGCTTTCTGTGTAGACTAGGGAAAGACACCATGGTCCCCAGCTTAGAACGGCTCTTTTCCCAGTTGGTTTCATCCATGAAAGAGCCAGAAGGGCTGATCTCAAGTAATCGGGCTGCACAACCCTGAATCCTTGGGGGTAAGGCCGTCCTGAGCCAATGTGCTAACTAAGGAATGAAAGCAAAGATTCCAGCCTGGGAAGCAGGGCCTCAAGTAAGTCTGCCAACTGACTGCCTTTCTTTAAAGCCAGTTCAGAACATGTGACAAGGCTGATGCAACCCGCTTACAACGAAATGTTTCTCTTCAGAATAGGAGATTGTGCTACCAAACGCCAGCAGCTCGTCTCCCTCAGAGTGCTGTTTCTGTTAGACTAGGGTAAGACACCATGGTGCCCAGCTTAGAACGGCTCTTTTCCCAGTTGGTTTCATCCATGAAAGAGCCAGAAAAGCTGTTCTCCAACAATCGGGCTGAACATTCCTGAATCCTTGGGGTAGGGCAGTTCTGAGCCAAAGTGCCCCATAAGGAATGAAAGCAATGTTTACTTGCGACGGGAAAGCACACCGAGGCCTGGTGTTTTCTCTAGGAAATTGGAGTGGGCTTGAAGGGTGAGGCCTACTGACTGCCCTCCTTTATAGCCACTTGTGAAAATGAGGCAAGGCTGATGCAACCCGCTTACAACGAAATGTTTCTCTTCAGAATAGGAGATTTTGCTACCAAACGTCAGCATCTCGTTTCACTCAGAGCGCTCTTTCTGTGTAGACTAGGGAAAGACACCATGGTCCCCAGCTTAGAACGGCTCTTTTCCCAGTTGGTTTCATCCATGAAAGAGCCAGAAAAGCTGTTCTCAAACAATCGGGATGAACATTCCTGAATCCTTGGGGTAGGGCAGTTCTGAGCCAAAGTGCCCCCTAAGGAATGAAAGCAAAGTTTCCTTGCCACAGGAGACCATACCGAGGCTTGGTGTTTCCTCTATGAAATTGGAGTAGGTTTGAAGGGTGAGGACTACTGACTGCCCTCCTTTATACCCAGTTGAGAAAACGTGGCAAGGCTGATACAACCCGCTTACAACGAAATGTTTCTCTTCAGAATAGGAGATTTTGCTACCAAACGCCAGCAGCTCGTCTCACTCAGAGTGCTGTTTCTGTGTAGACTAGGGAAAGACACCATGGTCCCCAGCTTAGAACGGCTGTTTTCCCAGTTGGTTTCATCCATGAAAGAGCCAGAAGGGCTGATCTCAAGTAATCGGGCTGCACATCCCTGAATCCTTGGGGTAAGGCCGTCCTGAGCCAATGTGCTAAGTATGGAATGAAAGCAAAGTTTCCAGCCTGGGAAGCAGGGCCTCAAGGAAGTCTGCCAACTGACTGCCCTTCTTTAAAGCCAGTTGAGAAAATGTGGCAAGGCTGATGCAATCCGCTTACAACGAAATGTTTCTCTTCAGAATAGGAGATTGTGCTACCAAACGCCAGCAGCTCGTCTCCCTCAGAGTGCTCTTTCTGTGTAGACTAGGGAAAGACACCATGGTCCCCAGCTTAGAACGGCTCTTTTCCCAGTTGGTTTCATCTATGAAAGAGCCAAATAAGCTGTTCTCAAACAATCGGGCTGAACATTCCTGAATCCTTGGGGTAGGGCAGTTCTGAGCCAAAGTGCCCCCTAAGGAATGAAAGCAAAGTTTACTTGCCACAGGAAAGCACACCGAGGCCTGGTGTTTTTTCTAGGAAATTGGAGTGGGCTTGAAGGGTGAGGCCTACTGACTGCCCTCCTTTATAGCCACTTGTGAAAATGAGGCAAGGCTGATGCAACCTGCTTACAACGAAATGTTTCTCTTCAGGATAGGAGATTTTGCTACCAATCCCCAGCATCTCGTTTCACTCAGAGCGCTCTTTCTGTGTAGACTAGGGAAAGATACCATGGTCCCCAGCTTAGAACGGCTCTTTTCCCAGTTGGTTTCATCCATGAAAGAGCCAGAAGGGCTGATCTCAAGTAATCGGGCTGCACAACCCTGAATCCTTGGGGTAAGGCCGTCCTGAGCCAATGTGCTAACTAAGGAATGAAAGTAAATTTTCCAGCCTGGGAAGCAGGGCCTCAAGTAAGTCTGCCACCTGACTGCCCTTCTTTAAAGCCAGTTGAGAAAATGTGGCAAGGCTGATGCAACCCGCTTACAACGAAATGTTTCTCTTCAGAATAGGAGATTGTGCTACCAAACACCAGCAGCTCCTCTCCCTCAGAGTGCTGTTTCTGTGTAGACTAGGGTAAGACACCATGGTCCCCAGCTTAGAACGGCTCTTTTCCCAGTTGGTTTCAGCCATGAAAGAGCCAGAAGGGCTGATCTCAAGTAATCGGGCTGCACATCCCTGAATCCTTGGGGTAAGGCCGTCCTGAGCCAATGTGCTAACGAAGGAATGAAAGCAAAGTTTCCAGCCTGGGAAGCAGGGACTCAAGGAAGTCTGCCAACTGACTGCCCTTCTTTAAAGCCAGTTGAGAAAATGTGGCAAGGCTGATGCAACCCGCTTGCAAAGAAATGTTTCTCTTCAGAATAGGAGATTTTGCTACCAAACGCCAGCAGGTCCTCTCCCTCAGAGTGCAGTATCTGTGTAGACTGGGGAAAGACACCATTGTCCCCAGCTTAGAACGGCTCTTTTCCCAGTTGGTTTCATCCATGAAAGAGCCAGAAAAGCTGTTCTCAAACAATCGGGCTGAACATTCCAGAATCCTTGGGATAGGGCAGTTCTGAGCCAAAGTGCCCTCTAAGGAATGAAAGCAAAGTTTACTTGCCACAGGAAAGCACACCGAGGCCTGGTGTTTTCTCTAGGAAATTGGAGTGGGCTTGAAGGGTGAGGCCTACTGACTGCCCTCCTTTATAGCCACTTGTGAAAACGAGGCAAGGCTGATGCAACCTGCTTACAACGAAATGTTTCTCTTCAGGATTGGAGATTTTGCTACCAATCCCCAGCATCTCGTTTCACTCAGAGCGCTCTTTCTGTGTAGACTAGGGAAAGATACCATGGTCCCCAGCTTAGAACGGCTCTTTTCCCAGTTGGTTTCATCCATGAAAGAGCCAGAAGGGCTGATCTCAAGTAATCGGGCTGCACAACCCTGAATCCTTGGGGTAAGGCCGTCCTGAGCCAATGTGCTAACTAAGGAATGAAAGTAAATTTTCCAGCCTGGGAAGCAGGGCCTCAAGTAAGTCTGCCACCTGACTGCCCTTCTTTAAAGCCAGTTGAGAAAATGTGGCAAGGCTGATGCAACCCGCTTACAACGAAATGTTTCTCTTCAGAATAGGAGATTGTGCTACCAAACACCAGCAGCTCCTCTCCCTCAGAGTGCTGTTTCTGTGTAGACTAGGGTAAGACACCATGGTCCCCAGCTTAGAACGGCTCTTTTCCCAGTTGGTTTCAGCCATGAAAGAGCCAGAAGGGCTGATCTCAAGTAATCGGGCTGCACATCCCTGAATCCTTGGGGTAAGGCCGTCCTGAGCCAATGTGCTAACGAAGGAATGAAAGCAAAGTTTCCAGCCTGGGAAGCAGGGACTCAAGGAAGTCTGCCAACTGACTGCCCTTCTTTAAAGCCAGTTGAGAAAATGTGGCAAGGCTGATGCAACCCGCTTGCAAAGAAATGTTTCTCTTCAGAATAGGAGATTTTGCTACCAAACGCCAGCAGGTCCTCTCCCTCAGAGTGCAGTATCTGTGTAGACTGGGGAAAGACACCATTGTCCCCAGCTTAGAACGGCTCTTTTCCCAGTTGGTTTCATCCATGAAAGAGCCAGAAAAGCTGTTCTCAAACAATCGGGCTGAACATTCCAGAATCCTTGGGATAGGGCAGTTCTGAGCCAAAGTGCCCTCTAAGGAATGAAAGCAAAGTTTACTTGCCACAGGAAAGCACACCGAGGCCTGGTGTTTTCTCTAGGAAATTGGAGTGGGCTTGAAGGGTGAGGCCTACTGACTGCCCTCCTTTATAGCCACTTGTGAAAACGAGGCAAGGCTGATGCAACCTGCTTACAACGAAATGTTTCTCTTCAGGATTGGAGATTTGCTACCAAACGCCAGCAGCTCCTCTCCTTTAGTGTGCGCTTTCTGTGTAGACTAGGGAAAGACACCATGGTCCCCAGCTTAGAACGGCTCTTTTCCCAGTTGGTTTCATCCATGAAAGAGCCAGAAGGGCTGATCTCAAGTAATCGGGCTGCACAACCCTGAATCCTTGGGGGTAAGGCCGTCCTGAGCCAATGTGCTAACTAAGGAATGAAAGCAAAGATTCCAGCCTGGGAAGCAGGGCCTCAAGTAAGTCTGCCAACTGACTGCCTTTCTTTAAAGCCAGTTCAGAACATGTGACAAGGCTGCTGCAACCCGCTTACAACGAAATGTTTCTCTTCAGAATAGGAGATTGTGCTACCAAACGCCAGCAGCTCGTCTCCCTCAGAGTGCTGTTTCTGTTAGACTAGGGTAAGACACCATGGTGCCCAGCTTAGAACGGCTCTTTTCCCAGTTGGTTTCATCCATGAAAGAGCCAGAAAAGCTGTTCTCCAACAATCGGGCTGAACATTCCTGAATCCTTGGGGTAGGGCAGTTCTGAGCCAAAGTGCCCCGTAAGGAATGAAAGCAATGTTTACTTGCGACGGGAAAGCACACCGAGGCCTGGTGTTTTCTCTAGGAAATTGGAGTGGGCTTGAAGGGTGAGGCCTACTGACTGCCCTCCTTTATAGCCACTTGTGAAAATGAGGCAAGGCTGATGCAACCCGCTTACAACGAAATGTTTCTCTTCAGAATAGGAGATTTTGCTACCAAACGTCAGCATCTCGTTTCACTCAGAGCGCTCTTTCTGTGTAGACTAGGGAAAGACACCATGGTCCCCAGCTTAGAACGGCTCTTTTCCCAGTTGGTTTCATCCATGAAAGAGCCAGAAAAGCTGTTCTCAAACAATCGGGATGAACATTCCTGAATCCTTGGGGTAGGGCAGTTCTGAGCCAAAGTGCCCCCTAAGGAATGAAAGCAAAGTTTCCTTGCCACAGGAGACCATACCGAGGCTTGGTGTTTCCTCTATGAAATTGGAGTAGGTTTGAAGGGTGAGGACTACTGACTGCCCTCCTTTATACCCAGTTGAGAAAACGTGGCAAGGCTGATACAACCCGCTTACAACGAAATGTTTCTCTTCAGAATAGGAGATTTTGCTACCAAACGCCAGCAGCTCGTCTCACTCAGAGTGCTGTTTCTGTGTAGACTAGGGAAAGACACCATGGTCCCCAGCTTAGAACGGCTGTTTTCCCAGTTGGTTTCATCCATGAAAGAGCCAGAAGGGCTGATCTCAAGTAATCGGGCTGCACATCCCTGAATCCTTGGGGTAAGGCCGTCCTGAGCCAATGTGCTAAGTATGGAATGAAAGCAAAGTTTCCAGCCTGGGAAGCAGGGCCTCAAGGAAGTCTGCCAACTGACTGCCCTTCTTTAAAGCCAGTTGAGAAAATGTGGCAAGGCTGATGCAATCCGCTTACAACGAAATGTTTCTCTTCAGAATAGGAGATTGTGCTACCAAACGCCAGCAGCTCGTCTCCCTCAGAGTGCTCTTTCTGTGTAGACTAGGGAAAGACACCATGGTCCCCAGCTTAGAACGGCTCTTTTCCCAGTTGGTTTCATCTATGAAAGAGCCAAATAAGCTGTTCTCAAACAATCGGGCTGAACATTCCTGAATCCTTGGGGTAGGGCAGTTCTGAGCCAAAGTGCCCCCTAAGGAATGAAAGCAAAGTTTACTTGCCACAGGAAAGCACACCGAGGCCTGGTGTTTTTTCTAGGAAATTGGAGTGGGCTTGAAGGGTGAGGCCTACTGACTGCCCTCCTTTATAGCCACTTGTGAAAATGAGGCAAGGCTGATGCAACCTGCTTACAACGAAATGTTTCTCTTCAGGATAGGAGATTTTGCTACCAATCCCCAGCATCTCGTTTCACTCAGAGCGCTCTTTCTGTGTAGACTAGGGAAAGATACCATGGTCCCCAGCTTAGAACGGCTCTTTTCCCAGTTGGTTTCATCCATGAAAGAGCCAGAAGGGCTGATCTCAAGTAATCGGGCTGCACAACCCTGAATCCTTGGGGTAAGGCCGTCCTGAGCCAATGTGCTAACTAAGGAATGAAAGTAAATTTTCCAGCCTGGGAAGCAGGGCCTCAAGTAAGTCTGCCACCTGACTGCCCTTCTTTAAAGCCAGTTGAGAAAATGTGGCAAGGCTGATGCAACCCGCTTACAACGAAATGTTTCTCTTCAGAATAGGAGATTGTGCTACCAAACACCAGCAGCTCCTCTCCCTCAGAGTGCTGTTTCTGTGTAGACTAGGGTAAGACACCATGGTCCCCAGCTTAGAACGGCTCTTTTCCCAGTTGGTTTCAGCCATGAAAGAGCCAGAAGGGCTGATCTCAAGTAATCGGGCTGCACATCCCTGAATCCTTGGGGTAAGGCCGTCCTGAGCCAATGTGCTAACGAAGGAATGAAAGCAAAGTTTCCAGCCTGGGAAGCAGGGACTCAAGGAAGTCTGCCAACTGACTGCCCTTCTTTAAAGCCAGTTGAGAAAATGTGGCAAGGCTGATGCAACCCGCTTGCAAAGAAATGTTTCTCTTCAGAATAGGAGATTTTGCTACCAAACGCCAGCAGGTCCTCTCCCTCAGAGTGCAGTATCTGTGTAGACTGGGGAAAGACACCATTGTCCCCAGCTTAGAACGGCTCTTTTCCCAGTTGGTTTCATCCATGAAAGAGCCAGAAAAGCTGTTCTCAAACAATCGGGCTGAACATTCCAGAATCCTTGGGATAGGGCAGTTCTGAGCCAAAGTGCCCTCTAAGGAATGAAAGCAAAGTTTACTTGCCACAGGAAAGCACACCGAGGCCTGGTGTTTTCTCTAGGAAATTGGAGTGGGCTTGAAGGGTGAGGCCTACTGACTGCCCTCCTTTATAGCCACTTGTGAAAACGAGGCAAGGCTGATGCAACCTGCTTACAACGAAATGTTTCTCTTCAGGATTGGAGATTTGCTACCAAACGCCAGCAGCTCCTCTCCTTTAGTGTGCGCTTTCTGTGTAGACTAGGGAAAGACACCATGGTCCCCAGCTTAGAACGGCTCTTTTCCCAGTTGGTTTCATCCATGAAAGAGCCAGAAGGGCTGATCTCAAGTAATCGGGCTGCACAACCCTGAATCCTTGGGGGTAAGGCCGTCCTGAGCCAATGTGCTAACTAAGGAATGAAAGCAAAGATTCCAGCCTGGGAAGCAGGGCCTCAAGTAAGTCTGCCAACTGACTGCCTTTCTTTAAAGCCAGTTCAGAACATGTGACAAGGCTGATGCAACCCGCTTACAACGAAATGTTTCTCTTCAGAATAGGAGATTGTGCTACCAAACGCCAGCAGCTCGTCTCCCTCAGAGTGCTGTTTCTGTTAGACTAGGGTAAGACACCATGGTGCCCAGCTTAGAACGGCTCTTTTCCCAGTTGGTTTCATCCATGAAAGAGCCAGAAAAGCTGTTCTCCAACAATCGGGCTGAACATTCCTGAATCCTTGGGGTAGGGCAGTTCTGAGCCAAAGTGCCCCGTAAGGAATGAAAGCAATGTTTACTTGCGACGGGAAAGCACACCGAGGCCTGGTGTTTTCTCTAGGAAATTGGAGTGGGCTTGAAGGGTGAGGCCTACTGACTGCCCTCCTTTATAGCCACTTGTGAAAATGAGGCAAGGCTGATGCAACCCGCTTACAACGAAATGTTTCTCTTCAGAATAGGAGATTTTGCTACCAAACGTCAGCATCTCGTTTCACTCAGAGCGCTCTTTCTGTGTAGACTAGGGAAAGACACCATGGTCCCCAGCTTAGAACGGCTCTTTTCCCAGTTGGTTTCATCCATGAAAGAGCCAGAAAAGCTGTTCTCAAACAATCGGGATGAACATTCCTGAATCCTTGGGGTAGGGCAGTTCTGAGCCAAAGTGCCCCCTAAGGAATGAAAGCAAAGTTTCCTTGCCACAGGAGACCATACCGAGGCTTGGTGTTTCCTCTATGAAATTGGAGTAGGTTTGAAGGGTGAGGACTACTGACTGCCCTCCTTTATACCCAGTTGAGAAAACGTGGCAAGGCTGATACAACCCGCTTACAACGAAATGTTTCTCTTCAGAATAGGAGATTTTGCTACCAAACGCCAGCAGCTCGTCTCACTCAGAGTGCTGTTTCTGTGTAGACTAGGGAAAGACACCATGGTCCCCAGCTTAGAACGGCTGTTTTCCCAGTTGGTTTCATCCATGAAAGAGCCAGAAGGGCTGATCTCAAGTAATCGGGCTGCACATCCCTGAATCCTTGGGGTAAGGCCGTCCTGAGCCAATGTGCTAAGTATGGAATGAAAGCAAAGTTTCCAGCCTGGGAAGCAGGGCCTCAAGGAAGTCTGCCAACTGACTGCCCTTCTTTAAAGCCAGTTGAGAAAATGTGGCAAGGCTGATGCAATCCGCTTACAACGAAATGTTTCTCTTCAGAATAGGAGATTGTGCTACCAAACGCCAGCAGCTCGTCTCCCTCAGAGTGCTCTTTCTGTGTAGACTAGGGAAAGACACCATGGTCCCCAGCTTAGAACGGCTCTTTTCCCAGTTGGTTTCATCTATGAAAGAGCCAAATAAGCTGTTCTCAAACAATCGGGCTGAACATTCCTGAATCCTTGGGGTAGGGCAGTTCTGAGCCAAAGTGCCCCCTAAGGAATGAAAGCAAAGTTTACTTGCCACAGGAAAGCACACCGAGGCCTGGTGTTTTTTCTAGGAAATTGGAGTGGGCTTGAAGGGTGAGGCCTACTGACTGCCCTCCTTTATAGCCACTTGTGAAAATGAGGCAAGGCTGATGCAACCTGCTTACAACGAAATGTTTCTCTTCAGGATAGGAGATTTTGCTACCAATCCCCAGCATCTCGTTTCACTCAGAGCGCTCTTTCTGTGTAGACTAGGGAAAGATACCATGGTCCCCAGCTTAGAACGGCTCTTTTCCCAGTTGGTTTCATCCATGAAAGAGCCAGAAGGGCTGATCTCAAGTAATCGGGCTGCACAACCCTGAATCCTTGGGGTAAGGCCGTCCTGAGCCAATGTGCTAACTAAGGAATGAAAGTAAATTTTCCAGCCTGGGAAGCAGGGCCTCAAGTAAGTCTGCCACCTGACTGCCCTTCTTTAAAGCCAGTTGAGAAAATGTGGCAAGGCTGATGCAACCCGCTTACAACGAAATGTTTCTCTTCAGAATAGGAGATTGTGCTACCAAACACCAGCAGCTCCTCTCCCTCAGAGTGCTGTTTCTGTGTAGACTAGGGTAAGACACCATGGTCCCCAGCTTAGAACGGCTCTTTTCCCAGTTGGTTTCAGCCATGAAAGAGCCAGAAGGGCTGATCTCAAGTAATCGGGCTGCACATCCCTGAATCCTTGGGGTAAGGCCGTCCTGAGCCAATGTGCTAACGAAGGAATGAAAGCAAAGTTTCCAGCCTGGGAAGCAGGGACTCAAGGAAGTCTGCCAACTGACTGCCCTTCTTTAAAGCCAGTTGAGAAAATGTGGCAAGGCTGATGCAACCCGCTTGCAAAGAAATGTTTCTCTTCAGAATAGGAGATTTTGCTACCAAACGCCAGCAGGTCCTCTCCCTCAGAGTGCAGTATCTGTGTAGACTGGGGAAAGACACCATTGTCCCCAGCTTAGAACGGCTCTTTTCCCAGTTGGTTTCATCCATGAAAGAGCCAGAAAAGCTGTTCTCAAACAATCGGGCTGAACATTCCAGAATCCTTGGGATAGGGCAGTTCTGAGCCAAAGTGCCCTCTAAGGAATGAAAGCAAAGTTTACTTGCCACAGGAAAGCACACCGAGGCCTGGTGTTTTCTCTAGGAAATTGGAGTGGGCTTGAAGGGTGAGGCCTACTGACTGCCCTCCTTTATAGCCACTTGTGAAAACGAGGCAAGGCTGATGCAACCTGCTTACAACGAAATGTTTCTCTTCAGGATTGGAGATTTGCTACCAAACGCCAGCAGCTCCTCTCCTTTAGTGTGCGCTTTCTGTGTAGACTAGGGAAAGACACCATGGTCCCCAGCTTAGAACGGCTCTTTTCCCAGTTGGTTTCATCCATGAAAGAGCCAGAAGGGCTGATCTCAAGTAATCGGGCTGCACAACCCTGAATCCTTGGGGGTAAGGCCGTCCTGAGCCAATGTGCTAACTAAGGAATGAAAGCAAAGATTCCAGCCTGGGAAGCAGGGCCTCAAGTAAGTCTGCCAACTGACTGCCTTTCTTTAAAGCCAGTTCAGAACATGTGACAAGGCTGCTGCAACCCGCTTACAACGAAATGTTTCTCTTCAGAATAGGAGATTGTGCTACCAAACGCCAGCAGCTCGTCTCCCTCAGAGTGCTGTTTCTGTTAGACTAGGGTAAGACACCATGGTGCCCAGCTTAGAACGGCTCTTTTCCCAGTTGGTTTCATCCATGAAAGAGCCAGAAAAGCTGTTCTCCAACAATCGGGCTGAACATTCCTGAATCCTTGGGGTAGGGCAGTTCTGAGCCAAAGTGCCCCGTAAGGAATGAAAGCAATGTTTACTTGCGACGGGAAAGCACACCGAGGCCTGGTGTTTTCTCTAGGAAATTGGAGTGGGCTTGAAGGGTGAGGCCTACTGACTGCCCTCCTTTATAGCCACTTGTGAAAATGAGGCAAGGCTGATGCAACCCGCTTACAACGAAATGTTTCTCTTCAGAATAGGAGATTTTGCTACCAAACGTCAGCATCTCGTTTCACTCAGAGCGCTCTTTCTGTGTAGACTAGGGAAAGACACCATGGTCCCCAGCTTAGAACGGCTCTTTTCCCAGTTGGTTTCATCCATGAAAGAGCCAGAAAAGCTGTTCTCAAACAATCGGGATGAACATTCCTGAATCCTTGGGGTAGGGCAGTTCTGAGCCAAAGTGCCCCCTAAGGAATGAAAGCAAAGTTTCCTTGCCACAGGAGACCATACCGAGGCTTGGTGTTTCCTCTATGAAATTGGAGTAGGTTTGAAGGGTGAGGACTACTGACTGCCCTCCTTTATACCCAGTTGAGAAAACGTGGCAAGGCTGATACAACCCGCTTACAACGAAATGTTTCTCTTCAGAATAGGAGATTTTGCTACCAAACGCCAGCAGCTCGTCTCACTCAGAGTGCTGTTTCTGTGTAGACTAGGGAAAGACACCATGGTCCCCAGCTTAGAACGGCTGTTTTCCCAGTTGGTTTCATCCATGAAAGAGCCAGAAGGGCTGATCTCAAGTAATCGGGCTGCACATCCCTGAATCCTTGGGGTAAGGCCGTCCTGAGCCAATGTGCTAAGTATGGAATGAAAGCAAAGTTTCCAGCCTGGGAAGCAGGGCCTCAAGGAAGTCTGCCAACTGACTGCCCTTCTTTAAAGCCAGTTGAGAAAATGTGGCAAGGCTGATGCAATCCGCTTACAACGAAATGTTTCTCTTCAGAATAGGAGATTGTGCTACCAAACGCCAGCAGCTCGTCTCCCTCAGAGTGCTCTTTCTGTGTAGACTAGGGAAAGACACCATGGTCCCCAGCTTAGAACGGCTCTTTTCCCAGTTGGTTTCATCTATGAAAGAGCCAAATAAGCTGTTCTCAAACAATCGGGCTGAACATTCCTGAATCCTTGGGGTAGGGCAGTTCTGAGCCAAAGTGCCCCCTAAGGAATGAAAGCAAAGTTTACTTGCCACAGGAAAGCACACCGAGGCCTGGTGTTTTTTCTAGGAAATTGGAGTGGGCTTGAAGGGTGAGGCCTACTGACTGCCCTCCTTTATAGCCACTTGTGAAAATGAGGCAAGGCTGATGCAACCTGCTTACAACGAAATGTTTCTCTTCAGGATAGGAGATTTTGCTACCAATCCCCAGCATCTCGTTTCACTCAGAGCGCTCTTTCTGTGTAGACTAGGGAAAGATACCATGGTCCCCAGCTTAGAACGGCTCTTTTCCCAGTTGGTTTCATCCATGAAAGAGCCAGAAGGGCTGATCTCAAGTAATCGGGCTGCACAACCCTGAATCCTTGGGGTAAGGCCGTCCTGAGCCAATGTGCTAACTAAGGAATGAAAGTAAATTTTCCAGCCTGGGAAGCAGGGCCTCAAGTAAGTCTGCCACCTGACTGCCCTTCTTTAAAGCCAGTTGAGAAAATGTGGCAAGGCTGATGCAACCCGCTTACAACGAAATGTTTCTCTTCAGAATAGGAGATTGTGCTACCAAACACCAGCAGCTCCTCTCCCTCAGAGTGCTGTTTCTGTGTAGACTAGGGTAAGACACCATGGTCCCCAGCTTAGAACGGCTCTTTTCCCAGTTGGTTTCAGCCATGAAAGAGCCAGAAGGGCTGATCTCAAGTAATCGGGCTGCACATCCCTGAATCCTTGGGGTAAGGCCGTCCTGAGCCAATGTGCTAACGAAGGAATGAAAGCAAAGTTTCCAGCCTGGGAAGCAGGGACTCAAGGAAGTCTGCCAACTGACTGCCCTTCTTTAAAGCCAGTTGAGAAAATGTGGCAAGGCTGATGCAACCCGCTTGCAAAGAAATGTTTCTCTTCAGAATAGGAGATTTTGCTACCAAACGCCAGCAGGTCCTCTCCCTCAGAGTGCAGTATCTGTGTAGACTGGGGAAAGACACCATTGTCCCCAGCTTAGAACGGCTCTTTTCCCAGTTGGTTTCATCCATGAAAGAGCCAGAAAAGCTGTTCTCAAACAATCGGGCTGAACATTCCAGAATCCTTGGGATAGGGCAGTTCTGAGCCAAAGTGCCCTCTAAGGAATGAAAGCAAAGTTTACTTGCCACAGGAAAGCACACCGAGGCCTGGTGTTTTCTCTAGGAAATTGGAGTGGGCTTGAAGGGTGAGGCCTACTGACTGCCCTCCTTTATAGCCACTTGTGAAAACGAGGCAAGGCTGATGCAACCTGCTTACAACGAAATGTTTCTCTTCAGGATTGGAGATTTGCTACCAAACGCCAGCAGCTCCTCTCCTTTAGTGTGCGCTTTCTGTGTAGACTAGGGAAAGACACCATGGTCCCCAGCTTAGAACGGCTCTTTTCCCAGTTGGTTTCATCCATGAAAGAGCCAGAAGGGCTGATCTCAAGTAATCGGGCTGCACAACCCTGAATCCTTGGGGGTAAGGCCGTCCTGAGCCAATGTGCTAACTAAGGAATGAAAGCAAAGATTCCAGCCTGGGAAGCAGGGCCTCAAGTAAGTCTGCCAACTGACTGCCTTTCTTTAAAGCCAGTTCAGAACATGTGACAAGGCTGCTGCAACCCGCTTACAACGAAATGTTTCTCTTCAGAATAGGAGATTGTGCTACCAAACGCCAGCAGCTCGTCTCCCTCAGAGTGCTGTTTCTGTTAGACTAGGGTAAGACACCATGGTGCCCAGCTTAGAACGGCTCTTTTCCCAGTTGGTTTCATCCATGAAAGAGCCAGAAAAGCTGTTCTCCAACAATCGGGCTGAACATTCCTGAATCCTTGGGGTAGGGCAGTTCTGAGCCAAAGTGCCCCGTAAGGAATGAAAGCAATGTTTACTTGCGACGGGAAAGCACACCGAGGCCTGGTGTTTTCTCTAGGAAATTGGAGTGGGCTTGAAGGGTGAGGCCTACTGACTGCCCTCCTTTATAGCCACTTGTGAAAATGAGGCAAGGCTGATGCAACCCGCTTACAACGAAATGTTTCTCTTCAGAATAGGAGATTTTGCTACCAAACGTCAGCATCTCGTTTCACTCAGAGCGCTCTTTCTGTGTAGACTAGGGAAAGACACCATGGTCCCCAGCTTAGAACGGCTCTTTTCCCAGTTGGTTTCATCCATGAAAGAGCCAGAAAAGCTGTTCTCAAACAATCGGGATGAACATTCCTGAATCCTTGGGGTAGGGCAGTTCTGAGCCAAAGTGCCCCCTAAGGAATGAAAGCAAAGTTTCCTTGCCACAGGAGACCATACCGAGGCTTGGTGTTTCCTCTATGAAATTGGAGTAGGTTTGAAGGGTGAGGACTACTGACTGCCCTCCTTTATACCCAGTTGAGAAAACGTGGCAAGGCTGATACAACCCGCTTACAACGAAATGTTTCTCTTCAGAATAGGAGATTTTGCTACCAAACGCCAGCAGCTCGTCTCACTCAGAGTGCTGTTTCTGTGTAGACTAGGGAAAGACACCATGGTCCCCAGCTTAGAACGGCTGTTTTCCCAGTTGGTTTCATCCATGAAAGAGCCAGAAGGGCTGATCTCAAGTAATCGGGCTGCACATCCCTGAATCCTTGGGGTAAGGCCGTCCTGAGCCAATGTGCTAAGTATGGAATGAAAGCAAAGTTTCCAGCCTGGGAAGCAGGGCCTCAAGGAAGTCTGCCAACTGACTGCCCTTCTTTAAAGCCAGTTGAGAAAATGTGGCAAGGCTGATGCAATCCGCTTACAACGAAATGTTTCTCTTCAGAATAGGAGATTGTGCTACCAAACGCCAGCAGCTCGTCTCCCTCAGAGTGCTCTTTCTGTGTAGACTAGGGAAAGACACCATGGTCCCCAGCTTAGAACGGCTCTTTTCCCAGTTGGTTTCATCTATGAAAGAGCCAAATAAGCTGTTCTCAAACAATCGGGCTGAACATTCCTGAATCCTTGGGGTAGGGCAGTTCTGAGCCAAAGTGCCCCCTAAGGAATGAAAGCAAAGTTTACTTGCCACAGGAAAGCACACCGAGGCCTGGTGTTTTTTCTAGGAAATTGGAGTGGGCTTGAAGGGTGAGGCCTACTGACTGCCCTCCTTTATAGCCACTTGTGAAAATGAGGCAAGGCTGATGCAACCTGCTTACAACGAAATGTTTCTCTTCAGGATAGGAGATTTTGCTACCAATCCCCAGCATCTCGTTTCACTCAGAGCGCTCTTTCTGTGTAGACTAGGGAAAGATACCATGGTCCCCAGCTTAGAACGGCTCTTTTCCCAGTTGGTTTCATCCATGAAAGAGCCAGAAGGGCTGATCTCAAGTAATCGGGCTGCACAACCCTGAATCCTTGGGGTAAGGCCGTCCTGAGCCAATGTGCTAACTAAGGAATGAAAGTAAATTTTCCAGCCTGGGAAGCAGGGCCTCAAGTAAGTCTGCCACCTGACTGCCCTTCTTTAAAGCCAGTTGAGAAAATGTGGCAAGGCTGATGCAACCCGCTTACAACGAAATGTTTCTCTTCAGAATAGGAGATTGTGCTACCAAACACCAGCAGCTCCTCTCCCTCAGAGTGCTGTTTCTGTGTAGACTAGGGTAAGACACCATGGTCCCCAGCTTAGAACGGCTCTTTTCCCAGTTGGTTTCAGCCATGAAAGAGCCAGAAGGGCTGATCTCAAGTAATCGGGCTGCACATCCCTGAATCCTTGGGGTAAGGCCGTCCTGAGCCAATGTGCTAACGAAGGAATGAAAGCAAAGTTTCCAGCCTGGGAAGCAGGGACTCAAGGAAGTCTGCCAACTGACTGCCCTTCTTTAAAGCCAGTTGAGAAAATGTGGCAAGGCTGATGCAACCCGCTTGCAAAGAAATGTTTCTCTTCAGAATAGGAGATTTTGCTACCAAACGCCAGCAGGTCCTCTCCCTCAGAGTGCAGTATCTGTGTAGACTGGGGAAAGACACCATTGTCCCCAGCTTAGAACGGCTCTTTTCCCAGTTGGTTTCATCCATGAAAGAGCCAGAAAAGCTGTTCTCAAACAATCGGGCTGAACATTCCAGAATCCTTGGGATAGGGCAGTTCTGAGCCAAAGTGCCCTCTAAGGAATGAAAGCAAAGTTTACTTGCCACAGGAAAGCACACCGAGGCCTGGTGTTTTCTCTAGGAAATTGGAGTGGGCTTGAAGGGTGAGGCCTACTGACTGCCCTCCTTTATAGCCACTTGTGAAAACGAGGCAAGGCTGATGCAACCTGCTTACAACGAAATGTTTCTCTTCAGGATTGGAGATTTGCTACCAAACGCCAGCAGCTCCTCTCCTTTAGTGTGCGCTTTCTGTGTAGACTAGGGAAAGACACCATGGTCCCCAGCTTAGAACGGCTCTTTTCCCAGTTGGTTTCATCCATGAAAGAGCCAGAAGGGCTGATCTCAAGTAATCGGGCTGCACAACCCTGAATCCTTGGGGGTAAGGCCGTCCTGAGCCAATGTGCTAACTAAGGAATGAAAGCAAAGATTCCAGCCTGGGAAGCAGGGCCTCAAGTAAGTCTGCCAACTGACTGCCTTTCTTTAAAGCCAGTTCAGAACATGTGACAAGGCTGCTGCAACCCGCTTACAACGAAATGTTTCTCTTCAGAATAGGAGATTGTGCTACCAAACGCCAGCAGCTCGTCTCCCTCAGAGTGCTGTTTCTGTTAGACTAGGGTAAGACACCATGGTGCCCAGCTTAGAACGGCTCTTTTCCCAGTTGGTTTCATCCATGAAAGAGCCAGAAAAGCTGTTCTCCAACAATCGGGCTGAACATTCCTGAATCCTTGGGGTAGGGCAGTTCTGAGCCAAAGTGCCCCGTAAGGAATGAAAGCAATGTTTACTTGCGACGGGAAAGCACACCGAGGCCTGGTGTTTTCTCTAGGAAATTGGAGTGGGCTTGAAGGGTGAGGCCTACTGACTGCCCTCCTTTATAGCCACTTGTGAAAATGAGGCAAGGCTGATGCAACCCGCTTACAACGAAATGTTTCTCTTCAGAATAGGAGATTTTGCTACCAAACGTCAGCATCTCGTTTCACTCAGAGCGCTCTTTCTGTGTAGACTAGGGAAAGACACCATGGTCCCCAGCTTAGAACGGCTCTTTTCCCAGTTGGTTTCATCCATGAAAGAGCCAGAAAAGCTGTTCTCAAACAATCGGGATGAACATTCCTGAATCCTTGGGGTAGGGCAGTTCTGAGCCAAAGTGCCCCCTAAGGAATGAAAGCAAAGTTTCCTTGCCACAGGAGACCATACCGAGGCTTGGTGTTTCCTCTATGAAATTGGAGTAGGTTTGAAGGGTGAGGACTACTGACTGCCCTCCTTTATACCCAGTTGAGAAAACGTGGCAAGGCTGATACAACCCGCTTACAACGAAATGTTTCTCTTCAGAATAGGAGATTTTGCTACCAAACGCCAGCAGCTCGTCTCACTCAGAGTGCTGTTTCTGTGTAGACTAGGGAAAGACACCATGGTCCCCAGCTTAGAACGGCTGTTTTCCCAGTTGGTTTCATCCATGAAAGAGCCAGAAGGGCTGATCTCAAGTAATCGGGCTGCACATCCCTGAATCCTTGGGGTAAGGCCGTCCTGAGCCAATGTGCTAAGTATGGAATGAAAGCAAAGTTTCCAGCCTGGGAAGCAGGGCCTCAAGGAAGTCTGCCAACTGACTGCCCTTCTTTAAAGCCAGTTGAGAAAATGTGGCAAGGCTGATGCAATCCGCTTACAACGAAATGTTTCTCTTCAGAATAGGAGATTGTGCTACCAAACGCCAGCAGCTCGTCTCCCTCAGAGTGCTCTTTCTGTGTAGACTAGGGAAAGACACCATGGTCCCCAGCTTAGAACGGCTCTTTTCCCAGTTGGTTTCATCTATGAAAGAGCCAAATAAGCTGTTCTCAAACAATCGGGCTGAACATTCCTGAATCCTTGGGGTAGGGCAGTTCTGAGCCAAAGTGCCCCCTAAGGAATGAAAGCAAAGTTTACTTGCCACAGGAAAGCACACCGAGGCCTGGTGTTTTTTCTAGGAAATTGGAGTGGGCTTGAAGGGTGAGGCCTACTGACTGCCCTCCTTTATAGCCACTTGTGAAAATGAGGCAAGGCTGATGCAACCTGCTTACAACGAAATGTTTCTCTTCAGGATAGGAGATTTTGCTACCAATCCCCAGCATCTCGTTTCACTCAGAGCGCTCTTTCTGTGTAGACTAGGGAAAGATACCATGGTCCCCAGCTTAGAACGGCTCTTTTCCCAGTTGGTTTCATCCATGAAAGAGCCAGAAGGGCTGATCTCAAGTAATCGGGCTGCACAACCCTGAATCCTTGGGGTAAGGCCGTCCTGAGCCAATGTGCTAACTAAGGAATGAAAGTAAATTTTCCAGCCTGGGAAGCAGGGCCTCAAGTAAGTCTGCCACCTGACTGCCCTTCTTTAAAGCCAGTTGAGAAAATGTGGCAAGGCTGATGCAACCCGCTTACAACGAAATGTTTCTCTTCAGAATAGGAGATTGTGCTACCAAACACCAGCAGCTCCTCTCCCTCAGAGTGCTGTTTCTGTGTAGACTAGGGTAAGACACCATGGTCCCCAGCTTAGAACGGCTCTTTTCCCAGTTGGTTTCAGCCATGAAAGAGCCAGAAGGGCTGATCTCAAGTAATCGGGCTGCACATCCCTGAATCCTTGGGGTAAGGCCGTCCTGAGCCAATGTGCTAACGAAGGAATGAAAGCAAAGTTTCCAGCCTGGGAAGCAGGGACTCAAGGAAGTCTGCCAACTGACTGCCCTTCTTTAAAGCCAGTTGAGAAAATGTGGCAAGGCTGATGCAACCCGCTTGCAAAGAAATGTTTCTCTTCAGAATAGGAGATTTTGCTACCAAACGCCAGCAGGTCCTCTCCCTCAGAGTGCAGTATCTGTGTAGACTGGGGAAAGACACCATTGTCCCCAGCTTAGAACGGCTCTTTTCCCAGTTGGTTTCATCCATGAAAGAGCCAGAAAAGCTGTTCTCAAACAATCGGGCTGAACATTCCAGAATCCTTGGGATAGGGCAGTTCTGAGCCAAAGTGCCCTCTAAGGAATGAAAGCAAAGTTTACTTGCCACAGGAAAGCACACCGAGGCCTGGTGTTTTCTCTAGGAAATTGGAGTGGGCTTGAAGGGTGAGGCCTACTGACTGCCCTCCTTTATAGCCACTTGTGAAAACGAGGCAAGGCTGATGCAACCTGCTTACAACGAAATGTTTCTCTTCAGGATTGGAGATTTGCTACCAAACGCCAGCAGCTCCTCTCCTTTAGTGTGCGCTTTCTGTGTAGACTAGGGAAAGACACCATGGTCCCCAGCTTAGAACGGCTCTTTTCCCAGTTGGTTTCATCCATGAAAGAGCCAGAAGGGCTGATCTCAAGTAATCGGGCTGCACAACCCTGAATCCTTGGGGGTAAGGCCGTCCTGAGCCAATGTGCTAACTAAGGAATGAAAGCAAAGATTCCAGCCTGGGAAGCAGGGCCTCAAGTAAGTCTGCCAACTGACTGCCTTTCTTTAAAGCCAGTTCAGAACATGTGACAAGGCTGCTGCAACCCGCTTACAACGAAATGTTTCTCTTCAGAATAGGAGATTGTGCTACCAAACGCCAGCAGCTCGTCTCCCTCAGAGTGCTGTTTCTGTTAGACTAGGGTAAGACACCATGGTGCCCAGCTTAGAACGGCTCTTTTCCCAGTTGGTTTCATCCATGAAAGAGCCAGAAAAGCTGTTCTCCAACAATCGGGCTGAACATTCCTGAATCCTTGGGGTAGGGCAGTTCTGAGCCAAAGTGCCCCGTAAGGAATGAAAGCAATGTTTACTTGCGACGGGAAAGCACACCGAGGCCTGGTGTTTTCTCTAGGAAATTGGAGTGGGCTTGAAGGGTGAGGCCTACTGACTGCCCTCCTTTATAGCCACTTGTGAAAATGAGGCAAGGCTGATGCAACCCGCTTACAACGAAATGTTTCTCTTCAGAATAGGAGATTTTGCTACCAAACGTCAGCATCTCGTTTCACTCAGAGCGCTCTTTCTGTGTAGACTAGGGAAAGACACCATGGTCCCCAGCTTAGAACGGCTCTTTTCCCAGTTGGTTTCATCCATGAAAGAGCCAGAAAAGCTGTTCTCAAACAATCGGGATGAACATTCCTGAATCCTTGGGGTAGGGCAGTTCTGAGCCAAAGTGCCCCCTAAGGAATGAAAGCAAAGTTTCCTTGCCACAGGAGACCATACCGAGGCTTGGTGTTTCCTCTATGAAATTGGAGTAGGTTTGAAGGGTGAGGACTACTGACTGCCCTCCTTTATACCCAGTTGAGAAAACGTGGCAAGGCTGATACAACCCGCTTACAACGAAATGTTTCTCTTCAGAATAGGAGATTTTGCTACCAAACGCCAGCAGCTCGTCTCACTCAGAGTGCTGTTTCTGTGTAGACTAGGGAAAGACACCATGGTCCCCAGCTTAGAACGGCTGTTTTCCCAGTTGGTTTCATCCATGAAAGAGCCAGAAGGGCTGATCTCAAGTAATCGGGCTGCACATCCCTGAATCCTTGGGGTAAGGCCGTCCTGAGCCAATGTGCTAAGTATGGAATGAAAGCAAAGTTTCCAGCCTGGGAAGCAGGGCCTCAAGGAAGTCTGCCAACTGACTGCCCTTCTTTAAAGCCAGTTGAGAAAATGTGGCAAGGCTGATGCAATCCGCTTACAACGAAATGTTTCTCTTCAGAATAGGAGATTGTGCTACCAAACGCCAGCAGCTCGTCTCCCTCAGAGTGCTCTTTCTGTGTAGACTAGGGAAAGACACCATGGTCCCCAGCTTAGAACGGCTCTTTTCCCAGTTGGTTTCATCTATGAAAGAGCCAAATAAGCTGTTCTCAAACAATCGGGCTGAACATTCCTGAATCCTTGGGGTAGGGCAGTTCTGAGCCAAAGTGCCCCCTAAGGAATGAAAGCAAAGTTTACTTGCCACAGGAAAGCACACCGAGGCCTGGTGTTTTTTCTAGGAAATTGGAGTGGGCTTGAAGGGTGAGGCCTACTGACTGCCCTCCTTTATAGCCACTTGTGAAAATGAGGCAAGGCTGATGCAACCTGCTTACAACGAAATGTTTCTCTTCAGGATAGGAGATTTTGCTACCAATCCCCAGCATCTCGTTTCACTCAGAGCGCTCTTTCTGTGTAGACTAGGGAAAGATACCATGGTCCCCAGCTTAGAACGGCTCTTTTCCCAGTTGGTTTCATCCATGAAAGAGCCAGAAGGGCTGATCTCAAGTAATCGGGCTGCACAACCCTGAATCCTTGGGGTAAGGCCGTCCTGAGCCAATGTGCTAACTAAGGAATGAAAGTAAATTTTCCAGCCTGGGAAGCAGGGCCTCAAGTAAGTCTGCCACCTGACTGCCCTTCTTTAAAGCCAGTTGAGAAAATGTGGCAAGGCTGATGCAACCCGCTTACAACGAAATGTTTCTCTTCAGAATAGGAGATTGTGCTACCAAACACCAGCAGCTCCTCTCCCTCAGAGTGCTGTTTCTGTGTAGACTAGGGTAAGACACCATGGTCCCCAGCTTAGAACGGCTCTTTTCCCAGTTGGTTTCAGCCATGAAAGAGCCAGAAGGGCTGATCTCAAGTAATCGGGCTGCACATCCCTGAATCCTTGGGGTAAGGCCGTCCTGAGCCAATGTGCTAACGAAGGAATGAAAGCAAAGTTTCCAGCCTGGGAAGCAGGGACTCAAGGAAGTCTGCCAACTGACTGCCCTTCTTTAAAGCCAGTTGAGAAAATGTGGCAAGGCTGATGCAACCCGCTTGCAAAGAAATGTTTCTCTTCAGAATAGGAGATTTTGCTACCAAACGCCAGCAGGTCCTCTCCCTCAGAGTGCAGTATCTGTGTAGACTGGGGAAAGACACCATTGTCCCCAGCTTAGAACGGCTCTTTTCCCAGTTGGTTTCATCCATGAAAGAGCCAGAAAAGCTGTTCTCAAACAATCGGGCTGAACATTCCAGAATCCTTGGGATAGGGCAGTTCTGAGCCAAAGTGCCCTCTAAGGAATGAAAGCAAAGTTTACTTGCCACAGGAAAGCACACCGAGGCCTGGTGTTTTCTCTAGGAAATTGGAGTGGGCTTGAAGGGTGAGGCCTACTGACTGCCCTCCATAATAGCCACTTGTGAAAATGAGGCAAGGCTGATGCAACCTGCTTACAACGAAATGTTTCTCTTCAGGATAGGAGATTTTGCTACCAAACGCCAGCAGTTCCTCTCCCTCAGTGTGCTGTTTCTGTGTAGACTAGGGAAAGACACCATGGTCCCCAGCTTAGAACGGCTCTTCTCCCAGTTGGTTTCATCCATGAAAGAGCCAGAAGGGCTGATCCCAAGTAATCAGGCTGCACAACCCTGAATCCTTGGGGTAAGGCCGTCCTGAGCCAATGTGCTAACTAAGGAATGAAAGCAAAGATTCCAGCCTGGGAAGCAGGGCCTCAAGTAAGTCTGCCAACTAACTGCCCTTCTTTAAAGCCAGTTGAGAAAATGTGACAAGGCTGATGCAACCCGCTTACAACGAAATGTTTCTCTTCAGAATAGGAGATTGTGCTACCAAACGCCAGCAGCTCGTCTCCCTCAGAGTGCTGTTTCTGTTAGACTAGGGTAAGACACCATGGTGCCCAGCTTAGAAGGGCTCTTTTCCCAGTTGGTTTCATCCATGAAAGAGCCAGAAGGGCTGATCTCAAGTAATCGGGCTGCACAACCCTGAATCCTTGGGGTAAGGCCGTCCTGAGCCAATGTGCTAACTAAGGAATGAAAGCAAAGATTCCAGCCTGGGAAGCAGGGCCTCAAGGAAGTCTGCCAACTGACTGCCCTTCTTTAAAGCCAGTTGAGAACATGTGGCAATGCTGATGCAACCCGCTTACAACGAAATGTTTCTCTTCAGAATAGGAGATTGTGCTACCAAACACCAGCAGCTCCTCTCCCTCAGAGTGCTCTTTCTGTGTAGACTAGGGAAAGACACCATGGTCCCCAGCTTAGAACGGCTCTTTTCCCAGTTGGTTTCATCCATGAAAGAGCCAGAAAAGCTGTTCTCCAACAATCGGGCTGAACATTCCTGAATCCTTGGGGTAGGGCAGTTCTGAGCCAAAGTGCCCCCTAAGGAATGAAAGCAAAGTTTACTTGCCACAGGAAAGCACACCGAGGCCTGGTGTTTTTTCTAGGAAATTGGAGTGGGCTTGAAGGGTGAGGCCTACTGACTGCCCTCCTTTATAGCCACTTGTGAAAATGAGGCAAGGCTGATGCAACCTGCTTACAACGAAATGTTTCTCTTCAGGATAGGAGATTTTGCTACCAATCCCCAGCATCTCGTTTCACTCAGAGCGCTCTTTCTGTGTAGACTAGGGAAAGATACCATGGTCCCCAGCTTAGAACGGCTCTTTTCCCAGTTGGTTTCATCCATGAAAGAGCCAGAAGGGCTGATCTCAAGTAATCGGGCTGCACAACCCTGAATCCTTGGGGTAAGGCCGTCCTGAGCCAATGTGCTAACTAAGGAATGAAAGTAAATTTTCCAGCCTGGGAAGCAGGGCCTCAAGTAAGTCTGCCACCTGACTGCCCTTCTTTAAAGCCAGTTGAGAAAATGTGGCAAGGCTGATGCAACCCGCTTACAACGAAATGTTTCTCTTCAGAATAGGAGATTGTGCTACCAAACACCAGCAGCTCCTCTCCCTCAGAGTGCTGTTTCTGTGTAGACTAGGGTAAGACACCATGGTCCCCAGCTTAGAACGGCTCTTTTCCCAGTTGGTTTCAGCCATGAAAGAGCCAGAAGGGCTGATCTCAAGTAATCGGGCTGCACATCCCTGAATCCTTGGGGTAAGGCCGTCCTGAGCCAATGTGCTAACGAAGGAATGAAAGCAAAGTTTCCAGCCTGGGAAGCAGGGACTCAAGGAAGTCTGCCAACTGACTGCCCTTCTTTAAAGCCAGTTGAGAAAATGTGGCAAGGCTGATGCAACCCGCTTGCAAAGAAATGTTTCTCTTCAGAATAGGAGATTTTGCTACCAAACGCCAGCAGGTCCTCTCCCTCAGAGTGCAGTATCTGTGTAGACTGGGGAAAGACACCATTGTCCCCAGCTTAGAACGGCTCTTTTCCCAGTTGGTTTCATCCATGAAAGAGCCAGAAAAGCTGTTCTCAAACAATCGGGCTGAACATTCCAGAATCCTTGGGATAGGGCAGTTCTGAGCCAAAGTGCCCTCTAAGGAATGAAAGCAAAGTTTACTTGCCACAGGAAAGCACACCGAGGCCTGGTGTTTTCTCTAGGAAATTGGAGTGGGCTTGAAGGGTGAGGCCTACTGACTGCCCTCCATAATAGCCACTTGTGAAAATGAGGCAAGGCTGATGCAACCTGCTTACAACGAAATGTTTCTCTTCAGGATAGGAGATTTTGCTACCAAACGCCAGCAGTTCCTCTCCCTCAGTGTGCTGTTTCTGTGTAGACTAGGGAAAGACACCATGGTCCCCAGCTTAGAACGGCTCTTCTCCCAGTTGGTTTCATCCATGAAAGAGCCAGAAGGGCTGATCCCAAGTAATCAGGCTGCACAACCCTGAATCCTTGGGGTAAGGCCGTCCTGAGCCAATGTGCTAACTAAGGAATGAAAGCAAAGATTCCAGCCTGGGAAGCAGGGCCTCAAGTAAGTCTGCCAACTAACTGCCCTTCTTTAAAGCCAGTTGAGAAAATGTGACAAGGCTGATGCAACCCGCTTACAACGAAATGTTTCTCTTCAGAATAGGAGATTGTGCTACCAAACGCCAGCAGCTCGTCTCCCTCAGAGTGCTGTTTCTGTTAGACTAGGGTAAGACACCATGGTGCCCAGCTTAGAAGGGCTCTTTTCCCAGTTGGTTTCATCCATGAAAGAGCCAGAAGGGCTGATCTCAAGTAATCGGGCTGCACAACCCTGAATCCTTGGGGTAAGGCCGTCCTGAGCCAATGTGCTAACTAAGGAATGAAAGCAAAGATTCCAGCCTGGGAAGCAGGGCCTCAAGGAAGTCTGCCAACTGACTGCCCTTCTTTAAAGCCAGTTGAGAACATGTGGCAATGCTGATGCAACCCGCTTACAACGAAATGTTTCTCTTCAGAATAGGAGATTGTGCTACCAAACACCAGCAGCTCCTCTCCCTCAGAGTGCTCTTTCTGTGTAGACTAGGGAAAGACACCATGGTCCCCAGCTTAGAACGGCTCTTTTCCCAGTTGGTTTCATCCATGAAAGAGCCAGAAAAGCTGTTCTCCAACAATCGGGCTGAACATTCCTGAATCCTTGGGGTAGGGCAGTTCTGAGCCAAAGTGCCCCCTAAGGAATGAAAGCAAAGTTTACTTGCCACAGGAAAGCACACCGAGGCCTGGTGTTTTCTCTAGGAAATTGGAGTGGGCTTGAAGGGTGAGGCCTACTGACTGCCCTCCTTTATAGCCACTTGTGAAAATGAGGCAAGGCTGATGCAACCCGCTTACAACGAAATGTTTCTCTTCAGAATAGGAGATTTTGCTACTAAACGCCAGCATCTCGTTTCACTCAGAGTGCTGTTTCTGTGTAGACTAGGGAAAGACACCATGGTCCCCAGCTTAGAACGGCTCTTCTCCCAGTTGGTTTCATCCATGAAAGAGCCAGAAGGGCTGATCCCAAGTAATCAGGCTGCACAACCCTGAATCCTTGGGGTAAGGCCGTCCTGAGCCAATGTGCTAACTAAGGAATGAAAGCAAAGATTCCAGCCTGGGAAGCAGGGCCTCAAGTAAGTCTGCCAACTAACTGCCCTTCTTTAAAGCCAGTTCAGAAAATGTGACAAGGCTGATGCAACCCGCTTACAACGAAATGTTTCTCTTCAGAATAGGAGATTTTGCTACCAAACGCCAGCAGCTCGTCTCCCTCAGAGTGCTGTTTCTGTTAGACTAGGGTAAGACACCATGGTGCCCAGCTTAGAACGGCTCTTTTCCCAGTTGGTTTCATCCATGAAAGAGCCAGAAGGGCTGATCTCAAGTAATCGGGCTGCACAACCCTGAATCCTTGGGGTAAGGCCGTCCTGAGCCAATGTGCTAACTAAGGAATGAAAGCAAAGATTCCAGCCTGGGAAGCAGGGCCTCAAGGAAGTCTGCCAACTGACTGCCCTTCTTTAAAGCCAGTTGAGAACATGTGGCAAGGCTGATGCAACCCGCTTACAACGAAATGTTTCTCTTCAGAATAGGAGATTGTGCTACCAAACACCAGCAGCTCCTCTCCCTCAGAGTGCTGTTTCTGTGTAGACTAGGGTAAGACACCATGGTCCCCAGCTTAGAACGGCTCTTTTCCCAGTTGGTTTCAGCCATGAAAGAGCCAGAAGGGCTGATCTCAAGTAATCGGGCTGCACATCCCTGAATCCTTGTGGCAAGGCCGTCCTGAGCCAATGTGCTAAGTATGGAATGAAAGCAAAGTTTCCAGCCTGGGAAGCAGGGCCTCAAGGAAGTCGGCCAACTGACTGCCCTTCTTTAAAGCCAGTTGAGAACATGTGGCAAGGCTGATGCAACCTGCTTACATCGAAATGTTTCTCTTCAGAATAGGAGATTGTGCTACCAAACGCCAGCAGCTCTTCTCCCTCAGAGTGCTCTTTCTGTGTAGACTATGGAAAGACACCATGGTCCCCAGCTTAGAACGGCTCTTTTCCCAGTTGGTTTCATCCATGAAAGAGCCAGAAAAGCTGTTCTCCAACAATCGGGCTGAACATTCCTGAATCCTTGGGGTAGGGCAGTTCTGAGCCAAAGTGCCCCCTAAGGAATGAAAGCAAAGTTTACTTGCCACAGGAAAGCACACCGAGGCCTGGTGTTTTCTCTAGGAAATTGGAGTGGGCTTGAAGGGTGAGGCCTACTGACTGCCCTCCTTTATAGCCACTTGTGAAAATGAGGCAAGGCTGATGCAACCCGCTTACAACGAAATGTTTCTCTTCAGAATAGGAGATTTTGCTACCAAACGCCAGCATCTCGTTTCACTCAGAGTGCTGTTTCTGTGTAGACTAGGGAAAGACACCATGGTCCCCAGCTAAGAACGGCTCTTTTTCCAGTTGGTTTCATCCATGAAAGGGCCAGAAAGGCTGATCTCAACTAATAGGGCTGCACATCCCTGAATCTTTGGGGTAAGGCAGTCCTGAGCCAATGTGCCAACTAAGGAATGAAAGCAAAGTTTACAGCCTGGGAAGCAGGGCCTCAAGGAAGTTTGCCAATTGACTGCCCTCCTTTAAAGCCAGTTGAGAAAATGTGGCAAGGCTGATGCAACCCGCTTGCAAAGAAATGTTTCTCTTCAGAATAGGAGATTTTGCTACCAAACGCCAGCAGCTCCTCTCCCTCAGAGTGCTGTTTCTGTGTAGACTAGGGAAAGACACCATGGTCCCCAGCTTAGAATGGCTCTTTTCCCAGTTGGTTTCATCCATGAAAGAGCCAGAAAAGCTGTTCTCCAACAATCGGGCTGAACATTCCTGAATCCTTGGGGTAGGGCAGTTCTGAGCCAAAGTGCCCCCTAAGGAATGAAAGCAAAGTTTACTTGCCACAGGAAAGCACACCGAGGCCTGGTGTTTTCTCTAGGAAATTGGAGTGGGCTTGAAGGGTGAGGCCTACTGACTGCCCTCCTTTATAGCCACTTGTGAAAATGAGGCAAGGCTGATGCAACCCGCTTACAACGAAATGTATCTCTTCAGAAGAGGCGATTTTGCTACCAAACGCCAGCATCTCGTTTCACTCAGAGTCCTGTTTCTGGGTAGACTAGGTTGACACCATGGTCCCCAGCTTTGAACGGCTCTTTTCCCAGTTGGTTTCATCCATGAAAGAGCCAGAAGGGCTGATTTCAAGTAATCGGGCTGCACATCCCTGAATCCTTGGGGTAAGGCCGTCCTGAGCCAATGTGCTAAGTATGGAATGAAAGCAAAGTTTCCAGCCTGGGAAGCAGGGCCTCAAGGAAGTCTGCCAACTGACTGCCCTTCTTTAAAGTCAGTTGAGAAAATGTGGCAAGGCTGATGCAACCCGCTTGCAAAGAAATGTTTCTCTTCAGAATAGGAGATTTTGCTACCAAACGCCAGCAGCTCGTCTCCCTCAGAGTGCTCTTTCTGTGTAGACTAGGGAAAGACACCATGGTCCCCAGCTTAGAACGGCTCTTTTCCCAGTTGGTTTCATCCATGAAAGAGCCAGAAAAGCTTTTCTCCAACAATCGGGCTGAACATTCCTGAATCCTTGGGATAGGGCAGTTCTGAGCCAAAGTGCCCCCTAAGGAATGAAAGCAAAGTTTACTTGCCACAGGAAAGCACACCGAGGCCTGGTGTTTTCTCTAGGAAATTGGAGTGGGCTTGAAGGGTGAGGCCTACTGACTGCCCTCCTTTATAGCCACTTGTGAAAATGAGGCAAGGCTGATGCAACCCGCTTACAACGAAATGTTTCTCTTCAGAATAGGAGATTGTGCTACCAAACGCCAGCAGCTCGTCTCCCTCAGAGTGCTCTTTCTGTGTAGACTAGGGAAAGACACCATGGTCCCCAGCTTAGAACGGCTCTTTTCCCAGTTGGTTTCATCCATGAAAGAGCCAGAAAAGCTGTTCTCCAACAATCGGGCTGAACATTCCTGAATCCTTGGGGTAGGGCAGTTCTGAGCCAAAGTGCCCCCTAAGGAATGAAAGCAAAGTTTACTTGCCACAGGAAAGCACACCGAGGCCTGGTGTTTTCTCTAGGAAATTGGAGTGGGCTTGAAGGGTGAGGCCTACTGACTGCCCTCCTTTATAGCCACTTGTGAAAATGAGGCAAGGCTGATGCAACCCGCTTACAACGAAATGTTTCTCTTCAGAATAGGAGATTGTGCTACCAAACGCCAGCAGCTCGTCTCCCTCAGAGTGCTCTGTCTGTGTAGACTAGGGAAAGACACCATGGTCCCCAGCTTAGAACGGCTCTTTTCCCAGTTGGTTTCATCCATGAAAGAGCCAGAAAAGCTGTTCTCCAACAATCGGGCTGAACATTCCTGAATCCTTGGGGTAGGGCAGTTCTGAGCCAAAGTGCCCCCTAAGGAATGAAAGCAAAGTTTACTTGCCACAGGAAAGCACACCGAGGCCTGGTGTTTTCTCTAGGAAATTGGAGTGGGCTTGAAGGGTGAGGCCTACTGACTGCCCTCCTTTATAGCCACTTGTGAAAATGAGGCACGGCTGATGCAACACGCTTACAACGAAATGTTTCTCTTCAGAATAGGAGATTTTGCTACCAAACGTCAGCAGCTCGTCTCACTCAGAGTGCGCTTTCTGTGTAGACTAGGGAAAGACACCATGGTCCCCAGCTTAGAACGGCTCTTCTCCCAGTTGGTTTCATCCATGAAAGAGCCAGAAGGGCTGATCCTAAGTAATCGGGCTGCACAACCCTGAATCTTTGGGGTAAGGCCGTCCTGAGCCAATGTGCTAACTAAGGAATGAAAGCAAAGATTGCAGCCTGGGAAGCAGGGCCTCAAGTAAGTCTGCCAACTGACTGCCCTTCTTTAAAGCCAGTTCAGAAAATGTGACAAGGCTGATGCAACCCGCTTACAACGAAATGTTTCTCTTCAGAATAGGAGATTTTGCTACCAAACGCCAGCAGCTCGTCTCCCTCAGAGTGCTGTTTCTGTTAGACTAGGGTAAGACACCATGGTGCCCAGCTTAGAACGGCTCTTTTCCCAGTTGGTTTCATCCATGAAAGAGCTAGAAAAGCTGTTCTCAAGCAATCGGGCTGCACATCCCTGAATCCTTGGGGTAAGGCCGTCCTGAGCCAATGTGCTAACTAAGGAATGAAAGCAAAGATTGCAGCCTGGGAAGCAGGGCCTCAAGTAAGTCTGCCACCTGACTGCCCTTCTTTAAAGCCAGTTGAGAAAATGTGACAAGGCTGATGCAACCCGCTTACAACGAAATGTTTCTCTTCAGAATAGGAGATTGTGCTACCAAACAGCAGCAGCTCCTCTCCCTCAGAGTGCTGTTTCTGTGTAGACTAGGGTAAGACACCATGGTCCCCAGCTTAGAACGGCTCTTTTCCCAGTTGGTTTCAGCCATGAAAGAGCCAGAAGGGCTGATCTCAAGTAATCGGGCTGCACATCCCTGAATCCTTGTGGTAAGGCCGTCCTGAGCCAATGTGCTAATTATGGAATGAAAGCAAAGTTTCCAGCCTGGGAAGCAGGGCCTCAAGGAAGTCTGCCAACTGACTGCCCTTCTTTAAAGCCAGTTGAGAACATGTGGCAAGGCTGATGCAACCCGCTTACAACGAAATGTTTCTCTTCAGAATAGGAGATTGTGCTACCAAACACCAGCAGCTCGTCTCCCTCAGAGTGCTCTTTCTGTGTAGACTAGGGAAAGACACCATGGTCCCCAGCTTAGAACGGCTCTTTTCCCAGTTGGTTTCATCTATAAAAGAGCCAAATAAGCTGTTCTCAAACAATCGGGCTGAACATTCCTGAATCCTTGGGGTAGGGCAGTTCTGAGCCAAAGTGCCCCCTAAGGAATGAAAGCAAAGTTTACTTGCCACAGGAAAGCACACCGAGGCCTGGTGTTTTTTCTAGGAAATTGGAGTGGGCTTGAAGGGTGAGGCCTACTGACTGCCCTCCTTTATAGCCACTTGTGAAAATGAGGCAAGGCTGATGCAACCTGCTTACAACGAAATGTTTCTCTTCAGGATAGGAGATTTTGCTACCAATCCCCAGCATCTCGTTTCACTCAGAGCGCTCTTTCTGTGTAGACTAGGGAAAGACACCATGGTCCCCAGCTTAGAACGGCTCTTTTCCCAGTTGGTTTCATCCATGAAAGAGCCAGAAGGGCTGATCTCAAGTAATCGGGCTGCACAACCCTGAATCCTTGGGGTAAGGCCGTCCTGAGCCAATGTGCTAACTAAGGAATGAAAGTAAATTTTCCAGCCTGGGAAGCAGGGCCTCAAGTAAGTCTGCCACCTGACTGCCCTTCTTTAAAGCCAGTTGAGAAAATGTGGCAAGGCTGATGCAACCCGCTTACAACGAAATGTTTCTCTTCAGAATAGGAGATTGTGCTACCAAACACCAGCAGCTCCTCTCCCTCAGAGTGCTGTTTCTGTGTAGACTAGGGTAAGACACCATGGTCCCCAGCTTAGAACGGCTCTTTTCCCAGTTGGTTTCAGCCATGAAAGAGCCAGAAGGGCTGATCTCAAGTAATCGGGCTGCACATCCCTGAATCCTTGGGGTAAGGCCGTCCTGAGCCAATGTGCTAACGAAGGAATGAAAGCAAAGTTTCCAGCCTGGGAAGCAGGGCCTCAAGGAAGTCGGCCAACTGACTGCCCTTCTTTAAAGCCAGTTGAGAACATGTGGCAAGGCTGATGCAACCTGCTTACATCGAAATGTTTCTCTTCAGAATAGGAGATTGTGCTACCAAACGCCAGCAGCTCGTCTCCCTCAGAGAGCTCTTTCTGTGTAGACTAGGGAAAGACACCATGGTCCCCAGCTTAGAACGGCTCTTTTCCCAGTTGGTTTCATCCATGAAAGAGCCAGAATAGCTGTTCTCAAACAATCGGGCTGAACATTCCTGAATCCTTGGGGTAGGACAGTTCTGAGCCAAAGTGCCCCCTAAGGAATGAAAGCAAAGTTTACTTGCCACAGGAAAGCACACCGAGGCCTGGTGTTTTCTCTAGGAAATTGGAGTGGGCTTGAAGGGTGAGGCCTACTGACTGCCCTCCTTTATAGCCACTTGTGAAAATGAGGCAAGGCTGATGCAACCCGCTTACAACGAAATGTTTCTCTTCAGAATAGGAGATTTTGCTACCAAACGCCAGCATCTCGTTTCACTCAGAGTGCTGTTTCTGTGTAGACTAGGGAAAGACACCATGGTCCCCAGCTAAGAACGGCTCTTTTCCCAGTTGGTTTCATCCATGAAAGGGCCAGAAAGGCTGATCTCAACTAATAGGGCTGCACATCCCTGAATCTTTGGGGTAAGGCAGTCCTGAGCCAATGTGCCAACTAAGGAATGAAAGCAAAGTTTACAGCCTGGGAAGCAGGGCCTCAAGGAAGTTTGCCAATTGACTGCCCTCCTTTAAAGCCAGTTGAGAAAATGTGGCAAGGCTGATGCAACCCGCTTGCAAAGAAATGTTTCTCTTCAGAATAGGAGATTTTGCTACCAAACGCCAGCAGCTCCTCTCCCTCAGAGTGCTGTTTCTGTGTAGACTAGGGAAAGACACCATGGTCCCCAGCTTAGAATGGCTCTTTTCCCAGTTGGTTTCATCCATGAAAGAGCCAGAAAAGCTGTTCTCAAAAAATCGGGATGAACATTCCTGAATCCTTGGGATAGGCCAGTTCTGAGCCAAAGTGCCCCCTAAGGAATGAAAGCAAAGTTTACTTGCCACATGAAAGCACACCGAGGCCTGGTGTTTTCTCTAGGAAATTGGAGTAGGCTTGAAGGGTGAGGCCTACTGACTGCCCTGCTTTATAGCCACTTGTGAAAATGAGGCAAGGCTGATGCAACCCGCTTACAACGAAATGTTTCTCTTCAGAATAGGAGATTTTGCTACCAAACGTCAGCAGCTCGTCTCACTCAGAGTGCGCTTTCTGTGTAGACTAGGGAAAGACACCATGGTCCCCAGCTTAGAACGGCTGTTTTCCCAGTTGGTTTCATCCATGAAAGAGCCAGAAGGGCTGATCTCAAGTAATCGGGCTGCACATCCCTGAATCCTTGGGGTAAGGCCGTCCTGAGCCAATGTGCTAAGTATGGAATGAAAGCAAAGTTTCCAGCCTGGGAAGCAGGGCCTCAAGGAAGACTGCCAACTGACTGCCCTTCTTTAAAGCCAGTTGAGAAAATGTGGCAAGGCTGATGCAATCCGCTTACAACGAAATGTTTCTCTTCAGAATAGGAGATTGTGCTACCAAACGCCAGCAGCTCGTCTCCCTCAGAGTGCTCTTTCTGTGTAGACTAGGGAAAGACACCATGGTCCCCAGCTTAGAACGGCTCTTTTCCCAGTTGGTTTCATCTATGAAAGAGCCAAATAAGCTGTTCTCAAACAATCGGGCTGAACATTCCTGAATCCTTGGGGTAGGGCAGTTCTGAGCCAAAGTGCCCCCTAAGGAATGAAAGCAAAGTTTACTTGCCACAGGAAAGCACACCGAGGCCTGGTGTTTTTTCTAGGAAATTGGAGTGGGCTTGAAGGGTGAGGCCTACTGACTGCCCTCCTTTATAGCCACTTGTGAAAATGAGGCAAGGCTGATGCAACCTGCTTACAACGAAATGTTTCTCTTCAGGATAGGAGATTTTGCTACCAATCCCCAGCATCTCGTTTCACTCAGAGCGCTCTTTCTGTGTAGAGTAGGGAAAGACACCATGGTCCCCAGCTTAGAACGGCTCTTTTCCCAGTTGGTTTCATCCATGAAAGAGCCAGAAGGGCTGATCTCAAGTAATCGGGCTGCACAACCCTGAATCCTTGGGGTAAGGCCGTCCTGAGCCAATGTGCTAACTAAGGAATGAAAGTAAATTTTCCAGCCTGGGAAGCAGGGCCTCAAGTAAGTCTGCCACCTGACTGCCCTTCTTTAAAGCCAGTTGAGAAAATGTGGCAAGGCTGATGCAACCCGCTTACAACGAAATGTTTCTCTTCAGAATAGGAGATTGTGCTACCAAACACCAGCAGCTCCTCTCCCTCAGAGTGCTGTTTCTGTGTAGACTAGGGTAAGACACCATGGTCCCCAGCTTAGAACGGCTCTTTTCCCAGTTGGTTTCAGCCATGAAAGAGCCAGAAGGGCTGATCTCAAGTAATCGGGCTGCACATCCCTGAATCCTTGGGGTAAGGCCGTCCTGAGCCAATGTGCTAACGAAGGAATGAAAGCAAAGTTTCCAGCCTGGGAAGCAGGGACTCAAGGAAGTCTGCCAACTGACTGCCCTTCTTTAAAGCCAGTTGAGAAAATGTGGCAAGGCTGATGCAACCCGCTTGCAAAGAAATGTTTCTCTTCAGAATAGGAGATTTTGCTACCAAACGCCAGCAGCTCCTCTCCCTCAGAGTGCTGTTTCTGTGTAGACTAGGGAAAGACACCATGGTCCCCAGCTTAGAACGGCTCTTTTCCCAGTTGGTTTCATCCATGAAAGAGCCAGAAAAGCTGTTCTCCAACAATCGGGCTGAACATTCCAGAATCCTTGGGATAGGGCAGTTCTGAGCCAAAGTGCCCTCTAAGGAATGAAAGCAAAGTTTACTTGCCACAGGAAAGCACACCGAGGCCTGGTGTTTTCTCTAGGAAATTGGAGTGGGCTTGAAGGGTGAGGCCTACTGACTGCCCTCCTTTATAGCCACTTGTGAAAATGAGGCAAGGCTGATGCAACCCGCTTACAACGAAATGTTTCTCTTCAGAATAGGAGATTTTGCTACCAAACGCCAGCATCTCGTTGTACTCAGAGTGATGTTTCTGTGTAGACTAGGGAAAGACACCATGGTCCCCAGCTTAGAACGGCTCTTTTCCCAGTTGGTTTCATCCATGAAAGAGCCAGAAGGGCTGATCTCAAGTAATCGGGCTGCACAACCCTGAATCCTTGGGGTAAGGCCGTCCTGAGCCAATGTGCTAACTAAGGAATGAAAGCAAAGATTCCAGCCTGGGAAGCAGGGCCTCAAGGAAGTCTGCCAACTGACTGCCCTTCTTTAAAGCCAGTTGAGAACATGTGGCAAGGCTGATGCAACCCGCTTACAACGAAATGTTTCTCTTCAGAATAGGAGATTGTGCTACCAAACACCAGCAGCTCCTCTCCCTCAGAGTGCTGTTTCTGTGTAGACTAGGGTAAGACACCATGGTCCCCAGCTTAGAACGGCTCTTTTCCCAGTTGGTTTCAGCCATGAAAGAGCCAGAAGGGCTGATCTCAAGTAATCGGGCTGCACATCCCTGAATCCTTGTGGTAAGGCCGTCCTGAGCCAATGTGCTAAGTATGGAATGAAAGCAAAGTTTCCAGCCTGGGAAGCAGGGCCTCAAGGAAGTCGGCCAACTGACTGCCCTTCTTTAAAGCCAGTTGAGAACATGTGGCAAGGCTGATGCAACCTGCTTACATCGAAATGTTTCTCTTCAGAATAGGAGATTGTGCTACCAAACGCCAGCAGCTCGTCTCCCTCAGAGAGCTCTTTCTGTGTAGACTAGGGAAAGACACCATGGTCCCCAGCTTAGAACGGCTCTTTTCCCAGTTGGTTTCATCCATGAAAGAGCCAGAATAGCTGTTCTCAAACAATCGGGCTGAACATTCCTGAATCCTTGGGGTAGGACAGTTCTGAGCCAAAGTGCCCCCTAAGGAATGAAAGCAAAGTTTACTTGCCACAGGAAAGCACACCGAGGCCTGGTGTTTTCTCTAGGAAATTGGAGTGGGCTTGAAGGGTGAGGCCTACTGACTGCCCTCCTTTATAGCCACTTGTGAAAATGAGGCAAGGCTGATGCAACCCGCTTACAACGAAATGTTTCTCTTCAGAATAGGAGATTTTGCTACCAAACGCCAGCATCTCGTTTCACTCAGAGTGCTGTTTCTGTGTAGACTAGGGAAAGACACCATGGTCCCCAGCTAAGAACGGCTCTTTTCCCAGTTGGTTTCATCCATGAAACGGCCAGAAAGGCTGATCTCAACTAATAGGGCTGCACATCCCTGAATCTTTGGGGTAAGGCAGTCCTGAGCCAATGTGCCAACTAAGGAATGAAAGCAAAGTTTACAGCCTGGGAAGCAGGGCCTCAAGGAAGTTTGCCAATTGACTGCCCTCCTTTAAAGCCAGTTGAGAAAATGTGGCAAGGCTGATGCAACCCGCTTGCAAAGAAATGTTTCTCTTCAGAATAGGAGATTTTGCTACCAAACGCCAGCAGCTCCTCTCCCTCAGAGTGCTGTTTCTGTGTAGACTAGGGAAAGACACCATGGTCCCCAGCTTAGAATGGCTCTTTTCCCAGTTGGTTTCATCCATGAAAGAGCCAGAAAAGCTGTTCTCAAAAAATCGGGATGAACATTCCTGAATCCTTGGGATAGGCCAGTTCTGAGCCAAAGTGCCCCCTAAGGAATGAAAGCAAAGTTTACTTGCCACATGAAAGCACACCGAGGCCTGGTGTTTTCTCTAGGAAATTGGAGTAGGCTTGAAGGGTGAGGCCTACTGACTGCCCTGCTTTATAGCCACTTGTGAAAATGAGGCAAGGCTGATGCAACCCGCTTACAACGAAATGTTTCTCTTCAGAATAGGAGATTTTGCTACCAAACGTCAGCAGCTCGTCTCACTCAGAGTGCGCTTTCTGTGTAGACTAGGGAAAGACACCATGGTCCCCAGCTTAGAACGGCTGTTTTCCCAGTTGGTTTCATCCATGAAAGAGCCAGAAGGGCTGATCTCAAGTAATCGGGCTGCACATCCCTGAATCCTTGGGGTAAGGCCGTCCTGAGCCAATGTGCTAAGTATGGAATGAAAGCAAAGTTTCCAGCCTGGGAAGCAGGGCCTCAAGGAAGTCTGCCAACTGACTGCCCTTCTTTAAAGCCAGTTGAGAACATGTGGCAAGGCTGATGCAACCCGCTTACAACGAAATGTTTCTCTTCAGAATAGGAGATTGTGCTACCAAACGCCAGCAGCTCGTTTCCCTCAGAGTGCTCTTTCTGTGTAGACTAGGGAAAGACACCATGGTCCCCAGCTTAGAACGGCTCTTTTCCCAGTTGGTTTCATCCATGAAAGAGCCAGAAAAGCTGTTCTCAAACAATCGGGCTGAACATTCCTGAATCCTTGGGGTAGGGCAGTTCTGAGCCACAGTGCCCCCTAAGGAATGAAAGCAAAGTTTACTTGCCACAGGAAAGCACACCGAGGCCTGGTGTTTTCTCTAGGAAATTGGAGTGGGCTTGAAGGGTGAGGCCTACTGACTGCCCTCCTTTATAGCCACTTGTGAAAACGAGGCAAGGCTGATGCAACCTGCTTACAACGAAATGTTTCTCTTCAGGATTGGAGATTTGCTACCAAACGCCAGCAGCTCCTCTCCTTCAGTGTGCGCTTTCTGTGTAGACTAGGGAAAGACAACATGGTCCCCAGCTTAGAACGGCTCTTTTCCCAGTTGGTTTCATCCATGAAAGAGCCAGAAGGGCTGATCTCAAGTAATCGGGCTGCACAACCCTGAATCCTTGGGGGTAAGGCCGTCCTGAGCCAATGTGCTAACTAAGGAATGAAAGCAAAGATTCCAGCCTGGGAAGCAGGGCCTCAAGGAAGTCTGCCAACTGACTGCCTTTCTTTAAAGCCAGTTCAGAACATGTGACAAGGCTGATGCAACCCGCTTACAACGAAATGTTTCTCTTCAGAATAGGAGATTGTGCTACCAAAAGACAGCAGCTCGTCTCCCTCAGAGTGCTGTTTCTGTTAGACTAGGGTAAGACACCATGGTGCCCAGCTTAGAACGGCTCTTTTCCCAGTTGGTTTCATCCATGAAAGAGCCAGAAAAGCTGTTCTCCAACAATCGGGCTGAACATTCCTGAATCCTTGGGGTAGGGCAGTTCTGAGCCAAAGTGCCCCGTAAGGAATGAAAGCAATGTTTACTTGCGACGGGAAAGCACACCGAGGCCTGGTGTTTTCTCTAGGAAATTGGAGTGGGCTTGAAGGGTGAGGCCTACTGACTGCCCTCCTTTATAGCCACTTGTGAAAATGAGGCAAGGCTGATGCAACCCGCTTACAACGAAATGTTTCTCTTCAGAATAGGAGATTTTGCTACCAAACGTCAGCATCTCGTTTCACTCAGAGCGCTCTTTCTGTGTAGACTAGGGAAAGATACCATGGTCCCCAGCTTAGAACGGCTCTTTTCCCAGTTGGTTTCATCCATGAAAGAGCCAGAAAAGCTGTTCTCAAACAATCGGGATGAACATTCCTGAATCCTTGGGGTAGGGCAGTTCTGAGCCAAAGTGCCCCCTAAGGAATGAAAGCAAAGTTTCCTTGCCACAGGAGACCATACCGAGGCTTGGTGTTTCCTCTATGAAATTGGAGTAGGTTTGAAGGGTGAGGACTACTGACTGCCCTCCTTTATACCCAGTTGAGAAAACGTGGCAAGGCTGATACAACCCGCTTACAACGAAACGTTTCTCTTCAGAATAAGAGATTTTGCTACCAAACGCCAGCAACTCGTCTCACTCAGAGTGCTGTTTCTGTGTAGACTAGGGAAAGACACCATGGTCCCCAGCTTAGAACGGCTGTTTTCCCAGTTGGTTTCATCCATGAAAGAGCCAGAAGGGCTGATCTCAAGTAATCGGGCTGCACATCCCTGAATCCTTGGGGTAAGGCCGTCCTGAGCCAATGTGCTAAGTATGGAATGAAAGCAAAGTTTCCAGCCTGGGAAGCAGGGCCTCAAGGAAGTCTGCCAACTGACTGCCCTTCTTTAAAGCCAGTTGAGAAAATGTGGCAAGGCTGATGCAATCCGCTTACAACGAAATGTTTCTCTTCAGAATAGGAGATTGTGCTACCAAACGCCAGCAGCTCGTCTCCCTCAGAGTGCTCTTTCTGTGTAGACTAGGGAAAGACACCATGGTCCCCAGCTTAGAACGGCTCTTTTCCCAGTTGGTTTCATCTATAAAAGAGCCAAATAAGCTGTTCTCAAACAATCGGGCTGAACATTCCTGAATCCTTGGGGTAGGGCAGTTCTGAGCCAAAGTGCCCCCTAAGGAATGAAAGCAAAGTTTACTTGCCACAGGAAAGCACACCGAGGCCTGGTGTTTTTTCTAGGAAATTGGAGTGGGCTTGAAGGGTGAGGCCTACTGACTGCCCTCCTTTATAGCCACTTGTGAAAATGAGGCAAGGCTGATGCAACCTGCTTACAACGAAATGTTTCTCTTCAGGATAGGAGATTTTGCTACCAATCCCCAGCATCTCGTTTCACTCAGAGCGCTCTTTCTGTGTAGACTAGGGAAAGACACCATGGTCCCCAGCTTAGAACGGCTCTTTTCCCAGTTGGTTTCATCCATGAAAGAGCCAGAAGGGCTGATCTCAAGTAATCGGGCTGCACAACCCTGAATCCTTGGGGTAAGGCCGTCCTGAGCCAATGTGCTAACTAAGGAATGAAAGTAAATTTTCCAGCCTGGGAAGCAGGGCCTCAAGTAAGTCTGCCACCTGACTGCCCTTCTTTAAAGCCAGTTGAGAAAATGTGGCAAGGCTGATGCAACCCGCTTACAACGAAATGTTTCTCTTCAGAATAGGAGATTGTGCTACCAAACACCAGCAGCTCCTCTCCCTCAGAGTGCTGTTTCTGTGTAGACTAGGGTAAGACACCATGGTCCCCAGCTTAGAACGGCTCTTTTCCCAGTTGGTTTCAGCCATGAAAGAGCCAGAAGGGCTGATCTCAAGTAATCGGGCTGCACATCCCTGAATCCTTGGGGTAAGGCCGTCCTGAGCCAATGTGCTAACGAAGGAATGAAAGCAAAGTTTCCAGCCTGGGAAGCAGGGCCTCAAGGAAGTCGGCCAACTGACTGCCCTTCTTTAAAGCCAGTTGAGAACATGTGGCAAGGCTGATGCAACCTGCTTACATCGAAATGTTTCTCTTCAGAATAGGAGATTGTGCTACCAAACGCCAGCAGCTCGTCTCCCTCAGAGAGCTCTTTCTGTGTAGACTAGGGAAAGACACCATGGTCCCCAGCTTAGAACGGCTCTTTTCCCAGTTGGTTTCATCCATGAAAGAGCCAGAATAGCTGTTCTCAAACAATCGGGCTGAACATTCCTGAATCCTTGGGGTAGGACAGTTCTGAGTCAAAGTGCCCCCTAAGGAATGAAAGCAAAGTTTACTTGCCACAGGAAAGCACACCGAGGCCTGGTGTTTTCTCTAGGAAATTGGAGTGGGCTTGAAGGGTGAGGCCTACTGACTGCCCTCCTTTATAGCCACTTGTGAAAATGAGGCAAGGCTGATGCAACCCGCTTACAACGAAATGTTTCTCTTCAGAATAGGAGATTTTGCTACCAAACGCCAGCATCTCGTTTCACTCAGAGTGCTGTTTCTGTGTAGACTAGGGAAAGACACCATGGTCCCCAGCTAAGAACGGCTCTTTTCCCAGTTGGTTTCATCCATGAAAGGGCCAGAAAGGCTGATCTCAACTAATAGGGCTGCACATCCCTGAATCTTTGGGGTAAGGCAGTCCTGAGCCAATGTGCCAACTAAGGAATGAAAGCAAAGTTTACAGCCTGGGAAGCAGGGCCTCAAGGAAGTTTGCCAATTGACTGCCCTCCTTTAAAGCCAGTTGAGAAAATGTGGCAAGGCTGATGCAACCCGCTTGCAAAGAAATGTTTCTCTTCAGAATAGGAGATTTTGCTACCAAACGCCAGCAGCTCCTCTCCCTCAGAGTGCTGTTTCTGTGTAGACTAGGGAAAGACACCATGGTCCCCAGCTTAGAATGGCTCTTTTCCCAGTTGGTTTCATCCATGAAAGAGCCAGAAAAGCTGTTCTCAAAAAATCGGGATGAACATTCCTGAATCCTTGGGATAGGCCAGTTCTGAGCCAAAGTGCCCCCTAAGGAATGAAAGCAAAGTTTACTTGCCACATGAAAGCACACCGAGGCCTGGTGTTTTCTCTAGGAAATTGGAGTAGGCTTGAAGGGTGAGGCCTACTGACTGACCTGCTTTATAGCCACTTGTGAAAATGAGGCAAGGCTGATGCAACCCGCTTACAACGAAATGTTTCTCTTCAGAATAGGAGATTTTGCTACCAAACGTCAGCAGCTCGTCTCACTCAGAGTGCGCTTTCTGTGTAGACTAGGGAAAGACACCATGGTCCCCAGCTTAGAACGGCTGTTTTCCCAGTTGGTTTCATCCATGAAAGAGCCAGAAGGGCTGATCTCAAGTAATCGGGCTGCACATCCCTGAATCCTTGGGGTAAGGCCGTCCTGAGCCAATGTGCTAAGTATGGAATGAAAGCAAAGTTTCCAGCCTGGGAAGCAGGGCCTCAAGGAAGACTGCCAACTGACTGCCCTTCTTTAAAGCCAGTTGAGAAAATGTGGCAAGGCTGATGCAATCCGCTTACAACGAAATGTTTCTCTTCAGAATAGGAGATTGTGCTACCAAACGCCAGCAGCTCGTCTCCCTCAGAGTGCTCTTTCTGTGTAGACTAGGGAAAGACACCATGGTCCCCAGCTTAGAACGGCTCTTTTCCCAGTTGGTTTCATCTATGAAAGAGCCAAATAAGCTGTTCTCAAACAATCGGGCTGAACATTCCTGAATCCTTGGGGTAGGGCAGTTCTGAGCCAAAGTGCCCCCTAAGGAATGAAAGCAAAGTTTACTTGCCACAGGAAAGCACACCGAGGCCTGGTGTTTTTTCTAGGAAATTGGAGTGGGCTTGAAGGGTGAGGCCTACTGACTGCCCTCCTTTATAGCCACTTGTGAAAATGAGGCAAGGCTGATGCAACCTGCTTACAACGAAATGTTTCTCTTCAGGATAGGAGATTTTGCTACCAATCCCCAGCATCTCGTTTCACTCAGAGCGCTCTTTCTGTGTAGAGTAGGGAAAGACACCATGGTCCCCAGCTTAGAACGGCTCTTTTCCCAGTTGGTTTCATCCATGAAAGAGCCAGAAGGGCTGATCTCAAGTAATCGGGCTGCACAACCCTGAATCCTTGGGGTAAGGCCGTCCTGAGCCAATGTGCTAACTAAGGAATGAAAGTAAATTTTCCAGCCTGGGAAGCAGGGCCTCAAGTAAGTCTGCCACCTGACTGCCCTTCTTTAAAGCCAGTTGAGAAAATGTGGCAAGGCTGATGCAACCCGCTTACAACGAAATGTTTCTCTTCAGAATAGGAGATTGTGCTACCAAACACCAGCAGCTCCTCTCCCTCAGAGTGCTGTTTCTGTGTAGACTAGGGTAAGACACCATGGTCCCCAGCTTAGAACGGCTCTTTTCCCAGTTGGTTTCAGCCATGAAAGAGCCAGAAGGGCTGATCTCAAGTAATCGGGCTGCACATCCCTGAATCCTTGGGGTAAGGCCGTCCTGAGCCAATGTGCTAACGAAGGAATGAAAGCAAAGTTTCCAGCCTGGGAAGCAGGGACTCAAGGAAGTCTGCCAACTGACTGCCCTTCTTTAAAGCCAGTTGAGAAAATGTGGCAAGGCTGATGCAACCCGCTTGCAAAGAAATGTTTCTCTTCAGAATAGGAGATTTTGCTACCAAACGCCAGCAGCTCCTCTCCCTCAGAGTGCTGTTTCTGTGTAGACTAGGGAAAGACACCATGGTCCCCAGCTTAGAACGGCTCTTTTCCCAGTTGGTTTCATCCATGAAAGAGCCAGAAAAGCTGTTCTCCAACAATCGGGCTGAACATTCCAGAATCCTTGGGATAGGGCAGTTCTGAGCCAAAGTGCCCTCTAAGGAATGAAAGCAAAGTTTACTTGCCACAGGAAAGCACACCGAGGCCTGGTGTTTTCTCTAGGAAATTGGAGTGGGCTTGAAGGGTGAGGCCTACTGACTGCCCTCCTTTATAGCCACTTGTGAAAATGAGGCAAGGCTGATGCAACCCGCTTACAACGAAATGTTTCTCTTCAGAATAGGAGATTTTGCTACCAAACGCCAGCATCTCGTTGTACTCAGAGTGATGTTTCTGTGTAGACTAGGGAAAGACACCATGGTCCCCAGCTTAGAACGGCTCTTTTCCCAGTTGGTTTCATCCATGAAAGAGCCAGAAGGGCTGATCTCAAGTAATCGGGCTGCACAACCCTGAATCCTTGGGGTAAGGCCGTCCTGAGCCAATGTGCTAACTAAGGAATGAAAGCAAAGATTCCAGCCTGGGAAGCAGGGCCTCAAGGAAGTCTGCCAACTGACTGCCCTTCTTTAAAGCCAGTTGAGAACATGTGGCAAGGCTGATGCAACCCGCTTACAACGAAATGTTTCTCTTCAGAATAGGAGATTGTGCTACCAAACACCAGCAGCTCCTCTCCCTCAGAGTGCTGTTTCTGTGTAGACTAGGGTAAGACACCATGGTCCCCAGCTTAGAACGGCTCTTTTCCCAGTTGGTTTCAGCCATGAAAGAGCCAGAAGGGCTGATCTCAAGTAATCGGGCTGCACATCCCTGAATCCTTGTGGTAAGGCCGTCCTGAGCCAATGTGCTAAGTATGGAATGAAAGCAAAGTTTCCAGCCTGGGAAGCAGGGCCTCAAGGAAGTCGGCCAACTGACTGCCCTTCTTTAAAGCCAGTTGAGAACATGTGGCAAGGCTGATGCAACCTGCTTACATCGAAATGTTTCTCTTCAGAATAGGAGATTGTGCTACCAAACGCCAGCAGCTCGTCTCCCTCAGAGAGCTCTTTCTGTGTAGACTAGGGAAAGACACCATGGTCCCCAGCTTAGAACGGCTCTTTTCCCAGTTGGTTTCATCCATGAAAGAGCCAGAATAGCTGTTCTCAAACAATCGGGCTGAACATTCCTGAATCCTTGGGGTAGGACAGTTCTGAGCCAAAGTGCCCCCTAAGGAATGAAAGCAAAGTTTACTTGCCACAGGAAAGCACACCGAGGCCTGGTGTTTTCTCTAGGAAATTGGAGTGGGCTTGAAGGGTGAGGCCTACTGACTGCCCTCCTTTATAGCCACTTGTGAAAATGAGGCAAGGCTGATGCAACCCGCTTACAACGAAATGTTTCTCTTCAGAATAGGAGATTTTGCTACCAAACGCCAGCATCTCGTTTCACTCAGAGTGCTGTTTCTGTGTAGACTAGGGAAAGACACCATGGTCCCCAGCTAAGAACGGCTCTTTTCCCAGTTGGTTTCATCCATGAAAGGGCCAGAAAGGCTGATCTCAACTAATAGGGCTGCACATCCCTGAATCTTTGGGGTAAGGCAGTCCTGAGCCAATGTGCCAACTAAGGAATGAAAGCAAAGTTTACAGCCTGGGAAGCAGGGCCTCAAGGAAGTTTGCCAATTGACTGCCCTCCTTTAAAGCCAGTTGAGAAAATGTGGCAAGGCTGATGCAACCCGCTTGCAAAGAAATGTTTCTCTTCAGAATAGGAGATTTTGCTACCAAACGCCAGCAGCTCCTCTCCCTCAGAGTGCTGTTTCTGTGTAGACTAGGGAAAGACACCATGGTCCCCAGCTTAGAATGGCTCTTTTCCCAGTTGGTTTCATCCATGAAAGAGCCAGAAAAGCTGTTCTCAAAAAATCGGGATGAACATTCCTGAATCCTTGGGATAGGCCAGTTCTGAGCCAAAGTGCCCCCTAAGGAATGAAAGCAAAGTTTACTTGCCACATGAAAGCACACCGAGGCCTGGTGTTTTCTCTAGGAAATTGGAGTAGGCTTGAAGGGTGAGGCCTACTGACTGCCCTGCTTTATAGCCACTTGTGAAAATGAGGCAAGGCTGATGCAACCCGCTTACAACGAAATGTTTCTCTTCAGAATAGGAGATTTTGCTACCAAACGTCAGCAGCTCGTCTCACTCAGAGTGCGCTTTCTGTGTAGACTAGGGAAAGACACCATGGTCCCCAGCTTAGAACGGCTGTTTTCCCAGTTGGTTTCATCCATGAAAGAGCCAGAAGGGCTGATCTCAAGTAATCGGGCTGCACATCCCTGAATCCTTGGGGTAAGGCCGTCCTGAGCCAATGTGCTAAGTATGGAATGAAAGCAAAGTTTCCAGCCTGGGAAGCAGGGCCTCAAGGAAGTCTGCCAACTGACTGCCCTTCTTTAAAGCCAGTTGAGAACATGTGGCAAGGCTGATGCAACCCGCTTACAACGAAATGTTTCTCTTCAGAATAGGAGATTGTGCTACCAAACGCCAGCAGCTCGTTTCCCTCAGAGTGCTCTTTCTGTGTAGACTAGGGAAAGACACCATGGTCCCCAGCTTAGAACGGCTCTTTTCCCAGTTGGTTTCATCCATGAAAGAGCCAGAAAAGCTGTTCTCAAACAATCGGGCTGAACATTCCTGAATCCTTGGGGTAGGGCAGTTCTGAGCCACAGTGCCCCCTAAGGAATGAAAGGAAAGTTTACTTGCCACAGGAAAGCACACCGAGGCCTGGTGTTTTCTCTAGGAAATTGGAGTGGGCTTGAAGGGTGAGGCCTACTGACTGCCCTCCTTTATAGCCACTTGTGAAAACGAGGCAAGGCTGATGCAACCTGCTTACAACGAAATGTTTCTCTTCAGGATTGGAGATTTGCTACCAAACGCCAGCAGCTCCTCTCCTTCAGTGTGCGCTTTCTGTGTAGACTAGGGAAAGACAACATGGTCCCCAGCTTAGAACGGCTCTTTTCCCAGTTGGTTTCATCCATGAAAGAGCCAGAAGGGCTGATCTCAAGTAATCGGGCTGCACAACCCTGAATCCTTGGGGGTAAGGCCGTCCTGAGCCAATGTGCTAACTAAGGAATGAAAGCAAAGATTCCAGCCTGGGAAGCAGGGCCTCAAGGAAGTCTGCCAACTGACTGCCTTTCTTTAAAGCCAGTTCAGAACATGTGACAAGGCTGATGCAACCCGCTTACAACGAAATGTTTCTCTTCAGAATAGGAGATTGTGCTACCAAAAGACAGCGGCTCGTCTCCCTCAGAGTGCTGTTTCTGTTAGACTAGGGTAAGACACCATGGTGCCCAGCTTAGAACGGCTCTTTTCCCAGTTGGTTTCATCCATGAAAGAGCCAGAAAAGCTGTTCTCCAACAATCGGGCTGAACATTCCTGAATCCTTGGGGTAGGGCAGTTCTGAGCCAAAGTGCCCCGTAAGGAATGAAAGCAATGTTTACTTGCGACGGGAAAGCACACCGAGGCCTGGTGTTTTCTCTAGGAAATTGGAGTGGGCTTGAAGGGTGAGGCCTACTGACTGCCCTCCTTTATAGCCACTTGTGAAAATGAGGCAAGGCTGATGCAACCCGCTTACAACGAAATGTTTCTCTTCAGAATAGGAGATTTTGCTACCAAACGTCAGCATCTCGTTTCACTCAGAGCGCTCTTTCTGTGTAGACTAGGGAAAGATACCATGGTCCCCAGCTTAGAACGGCTCTTTTCCCAGTTGGTTTCATCCATGAAAGAGCCAGAAAAGCTGTTCTCAAACAATCGGGATGAACATTCCTGAATCCTTGGGGTAGGGCAGTTCTGAGCCAAAGTGCCCCCTAAGGAATGAAAGCAAAGTTTCCTTGCCACAGGAGACCATACCGAGGCTTGGTGTTTCCTCTATGAAATTGGAGTAGGTTTGAAGGGTGAGGACTACTGACTGCCCTCCTTTATACCCAGTTGAGAAAACGTGGCAAGGCTGATACAACCCGCTTACAACGAAACGTTTCTCTTCAGAATAAGAGATTTTGCTACCAAACGCCAGCAACTCGTCTCACTCAGAGTGCTGTTTCTGTGTAGACTAGGGAAAGACACCATGGTCCCCAGCTTAGAACGGCTGTTTTCCCAGTTGGTTTCATCCATGAAAGAGCCAGAAGGGCTGATCTCAAGTAATCGGGCTGCACATCCCTGAATCCTTGGGGTAAGGCCGTCCTGAGCCAATGTGCTAAGTATGGAATGAAAGCAAAGTTTCCAGCCTGGGAAGCAGGGCCTCAAGGAAGTCTGCCAACTGACTGCCCTTCTTTAAAGCCAGTTGAGAAAATGTGGCAAGGCTGATGCAATCCGCTTACAACGAAATGTTTCTCTTCAGAATAGGAGATTGTGCTACCAAACGCCAGCAGCTCGTCTCCCTCAGAGTGCTCTTTCTGTGTAGACTAGGGAAAGACACCATGGTCCCCAGCTTAGAACGGCTCTTTTCCCAGTTGGTTTCATCTATAAAAGAGCCAAATAAGCTGTTCTCAAACAATCGGGCTGAACATTCCTGAATCCTTGGGGTAGGGCAGTTCTGAGCCAAAGTGCCCCCTAAGGAATGAAAGCAAAGTTTACTTGCCACAGGAAAGCACACCGAGGCCTGGTGTTTTTTCTAGGAAATTGGAGTGGGCTTGAAGGGTGAGGCCTACTGACTGCCCTCCTTTATAGCCACTTGTGAAAATGAGGCAAGGCTGATGCAACCTGCTTACAACGAAATGTTTCTCTTCAGGATAGGAGATTTTGCTACCAATCCCCAGCATCTCGTTTCACTCAGAGCGCTCTTTCTGTGTAGACTAGGGAAAGACACCATGGTCCCCAGCTTAGAACGGCTCTTTTCCCAGTTGGTTTCATCCATGAAAGAGCCAGAAGGGCTGATCTCAAGTAATCGGGCTGCACAACCCTGAATCCTTGGGGTAAGGCCGTCCTGAGCCAATGTGCTAACTAAGGAATGAAAGTAAATTTTCCAGCCTGGGAAGCAGGGCCTCAAGTAAGTCTGCCACCTGACTGCCCTTCTTTAAAGCCAGTTGAGAAAATGTGGCAAGGCTGATGCAACCCGCTTACAACGAAATGTTTCTCTTCAGAATAGGAGATTGTGCTACCAAACACCAGCAGCTCCTCTCCCTCAGAGTGCTGTTTCTGTGTAGACTAGGGTAAGACACCATGGTCCCCAGCTTAGAACGGCTCTTTTCCCAGTTGGTTTCAGCCATGAAAGAGCCAGAAGGGCTGATCTCAAGTAATCGGGCTGCACATCCCTGAATCCTTGGGGTAAGGCCGTCCTGAGCCAATGTGCTAACGAAGGAATGAAAGCAAAGTTTCCAGCCTGGGAAGCAGGGCCTCAAGGAAGTCGGCCAACTGACTGCCCTTCTTTAAAGCCAGTTGAGAACATGTGGCAAGGCTGATGCAACCTGCTTACATCGAAATGTTTCTCTTCAGAATAGGAGATTGTGCTACCAAACGCCAGCAGCTCGTCTCCCTCAGAGAGCTCTTTCTGTGTAGACTAGGGAAAGACACCATGGTCCCCAGCTTAGAACGGCTCTTTTCCCAGTTGGTTTCATCCATGAAAGAGCCAGAATAGCTGTTCTCAAACAATCGGGCTGAACATTCCTGAATCCTTGGGGTAGGACAGTTCTGAGTCAAAGTGCCCCCTAAGGAATGAAAGCAAAGTTTACTTGCCACAGGAAAGCACACCGAGGCCTGGTGTTTTCTCTAGGAAATTGGAGTGGGCTTGAAGGGTGAGGCCTACTGACTGCCCTCCTTTATAGCCACTTGTGAAAATGAGGCAAGGCTGATGCAACCCGCTTACAACGAAATGTTTCTCTTCAGAATAGGAGATTTTGCTACCAAACGCCAGCATCTCGTTTCACTCAGAGTGCTGTTTCTGTGTAGACTAGGGAAAGACACCATGGTCCCCAGCTAAGAACGGCTCTTTTCCCAGTTGGTTTCATCCATGAAAGGGCCAGAAAGGCTGATCTCAACTAATAGGGCTGCACATCCCTGAATCTTTGGGGTAAGGCAGTCCTGAGCCAATGTGCCAACTAAGGAATGAAAGCAAAGTTTACAGCCTGGGAAGCAGGGCCTCAAGGAAGTTTGCCAATTGACTGCCCTCCTTTAAAGCCAGTTGAGAAAATGTGGCAAGGCTGATGCAACCCGCTTGCAAAGAAATGTTTCTCTTCAGAATAGGAGATTTTGCTACCAAACGCCAGCAGCTCCTCTCCCTCAGAGTGCTGTTTCTGTGTAGACTAGGGAAAGACACCATGGTCCCCAGCTTAGAATGGCTCTTTTCCCAGTTGGTTTCATCCATGAAAGAGCCAGAAAAGCTGTTCTCAAAAAATCGGGATGAACATTCCTGAATCCTTGGGATAGGCCAGTTCTGAGCCAAAGTGCCCCCTAAGGAATGAAAGCAAAGTTTACTTGCCACATGAAAGCACACCGAGGCCTGGTGTTTTCTCTAGGAAATTGGAGTAGGCTTGAAGGGTGAGGCCTACTGACTGCCCTGCTTTATAGCCACTTGTGAAAATGAGGCAAGGCTGATGCAACCCGCTTACAACGAAATGTTTCTCTTCAGAATAGGAGATTTTGCTACCAAACGTCAGCAGCTCGTCTCACTCAGAGTGCGCTTTCTGTGTAGACTAGGGAAAGACACCATGGTCCCCAGCTTAGAACGGCTGTTTTCCCAGTTGGTTTCATCCATGAAAGAGCCAGAAGGGCTGATCTCAAGTAATCGGGCTGCACATCCCTGAATCCTTGGGGTAAGGCCGTCCTGAGCCAATGTGCTAAGTATGGAATGAAAGCAAAGTTTCCAGCCTGGGAAGCAGGGCCTCAAGGAAGACTGCCAACTGACTGCCCTTCTTTAAAGCCAGTTGAGAAAATGTGGCAAGGCTGATGCAATCCGCTTACAACGAAATGTTTCTCTTCAGAATAGGAGATTGTGCTACCAAACGCCAGCAGCTCGTCTCCCTCAGAGTGCTCTTTCTGTGTAGACTAGGGAAAGACACCATGGTCCCCAGCTTAGAACGGCTCTTTTCCCAGTTGGTTTCATCTATGAAAGAGCCAAATAAGCTGTTCTCAAACAATCGGGCTGAACATTCCTGAATCCTTGGGGTAGGGCAGTTCTGAGCCAAAGTGCCCCCTAAGGAATGAAAGCAAAGTTTACTTGCCACAGGAAAGCACACCGAGGCCTGGTGTTTTTTCTAGGAAATTGGAGTGGGCTTGAAGGGTGAGGCCTACTGACTGCCCTCCTTTATAGCCACTTGTGAAAATGAGGCAAGGCTGATGCAACCTGCTTACAACGAAATGTTTCTCTTCAGGATAGGAGATTTTGCTACCAATCCCCAGCATCTCGTTTCACTCAGAGCGCTCTTTCTGTGTAGAGTAGGGAAAGACACCATGGTCCCCAGCTTAGAACGGCTCTTTTCCCAGTTGGTTTCATCCATGAAAGAGCCAGAAGGGCTGATCTCAAGTAATCGGGCTGCACAACCCTGAATCCTTGGGGTAAGGCCGTCCTGAGCCAATGTGCTAACTAAGGAATGAAAGTAAATTTTCCAGCCTGGGAAGCAGGGCCTCAAGTAAGTCTGCCACCTGACTGCCCTTCTTTAAAGCCAGTTGAGAAAATGTGGCAAGGCTGATGCAACCCGCTTACAACGAAATGTTTCTCTTCAGAATAGGAGATTGTGCTACCAAACACCAGCAGCTCCTCTCCCTCAGAGTGCTGTTTCTGTGTAGACTAGGGTAAGACACCATGGTCCCCAGCTTAGAACGGCTCTTTTCCCAGTTGGTTTCAGCCATGAAAGAGCCAGAAGGGCTGATCTCAAGTAATCGGGCTGCACATCCCTGAATCCTTGGGGTAAGGCCGTCCTGAGCCAATGTGCTAACGAAGGAATGAAAGCAAAGTTTCCAGCCTGGGAAGCAGGGACTCAAGGAAGTCTGCCAACTGACTGCCCTTCTTTAAAGCCAGTTGAGAAAATGTGGCAAGGCTGATGCAACCCGCTTGCAAAGAAATGTTTCTCTTCAGAATAGGAGATTTTGCTACCAAACGCCAGCAGCTCCTCTCCCTCAGAGTGCTGTTTCTGTGTAGACTAGGGAAAGACACCATGGTCCCCAGCTTAGAACGGCTCTTTTCCCAGTTGGTTTCATCCATGAAAGAGCCAGAAAAGCTGTTCTCCAACAATCGGGCTGAACATTCCAGAATCCTTGGGATAGGGCAGTTCTGAGCCAAAGTGCCCTCTAAGGAATGAAAGCAAAGTTTACTTGCCACAGGAAAGCACACCGAGGCCTGGTGTTTTCTCTAGGAAATTGGAGTGGGCTTGAAGGGTGAGGCCTACTGACTGCCCTCCTTTATAGCCACTTGTGAAAATGAGGCAAGGCTGATGCAACCCGCTTACAACGAAATGTTTCTCTTCAGAATAGGAGATTTTGCTACCAAACGCCAGCATCTCGTTGTACTCAGAGTGATGTTTCTGTGTAGACTAGGGAAAGACACCATGGTCCCCAGCTTAGAACGGCTCTTTTCCCAGTTGGTTTCATCCATGAAAGAGCCAGAAGGGCTGATCTCAAGTAATCGGGCTGCACAACCCTGAATCCTTGGGGTAAGGCCGTCCTGAGCCAATGTGCTAACTAAGGAATGAAAGCAAAGATTCCAGCCTGGGAAGCAGGGCCTCAAGGAAGTCTGCCAACTGACTGCCCTTCTTTAAAGCCAGTTGAGAACATGTGGCAAGGCTGATGCAACCCGCTTACAACGAAATGTTTCTCTTCAGAATAGGAGATTGTGCTACCAAACACCAGCAGCTCCTCTCCCTCAGAGTGCTGTTTCTGTGTAGACTAGGGTAAGACACCATGGTCCCCAGCTTAGAACGGCTCTTTTCCCAGTTGGTTTCAGCCATGAAAGAGCCAGAAGGGCTGATCTCAAGTAATCGGGCTGCACATCCCTGAATCCTTGTGGTAAGGCCGTCCTGAGCCAATGTGCTAAGTATGGAATGAAAGCAAAGTTTCCAGCCTGGGAAGCAGGGCCTCAAGGAAGTCGGCCAACTGACTGCCCTTCTTTAAAGCCAGTTGAGAACATGTGGCAAGGCTGATGCAACCTGCTTACATCGAAATGTTTCTCTTCAGAATAGGAGATTGTGCTACCAAACGCCAGCAGCTCGTCTCCCTCAGAGAGCTCTTTCTGTGTAGACTAGGGAAAGACACCATGGTCCCCAGCTTAGAACGGCTCTTTTCCCAGTTGGTTTCATCCATGAAAGAGCCAGAATAGCTGTTCTCAAACAATCGGGCTGAACATTCCTGAATCCTTGGGGTAGGACAGTTCTGAGCCAAAGTGCCCCCTAAGGAATGAAAGCAAAGTTTACTTGCCACAGGAAAGCACACCGAGGCCTGGTGTTTTCTCTAGGAAATTGGAGTGGGCTTGAAGGGTGAGGCCTACTGACTGCCCTCCTTTATAGCCACTTGTGAAAATGAGGCAAGGCTGATGCAACCCGCTTACAACGAAATGTTTCTCTTCAGAATAGGAGATTTTGCTACCAAACGCCAGCATCTCGTTTCACTCAGAGTGCTGTTTCTGTGTAGACTAGGGAAAGACACCATGGTCCCCAGCTAAGAACGGCTCTTTTCCCAGTTGGTTTCATCCATGAAAGGGCCAGAAAGGCTGATCTCAACTAATAGGGCTGCACATCCCTGAATCTTTGGGGTAAGGCAGTCCTGAGCCAATGTGCCAACTAAGGAATGAAAGCAAAGTTTACAGCCTGGGAAGCAGGGCCTCAAGGAAGTTTGCCAATTGACTGCCCTCCTTTAAAGCCAGTTGAGAAAATGTGGCAAGGCTGATGCAACCCGCTTGCAAAGAAATGTTTCTCTTCAGAATAGGAGATTTTGCTACCAAACGCCAGCAGCTCCTCTCCCTCAGAGTGCTGTTTCTGTGTAGACTAGGGAAAGACACCATGGTCCCCAGCTTAGAATGGCTCTTTTCCCAGTTGGTTTCATCCATGAAAGAGCCAGAAAAGCTGTTCTCAAAAAATCGGGCTGAACATTCCTGAATCCTTGGGATAGGCCAGTTCTGAGCCAAAGTGCCCCCTAAGGAATGAAAGCAAAGTTTACTTGCCACAGGAAAGCACACCGAGGCCTGGTGTTTTCTCTAGGAAATTGGAGTAGGCTTGAAGGGTGAGGCCTACTGACTGCCCTGCTTTATAGCCACTTGTGAAAATGAGGCAAGGCTGATGCAACCCGCTTACAACGAAATGTTTCTCTTCAGAATAGGAGATTTTGCTACCAAACGTCAGCAGCTCGTCTCCCTCAGAGTGCTCTTTCTGTGTAGACTAGGGAAAGACACCATGGTCCCCAGCTTAGAACGGCTGTTTTCCCAGTTGGTTTCATCCATGAAAGAGCCAGAAGGGCTGATCTCAAGTAATCGGGCTGCACATCCCTGAATCCTTGGGGTAAGGCCGTCCTGAGCCAATGTGCTAAGTATGGAATGAAAGCAAAGTTTCCAGCCTGGGAAGCAGGGCCTCAAGGAAGACTGCCAACTGACTGCCTTTCTTTAAAGCCAGTTGAGAAAATGTGGCAAGGCTGATGCAATCCGCTTACAACGAAATGTTTCTCTTCAGAATAGGAGATTGTGCTACCAAACGCCAGCAGCTCGTCTCCCTCAGAGTGCTCTTTCTGTGTAGACTAGGGAAAGACACCATGGTCCCCAGCTTAGAACGGCTCTTTTCCCAGTTGGTTTCATCTATGAAAGAGCCAAATAAGCTGTTCTCAAACAATCGGGCTGAACATTCCTGAATCCTTGGGGTAGGGCAGTTCTGAGCCAAAGTGCCCCCTAAGGAATGAAAGCAAAGTTTACTTGCCACAGGAAAGCACACCGAGGCCTGGTGTTTTTTCTAGGAAATTGGAGTGGGCTTGAAGGGTGAGGCCTACTGACTGCCCTCCTTTATAGCCACTTGTGAAAATGAGGCAAGGCTGATGCAACCTGCTTACAACGAAATGTTTCTCTTCAGGATAGGAGATTTTGCTACCAATCCCCAGCATCTCGTTTCACTCAGAGCGCTCTTTCTGTGTAGACTAGGGAAAGACACCATGGTCCCCAGCTTAGAACGGCTCTTTTCCCAGTTGGTTTCATCCATGAAAGAGCCAGAAGGGCTGATCTCAAGTAATCGGGCTGCACAACCCTGAATCCTTGGGGTAAGGCCGTCCTGAGCCAATGTGCTAACTAAGGAATGAAAGTAAATTTTCCAGCCTGGGAAGCAGGGCCTCAAGTAAGTCTGCCACCTGACTGCCCTTCTTTAAAGCCAGTTGAGAAAATGTGGCAAGGCTGATGCAACCCGCTTACAACGAAATGTTTCTCTTCAGAATAGGAGATTGTGCTACCAAACACCAGCAGCTCCTCTCCCTCAGAGTGCTGTTTCTGTGTAGACTAGGGTAAGACACCATGGTCCCCAGCTTAGAACGGCTCTTTTCCCAGTTGGTTTCAGCCATGAAAGAGCCAGAAGGGCTGATCTCAAGTAATCGGGCTGCACATCCCTGAATCCTTGGGGTAAGGCCGTCCTGAGCCAATGTGCTAACGAAGGAATGAAAGCAAAGTTTCCAGCCTGGGAAGCAGGGACTCAAGGAAGTCTGCCAACTGACTGCCCTTCTTTAAAGCCAGTTGAGAAAATGTGGCAAGGCTGATGCAACCCGCTTGCAAAGAAATGTTTCTCTTCAGAATAGGAGATTTTGCTACCAAACGCCAGCAGCTCCTCTCCCTCAGAGTGCTGTTTCTGTGTAGACTAGGGAAAGACACCATGGTCCCCAGCTTAGAACGGCTCTTTTCCCAGTTGGTTTCATCCATGAAAGAGCCAGAAAAGCTGTTCTCCAACAATCGGGCTGAACATTCCAGAATCCTTGGGATAGGGCAGTTCTGAGCCAAAGTGCCCTCTAAGGAATGAAAGCAAAGTTTACTTGCCACAGGAAAGCACACCGAGGCCTGGTGTTTTCTCTAGGAAATTGGAGTGGGCTTGAAGGGTGAGGCCTACTGACTGCCCTCCTTTATAGCCACTTGTGAAAATGAGGCAAGGCTGATGCAACCCGCTTACAACGAAATGTTTCTCTTCAGAATAGGAGATTTTGCTACCAAACGCCAGCATCTCGTTGTACTCAGAGTGATGTTTCTGTGTAGACTAGGGAAAGACACCATGGTCCCCAGCTTAGAACGGCTCTTTTCCCAGTTGGTTTCATCCATGAAAGAGCCAGAAGGGCTGATCTCAAGTAATCGGGCTGCACAACCCTGAATCCTTGGGGTAAGGCCGTCCTGAGCCAATGTGCTAACTAAGGAATGAAAGCAAAGATTCCAGCCTGGGAAGCAGGGCCTCAAGGAAGTCTGCCAACTGACTGCCCTTCTTTAAAGCCAGTTGAGAACATGTGGCAAGGCTGATGCAACCCGCTTACAACGAAATGTTTCTCTTCAGAATAGGAGATTGTGCTACCAAACACCAGCAGCTCCTCTCCCTCAGAGTGCTGTTTCTGTGTAGACTAGGGTAAGACACCATGGTCCCCAGCTTAGAACGGCTCTTTTCCCAGTTGGTTTCAGCCATGAAAGAGCCAGAAGGGCTGATCTCAAGTAATCGGGCTGCACATCCCTGAATCCTTGTGGTAAGGCCGTCCTGAGCCAATGTGCTAAGTATGGAATGAAAGCAAAGTTTCCAGCCAGGGAAGCAGGGCCTCAAGGAAGTCGGCCAACTGACTGCCCTTCTTTAAAGCCAGTTGAGAACATGTGGCAAGGCTGATGCAACCTGCTTACATCGAAATGTTTCTCTTCAGAATAGGAGATTGTGCTACCAAACGCCAGCAGCTCGTCTCCCTCAGAGAGCTCTTTCTGTGTAGACTAGGGAAAGACACCATGGTCCCCAGCTTAGAACGGCTCTTTTCCCAGTTGGTTTCATCCATGAAAGAGCCAGAATAGCTGTTCTCAAACAATCGGGCTGAACATTCCTGAATCCTTGGGGTAGGACATTTCTGAGCCAAAGTGCCCCCTAAGGAATGAAAGCAAAGTTTACTTGCCACAGGAAAGCACACCGAGGCCTGGTGTTTTCTCTAGGAAATTGGAGTGGGCTTGAAGGGTGAGGCCTACTGACTGCCCTCCTTTATAGCCACTTGTGAAAATGAGGCAAGGCTGATGCAACCCGCTTACAACGAAATGTTTCTCTTCAGAATAGGAGATTTTGCTACCAAACGCCAGCATCTCGTTTCACTCAGAGTGCTGTTTCTGTGTAGACTAGGGAAAGACACCATGGTCCCCAGCTAAGAACGGCTCTTTTCCCAGTTGGTTTCATCCATGAAAGGGCCAGAAAGGCTGATCTCAACTAATAGGGCTGCACATCCCTGAATCTTTGGGGTAAGGCAGTCCTGAGCCAATGTGCCAACTAAGGAATGAAAGCAAAGTTTACAGCCTGGGAAGCAGGGCCTCAAGGAAGTTTGCCAATTGACTGCCCTCCTTTAAAGCCAGTTGAGAAAATGTGGCAAGGCTGATGCAACTCGCTTGCAAAGAAATGTTTCTCTTCAGAATAGGAGATTTTGCTACCAAACGCCAGCAGCTCCTCTCCCTCAGAGTGCTGTTTCTGTGTAGACTAGGGAAAGACACCATGGTCCCCAGCTTAGAATGGCTCTTTTCCCAGTTGGTTTCATCCATGAAAGAGCCAGAAAAGCTGTTCTCAAAAAATCGGGATGAACATTCCTGAATCCTTGGGATAGGCCAGTTCTGAGCCAAAGTGCCCCCTAAGGAATGAAAGCAAAGTTTACTTGCCACAGGAAAGCACACCGAGGCCTGGTGTTTTCTCTAGGAAATTGGAGTAGGCTTGAAGGGTGAGGCCTACTGACTGCCCTGTTTTATAGCCACTTGTGAAAATGAGGCAAGGCTGATGCAACCCGCTTACAACGAAATGTTTCTCTTCAGAATAGGAGATTTTGCTACCAAACGTCAGCAGCTCGTCTCACTCAGAGTGCGCTTTCTGTGTAGACTAGGGAAAGACACCATGGTCCCCAGCTTAGAACGGCTGTTTTCCCAGTTGGTTTCATCCATGAAAGAGCCAGAAGGGCTGATCTCAAGTAATCGGGCTGCACATCCCTGAATCCTTGGGGTAAGGCCGTCCTGAGCCAATGTGCTAAGTATGGAATGAAAGCAAAGTTTCCAGCCTGGGAAGCAGGGCCTCAAGGAAGACTGCCAACTGACTGCCCTTCTTTAAAGCCAGTTGAGAAAATGTGGCAAGGCTGATGCAATCCGCTTACAACGAAATGTTTCTCTTCAGAATAGGAGATTGTGCTACCAAACGCCAGCAGCTCGTCTCCCTCAGAGTGCTCTTTCTGTGTAGACTAGGGAAAGACACCATGGTCCCCAGCTTAGAACGGCTCTTTTCCCAGTTGGTTTCATCTATGAAAGAGCCAAATAAGCTGTTCTCAAACAATCGGGCTGAACATTCCTGAATCCTTGGGGTAGGGCAGTTCTGAGCCAAAGTGCCCCCTAAGGAATGAAAGCAAAGTTTACTTGCCACAGGAAAGCACACCGAGGCCTGGTGTTTTTTCTAGGAAATTGGAGTGGGCTTGAAGGGTGAGGCCTACTGACTGCCCTCCTTTATAGCCACTTGTGAAAATGAGGCAAGGCTGATGCAACCTGCTTACAACGAAATGTTTCTCTTCAGGATAGGAGATTTTGCTACCAATCCCCAGCATCTCGTTTCACTCAGAGCGCTCTTTCTGTGTAGACTAGGGAAAGACACCATGGTCCCCAGCTTAGAACGGCTCTTTTCCCAGTTGGTTTCATCCATGAAAGAGCCAGAAGGGCTGATCTCAAGTAATCGGGCTGCACAACCCTGAATCCTTGGGGTAAGGCCGTCCTGAGCCAATGTGCTAACTAAGGAATGAAAGTAAATTTTCCAGCCTGGGAAGCAGGGCCTCAAGTAAGTCTGCCACCTGACTGCCCTTCTTTAAAGCCAGTTGAGAAAATGTGGCAAGGCTGATGCAACCCGCTTACAACGAAATGTTTCTCTTCAGAATAGGAGATTGTGCTACCAAACACCAGCAGCTCCTCTCCCTCAGAGTGCTGTTTCTGTGTAGACTAGGGTAAGACACCATGGTCCCCAGCTTAGAACGGCTCTTTTCCCAGTTGGTTTCAGCCATGAAAGAGCCAGAAGGGCTGATCTCAAGTAATCGGGCTGCACATCCCTGAATCCTTGGGGTAAGGCCGTCCTGAGCCAATGTGCTAACGAAGGAATGAAAGCAAAGTTTCCAGCCTGGGAAGCAGGGACTCAAGGAAGTCTGCCAACTGACTGCCCTTCTTTAAAGCCAGTTGAGAAAATGTGGCAAGGCTGATGCAACCCGCTTGCAAAGAAATGTTTCTCTTCAGAATAGGAGATTTTGCTACCAAACGCCAGCAGCTCCTCTCCCTCAGAGTGCTGTTTCTGTGTAGACTAGGGAAAGACACCATGGTCCCCAGCTTAGAACGGCTCTTTTCCCAGTTGGTTTCATCCATGAAAGAGCCAGAAAAGCTGTTCTCCAACAATCGGGCTGAACATTCCAGAATCCTTGGGATAGGGCAGTTCTGAGCCAAAGTGCCCTCTAAGGAATGAAAGCAAAGTTTACTTGCCACAGGAAAGCACACCGAGGCCTGGTGTTTTCTCTAGGAAATTGGAGTGGGCTTGAAGGGTGAGGCCTACTGACTGCCCTCCTTTATAGCCACTTGTGAAAATGAGGCAAGGCTGATGCAACCCGCTTACAACGAAATGTTTCTCTTCAGAATAGGAGATTTTGCTACCAAACGCCAGCATCTCGTTGTACTCAGAGTGATGTTTCTGTGTAGACTAGGGAAAGACACCATGGTCCCCAGCTTAGAACGGCTCTTTTCCCAGTTGGTTTCATCCATGAAAGAGCCAGAAGGGCTGATCTCAAGTAATCGGGCTGCACAACCCTGAATCCTTGGGGTAAGGCCGTCCTGAGCCAATGTGCTAACTAAGGAATGAAAGCAAAGATTCCAGCCTGGGAAGCAGGGCCTCAAGGAAGTCTGCCACCTGACTGCCCTTCTTTAAAGCCAGTTGAGAACATGGGGCAAGGCTGATGCAACCCGCTTACAACGAAATGTTTCTCTTCAGAATAGGAGATTGTGCTACCAAACACCAGCAGCTCCTCTCCCTCAGAGTGCTGTTTCTGTGTAGACTAGGGTAAGACACCATGGTCCCCAGCTTAGAACGGCTCTTTTCCCAGTTGGTTTCAGCCATGAAAGAGCCAGAAGGGCTGATCTCAAGTAATCGGGCTGCACATCCCTGAATCCTTGTGGTAAGGCCGTCCTGAGCCAATGTGCTAAGTATGGAATGAAAGCAAAGTTTCCAGCCTGGGAAGCAGGGCCTCAAGGAAGTCGGCCAACTGACTGCCCTTCTTTAAAGCCAGTTGAGAACATGTGGCAAGGCTGATGCAACCTGCTTACATCGAAATGTTTCTCTTCAGAATAGGAGATTGTGCTACCAAACGCCAGCAGCTCGTCTCCCTCAGAGAGCTCTTTCTGTGTAGACTAGGGAAAGACACCATGGTCCCCAGCTTAGAACGGCTCTTTTCCCAGTTGGTTTCATCCATGAAAGAGCCAGAATAGCTGTTCTCAAACAATCGGGCTGAACATTCCTGAATCCTTGGGGTAGGACAGTTCTGAGCCAAAGTGCCCCCTAAGGAATGAAAGCAAAGTTTACTTGCCACAGGAAAGCACACCGAGGCCTGGTGTTTTCTCTAGGAAATTGGAGTGGGCTTGAAGGGTGAGGCCTACTGACTGCCCTCCTTTATAGCCACTTGTGAAAATGAGGCAAGGCTGATGCAACCCGCTTACAACGAAATGTTTCTCTTCAGAATAGGAGATTTTGCTACCAAACGCCAGCATCTCGTTTCACTCAGAGTGCTGTTTCTGTGTAGACTAGGGAAAGACACCATGGTCCCCAGCTAAGAACGGCTCTTTTCCCAGTTGGTTTCATCCATGAAAGGGCCAGAAAGGCTGATCTCAACTAATAGGGCTGCACATCCCTGAATCTTTGGGGTAAGGCAGTCCTGAGCCAATGTGCCAACTAAGGAATGAAAGCAAAGTTTACAGCCTGGGAAGCAGGGCCTCAAGGAAGTTTGCCAATTGACTGCCCTCCTTTAAAGCCAGTTGAGAAAATGTGGCAAGGCTGATGCAACCCGCTTGCAAAGAAATGTTTCTCTTCAGAATAGGAGATTTTGCTACCAAACGCCAGCAGCTCCTCTCCCTCAGAGTGCTGTTTCTGTGTAGACTAGGGAAAGACACCATGGTCCCCAGCTTAGAATGGCTCTTTTCCCAGTTGGTTTCATCCATGAAAGAGCCAGAAAAGCTGTTCTCAAAAAATCGGGCTGAACATTCCTGAATCCTTGGGATAGGCCAGTTCTGAGCCAAAGTGCCCCCTAAGGAATGAAAGCAAAGTTTACTTGCCACAGGAAAGCACACCGAGGCCTGGTGTTTTCTCTAGGAAATTGGAGTAGGCTTGAAGGGTGAGGCCTACTGACTGCCCTGCTTTATAGCCACTTGTGAAAATGAGGCAAGGCTGATGCAACCCGCTTACAACGAAATGTTTCTCTTCAGAATAGGAGATTTTGCTACCAAACGTCAGCAGCTCGTCTCACTGAGAGTGCGCTTTCTGTGTAGACTAGGGAAAGACACCATGGTCCCCAGCTTAGAACGGCTCTTCTCCCAGTTGGTTTCATCCATGAAAGAGCCAGAAGGGCTGATCCTAAGTAATCGGGCTGCACAACCCTGAATCCTTGGGGTAAGGCCGTCCTGAGCCAATGTGCTAACTAAGGAATGAAAGTAAAATTTCCAGCCTGGGAAGCAGGGCCTCAAGTAAGTCGGCCACCTTACTGCCCTTCTTTAAAGCCAGTTGAGAAAATGTGACAAGGCTGATGCAACCCGCTTACAACGAAATGTTTCTCTTCAGAATAGGAGGTTGTGCTACCAAACACCAGCAGCTCCTCTCCCTCAGAGTGCTGTTTCTGTGTAGACTAGGGTAAGACATCATGGTCCCCAGCTTAGAACGGCTCTTTTCCCAGTTGGTTTCAGCCATGAAAGAGCCAGAAGGGCTGATCTCAAGTAATCGGGCTGAACATCCCTGAATCCTTGTGGTAAGGCCGTCCTGAGCCAATGTGCTAACTATGGAATGAAAGCAAAGTTTCCAGCCTGGGAAGCAGGGCCTCAAGGAAGTCTGCCAACTGACTGCCCTTCTTTAAAGCCAGTTGAGAACATGTGGCAAGGCTGATGCAACCCGCTTACAACGAAATGTTTCTCTTCAGAATAGGAGATTGTGCTACCAAACGCCAGCAGCTCGTCTCCCTCAGAGTGCTCTTTCTGTGTAGACTAGGGAAAGACACCATGGTCCCCAGCTTAGAACGGCCCTTTTCCCAGTTGGTTTCATCCATGAAAGAGCCAGAAAAGCTGTTCTCAAACAATCGGGCTGAACATTCCTGAATCCTTGGGGTAGGGCAGTTCTGAGCCAAAGTGCCCCCTAAGGAATGAAAGCAAAGTTTACTTGCCACAGGAAAGCACAGCGAGGCCTGGTGTTTTCTCTAGGAAATTGGAGTGGGCTTGAAGGGTGAGGCCTACTGACTGCTCTCCTTTATAGCCACTTGTGAAAACGAGGCAAGGCTGATGCAACCTGCTTACAACGAAATGTTTCTCTTCAGGATTGGAGATTTGCTACCAAACGCCAGCAGCTCCTCTCCTTCAGTGTGCGCTTTCTGTGTAGACTAGGGAAAGACACCATGGTCCCCAGCTTAGAACGGCTCTTTTCCCAGTTGGTTTCATCCATGAAAGAGCCAGAAGGGCTGATCTCAAGTAATCGGGCTGCACAACCCTGAATCCTTGGGGGTAAGGCCGTCCTGAGCCAATGTGCTAACTAAGGAATGAAAGCAAAGATTCCAGCCTGGGAAGCAGGGCCTCAAGTAAGTCTGCCAACTGACTGCCTTTCTTTAAAGCCAGTTCAGAACATGTGACAAGGCTGATGCAACCCGCTTACAACGAAATGTTTCTCTTCAGAATAGGAGATTGTGCTACCAAACGCCAGCAGCTCGTCTCCCTCAGAGTGCTGTTTCTGTTAGACTAGGGTAAGACACCATGGTGCCCAGCTTAGAACGGCTCTTTTCCCAGTTGGTTTCATCCATGAAAGAGCCAGAAAAGCTGTTCTCCAACAATCGGGCTGAACATTCCTGAATCCTTGGGGTAGGGCAGTTCTGAGCCAAAGTGCCCCGTAAGGAATGAAAGCAATGTTTACTTGCGACGGGAAAGCACACCGAGGCCTGGTGTTTTCTCTAGGAAATTGGAGTGGGCTTGAAGGGTGAGGCCTACTGACTGCCCTCCTTTATAGCCACTTGTGAAAATGAGGCAAGGCTGATGCAACCCGCTTACAACGAAATGTTTCTCTTCAGAATAGGAGATTTTGCTACCAAACGTCAGCATCTCGTTTCACTCAGAGCGCTCTTTCTGTGTAGACTAGGGAAAGACACCATGGTCCCCTGCTTAGAACGGCACTTTTCCCAGTTGCTTTCAGCCATGAAAGAGCCTGAAGGGCTGATCTCAAGTAATCGGGCTGCACATCCCTGAATCCTTGGGGTAAGGCAGTCCTGAGCCAATGTGCCACCTAAGGAATGAAAGCAAAGTTTCCAGCCTGGGAAGCAGGGCCTCAAGGAAGTCTGCTAACTGACTACCCTCCTTTAAAGCCAGTTGAGAAAATGTGGCAAGGCTGATGCAACCCACTTACAACGAAATGTTTCTCTTCAGAATAGGAGATTTTGCTACCAAACGCCAGCAGCTCGTTTCCCTCTGAGTGCGGTTTCTGTATAGACTAGGGAAAGACACCTAGGTCCCCAGCTTAGAACGGCTCTTTTCCCAGTTGGTTTCAGCCATGAAAGAGCCAGAAGGGCTGATTTCAAGTAATCGGGCTGCACATCCCTGAATCCTTGGGGTAAGGCCGTCCTGAGCCAATGTGCTAACTAAGGAATGAAAGTAAATTTTCCAGCCTGGGAAGCAGGGCCTCAAGTAAGTCTGCCACCTGACTGCCCTTCTTTAAAGCCAGTTGAGAAAATGTGGCAAGGCTGATGCAACCCGCTTACAACGAAATGTTTCTCTTCAGAATAGGAGATTGTGCTACCAAACACCAGCAGCTCCTCTCCCTCAGAGTGCTGTTTCTGTGTAGACTAGGGTAAGACACCATGGTCCCCAGCTTAGAACGGCTCTTTTCCCAGTTGGTTTCAGCCATGAAAGAGCCAGAAGGGCTGATCTCAAGTAATCGGGCTGCACCTCCCTGAATCCTTGGGGTAAGGCCGTCCTGAGCCAATGTGCTAACGAAGGAATGAAAGCAAAGTTTCCAGCCTGGGAAGCAGGGACTCAAGGAAGTCTGCCAACTGACTGCCCTTCTTTAAAGCCAGTTGAGAAAATGTGGCAAGGCTGATGCAACCCGCTTGCAAAGAAATGTTTCTCTTCAGAATAGGAGATTTTGCTACCAAACGCCAGCAGCTCCTCTCCCTCAGAGTGCTGTTTCTGTGTAGACTAGGGAAAGACACCATGGTCCCCAGCTTAGAACGGCTCTTTTCCCAGTTGGTTTCATCCATGAAAGAGCCAGAAAAGCTGTTCTCCAACAATCGGGCTGAACATTCCAGAATCCTTGGGATAGGGCAGTTCTGAGCCAAAGTGCCCTCTAAGGAATGAAAGCAAAGTTTACTTGCCACAGGAAAGCACACCGAGGCCTGGTGTTTTCTCTAGGAAATTGGAGTGGGCTTGAAGGGTGAGGCCTACTGACTGCCCTCCTTTATAGCCACTTGTGAAAATGAGGCAAGGCTGATGCAACCCGCTTACAACGAAATGTTTCTCTTCAGAATAGGAGATTTTGCTACCAAACGCCAGCATCTCGTTGTACTCAGAGTGATGTTTCTGTGTAGACTAGGGAAAGACACCATGGTCCCCAGCTTAGAACGGCTCTTTTCCCAGTTGGTTTCATCCATGAAAGAGCCAGAAGGGCTGATCTCAAGTAATCGGGCTGCACAACCCTGAATCCTTGGGGTAAGGCCGTCCTGAGCCAATGTGCTAACTAAGGAATGAAAGCAAAGATTCCAGCCTGGGAAGCAGGGCCTCAAGGAAGTCTGCCAACTGACTGCCCTTCTTTAAAGCCAGTTGAGAACATGTGGCAAGGCTGATGCAACCCGCTTACAACGAAATGTTTCTCTTCAGAATAGGAGATTGTGCTACCAAACACCAGCAGCTCCTCTCCCTCAGAGTGCTGTTTCTGTGTAGACTAGGGTAAGACACCATGGTCCCCAGCTTAGAACGGCTCTTTTCCCAGTTGGTTTCATCCATGAAAGAGTCAGAAAAGCTGTTCTCAAACAATCGGGATGAACATTCCTGAATCCTTGGTGTAGGGCAGTTCTGAGCCAAAGTGCCCCCTAAGGAATGAAAGCAAAGTTTCCTTGCCACAGGAGACCATACCGAGGCTTGGTGTTTCCTCTATGAAATTGGAGTAGGTTTGAAGGGTGAGGACTACTGACTGCCCTCCTTTATATCCAGTTGAGAAAACGTGGCAAGGCTGATACAACCCGCTTACAACGAAATGTTTCTCTTCAGAATAGGAGATTTTGCTACCAATCGCCAGCAGCTCGTCTCACTCAGAGTGCTGTTTCTGTGTAGACTAGGGAAAGACACCATGGTCCCCAGCTTAGAACGGCTGTTTTCCCAGTTGGTTTCATCCATGAAAGAGCCAGAAGGGCTGATCTCAAGTAATCGGGCTGCACATCCCTGAATCCTTGGGGCAAGGCCGTCCTGAGCCAATGTGCTACCTAAGGAATGAAAGCAAAATTTCCAGCCTGGGAAGCAGGGCCTCAAGTAAGTTTGCCAAATGACTACCCTACTTTAAAGCCAGTTGAGAAAATATAGCAAGGCTGATGCAACCCACTTACAGCGAAATGTTTCTCTTCACATAGCAGATTTTGCTACCAAATGCCAGAAGCTCGTTTCCCTCAGAGTGCTGTTTCTGTGTAGACTAGGGAAAGACACCATGGTCCCCTGCTTAGAACGGCACTTTTCCCAGTTGGTTTCAGCCATGAAAGAGCCTGAAGGGCTGATCTCAAGTAATCGGGCTGCACATCCCTGAATCCTTGGGGTAAGGCAGTCCTGAGCCAATGTGCCACCTAAGGAATGAAAGCACAGTTTCCAGCCTGGGAAGCAGGGCCTCAAGGAAGTCTGCTAACTGACTACCCTCCTTTAAAGCCAGTTGAGAAAATGTGGCAAGGCTGATGCAACCCACTTACAACGAAATGTTTCTCTTCAGAATAGGAGATTTTGCTACCAAACGCCAGCAGCTCGTTTCCCTCTGAGTGCGGTTTCTGTATAGACTAGGGAAAGACACCTAGGTCCCCAGCTTAGAACGGCTCTTTTCCCAGTTGGTTTCAGCCATGAAAGAGCCAGAAGGGCTGATTTCAAGTAATCGGGCTGCACATCCCTGAATCCTTGGGGTAAGGCCGTCCTGAGCCAATGTGCTAACTAAGGAATGAAAGTAAATTTTCCAGCCTGGGAAGCAGGGCCTCAAGAAAGTCTGCCACCTGACTGCCCTTCTTTAAAGCCAGTTGAGAAAATGTGGCAAGGCTGATGCAACCCGCTTACAACGAAATGTTTCTCTTCAGAATAGGAGATTGTGCTACCAAACACCAGCAGCTCCTCTCCCTCAGAGTGCTGTTTCTGTGTAGACTAGGGTAAGACACCATGGTCCCCAGCTTAGAACGGCTCTTTTCCCAGTTGGTTTCAGCCATGAAAGAGCCAGAAGGGCTGATCTCAAGTAATCGGGCTGCACATCCCTGAATCCTTGGGGTAAGGCCGTCCTGAGCTAATGTGCTAACGAAGGAATGAAAGCAAAGTTTCCAGCCTGGGAAGCAGGGACTCAAGGAAGTCTGCCAACTGACTGCCCTTCTTTAAAGCCAGTTGAGAAAATGTGGCAAGGCTGATGCAACCCGCTTGCAAAGAAATGTTTCTCTTCAGAATAGGAGATTTTGCTACCAAACGCCAGCATCTCGTTGTACTCAGAGTGATGTTTCTGTGTAGACTAGGGAAAGACACCATGGTCCCCAGCTTAGAACGGCTCTTTTCCCAGTTGGTTTCATCCATGAAAGAGCCAGAAGGGCTGATCTCAAGTAATCGGGCTGCACAACCCTGAATCCTTGGGGTAAGGCCGTCCTGAGCCAATGTGCTAACTAAGGAATGAAAGCAAAGATTCCAGCCTGGGAAGCAGGGCCTCAAGGAAGTCTGCCAACTGACTGCCCTTCTTTAAAGCCAGTTGAGAACATGTGGCAAGGCTGATGCAACCCGCTTACAACGAAATGTTTCTCTTCAGAATAGGAGATTGTGCTACCAAACACCAGCAGCTCCTCTCCCTCAGAGTGCTGTTTCTGTGTAGACTAGGGTAAGACACCATGGTCCCCAGCTTAGAACGGCTCTTTTCCCAGTTGGTTTCAGCCATGAAAGAGCCAGAAGGGCTGATCTCAAGTAATCGGGCTGCACATCCCTGAATCCTTGTGGTAAGGCCGTCCTGAGCCAATGTGCTAAGTATGGAATGAAAGCAAAGTTTCCAGCCTGGGAAGCAGGGCCTCAAGGAAGTCGGCCAACTGACTGCCCTTCTTTAAAGCCAGTTGAGAACATGTGGCAAGGCTGATGCAACCTGCTTACATCGAAATGTTTCTCTTCAGAATAGGAGATTGTGCTACCAAACGCCAGCAGCTCGTCTCCCTCAGAGAGCTCTTTCTGTGTAGACTAGGGAAAGACACCATGGTCCCCAGCTTAGAACGGTTCTTTTCCCAGTTGGTTTCATCCATGAAAGAGCCAGAATAGCTGTTCTCAAACAATCGGGCTGAACATTCCAGAATCCTTGGGATAGGGCAGTTCTGAGCCAAAGTGCCCTCTAAGGAATGAAAGCAAAGTTTACTTGCCACAGGAAAGCACACCGAGGCCTGGTGTTTTCTCTAGGAAATTGGAGTGGGCTTGAAGGGTGAGGCCTACTGACTGCCCTCCTTTATAGCCACTTGTGAAAATGAGGCAAGGCTGATGCAACCCGCTTACAACGAAATGTTTCTCTTCAGAATAGGAGATTTTGCTACCAAACGTCAGCATCTCGTTTCACTCAGAGCGCTCTTTCTGTGTAGACTAGGGAAAGACACCATGGTCCCCAGCTTAGAACGGCTCTTTTCCCAGTTGGTTTCATCCATGAAAGAGCCAGAAAAGCTGTTCTCAAACAATCGGGATGAACATTCCTGAATCCTTGGGGTAGGGCAGTTCTGAGCCAAAGTGCCCCCTAAGGAATGAAAGCAAAGTTTCCTTGCCACAGGAGACCATACCGAGGCTTGGTGTTTCCTCTATGAAATTGGAGTAGGTTTGAAGGGTGAGGACTACTGACTGCCCTCCTTTATATCCAGTTGAGAAAACGTGGCAAGGCTGATACAACCCGCTTACAACGAAATGTTTCTCTTCAGAATAGGAGATTTTGCTACCAATCGCCAGCAGCTCGTCTCACTCAGAGTGCTGTTTCTGTGTAGACTAGGGAAAGACACCATGGTCCCCAGCTTAGAACGGCTGTTTTCCCAGTTGGTTTCATCCATGAAAGAGCCAGAAGGGCTGATCTCAAGTAATCGGGCTGCACATCCCTGAATCCTTGGGGTAAGGCCGTCCTGAGCCAATGTGCTACCTAAGGAATGAAAGCAAAATTTCCAGCCTGGGAAGCAGGGCCTCAAGTAAGTTTGCCAAATGACTACCCTACTTTAAAGCCAGTTGAGAAAATGTAGCAAGGCTGATGCAACCCACTTACAGCGAAATGTTTCTCTTCACATAGCAGATTTTGCTACCAAATGCCAGAAGCTCGTTTCCCTCAGAGCGCTGTTTCTGTGTAGACTAGGGAAAGACACCATGGTCCCCTGCTTAGAACGGCACTTTTCCCAGTTGGTTTCAGCCATGAAAGAGCCTGAAGGGCTGATCTCAAGTAATCGGGCTGCACATCCCTGAATCCTTGGGGTAAGGCAGTCCTGAGCCAATGTGCCACCTAAGGAATGAAAGCAAAGTTTCCAGCCTGGGAAGCAGGGCCTCAAGGAAGTCTGCTAACTGACTACCCTCCTTTAAAGCCAGTTGAGAAAATGTGGCAAGGCTGATGCAACCCACTTACAACGAAATGTTTCTCTTCAGAATAGGAGATTTTGCTACCAAACGCCAGCAGCTCGTTTCCCTCTGAGTGCGGTTTCTGTATAGACTAGGGAAAGACACCTAGGTCCCCAGCTTAGAACGGCTCTTTTCCCAGTTGGTTTCAGCCATGAAAGAGCCAGAAGGGCTGATTTCAAGTAATTGGGCTGCACATCCCTGAATCCTTGGGGTAAGGCCGTCCTGAGCCAATGTGCTAACTAAGGAATGAAAGTAAATTTTCCAGCCTGGGAAGCAGGGCCTCAAGTAAGTCTGCCACCTGACTGCCCTTCTTTAAAGCCAGTTGAGAAAATGTGGCAAGGCTGATGCAACCCGCTTACAACGAAATGTTTCTCTTCAGAATAGGAGATTGTGCTACCAAACACCAGCAGCTCCTCTCCCTCAGAGTGCTGTTTCTGTGTAGACTAGGGTAAGACACCATGGTCCCCAGCTTAGAACGGCTCTTTTCCCAGTTGGTTTCAGCCATGAAAGAGCCAGAAGGGCTGATCTCAAGTAATCGGGCTGCACCTCCCTGAATCCTTGGGGTAAGGCCGTCCTGAGCCAATGTGCTAACGAAGGAATGAAAGCAAAGTTTCCAGCCTGGGAAGCAGGGACTCAAGGAAGTCTGCCAACTGACTGCCCTTCTTTAAAGCCAGTTGAGAAAATGTGGCAAGGCTGATGCAACCCGCTTGCAAAGAAATGTTTCTCTTCAGAATAGGAGATTTTGCTACCAAACGCCAGCAGCTAATCTCCCTCAGAGTGCTGTTTCTGTGTAGACTAGGGAAAGACACCATGGTCCCCAGCTTAGAACGGCTCTTTTCCCAGTTGGTTTCATCCATGAAAGAGCCAGAAAAGCTGTTCTCCAACAATCGGGCTGAACATTCCAGAATCCTTGGGATAGGGCAGTTCTGAGCCAAAGTGCCCTCTAAGGAATGAAAGCAAAGTTTACTTGCCACAGGAAAGCACACCGAGGCCTGGTGTTTTCTCTAGGAAATTGGAGTGGGCTTGAAGGGTGAGGCCTACTGACTGCCCTCCTTTATAGCCACTTGTGAAAATGAGGCAAGGCTGATGCAACCCGCTTACAACGAAATGTTTCTCTTCAGAATAGGAGATTTTGCTACCAAACGCCAGCATCTCGTTGTACTCAGAGTGATGTTTCTGTGTAGACTAGGGAAAGACACCATGGTCCCCAGCTTAGAACGGCTCTTTTCCCAGTTGGTTTCATCCATGAAAGAGCCAGAAGGGCTGATCTCAAGTAATCGGGCTGCACAACCCTGAATCCTTGGGGTAAGGCCGTCCTGAGCCAATGTGCTAACTAAGGAATGAAAGCAAAGATTCCAGCCTGGGAAGCAGGGCCTCAAGGAAGTCTGCCAACTGACTGCCCTTCTTTAAAGCCAGTTGAGAACATGGGGCAAGGCTGATGCAACCCGCTTACAACGAAATGTTTCTCTTCAGAATAGGAGATTGTGCTACCAAACACCAGCAGCTCCTCTCCCTCAGAGTGCTGTTTCTGTGTAGACTAGGGTAAGACACCATGGTCCCCAGCTTAGAACGGCTCTTTTCCCAGTTGGTTTCAGCCATGAAAGAGCCAGAAGGGCTGATCTCAAGTAATCGGGCTGCACATCCCTGAATCCTTGTGGTAAGGCCGTCCTGAGCCAATGTGCTAAGTATGGAATGAAAGCAAAGTTTCCAGCCTGGGAAGCAGGGCCTCAAGGAAGTCGGCCAACTGACTGCCCTTCTTTAAAGCCAGTTGAGAACATGTGGCAAGGCTGATGCAACCTGCTTACATCGAAATGTTTCTCTTCAGAATAGGAGATTGTGCTACCAAACGCCAGCAGCTCGTCTCCCTCAGAGAGCTCTTTCTGTGTAGACTAGGGAAAGACACCATGGTCCCCAGCTTAGAACGGCTCTTTTCCCAGTTGGTTTCATCCATGAAAGAGCCAGAATAGCTGTTCTCAAACAATCGGGCTGAACATTCCAGAATCCTTGGGATAGGGCAGTTCTGAGCCAAAGTGCCCTCTAAGGAATGAAAGCAAAGTTTACTTGCCACAGGAAAGCACACCGAGGCCTGGTGTTTTCTCTAGGAAATTGGAGTGGGCTTGAAGGGTGAGGCCTACTGACTGCCCTCCTTTATAGCCACTTGTGAAAATGAGGCAAGGCTGATGCAACCCGCTTACAACGAAATGTTTCTCTTCAGAATAGGAGATTTTGCTACCAAACGCCAGCATCTCGTTGTACTCAGAGTGATGTTTCTGTGTAGACTAGGGAAAGACACCATGGTCCCCAGCTTAGAACGGCTCTTTTCCCAGTTGGTTTCATCCATGAAAGAGCCAGAAGGGCTGATCTCAATAATCGGGCTGCACAACCCTGAATCCTTGGGGTAAGGCCGTCCTGAGCCAATGTGCTAACTAAGGAATGAAAGCAAAGATTCCAGCCTGGGAAGCAGGGCCTCAAGGAAGTCTGCCAACTGACTGCCCTTCTTTAAAGCCAGTTGAGAACATGTGGCAAGGCTGATGCAACCCGCTTACAACGAAATGTTTCTCTTCAGAATAGGAGATTGTGCTACCAAACACCAGCAGCTCCTCTCCCTCAGAGTGCTGTTTCTGTGTAGACTAGGGTAAGACACCATGGTCCCCAGCTTAGAACGGCTCTTTTCCCAGTTGGTTTCATCCATGAAAGAGCCAGAAAAGCTGTTCTCAAACAATCGGGATGAACATTCCTGAATCCTTGGGGTAGGGCAGTTCTGAGCCAAAGTGCCCCCTAAGGAATGAAAGCAAAGTTTCCTTGCCACAGGAGACCATACCGAGGCTTGGTGTTTCCTCTATGAAATTGGAGTAGGTTTGAAGTGTGAGGACTACTGACTGCCCTCCTTTATATCCAGTTGAGAAAACGTGGCAAGGCTGATACAACCCGCTTACAACGAAATGTTTCTCTTCAGAATAGGAGATTTTGCTACCAATCGCCAGCAGCTCGTCTCACTCAGAGTGCTGTTTCTGTGTAGACTAAGGAAAGACACCATGGTCCCCAGCTTAGAACGGCTGTTTTCCCAGTTGGTTTCATCCATGAAAGAGCCAGAAGGGCTGATCTCAAGTAATCGGGCTGCACATCCCTGAATCCTTGGGGCAAGGCCGTCCTGAGCCAATGTGCTACCTAAGGAATGAAAGCAAAATTTCCAGCCTGGGAAGCAGGGCCTCAAGTAAGTTTGCCAAATGACTACCCTACTTTAAAGCCAGTTGAGAAAATATAGCAAGGCTGATGCAACCCACTTACAGCGAAATGTTTCTCTTCACATAGCAGATTTTGCTACCAAATGCCAGAAGCTCGTTTCCCTCAGAGTGCTGTTTCTGTGTAGACTAGGGAAAGACACCATGGTCCCCTGCTTAGAACGGCACTTTTCCCAGTTGGTTTCAGCCATGAAAGAGCCTGAAGGGCTGATCTCAAGTAATCGGGCTGCACATCCCTGAATCCTTGGGGTAAGGCAGTCCTGAGCCAATGTGCCACCTAAGGAATGAAAGCACAGTTTCCAGCCTGGGAAGCAGGGCCTCAAGGAAGTCTGCTAACTGACTACCCTCCTTTAAAGCCAGTTGAGAAAATGTGGCAAGGCTGATGCAACCCACTTACAACGAAATGTTTCTCTTCAGAATAGGAGATTTTGCTACCAAACGCCAGCAGCTCGTTTCCCTCTGAGTGCGGTTTCTGTATAGACTAGGGAAAGACACCTAGGTCCCCAGCTTAGAACGGCTCTTTTCCCAGTTGGTTTCAGCCATGAAAGAGCCAGAAGGGCTGATTTCAAGTAATCGGGCTGCACATCCCTGAATCCTTGGGGTAAGGCCGTCCTGAGCCAATGTGCTAACTAAGGAATGAAAGTAAAATTTCCAGCCTGGGAAGCAGGGCCTCAAGAAAGTCTGCCACCTGACTGCCCTTCTTTAAAGCCAGTTGAGAAAATGTGGCAAGGCTGATGCAACCCGCTTACAACGAAATGTTTCTCTTCAGAATAGGAGATTGTGCTACCAAACACCAGCAGCTCCTCTCCCTCAGAGTGCTGTTTCTGTGTAGACTAGGGTAAGACACCATGGTCCCCAGCTTAGAACGGCTCTTTTCCCAGTTGGTTTCAGCCATGAAAGAGCCAGAAGGGCTGATCTCAAGTAATCGGGCTGCACATCCCTGAATCCTTGGGGTAAGGCCGTCCTGAGCTAATGTGCTAACGAAGGAATGAAAGCAAAGTTTCCAGCCTGGGAAGCAGGGACTCAAGGAAGTCTGCCAACTGACTGCCCTTCTTTAAAGCCAGTTGAGAAAATGTGGCAAGGCTGATGCAACCCGCTTGCAAAGAAATGTTTCTCTTCAGAATAGGAGATTTTGCTACCAAACGCCAGCATCTCGTTGTACTCAGAGTGATGTTTCTGTGTAGACTAGGGAAAGACACCATGGTCCCCAGCTTAGAACGGCTCTTTTCCCAGTTGGTTTCATCCATGAAAGAGCCAGAAGGGCTGATCTCAAGTAATCGGGCTGCACAACCCTGAATCCTTGGGGTAAGGCCGTCCTGAGCCAATGTGCTAACTAAGGAATGAAAGCAAAGATTCCAGCCTGGGAAGCAGGGCCTCAAGGAAGTCTGCCAACTGACTGCCCTTCTTTAAAGCCAGTTGAGAACATGTGGCAAGGCTGATGCAACCCGCTTACAACGAAATGTTTCTCTTCAGAATAGGAGATTGTGCTACCAAACACCAGCAGCTCCTCTCCCTCAGAGTGCTGTTTCTGTGTAGACTAGGGTAAGACACCATGGTCCCCAGCTTAGAACGGCTCTTTTCCCAGTTGGTTTCAGCCATGAAAGAGCCAGAAGGGCTGATCTCAAGTAATCGGGCTGCACATCCCTGAATCCTTGTGGTAAGGCCGTCCTGAGCCAATGTGCTAAGTATGGAATGAAAGCAAAGTTTCCAGCCTGGGAAGCAGGGCCTCAAGGAAGTCGGCCAACTGACTGCCCTTCTTTAAAGCCAGTTGAGAACATGTGGCAAGGCTGATGCAACCTGCTTACATCGAAATGTTTCTCTTCAGAATAGGAGATTGTGCTACCAAACGCCAGCAGCTCGTCTCCCTCAGAGAGCTCTTTCTGTGTAGACTAGGGAAAGACACCATGGTCCCCAGCTTAGAACGGTTCTTTTCCCAGTTGGTTTCATCCATGAAAGAGCCAGAATAGCTGTTCTCAAACAATCGGGCTGAACATTCCAGAATCCTTGGGATAGGGCAGTTCTGAGCCAAAGTGCCCTCTAAGGAATGAAAGCAAAGTTTACTTGCCACAGGAAAGCACACCGAGGCCTGGTGTTTTCTCTAGGAAATTGGAGTGGGCTTGAAGGGTGAGGCCTACTGACTGCCCTCCTTTATAGCCACTTGTGAAAATGAGGCAAGGCTGATGCAACCCGCTTACAACGAAATGTTTCTCTTCAGAATAGGAGATTTTGCTACCAAACGTCAGCATCTCGTTTCACTCAGAGCGCTCTTTCTGTGTAGACTAGGGAAAGACACCATGGTCCCCAGCTTAGAACGGCTCTTTTCCCAGTTGGTTTCATCCATGAAAGAGCCAGAAAAGCTGTTCTCAAACAATCGGGATGAACATTCCTGAATCCTTGGGGTAGGGCAGTTCTGAGCCAAAGTGCCCCCTAAGGAATGAAAGCAAAGTTTCCTTGCCACAGGAGACCATACCGAGGCTTGGTGTTTCCTCTATGAAATTGGAGTAGGTTTGAAGGGTGAGGACTACTGACTGCCCTCCTTTATATCCAGTTGAGAAAACGTGGCAAGGCTGATACAACCCGCTTACAACGAAATGTTTCTCTTCAGAATAGGAGATTTTGCTACCAATCGCCAGCAGCTCGTCTCACTCAGAGTGCTGTTTCTGTGTAGACTAGGGAAAGACACCATGGTCCCCAGCTTAGAACGGCTGTTTTCCCAGTTGGTTTCATCCATGAAAGAGCCAGAAGGGCTGATCTCAAGTAATCGGGCTGCACATCCCTGAATCCTTGGGGTAAGGCCGTCCTGAGCCAATGTGCTACCTAAGGAATGAAAGCAAAATTTCCAGCCTGGGAAGCAGGGCCTCAAGTAAGTTTGCCAAATGACTACCCTACTTTAAAGCCAGTTGAGAAAATGTAGCAAGGCTGATGCAACCCACTTACAGCGAAATGTTTCTCTTCACATAGCAGATTTTGCTACCAAATGCCAGAAGCTCGTTTCCCTCAGAGCGCTGTTTCTGTGTAGACTAGGGAAAGACACCATGGTCCCCTGCTTAGAACGGCACTTTTCCCAGTTGGTTTCAGCCATGAAAGAGCCTGAAGGGCTGATCTCAAGTAATCGGGCTGCACATCCCTGAATCCTTGGGGTAAGGCAGTCCTGAGCCAATGTGCCACCTAAGGAATGAAAGCAAAGTTTCCAGCCTGGGAAGCAGGGCCTCAAGGAAGTCTGCTAACTGACTACCCTCCTTTAAAGCCAGTTGAGAAAATGTGGCAAGGCTGATGCAACCCACTTACAACGAAATGTTTCTCTTCAGAATAGGAGATTTTGCTACCAAACGCCAGCAGCTCGTTTCCCTCTGAGTGCGGTTTCTGTATAGACTAGGGAAAGACACCTAGGTCCCCAGCTTAGAACGGCTCTTTTCCCAGTTGGTTTCAGCCATGAAAGAGCCAGAAGGGCTGATTTCAAGTAATTGGGCTGCACATCCCTGAATCCTTGGGGTAAGGCCGTCCTGAGCCAATGTGCTAACTAAGGAATGAAAGTAAATTTTCCAGCCTGGGAAGCAGGGCCTCAAGTAAGTCTGCCACCTGACTGCCCTTCTTTAAAGCCAGTTGAGAAAATGTGGCAAGGCTGATGCAACCCGCTTACAACGAAATGTTTCTCTTCAGAATAGGAGATTGTGCTACCAAACACCAGCAGCTCCTCTCCCTCAGAGTGCTGTTTCTGTGTAGACTAGGGTAAGACACCATGGTCCCCAGCTTAGAACGGCTCTTTTCCCAGTTGGTTTCAGCCATGAAAGAGCCAGAAGGGCTGATCTCAAGTAATCGGGCTGCACCTCCCTGAATCCTTGGGGTAAGGCCGTCCTGAGCCAATGTGCTAACGAAGGAATGAAAGCAAAGTTTCCAGCCTGGGAAGCAGGGACTCAAGGAAGTCTGCCAACTGACTGCCCTTCTTTAAAGCCAGTTGAGAAAATGTGGCAAGGCTGATGCAACCCGCTTGCAAAGAAATGTTTCTCTTCAGAATAGGAGATTTTGCTACCAAACGCGAGCAGCTCCTCTCCCTCAGAGTGCTGTTTCTGTGTAGACTAGGGAAAGACACCATGGTCCCCAGCTTAGAACGGCTCTTTTCCCAGTTGGTTTCATCCATGAAAGAGCCAGAAAAGCTGTTCTCCAACAATCGGGCTGAACATTCCAGAATCCTTGGGATAGGGCAGTTCTGAGCCAAAGTGCCCTCTAAGGAATGAAAGCAAAGTTTACTTGCCACAGGAAAGCACACCGAGGCCTGGTGTTTTCTCTAGGAAATTGGAGTGGGCTTGAAGGGTGAGGCCTACTGACTGCCCTCCTTTATAGCCACTTGTGAAAATGAGGCAAGGCTGATGCAACCCGCTTACAACGAAATGTTTCTCTTCAGAATAGGAGATTTTGCTACCAAACGCCAGCATCTCGTTGTACTCAGAGTGATGTTTCTGTGTAGACTAGGGAAAGACACCATGGTCCCCAGCTTAGAACGGCTCTTTTCCCAGTTGGTTTCATCCATGAAAGAGCCAGAAGGGCTGATCTCAATAATCGGGCTGCACAACCCTGAATCCTTGGGGTAAGGCCGTCCTGAGCCAATGTGCTAACTAAGGAATGAAAGCAAAGATTCCAGCCTGGGAAGCAGGGCCTCAAGGAAGTCTGCCAACTGACTGCCCTTCTTTAAAGCCAGTTGAGAACATGTGGCAAGGCTGATGCAACCCGCTTACAACGAAATGTTTCTCTTCAGAATAGGAGATTGTGCTACCAAACACCAGCAGCTCCTCTCCCTCAGAGTGCTGTTTCTGTGTAGACTAGGGTAAGACACCATGGTCCCCAGCTTAGAACGGCTCTTTTCCCAGTTGGTTTCATCCATGAAAGAGCCAGAAAAGCTGTTCTCAAACAATCGGGATGAACATTCCTGAATCCTTGGGGTAGGGCAGTTCTGAGCCAAAGTGCCCCCTAAGGAATGAAAGCAAAGTTTCCTTGCCACAGGAGACCATACCGAGGCTTGGTGTTTCCTCTATGAAATTGGAGTAGGTTTGAAGGGTGAGGACTACTGACTGCCCTCCTTTATATCCAGTTGAGAAAACGTGGCAAGGCTGATACAACCCGCTTACAACGAAATGTTTCTCTTCAGAATAGGAGATTTTGCTACCAATCGCCAGGAGCTCGTCTCACTCAGAGTGCTGTTTCTGTGTAGACTAGGGAAAGACACCATGGTCCCCAGCTTAGAACGGCTGTTTTCCCAGTTGGTTTCATCCATGAAAGAGCCAGAAGGGCTGATCTCAAGTAATCGGGCTGCACATCCCTGAATCCTTGGGGCAAGGCCGTCCTGAGCCAATGTGCTACCTAAGGAAGGAAAGCAAAATTTCCAGCCTGGGAAGCAGGGCCTCAAGTAAGTTTGCCAAATGACTACCCTACTTTAAAGCCAGTTGAGAAAATATAGCAAGGCTGATGCAACCCACTTACAGCGAAATGTTTCTCTTCACATAGCAGATTTTGCTACCAAATGCCAGAAGCTCGTTTCCCTCAGAGTGCTGTTTCTGTGTAGACTAGGGAAAGACACCATGGTCCCCTGCTTAGAACGGCACTTTTCCCAGTTGGTTTCAGCCATGAAAGAGCCTGAAGGGCTGATCTCAAGTAATCGGGCTGCACATCCCTGAATCCTTGGGGTAAGGCAGTCCTGAGCCAATGTGCCACCTAAGGAATGAAAGCACAGTTTCCAGCCTGGGAAGCAGGGCCTCAAGGAAGTCTGCTAACTGACTACCCTCCTTTAAAGCCAGTTGAGAAAATGTGGCAAGGCTGATGCAACCCACTTACAACGAAATGTTTCTCTTCAGAATAGGAGATTTTGCTACCAAACGCCAGCAGCTCGTTTCCCTCTGAGTGCGGTTTCTGTATAGACTAGGGAAAGACACCTAGGTCCCCAGCTTAGAACGGCTCTTTTCCCAGTTGGTTTCAGCCATGAAAGAGCCAGAAGGGCTGATTTCAAGTAATCGGGCTGCACATCCCTGAATCCTTGGGGTAAGGCCGTCCTGAGCCAATGTGCTAACTAAGGAATGAAAGTAAATTTTCCAGCCTGGGAAGCAGGGCCTCAAGAAAGTCTGCCACCTGACTGCCCTTCTTTAAAGCCAGTTGAGAAAATGTGGCAAGGCTGATGCAACCCGCTTACAACGAAATGTTTCTCTTCAGAATAGGAGATTGTGCTACCAAACACCAGCAGCTCCTCTCCCTCAGAGTGCTGTTTCTGTGTAGACTAGGGTAAGACACCATGGTCCCCAGCTTAGAACGGCTCTTTTCCCAGTTGGTTTCAGCCATGAAAGAGCCAGAAGGGCTGATCTCAAGTAATCGGGCTGCACATCCCTGAATCCTTGTGGTAAGGCCGTCCTGAGCCAATGTGCTAAGTATGGAATGAAAGCAAAGTTTCCAGCCTGGGAAGCAGGGCCTCAAGTAAGTCGGCCAACTGACTGCCCTTCTTTAAAGCCAGTTGAGAACATGTGGCAAGGCTGATGCAACCTGCTTACATCGAAATGTTTCTCTTCAGAATAGGAGATTGTGCTACCAAACGCCAGCAGCTCGTCTCCCTCAGAGAGCTCTTTCTGTGTAGACTAGGGAAAGACACCATGGTCCCCAGCTTAGAACGGTTCTTTTCCCAGTTGGTTTCATCCATGAAAGAGCCAGAATAGCTGTTCTCAAACAATCGGGCTGAACATTCCAGAATCCTTGGGATAGGGCAGTTCTGAGCCAAAGTGCCCTCTAAGGAATGAAAGCAAAGTTTACTTGCCACAGGAAAGCACACCGAGGCCTGGTGTTTTCTCTAGGAAATTGGAGTGGGCTTGAAGGGTGAGGCCTACTGACTGCCCTCCTTTATAGCCACTTGTGAAAATGAGGCAAGGCTGATGCAACCCGCTTACAACGAAATGTTTCTCTTCAGAATAGGAGATTTTGCTACCAAACGCCAGCATCTCGTTGTACTCAGAGTGATGTTTCTGTGTAGACTAGGGAAAGACACCATGGTCCCCAGCTTAGAACGGCTCTTTTCCCAGTTGGTTTCATCCATGAAAGAGCCAGAAGGGCTGATCTCAAGTAATCGGGCTGCACAACCCTGAATCCTTGGGGTAAGGCCGTCCTGAGCCAATGTGCTAACTAAGGAATGAAAGCAAAGATTCCAGCCTGGGAAGCAGGGCCTCAAGGAAGTCTGCCAACTGACTGCCCTTCTTTAAAGCCAGTTGAGAACATGTGGCAAGGCTGATGCAACCCGCTTACAACGAAATGTTTCTCTTCAGAATAGGAGATTGTGCTACCAAACACCAGCAGCTCCTCTCCCTCAGAGTGCTGTTTCTGTGTAGACTAGGGTAAGACACCATGGTCCCCAGCTTAGAACGGCTCTTTTCCCAGTTGGTTTCAGCCATGAAAGAGCCAGAAGGGCTTATCTCAAGTAATCGGGCTGCACATCCCTGAATCCTTGTGGTAAGGCCGTCCTGAGCCAATGTGCTATGTATGGAATGAAAGCAAAGTTTCCAGCCTGGGAAGCAGGGCCTCAAGGAAGTCGGCCAACTGACTGCCCTTCTTTAAAGCCAGTTGAGAACATGTGGCAAGGCTGATGCAACCTGCTTACATCGAAATGTTTCTCTTCAGAATAGGAGATTGTGCTACCAAACGCCAGCAGCTCGTCTCCCTCAGAGAGCTCTTTCTGTGTAGACTAGGGAAAGACACCATGGTCCCCAGCTTAGAACGGCTCTTTTCCCAGTTGGTTTCATCCATGAAAGAGCCAGAATAGCTGTTCTCAAACAATCGGGCTGAACATTCCAGAATCCTTGGGATAGGGCAGTTCTGAGCCAAAGTGCCCTCTAAGGAATGAAAGCAAAGTTTACTTGCCACAGGAAAGCACACCGAGGCCTGGTGTTTTCTCTAGGAAATTGGAGTGGGCTTGAAGGGTGAGGCCTACTGACTGCCCTCCTTTATAGCCACTTGTGAAAATGAGGCAAGGCTGATGCAACCCGCTTACAACGAAATGTTTCTCTTCAGAATAGGAGATTTTGCTACCAAACGCCAGCATCTCGTTGTACTCAGAGTGATGTTTCTGTGTAGACTAGGGAAAGACACCATGGTCCCCAGCTTAGAACGGCTCTTTTCCCAGTTGGTTTCATCCATGAAAGAGCCAGAAGGGCTGATCTCAAGTAATCGGGCTGCACAACCCTGAATCCTTGGGGTAAGGCCGTCCTGAGCCAATGTGCTAACTAAGGAATGAAAGCAAAGATTCCAGCCTGGGAAGCAGGGCCTCAAGGAAGTCTGCCAACTGACTGCCCTTCTTTAAAGCCAGTTGAGAACATGTGGCAAGGCTGATGCAACCCGCTTACAACGAAATGTTTCTCTTCAGAATAGGAGATTGTGCTACCAAACACCAGCAGCTCCTCTCCCTCAGAGTGCTGTTTCTGTGTAGACTAGGGTAAGACACCATGGTCCCCAGCTTAGAACGGCTCTTTTCCCAGTTGGTTTCAGCCATGAAAGAGCCAGAAGGGCTGATCTCAAGTAATCGGGCTGCACATCCCTGAATCCTTGTGGTAAGGCCGTCCTGAGCCAATGTGCTAAGTATGGAATGAAAGCAAAGTTTCCAGCCTGGGAAGCAGGGCCTCAAGGAAGTCGGCCAACTGACTGCCCTTCTTTAAAGCCAGTTGAGAACATGTGGCAAGGCTGATGCAACCTGCTTACATCGAAATGTTTCTCTTCAGAATAGGAGATTGTGCTACCAAACGCCAGCAGCTCGTCTCCCTCAGAGAGCTCTTTCTGTGTAGACTAGGGAAAGACACCATGGTCCCCAGCTTAGAACGGCTCTTTTCCCAGTTGGTTTCATCCATGAAAGAGCCAGAATAGCTGTTCTCAAACAATCGGGCTGAACATTCCTGAATCCTTGGGGTAGGACAGTTCTGAGCCAAAGTGCCCCCTAAGGAATGAAAGCAAAGTTTACTTGCCACAGGAAAGCACACCGAGGCCTGGTGTTTTCTCTAGGAAATTGGAGTGGGCTTGAAGGGTGAGGCCTACTGACTGCCCTCCTTTATAGCCACTTGTGAAAATGAGGCAAGGCTGATGCAACCCGCTTACAACGAAATGTTTCTCTTCAGAATAGGAGATTTTGCTACCAAACGCCAGCATCTCGTTGTACTCAGAGTGCTGTTTCTGTGTAGACTAGGGAAAGACACCATGGTCCCCAGCTAAGAACGGCTCTTTTCCCAGTTGGTTTCATCCATGAAAGGGCCAGAAAGGCTGATCTCAACTAATAGGGCTGCACATCCCTGAATCTTTGGGGTAAGGCAGTCCTGAGCCAATGTGCCAACTAAGGAATGAAAGCAAAGTTTACAGCCTGGGAAGCAGGGCCTCAAGGAAGTTTGCCAATTGACTGCCCTCCTTTAAAGCCAGTTGAGAAAATGTGGCAAGGCTGATGCAACCCGCTTGCAAAGAAATGTTTCTCTTCAGAATAGGAGATTTTGCTACCAAACGCCAGCAGCTCCTCTCCCTCAGAGTGCTGTTTCTGTGTAGACTAGGGAAAGACACCATGGTCCCCAGCTTAGAATGGCTCTTTTCCCAGTTGGTTTCATCCATGAAAGAGCCAGAAAAGCTGTTCTCAAAAAATCGGGCTGAACATTCCTGAATCCTTGGGATAGGCCAGTTCTGAGCCAAAGTGCCCCCTAAGGAATGAAAGCAAAGTTTACTTGCCACAGGAAAGCACACCGAGGCCTGGTGTTTTCTCTAGGAAATTGGAGTAGGCTTGAAGGGTGAGGCCTACTGACTGCCCTGCTTTATAGCCACTTGTGAAAATGAGGCAAGGCTGATGCAACCCGCTTACAACGAAATGTTTCTCTTCAGAATAGGAGATTTTGCTACCAAACGTCAGCAGCTCGTCTCACTCAGAGTGCGCTTTCTGTGTAGACTAGGGAAAGACACCATGGTCCCCAGCTTAGAACGGCTCTTTTCCCAGTTGGTTTCATCCATGAAAGAGCCAGAAGGGCTGATCTCAAGTAATCGGGCTGCACAACCCTGAATCCTTGGGGTAAGGCCGTCCTGAGCCAATGTGCTAACTAAGGAATGAAAGCAAAGATTCCAGCCTGGGAAGCAGGGCCTCAAGGAAGTCTGCTAACTGACTACCCTCCTTTAAAGCCAGTTGAGAAAATGTGGCAAGGCTGATGCAACCCACTTACAACGAAATGTTTCTCTTCAGAATAGGAGATTTTGCTACCAAACGCCAGCAGCTCGTTTCCCTCTGAGTGCGGTTTCTGTATAGACTAGGGAAAGACACCTAGGTCCCCAGCTTAGAACGGCTCTTTTCCCAGTTGGTTTCAGCCATGAAAGAGCCAGAAGGGCTGATTTCAAGTAATCGGGCTGCACATCCCTGAATCCTTGGGGTAAGGCCGTCCTGAGCCAATGTGCTAACTAAGGAATGAAAGTAAATTTTCCAGCCTGGGAAGCAGGGCCTCAAGAAAGTCTGCCACCTGACTGCCCTTCTTTAAAGCCAGTTGAGAAAATGTGGCAAGGCTGATGCAACCCGCTTACAACGAAATGTTTCTCTTCAGAATAGGAGATTGTGCTACCAAACACCAGCAGCTCCTCTCCCTCAGAGTGCTGTTTCTGTGTAGACTAGGGTAAGACACCATGGTCCCCAGCTTAGAACGGCTCTTTTCCCAGTTGGTTTCAGCCATGAAAGAGCCAGAAGGGCTGATCTCAAGTAATCGGGCTGCACATCCCTGAATCCTTGTGGTAAGGCCGTCCTGAGCCAATGTGCTAAGTATGGAATGAAAGCAAAGTTTCCAGCCTGGGAAGCAGGGCCTCAAGTAAGTCGGCCAACTGACTGCCCTTCTTTAAAGCCAGTTGAGAACATGTGGCAAGGCTGATGCAACCTGCTTACATCGAAATGTTTCTCTTCAGAATAGGAGATTGTGCTACCAAACGCCAGCAGCTCGTCTCCCTCAGAGAGCTCTTTCTGTGTAGACTAGGGAAAGACACCATGGTCCCCAGCTTAGAACGGTTCTTTTCCCAGTTGGTTTCATCCATGAAAGAGCCAGAATAGCTGTTCTCAAACAATCGGGCTGAACATTCCAGAATCCTTGGGATAGGGCAGTTCTGAGCCAAAGTGCCCTCTAAGGAATGAAAGCAAAGTTTACTTGCCACAGGAAAGCACACCGAGGCCTGGTGTTTTCTCTAGGAAATTGGAGTGGGCTTGAAGGGTGAGGCCTACTGACTGCCCTCCTTTATAGCCACTTGTGAAAATGAGGCAAGGCTGATGCAACCCGCTTACAACGAAATGTTTCTCTTCAGAATAGGAGATTTTGCTACCAAACGCCAGCATCTCGTTGTACTCAGAGTGATGTTTCTGTGTAGACTAGGGAAAGACACCATGGTCCCCAGCTTAGAACGGCTCTTTTCCCAGTTGGTTTCATCCATGAAAGAGCCAGAAGGGCTGATCTCAAGTAATCGGGCTGCACAACCCTGAATCCTTGGGGTAAGGCCGTCCTGAGCCAATGTGCTAACTAAGGAATGAAAGCAAAGATTCCAGCCTGGGAAGCAGGGCCTCAAGGAAGTCTGCCAACTGACTGCCCTTCTTTAAAGCCAGTTGAGAACATGTGGCAAGGCTGATGCAACCCGCTTACAACGAAATGTTTCTCTTCAGAATAGGAGATTGTGCTACCAAACACCAGCAGCTCCTCTCCCTCAGAGTGCTGTTTCTGTGTAGACTAGGGTAAGACACCATGGTCCCCAGCTTAGAACGGCTCTTTTCCCAGTTGGTTTCAGCCATGAAAGAGCCAGAAGGGCTTATCTCAAGTAATCGGGCTGCACATCCCTGAATCCTTGTGGTAAGGCCGTCCTGAGCCAATGTGCTGTGTATGGAATGAAAGCAAAGTTTCCAGCCTGGGAAGCAGGGCCTCAAGGAAGTCGGCCAACTGACTGCCCTTCTTTAAAGCCAGTTGAGAACATGTGGCAAGGCTGATGCAACCTGCTTACATCGAAATGTTTCTCTTCAGAATAGGAGATTGTGCTACCAAACGCCAGCAGCTCGTCTCCCTCAGAGAGCTCTTTCTGTGTAGACTAGGGAAAGACACCATGGTCCCCAGCTTAGAACGGCTCTTTTCCCAGTTGGTTTCATCCATGAAAGAGCCAGAATAGCTGTTCTCAAACAATCGGGCTGAACATTCCAGAATCCTTGGGATAGGGCAGTTCTGAGCCAAAGTGCCCTCTAAGGAATGAAAGCAAAGTTTACTTGCCACAGGAAAGCACACCGAGGCCTGGTGTTTTCTCTAGGAAATTGGAGTGGGCTTGAAGGGTGAGGCCTACTGACTGCCCTCCTTTATAGCCACTTGTGAAAATGAGGCAAGGCTGATGCAACCCGCTTACAATGAAATGTTTCTCTTCAGAATAGGAGATTTTGCTACCAAACGCCAGCATCTCGTTGTACTCAGAGTGATGTTTCTGTGTAGACTAGGGAAAGACACCATGGTCCCCAGCTTAGAACGGCTCTTTTCCCAGTTGGTTTCATCCATGAAAGAGCCAGAAGGGCTGATCTCAAGTAATCGGGCTGCACAACCCTGAATCCTTGGGGTAAGGCCGTCCTGAGCCAATGTGCTAACTAAGGAATGAAAGCAAAGATTCCAGCCTGGGAAGCAGGGCCTCAAGGAAGTCTGCCAACTGACTGCCCTTCTTTAAAGCCAGTTGAGAACATGTGGCAAGGCTGATGCAACCCGCTTACAACGAAATGTTTCTCTTCAGAATAGGAGATTGTGCTACCAAACACCAGCAGCTCCTCTCCCTCAGAGTGCTGTTTCTGTGTAGACTAGGGTAAGACACCATGGTCCCCAGCTTAGAACGGCTCTTTTCCCAGTTGGTTTCAGCCATGAAAGAGCCAGAAGGGCTGATCTCAAGTAATCGGGCTGCACATCCCTGAATCCTTGTGGTAAGGCCGTCCTGAGCCAATGTGCTAAGTATGGAATGAAAGCAAAGTTTCGAGCCTGGGAAGCAGGGCCTCAAGGAAGTCGGCCAACTGACTGCCCTTCTTTAAAGCCAGTTGAGAACATGTGGCAAGGCTGATGCAACCTGCTTACATCGAAATGTTTCTCTTCAGAATAGGAGATTGTGCTACCAAACGCCAGCAGCTCGTCTCCCTCAGAGAGCTCTTTCTGTGTAGACTAGGGAAAGACACCATGGTCCCCAGCTTAGAACGGCTCTTTTCCCAGTTGGTTTCATCCATGAAAGAGCCAGAATAGCTGTTCTCAAACAATCGGGCTGAACATTCCTGAATCCTTGGGGTAGGACAGTTCTGAGCCAAAGTGCCCCCTAAGGAATGAAAGCAAAGTTTACTTGCCACAGGAAAGCACACCGAGGCCTGGTGTTTTCTCTAGGAAATTGGAGTGGGCTTGAAGGGTGAGGCCTACTGACTGCCCTCCTTTATAGCCACTTGTGAAAATGAGGCAAGGCTGATGCAACCCGCTTACAACGAAATGTTTCTCTTCAGAATAGGAGATTTTGCTACCAAACGCCAGCATCTCGTTGTACTCAGAGTGCTGTTTCTGTGTAGACTAGGGAAAGACACCATGGTCCCCAGCTAAGAACGGCTCTTTTCCCAGTTGGTTTCATCCATGAAAGGGCCAGAAAGGCTGATCTCAACTAATAGGGCTGCACATCCCTGAATCTTTGGGGTAAGGCAGTCCTGAGCCAATGTGCCAACTAAGGAATGAAAGCAAAGTTTACAGCCTGGGAAGCAGGGCCTCAAGGAAGTTTGCCAATTGACTGCCCTCCTTTAAAGCCAGTTGAGAAAATGTGGCAAGGCTGATGCAACCCGCTTGCAAAGAAATGTTTCTCTTCAGAATAGGAGATTTTGCTACCAAACGCCAGCAGCTCCTCTCCCTCAGAGTGCTGTTTCTGTGTAGACTAGGGAAAGACACCATGGTCCCCAGCTTAGAATGGCTCTTTTCCCAGTTGGTTTCATCCATGAAAGAGCCAGAAAAGCTGTTCTCAAAAAATCGGGCTGAACATTCCTGAATCCTTGGGATAGGCCAGTTCTGAGCCAAAGTGCCCCCTAAGGAATGAAAGCAAAGTTTACTTGCCACAGGAAAGCACACCGAGGCCTGGTGTTTTCTCTAGGAAATTGGAGTAGGCTTGAAGGGTGAGGCCTACTGACTGCCCTGCTTTATAGCCACTTGTGAAAATGAGGCAAGGCTGATGCAACCCGCTTACAACGAAATGTTTCTCTTCAGAATAGGAGATTTTGCTACCAAACGTCAGCAGCTCGTCTCACTCAGAGTGCGCTTTCTGTGTAGACTAGGGAAAGACACCATGGTCCCCAGCTTAGAATGGCTCTTTTCCCAGTTGGTTTCATCCATGAAAGAGCCAGAAGGGCTGATCTCAAGTAATCGGGCTGCACAACCCTGAATCCTTGGGGTAAGGCCGTCCTGAGCCAATGTGCTAACTAAGGAATGAAAGCAAAGATTCCAGCCTGGGAAGCAGGGCGTCAAGGAAGTCTGCCAACTGACTGCCCTTCTTTAAAGCCAGTTGAGAACATGTGGCAAGGCTGATGCAACCCGCTTACAACGAAATGTTTCTCTTCAGAATAGGAGATTGTGCTACCAAACACCAGCAGCTCCTCTCCCTCAGAGTGCTGTTTCTGTGTAGACTAGGGTAAGACACCATGGTCCCCAGCTTAGAACGGCTCTTTTCCCAGTTGGTTTCAGCCATGAAAGAGCCAGAAGGGCTGATCTCAAGTAATCGGGCTGCACATCCCTGAATCCTTGTGGTAAGGCCGTCCTGAGCCAATGTGCTAAGTATGGAATGAAAGCAAAGTTTCCAGCCTGGGAAGCAGGGCCTCAAGGAAGTCGGCCAACTGACTGCCCTTCTTTAAAGCCAGTTGAGAACATGTGGCAAGGCTGATGCAACCTGCTTACATCGAAATGTTTCTCTTCAGAATAGAGATTGTGCTACCAAACGCCAGCAGCTCGTCTCCCTCAGAGAGCTCTTTCTGTGTAGACTAGGGAAAGACACCATGGTCCCCAGCTTAGAACGGCTCTTTTCCCAGTTGGTTTCATCCATGAAAGAGCCAGAATAGCTGTTCTCAAACAATCGGGCTGAACATTCCTGAATCCTTGGGGTAGGACAGTTCTGAGCCAAAGTGCCCCCTAAGGAATGAAAGCAAAGTTTACTTGCCACAGGAAAGCACACCGAGGCCTGGTGTTTTCTCTAGGAAATTGGAGTAGGCTTGAAGGGTGAGGCCTACTGACTGCCCTGCTTTATAGCCACTTGTGAAAATGAGGCAAGGCTGATGCAACCCGCTTACAATGAAATGTTTCTCTTCAGAATAGGAGATTTTGCTACCAAACGTCAGCAGCTCGTCTCACTCAGAGTGCGCTTTCTGTGTAGACTAGGGAAAGACACCATGGTCCCCAGCTTAGAACGGCTCTTCTCCCAGTTGGTTTCATCCATGAAAGAGCCAGAAGGGCTGATCCTAAGTAATCGGGCTGCACAACCCTGAATCCTTGGGGTAAGGCCGTCCTGAGCCAATGTGCTAACTAAGGAATGAAAGTAAAATTTCCAGCCTGGGAAGCAGGGCCTCAAGTAAGTCTGCCACCTGACTGCCCTTCTTTAAAGCCAGTTGAGAAAATGTGACAAGGCTGATGCAACCCGCTTACAACGAAATGTTTCTCTTCAGAATAGGAGATTGTGCTACCAAACACCAGCAGCTCCTATCCCTCAGAGTGCTGTTTCTGTGTAGACTAGGGTAAGACACCATGGTCCCCAGCTTAGAACGGCTCTTTTCCCAGTTGGTTTCAGCCATGAAAGAGCCAGAAGGGCTGATCTCAAGTAATCGGGCTGAACATCCCTGAATCCTTGTGGTAAGGCCGTCCTGAGCCAATGCGCTAACTATGGAATGAAAGCAAAGTTTCCAGCCTGGGAAGCAGGGCCTCAAGGAAGTCTGCCAACTGACTGCCCTTCTTTAAAGCCAGTTGAGAACATGTGGCAAGGCTGATGCAACCCGCTTACAACGAAATGTTTCTCTTCAGAATAGGAGATTGTGCTACCAAACGCCAGCAGCTCGTCTCCCTCAGAGTGCTCTTTCTGTGTAGACTAGGGAAAGACACCATGGTCCCCAGCTTAGAACGGCCCTTTTCCCAGTTGGTTTCATCCATGAAAGAGCCAGAAAAGCTGTTCTCAAACAATCGGGCTGAACATTCCTGAATCCTTGGGGTAGGGCAGTTCTGAGCCAAAGTGCCCCCTAAGGAATGAAAGCAAAGTTTACTTGCCACAGGAAAGCACAGCGAGGCCTGGTGTTTTCTCTAGGAAATTGGAGTGGGCTTGAAGGGTGAGGCCTACTGACTGCCCTCCTTTATATCCACTTGTGAAAACGAGGCAAGGCTGATGCAACCTGCTTACAACGAAATGTTTCTCTTCAGGATTGGAGATTTGCTACCAAACGCCAGCAGCTCCTCTCCTTCAGTGTGCGCTTTCTGTGTAGACTAGGGAAAGACACCATGGTCCCCAGCTTAGAACGGCTCTTTTCCCAGTTGGTTTCATCCATGAAAGAGCCAGAAGGGCTGATCTCAAGTAATCGGGCTGCACAACCCTGAATCCTTGGGGGTAAGGCCGTCCTGAGCCAATGTGCTAACTAAGGAATGAAAGCAAAGATTCCAGCCTGGGAAGCAGGGCCTCAAGTAAGTCTGCCAACTGACTGCCTTTCTTTAAAGCCAGTTCAGAACATGTGACAAGGCTGATGCAACCCGCTTACAACGAAATGTTTCTCTTCAGAATAGGAGATTTTGCTACCAAACGCCAGCAGCTCGTCTCCCTCAGAGTGCTGTTTCTGTTAGACTAGGGTAAGACACCATGGTGCCCAGCTTAGAACGGCTCTTTTCCCAGTTGGTTTCATCCATGAAAGAGCCAGAAAAGCTGTTCTCCAACAATCGGGCTGAACATTCCTGAATCCTTGGGGTAGGGCAGTTCTGAGCCAAAGTGCCCCGTAAGGAATGAAAGCAATGTTTACTTGCGACGGGAAAGCACACCGAGGCCTGGTGTTTTCTCTAGGAAATTGGAGTGGGCTTGAAGGGTGAGGCCTACTGACTGCCCTACTTTATAGCCACTTGTGAAAATGAGGCAAGGCTGATGCAACCCGCTTACAACGAAATGTTTCTCTTCAGAATAGGAGATTTTGCTACCAAACGCCAGCATCTCGTTGTACTCAGAGTGCTGTTTCTGTGTAGACTAGGGAAAGACACCATGGTCCCCAGCTAAGAACGGCTCTTTTCCCAGTTGGTTTCATCCATGAAAGGGCCAGAAAGGCTGATCTCAACTAATAGGGCTGCACATCCCTGAATCTTTGGGGTAAGGCAGTCCTGAGCCAATGTGCCAACTAAGGAATGAAAGCAAAGTTTACAGCCTGGGAAGCAGGGCCTCAAGGAAGTTTGCCAATTGACTGCCCTCCTTTAAAGCCAGTTGAGAAAATGTGGCAAGGCTGATGCAACCCGCTTGCAAAGAAATGTTTCTCTTCAGAATAGGAGATTTTGCTACCAAACGCCAGCAGCTCCTCTCCCTCAGAGTGCTGTTTCTGTGTAGACTAGGGAAAGACACCATGGTCCCCAGCTTAGAATGGCTCTTTTCCCAGTTGGTTTCATCCATGAAAGAGCCAGAAAAGCTGTTCTCAAAAAATCGGGCTGAACATTCCTGAATCCTTGGGATAGGCCAGTTCTGAGCCAAAGTGCCCCCTAAGGAATGAAAGCAAAGTTTACTTGCCACAGGAAAGCACACCGAGGCCTGGTGTTTTCTCTAGGAAATTGGAGTAGGCTTGAAGGGTGAGGCCTACTGACTGCCCTGCTTTATAGCCACTTGTGAAAATGAGGCAAGGCTGATGCAACCCGCTTACAACGAAATGTTTCTCTTCAGAATAGGAGATTTTGCTACCAAACGTCAGCAGCTCGTCTCACTCAGAGTGCGCTTTCTGTGTAGACTAGGGAAAGACACCATGGTCCCCAGCTTAGAACGGCTCTTTTCCCAGTTGGTTTCATCCATGAAAGAGCCAGAAGGGCTTATCTCAAGTAATCGGGCTGCACAACCCTGAATCCTTGGGGTAAGGCCGTCCTGAGCCAATGTGCTAACTAAGGAATGAAAGCAAAGATTCCAGCCTGGGAAGCAGGGCGTCAAGGAAGTCTGCCAACTGACTGCCCTTCTTTAAAGCCAGTTGAGAACATGTGGCAAGGCTGATGCAACCCGCTTACAACGAAATGTTTCTCTTCAGAATAGGAGATTGTGCTACCAAACACCAGCAGCTCCTCTCCCTCAGAGTGCTGTTTCTGTGTAGACTAGGGTAAGACACCATGGTCCCCAGCTTAGAACGGCTCTTTTCCCAGTTGGTTTCAGCCATGAAAGAGCCAGAAGGGCTGATCTCAAGTAATCGGGCTGCACATCCCTGAATCCTTGTGGTAAGGCCGTCCTGAGCCAATGTGCTAAGTATGGAATGAAAGCAAAGTTTCCAGCCAGGGAAGCAGGGCCTCAAGGAAGTCGGCCAACTGACTGCCCTTCTTTAAAGCCAGTTGAGAACATGTGGCAAGGCTGATGCAACCTGCTTACATCGAAATGTTTCTCTTCAGAATAGGAGATTGTGCTACCAAACGCCAGCAGCTCGTCTCCCTCAGAGAGCTCTTTCTGTGTAGACTAGGGAAAGACACCATGGTCCCCAGCTTAGAACGGCTCTTTTCCCAGTTGGTTTCATCCATGAAAGAGCCAGAATAGCTGTTCTCAAACAATCGGGCTGAACATTCCTGAATCCTTGGGGTAGGACAGTTCTGAGCCAAAGTGCCCCCTAAGGAATGAAAGCAAAGTTTACTTGCCACAGGAAAGCACACCGAGGCCTGGTGTTTTCTCTAGGAAATTGGAGTGGGCTTGAAGGGTGAGGCCTACTGACTGCCCTCCTTTATAGCCACTTGTGAAAATGAGGCAAGGCTGATGCAACCCGCTTACAACGAAATGTTTCTCTTCAGAATAGGAGATTTTGCTACCAAACGCCAGCATCTCGTTTCACTCAGAGTGCTGTTTCTGTGTAGACTAGGGAAAGACACCATGGTCCCCAGCTAAGAACGGCTCTTTTCCCAGTTGGTTTCATCCATGAAAGGGCCAGAAAGGCTGATCTCAACTAATAGGGCTGCACATCCCTGAATCTTTGGGGTAAGGCAGTCCTGAGCCAATGTGCCAACTAAGGAATGAAAGCAAAGTTTACAGCCTGGGAAGCAGGGCCTCAAGGAAGTTTGCCAATTGACTGCCCTCCTTTAAAGCCAGTTGAGAAAATGTGGCAAGGCTGATGCAACCCGCTTGCAAAGAAATGTTTCTCTTCAGAATAGGAGATTTTGCTACCAAACGCCAGCAGCTCCTCTCCCTCAGAGTGCTGTTTCTGTGTAGACTAGGGAAAGACACCATGGTCCCCAGCTTAGAATGGCTCTTTTCCCAGTTGGTTTCATCCATGAAAGAGCCAGAAAAGCTGTTCTCAAAAAATCGGGCTGAACATTCCTGAATCCTTGGGATAGGCCAGTTCTGAGCCAAAGTGCCCCCTAAGGAATGAAAGCAAAGTTTACTTGCCACAGGAAAGCACACCGAGGCCTGGTGTTTTCTCTAGGAAATTGGAGTAGGCTTGAAGGGTGAGGCCTACTGACTGCCCTGCTTTATAGCCACTTGTGAAAATGAGGCAAGGCTGATGCAACCCGCTTACAACGAAATGTTTCTCTTCAGAATAGGAGATTTTGCTACCAAACGTCAGCAGCTCGTCTCACTCAGAGTGCGCTTTCTGTGTAGACTAGGGAAAGACACCATGGTCCCCAGCTTAGAACGGCTCTTCTCCCAGTTGGTTTCATCCATGAAAGAGCCAGAAGGGCTGATCCTAAGTAATCGGGCTGCACAACCCTGAATCCTTGGGGTAAGGCCGTCCTGAGCCAATGTGCTAACTAAGGAATGAAAGTAAAATTTCCAGCCTGGGAAGCAGGGCCTCAAGTAAGTCTGCCACCTTACTGCCCTTCTTTAAAGCCAGTTGAGAAAATGTGACAAGGCTGATGCAACCCGCTTACAAAGAAATGTTTCTCTTCAGAATAGGAGATTGTGCTACCAAACACCAGCAGCTCCTCTCCCTCAGAGTGCTGTTTCTGTGTAGACTAGGGTTGGACACCATGGTCCCCAGCTTAGAATGGCTCTTTTCCCAGTTGGTTTCAGCCATGAAAGAGCCAGAAGGGCTGATCTCAATTAATCGGGCTGAACATCCCTGAATCCTTGTGGTAAGGCCGTCCTGAGCCAATGTGCTAACTATGGAATGAAAGCAAAGTTTCCAGCCTGGGAAGCAGGGCCTCAAGGAAGTCTGCCAACTGACTGCCCTTCTTTAAAGCCAGTTGAGAACATGTGGCAAGGCTGATGCAACCCGCTTACAACGAAATGTTTCTCTTCAGAATAGGAGATTGTGCTACCAAACACCAGCAGCTCCTCTCCCTCAGAGTGCTGTTTCTGTGTAGACTAGGGTAAGACACCATGGTCCCCAGCTTAGAACGGCTCTTTTCCCAGTTGGTTTCAGCCATGAAAGAGCCAGAAGGGCTGATCTCAAGTAATCGGGCTGCACATCCCTGAATCCTTGGGGTAAGGCCGTCCTGAGCCAATGTGCTAACGAAGGAATGAAAGCAAAGTTTCCAGCCTGGGAAGCAGGGACTCAAGGAAGTCGGCCAACTGACTGCCCTTCTTTAAAGCCAGTTGAGAACATGTGGCAAGGCTGATGCAACCTGCTTACATCGAAATGTTTCTCTTCAGAATAGGAGATTGTGCTACCAAACGCCAGCAGCTCGTCTCCCTCAGAGAGCTGTTTCTGTGTAGACTAGGGAAAGACACCATGGTCCCCAGCTTAGAACGGCTCTTTTCCCAGTTGGTTTCATCCATGAAAGAGCCAGAATAGCTGTTCTCAAACAATCGGGCTGAACATTCCAGAATCCTTGGGATAGGGCAGTTCTGAGCCAAAGTGCCCTCTAAGGAATGAAAGCAAAGTTTACTTGCCACAGGAAAGCACACCGAGGCCTGGTGTTTTCTCTAGGAAATTGGAGTGGGCTTGAAGGGTGAGGCCTACTGACTGCCCTCCTTTATAGCCACTTGTGAAAATGAGGCAAGGCTGATGCAACCCGCTTACAACGAAATGTTTCTCTTCAGAATAGGAGATTTTGCTACCAAACGCCAGCATCTCGTTGTACTCAGAGTGATGTTTCTGTGTAGACTAGGGAAAGACACCATGGTCCCCAGCTTAGAACGGCTCTTTTCCCAGTTGGTTTCATCCATGAAAGAGCCAGAAGGGCTGATCTCAAGTAATCGGGCTGCACAACCCTGAATCCTTGGGGTAAGGCCGTCCTGAGCCAATGTGCTAACTAAGGAATGAAAGCAAAGATTCCAGCCTGGGAAGCAGGGCCTCAAGGAAGTCTGCCAACTGACTGCCCTTCTTTAAAGCCAGTTGAGAACATGTGGCAAGGCTGATGCAACCCGCTTACAACGAAATGTTTCTCTTCAGAATAGGAGATTGTGCTACCAAACACCAGCAGCTCCTCTCCCTCAGAGTGCTGTTTCTGTGTAGACTAGGGTAAGACACCATGGTCCCCAGCTTAGAACGGCTCTTTTCCCAGTTGGTTTCAGCCATGAAAGAGCCAGAAGGGCTGATCTCAAGTAATCGGGCTGCACATCCCTGAATCCTTGTGGCAAGGCCGTCCTGAGCCAATGTGCTAAGTATGGAATGAAAGCACAGTTTCCAGCCTGGGAAGCAGGGCCTCAAGGAAGTCTGCCAACTGACAGCCCTTCTTTAAAGCCAGTTGAGAACATGTGGCAAGGCTGATGCAACCTGCTTACATCGAAATGTTTCTCTTCAGAATAGGAGATTGTGCTACCAAACGCCAGCAGCTCGTCTCCCTCAAAGAGCTCTTTCTGTGTAGACTAGGGAAAGACACCATGGTCCCCAGCTTAGAACGGCTCTTTTCCCAGTTGGTTTCATCCATGAAAGAGCCAGAATAGCTGTTCTCAAACAATCGGGCTCAACATTCCTGAATCCTTGGGGTAGGACAGTTCTGAGCCAAAGTGCCCCCTAAGGAATGAAAGCAAAGTTTACTTGCCACAGGAAAGCACACCGAGGCCTGGTGTTTTCTCTAGGAAATTGGAGTGGGCTTGAAGGGTGAGGCCTACTGACTGCCCTCCTTTATAGCCACTTGTGAAAATGAAGCAAGGCTGATGCAACCCGCTTACAACGAAATGTTTCTCTTCAGAATAGGAGATTTTGCTACCAAACGCCAGCATCTCGTTGTACTCAGAGTGCTGTTTCTGTGTAGACTAGGGAAAGACACCATGGTCCCCAGCTAAGAACGGCTCTTTTCCCAGTTGGTTTCATCCATGAAAGGGCCAGAAAGGCTGATCTCAACTAATAGGGCTGCACATCCCTGAATCTTTGGGGTAAGGCAGTCCTGAGCCAATGTGCCAACTAAGGAATGAAAGCAAAGTTTACAGCCTGGGAAGCAGGGCCTCAAGGAAGTTTGCCAATTGACTGCCCTCCTTTAAAGCCAGTTGAGAAAATGTGGCAAGGCTGATGCAACCCGCTTGCAAAGAAATGTTTCTCTTCAGAATAGGAGATTTTGCTACCAAACGCCAGCAGCTCCTCTCCCTCAGAGTGCTGTTTCTGTGTAGACTAGGGAAAGACACCATGGTCCCCAGCTTAGAATGGCTCTTTTCCCAGTTGGTTTCATCCATGAAAGAGCCAGAAAAGCTGTTCTCAAAAAATCGGGCTGAACATTCCTGAATCCTTGGGATAGGCCAGTTCTGAGCCAAAGTGCCCCCTAAGGAATGAAAGCAAAGTTTACTTGCCACAGGAAAGCACACCGAGGCCTGGTGTTTTCTCTAGGAAATTGGAGTAGGCTTGAAGGGTGAGGCCTACTGACTGCCCTGCTTTATAGCCACTTGTGAAAATGAGGCAAGGCTGATGCAACCCGCTTACAACGAAATGTTTCTCTTCAGAATAGGAGATTTTGCTACCAAACGTCAGCAGCTCGTCTCACTCAGAGTGCGCTTTCTGTGTAGACTAGGGAAAGACACCATGGTCCCCAGCTTAGAACGGCTCTTCTCCCAGTTGGTTTCATCCATGAAAGAGCCAGAAGGGCTGATCCTAAGTAATCGGGCTGCACAACCCTGAATCCTTGGGGTAAGGCCGTCCTGAGCCAATGTGCTAACTAAGGAATGAAAGTAAAATTTCCAGCCTGGGAAGCAGGGCCTCAAGTAAGTCTGCCACCTTACTGCCCTTCTTTAAAGCCAGTTGAGAAAATGTGACAAGGCTGATGCAACCCGCTTACAAAGAAATGTTTCTCTTCAGAATAGGAGATTGTGCTACCAAACACCAGCAGCTCCTCTCCCTCAGAGTGCTGTTTCTGTGTAGACTAGGGTTGGACACCATGGTCCCCAGCTTAGAATGGCTCTTTTCCCAGTTGGTTTCAGCCATGAAAGAGCCAGAAGGGCTGATCTCAATTAATCGGGCTGAACATCCCTGAATCCTTGTGGTAAGGCCGTCCTGAGCCAATGTGCTAACTATGGAATGAAAGCAAAGTTTCCAGCCTGGGAAGCAGGGCCTCAAGGAAGTCTGCCAACTGACTGCCCTTCTTTAAAGCCAGTTGAGAACATGTGGCAAGGCTGATGCAACCCGCTTACAACGAAATGTTTCTCTTCAGAATAGGAGATTGTGCTACCAAACGCCAGCAGCTCGTCTCCCTCAGAGTGCTCTTTCTGTGTAGACTAGGGAAAGACACCATGGTCCCCAGCTTAGAACGGCTCTTTTCCCAGTTGGTTTCATCCATGAAAGAGCCAGAAAAGCTGTTCTCCAACAATCGGGCTGAACATTCCTGAATCCTTGGGGTAGGGCAGTTCTGAGCCAAAGTGCCCCTAAGGAATGAAAGCAAAGTTTACTTGCCACAGGAAAGCACAGCGAGGCCTGGTGTTTTCTCTAGGAAATTGGAGTGGGCTTGAAGGGTGAGGCCTACTGACTGCCCTCCTTTATAGCCACTTGTGAAAACGAGGCAAGGCTGATGCAACCTGCTTACAACGAAATGTTTCTCTTCAGGATTGGAGATTTGCTACCAAAGGCCAGCAGCTCCTCTCCTTCAGTGTGCGCTTTCTGTGTAGACTAGGGAAAGACACCATGGTCCCCAGCTTAGAACGGCTCTTTTCCCAGTTGGTTTCATCCATGAAAGAGCCAGAAGGGCTGATCTCAAGTAATCGGGCTGCACAACCCTGAATCCTTGGGGGTAAGGCCGTCCTGAGCCAATGTGCTAACTAAGGAATGAAAGCATAGATTCCAGCCTGGGAAGCAGGGCCTCAAGTAAGTCTGCCAACTGACTGCCTTTCTTTAAAGCCAGTTCAGAACATGTGACAAGGCTGATGCAACCCGCTTACAACGAAATGTTTCTCTTCAGAATAGGAGATTTGCTACCAAACGCCAGCAGCTCGTCTCCCTCAGAGTGCTGTTTCTGTTAGACTAGGGTAAGACACCATGGTGCCCAGCTTAGAACGGCTCTTTTCCCAGTTGGTTTCATCCATGAAAGAGCCAGAAAAGCTGTTCTCCAACAATCGGGCTGAACATTCCTGAATCCTTGGGGTAGGGCAGTTCTGAGCCAAAGTGCCCCGTAAGGAATGAAAGCAATGTTTACTTGCGACGGGAAAGCACACAGAGGCCTGGTGTTTTCTCTAGGAAATTGGAGTGGGCTTGAAGGGTGAGGCCTACTGACTGCCCTCCTTTATAGCCACTTCTGAAAATGAGGCAAGGCTGATGCAACCCGCTTACAACGAAATGTTTCTCTTCAGAATAGGAGATTTTGCTACCAATCGCCAGCAGCTCGTCTCACTCAGAGTGCTGTTTCTGTGTAGACTAGGGAAGGACACCATGGTCCCCAGCTTAGAACGGCTGTTTTCCCAGTTGGTTTCATCCATGAAAGAGCCAGAAGGGCTGATCTCAAGTAATCGGGCTGCACATCCCTGAATCCTTGGGGTAAGGCCGTCCTGAGCCAATGTGCTACCTAAGGAATGAAAGCAAAATTTCCAGCCTGGGAAGCAGGGCCTCAAGTAAGTTTGCCAAATGACTACCCTACTTTAAAGCCAGTTCAGAAAATGTAGCAAGGCTGATGCAACCCACTTACAGTGAAATGTTTCTCTTCACATAGCAGATTTTGCTACCAAATGCCAGAAGCTCGTTTCCCTCAGAGCGCTGTTTCTGTGTAGACTAGGGAAAGACACCATGGTCCCCTGCTTAGAACGGCACTTTTCCCAGTTGGTTTCAGCCATGAAAGAGCCTGAAGGGCTGATCTCAAGTAATCGGGCTGCACATCCCTGAATCCTTGGGGTAAGGCAGTCCTGAGCCAATGTGCCACGTAAGGAATGAAAGCAAAGTTTCCAGCCTGGGAAGGAGGGCCTCAAGGAAGTCTGCTAACTGACTACCCTCCTTTAAAGCCAGTTGAGAAAATGTGGCAAGGCTGATGCAACCCACTTACAACGAAATGTTTCTCTTCAGAATAGGAGATTTTGCTACCAAACGCCAGCAGCTCGTTTCCCTCTGAGTGCGGTTTCTGTGTAGACTAGGGAAAGACACCTAGGTCCCCAGCTTAGAACGGCTCTTTTCCCAGTTGGTTTCAGCCATGAAAGAGCCAGAAGGGCTGATTTCAAGTAATCGGGCTGCACATCCCTGAATCCTTGGGGTAAGGCCGTCGTGAGCCAATGTGCTAACGAAGGAATGAAAGCAAAGTTTCCAGCCTGGGAAGCAGGGCCTCAAGGAAGTCTGCCAACTGACTGCCCTTCTTTAAAGCCAGTTGAGAAAATGTGGCAAGGCTGATGCAACCCGCTTGCAAAGAAATGTTTCTCTTCAGAATAGGAGATTTTGCTACCAAACGCCAGCAGCTCCTCTCCCTCAGAGTGCAGTTTCTGTGTAGACTGGGGAAAGACACCATTGTCCCCAGCTTAGAAGGGCTCTTTTCCCAGTTGGTTTCATCCATGAAAGAGCCAGAAAAGCTGTTCTCAAACAATCGGGCTGAACATTCCAGAATCCTTGGGATAGGGCAGTTCTGAGCCAAAGTGCCCTCTAAGGAATGAAAGTAAAGTTTACTTGCCACAGGAAAGCACACCGAGGCCTGGTGTTTTCTCTAGGAAATTGGAGTGGGCTTGAAGGGTGAGGCCTACTGACTGCCCTCCATAATAGCCACTTGTGAAAATGAGGCAAGGCTGATGCAACCTGCTTACAACGAAATGTTTCTCTTCAGGATAGGAGATGTTGCTACCAAACGCCAGCAGCTCCTCTCCCTCAGTGTGCTGTTTCTGTGTAGACTAGGGAAAGACACCATGTTCCCCAGCTTAGAACGGCTCTTCTCCCAGTTGGTTTCATCCATGAAAGAGCCAGAAGGGCTGATCCCAAGTAATCGGGCTGCACATCCATGAATCCTTGGGGTAAGGCCGTCCTGAGCCAATGTGCTAACTAAGGAATGAAAGCAAAGATTCCAGCCTGGGAAGCAGGGCCTCAAGTAAGTCTGCCAACTAACTGCCCTTCTTTAAAGCCAGTTCAGAAAATGTGACAAGGCTGATGCAACCCGCTTACAACGAAATGTTTCTCTTCAGAATAGGAGATTTTGCTATCAAACGCCAGCAGCTCGTCTCCCTCAGAGTGCTGTTTCTGTTAGACTAGGGTAAGACACCATGGTGCCCAGCTTAGAACGGCTCTTTTCCCAGTTGGTTTCATCCATGAAAGAGCCAGAAAAGCTGTTCTCAAACAATCGGGCTGAACATTCCTGAATCCTTGGGGTAGGGCAGTTCTGAGCCAAAGTGCCCCGTAAGGAATGAAAGCAAAGTTTACTTGCCACAGGAAAGCACACCGTGGCCTGGTGTTTTCTCTAGGAAATTGGAGTGGGCTTGAAGGGTGAGGCCTACTGACTGCCCTCCTTTATAGCCACTTGTGAAAATGAGGCAAGGCTGAGGCAACCCGCTTACAAGGAAATATTTCTCTTCAGAATAGGAGATTTTGCTACCAAACACCAGCATCTCGTTGTACTCAGAGTGATGTTTCTGTGTAGACTAGGGAAAGACACCACGGTCCCCAGCTAAGAACGGCTCTTTTCCCAGGTGGTTTCATCCATGAAAGAGCCGGAAGGGCTGATCTCAAGTAATCGGGCTGCACATCCCTGAATCCTTGGGGTAAGGCCGTCCTGAGCCAATGTGCCTACTAAGGAATGAAAGTAAAATTTCCAGCCTGGGAAGCAGGGCCTCAAGGAAGTCTGCCACCTGACTGCCCTTCTTTAAAGCCAGTTGAGAAAATGTGACAAGGCTGATGCAACCCGCTTACAACGAAATGTTTCTCTTCAGAATAGGAGATTGTGCTACCAAACACGAGCAGCTCCTCTCCCTCAGAGTGCTGTTTCTGTGTAGACTAGGGTAAGACACCATGGTCCCCAGCTTAGAACGGCTCTTTTCCCAGTTGGTTTCAGCCATGAAAGAGCCAGAAGGGCTGATCTCAAGTAATCGGGCTGAACATCCCTGAATCCTTGTGGTAAGGCCGTCCTGAGCCAATGCGCTAACTATGGAATGAAAGCAAAGTTTCCAGCCTGGGAAGCAGGGCCTCAAGGAAGTCTGCCAACTGACTGCCCTTCTTTAAAGCCAGTTGAGAACATGTGGCAAGGCTGATGCAACCCGCTTACAACGAAATGTTTCTCTTCAGAATAGGAGATTGTGCTACCAAACGCCAGCAGCTCGTCTCCCTCAGAGTGCTCTTTCTGTGTAGACTAGGGAAAGACACCATGGTCCCCAGCTTAGAACGGCCCTTTTCCCAGTTGGTTTCATCCATGAAAGAGCCAGAAAAGCTGTTCTCAAACAATCGGGCTGAACATTCCTGAATCCTTGGGGTAGGGCAGTTCTGAGCCAAAGTGCCCCCTAAGGAATGAAAGCAAAGTTTACTTGCCACAGGAAAGCACAGCGAGGCCTGGTGTTTTCTCTAGGAAATTGGAGTGGGCTTGAAGGGTGAGGCCTACTGACTGCCCTCCTTTATATCCACTTGTGAAAACGAGGCAAGGCTGATGCAACCTGCTTACAACGAAATGTTTCTCTTCAGGATTGGAGATTTGCTACCAAACGCCAGCAGCTCCTCTCCTTCAGTGTGCGCTTTCTGTGTAGACTAGGGAAAGACACCATGGTCCCCAGCTTAGAACGGCTCTTTTCCCAGTTGGTTTCATCCATGAAAGAGCCAGAAGGGCTGATCTCAAGTAATCGGGCTGCACAACCCTGAATCCTTGGGGGTAAGGCCGTCCTGAGCCAATGTGCTAACTAAGGAATGAAAGCAAAGATTCCAGCCTGGGAAGCAGGGCCTCAAGTAAGTCTGCCAACTGACTGCCTTTCTTTAAAGCCAGTTCAGAACATGTGACAAGGCTGATGCAACCCGCTTACAACGAAATGTTTCTCTTCAGAATAGGAGATTTTGCTACCAAACGCCAGCAGCTCGTCTCCCTCAGAGTGCTGTTTCTGTTAGACTAGGGTAAGACACCATGGTGCCCAGCTTAGAACGGCTCTTTTCCCAGTTGGTTTCATCCATGAAAGAGCCAGAAAAGCTGTTCTCCAACAATCGGGCTGAACATTCCTGAATCCTTGGGGTAGGGCAGTTCTGAGCCAAAGTGCCCCGTAAGGAATGAAAGCAATGTTTACTTGCGACGGGAAAGCACACCGAGGCCTGGTGTTTTCTCTAGGAAATTGGAGTGGGCTTGAAGGGTGAGGCCTACTGACTGCCCTACTTTATAGCCACTTGTGAAAATGAGGCAAGGCTGATGCAACCCGCTTACAACGAAATGTTTCTCTTCAGAATAGGAGATTTTGCTACCAAACGCCAGCATCTCGTTGTACTCAGAGTGCTGTTTCTGTGTAGACTAGGGAAAGACACCATGGTCCCCAGCTAAGAACGGCTCTTTTCCCAGTTGGTTTCATCCATGAAAGGGCCAGAAAGGCTGATCTCAACTAATAGGGCTGCACATCCCTGAATCTTTGGGGTAAGGCAGTCCTGAGCCAATGTGCCAACTAAGGAATGAAAGCAAAGTTTACAGCCTGGGAAGCAGGGCCTCAAGGAAGTTTGCCAATTGACTGCCCTCCTTTAAAGCCAGTTGAGAAAATGTGGCAAGGCTGATGCAACCCGCTTGCAAAGAAATGTTTCTCTTCAGAATAGGAGATTTTGCTACCAAACGCCAGCAGCTCCTCTCCCTCAGAGTGCTGTTTCTGTGTAGACTAGGGAAAGACACCATGGTCCCCAGCTTAGAATGGCTCTTTTCCCAGTTGGTTTCATCCATGAAAGAGCCAGAAAAGCTGTTCTCAAAAAATCGGGCTGAACATTCCTGAATCCTTGGGATAGGCCAGTTCTGAGCCAAAGTGCCCCCTAAGGAATGAAAGCAAAGTTTACTTGCCACAGGAAAGCACACCGAGGCCTGGTGTTTTCTCTAGGAAATTGGAGTAGGCTTGAAGGGTGAGGCCTACTGACTGCCCTGCTTTATAGCCACTTGTGAAAATGAGGCAAGGCTGATGCAACCCGCTTACAACGAAATGTTTCTCTTCAGAATAGGAGATTTTGCTACCAAACGTCAGCAGCTCGTCTCACTCAGAGTGCGCTTTCTGTGTAGACTAGGGAAAGACACCATGGTCCCCAGCTTAGAACGGCTCTTTTCCCAGTTGGTTTCATCCATGAAAGAGCCAGAAGGGCTTATCTCAAGTAATCGGGCTGCACAACCCTGAATCCTTGGGGTAAGGCCGTCCTGAGCCAATGTGCTAACTAAGGAATGAAAGCAAAGATTCCAGCCTGGGAAGCAGGGCGTCAAGGAAGTCTGCCAACTGACTGCCCTTCTTTAAAGCCAGTTGAGAACATGTGGCAAGGCTGATGCAACCCGCTTACAACGAAATGTTTCTCTTCAGAATAGGAGATTGTGCTACCAAACACCAGCAGCTCCTCTCCCTCAGAGTGCTGTTTCTGTGTAGACTAGGGTAAGACACCATGGTCCCCAGCTTAGAACGGCTCTTTTCCCAGTTGGTTTCAGCCATGAAAGAGCCAGAAGGGCTGATCTCAAGTAATCGGGCTGCACATCCCTGAATCCTTGTGGTAAGGCCGTCCTGAGCCAATGTGCTAAGTATGGAATGAAAGCAAAGTTTCCAGCCAGGGAAGCAGGGCCTCAAGGAAGTCGGCCAACTGACTGCCCTTCTTTAAAGCCAGTTGAGAACATGTGGCAAGGCTGATGCAACCTGCTTACATCGAAATGTTTCTCTTCAGAATAGGAGATTGTGCTACCAAACGCCAGCAGCTCGTCTCCCTCAGAGAGCTCTTTCTGTGTAGACTAGGGAAAGACACCATGGTCCCCAGCTTAGAACGGCTCTTTTCCCAGTTGGTTTCATCCATGAAAGAGCCAGAATAGCTGTTCTCAAACAATCGGGCTGAACATTCCTGAATCCTTGGGGTAGGACAGTTCTGAGCCAAAGTGCCCCCTAAGGAATGAAAGCAAAGTTTACTTGCCACAGGAAAGCACACCGAGGCCTGGTGTTTTCTCTAGGAAATTGGAGTGGGCTTGAAGGGTGAGGCCTACTGACTGCCCTCCTTTATAGCCACTTGTGAAAATGAGGCAAGGCTGATGCAACCCGCTTACAACGAAATGTTTCTCTTCAGAATAGGAGATTTTGCTACCAAACGCCAGCATCTCGTTTCACTCAGAGTGCTGTTTCTGTGTAGACTAGGGAAAGACACCATGGTCCCCAGCTAAGAACGGCTCTTTTCCCAGTTGGTTTCATCCATGAAAGGGCCAGAAAGGCTGATCTCAACTAATAGGGCTGCACATCCCTGAATCTTTGGGGTAAGGCAGTCCTGAGCCAATGTGCCAACTAAGGAATGAAAGCAAAGTTTACAGCCTGGGAAGCAGGGCCTCAAGGAAGTTTGCCAATTGACTGCCCTCCTTTAAAGCCAGTTGAGAAAATGTGGCAAGGCTGATGCAACCCGCTTGCAAAGAAATGTTTCTCTTCAGAATAGGAGATTTTGCTACCAAACGCCAGCAGCTCCTCTCCCTCAGAGTGCTGTTTCTGTGTAGACTAGGGAAAGACACCATGGTCCCCAGCTTAGAATGGCTCTTTTCCCAGTTGGTTTCATCCATGAAAGAGCCAGAAAAGCTGTTCTCAAAAAATCGGGCTGAACATTCCTGAATCCTTGGGATAGGCCAGTTCTGAGCCAAAGTGCCCCCTAAGGAATGAAAGCAAAGTTTACTTGCCACAGGAAAGCACACCGAGGCCTGGTGTTTTCTCTAGGAAATTGGAGTAGGCTTGAAGGGTGAGGCCTACTGACTGCCCTGCTTTATAGCCACTTGTGAAAATGAGGCAAGGCTGATGCAACCCGCTTACAACGAAATGTTTCTCTTCAGAATAGGAGATTTTGCTACCAAACGTCAGCAGCTCGTCTCACTCAGAGTGCGCTTTCTGTGTAGACTAGGGAAAGACACCATGGTCCCCAGCTTAGAACGGCTCTTCTCCCAGTTGGTTTCATCCATGAAAGAGCCAGAAGGGCTGATCCTAAGTAATCGGGCTGCACAACCCTGAATCCTTGGGGTAAGGCCGTCCTGAGCCAATGTGCTAACTAAGGAATGAAAGTAAAATTTCCAGCCTGGGAAGCAGGGCCTCAAGTAAGTCTGCCACCTTACTGCCCTTCTTTAAAGCCAGTTGAGAAAATGTGACAAGGCTGATGCAACCCGCTTACAAAGAAATGTTTCTCTTCAGAATAGGAGATTGTGCTACCAAACACCAGCAGCTCCTCTCCCTCAGAGTGCTGTTTCTGTGTAGACTAGGGTTGGACACCATGGTCCCCAGCTTAGAATGGCTCTTTTCCCAGTTGGTTTCAGCCATGAAAGAGCCAGAAGGGCTGATCTCAATTAATCGGGCTGAACATCCCTGAATCCTTGTGGTAAGGCCGTCCTGAGCCAATGTGCTAACTATGGAATGAAAGCAAAGTTTCCAGCCTGGGAAGCAGGGCCTCAAGGAAGTCTGCCAACTGACTGCCCTTCTTTAAAGCCAGTTGAGAACATGTGGCAAGGCTGATGCAACCCGCTTACAACGAAATGTTTCTCTTCAGAATAGGAGATTGTGCTACCAAACACCAGCAGCTCCTCTCCCTCAGAGTGCTGTTTCTGTGTAGACTAGGGTAAGACACCATGGTCCCCAGCTTAGAACGGCTCTTTTCCCAGTTGGTTTCAGCCATGAAAGAGCCAGAAGGGCTGATCTCAAGTAATCGGGCTGCACATCCCTGAATCCTTGGGGTAAGGCCGTCCTGAGCCAATGTGCTAACGAAGGAATGAAAGCAAAGTTTCCAGCCTGGGAAGCAGGGACTCAAGGAAGTCGGCCAACTGACTGCCCTTCTTTAAAGCCAGTTGAGAACATGTGGCAAGGCTGATGCAACCTGCTTACATCGAAATGTTTCTCTTCAGAATAGGAGATTGTGCTACCAAACGCCAGCAGCTCGTCTCCCTCAGAGAGCTGTTTCTGTGTAGACTAGGGAAAGACACCATGGTCCCCAGCTTAGAACGGCTCTTTTCCCAGTTGGTTTCATCCATGAAAGAGCCAGAATAGCTGTTCTCAAACAATCGGGCTGAACATTCCAGAATCCTTGGGATAGGGCAGTTCTGAGCCAAAGTGCCCTCTAAGGAATGAAAGCAAAGTTTACTTGCCACAGGAAAGCACACCGAGGCCTGGTGTTTTCTCTAGGAAATTGGAGTGGGCTTGAAGGGTGAGGCCTACTGACTGCCCTCCTTTATAGCCACTTGTGAAAATGAGGCAAGGCTGATGCAACCCGCTTACAACGAAATGTTTCTCTTCAGAATAGGAGATTTTGCTACCAAACGCCAGCATCTCGTTGTACTCAGAGTGATGTTTCTGTGTAGACTAGGGAAAGACACCATGGTCCCCAGCTTAGAACGGCTCTTTTCCCAGTTGGTTTCATCCATGAAAGAGCCAGAAGGGCTGATCTCAAGTAATCGGGCTGCACAACCCTGAATCCTTGGGGTAAGGCCGTCCTGAGCCAATGTGCTAACTAAGGAATGAAAGCAAAGATTCCAGCCTGGGAAGCAGGGCCTCAAGGAAGTCTGCCAACTGACTGCCCTTCTTTAAAGCCAGTTGAGAACATGTGGCAAGGCTGATGCAACCCGCTTACAACGAAATGTTTCTCTTCAGAATAGGAGATTGTGCTACCAAACACCAGCAGCTCCTCTCCCTCAGAGTGCTGTTTCTGTGTAGACTAGGGTAAGACACCATGGTCCCCAGCTTAGAACGGCTCTTTTCCCAGTTGGTTTCAGCCATGAAAGAGCCAGAAGGGCTGATCTCAAGTAATCGGGCTGCACATCCCTGAATCCTTGTGGCAAGGCCGTCCTGAGCCAATGTGCTAAGTATGGAATGAAAGCACAGTTTCCAGCCTGGGAAGCAGGGCCTCAAGGAAGTCTGCCAACTGACAGCCCTTCTTTAAAGCCAGTTGAGAACATGTGGCAAGGCTGATGCAACCTGCTTACATCGAAATGTTTCTCTTCAGAATAGGAGATTGTGCTACCAAACGCCAGCAGCTCGTCTCCCTCAAAGAGCTCTTTCTGTGTAGACTAGGGAAAGACACCATGGTCCCCAGCTTAGAACGGCTCTTTTCCCAGTTGGTTTCATCCATGAAAGAGCCAGAATAGCTGTTCTCAAACAATCGGGCTCAACATTCCTGAATCCTTGGGGTAGGACAGTTCTGAGCCAAAGTGCCCCCTAAGGAATGAAAGCAAAGTTTACTTGCCACAGGAAAGCACACCGAGGCCTGGTGTTTTCTCTAGGAAATTGGAGTGGGCTTGAAGGGTGAGGCCTACTGACTGCCCTCCTTTATAGCCACTTGTGAAAATGAAGCAAGGCTGATGCAACCCGCTTACAACGAAATGTTTCTCTTCAGAATAGGAGATTTTGCTACCAAACGCCAGCATCTCGTTGTACTCAGAGTGCTGTTTCTGTGTAGACTAGGGAAAGACACCATGGTCCCCAGCTAAGAACGGCTCTTTTCCCAGTTGGTTTCATCCATGAAAGGGCCAGAAAGGCTGATCTCAACTAATAGGGCTGCACATCCCTGAATCTTTGGGGTAAGGCAGTCCTGAGCCAATGTGCCAACTAAGGAATGAAAGCAAAGTTTACAGCCTGGGAAGCAGGGCCTCAAGGAAGTTTGCCAATTGACTGCCCTCCTTTAAAGCCAGTTGAGAAAATGTGGCAAGGCTGATGCAACCCGCTTGCAAAGAAATGTTTCTCTTCAGAATAGGAGATTTTGCTACCAAACGCCAGCAGCTCCTCTCCCTCAGAGTGCTGTTTCTGTGTAGACTAGGGAAAGACACCATGGTCCCCAGCTTAGAATGGCTCTTTTCCCAGTTGGTTTCATCCATGAAAGAGCCAGAAAAGCTGTTCTCAAAAAATCGGGCTGAACATTCCTGAATCCTTGGGATAGGCCAGTTCTGAGCCAAAGTGCCCCCTAAGGAATGAAAGCAAAGTTTACTTGCCACAGGAAAGCACACCGAGGCCTGGTGTTTTCTCTAGGAAATTGGAGTAGGCTTGAAGGGTGAGGCCTACTGACTGCCCTGCTTTATAGCCACTTGTGAAAATGAGGCAAGGCTGATGCAACCCGCTTACAACGAAATGTTTCTCTTCAGAATAGGAGATTTTGCTACCAAACGTCAGCAGCTCGTCTCACTCAGAGTGCGCTTTCTGTGTAGACTAGGGAAAGACACCATGGTCCCCAGCTTAGAACGGCTCTTCTCCCAGTTGGTTTCATCCATGAAAGAGCCAGAAGGGCTGATCCTAAGTAATCGGGCTGCACAACCCTGAATCCTTGGGGTAAGGCCGTCCTGAGCCAATGTGCTAACTAAGGAATGAAAGTAAAATTTCCAGCCTGGGAAGCAGGGCCTCAAGTAAGTCTGCCACCTTACTGCCCTTCTTTAAAGCCAGTTGAGAAAATGTGACAAGGCTGATGCAACCCGCTTACAAAGAAATGTTTCTCTTCAGAATAGGAGATTGTGCTACCAAACACCAGCAGCTCCTCTCCCTCAGAGTGCTGTTTCTGTGTAGACTAGGGTTGGACACCATGGTCCCCAGCTTAGAATGGCTCTTTTCCCAGTTGGTTTCAGCCATGAAAGAGCCAGAAGGGCTGATCTCAATTAATCGGGCTGAACATCCCTGAATCCTTGTGGTAAGGCCGTCCTGAGCCAATGTGCTAACTATGGAATGAAAGCAAAGTTTCCAGCCTGGGAAGCAGGGCCTCAAGGAAGTCTGCCAACTGACTGCCCTTCTTTAAAGCCAGTTGAGAACATGTGGCAAGGCTGATGCAACCCGCTTACAACGAAATGTTTCTCTTCAGAATAGGAGATTGTGCTACCAAACGCCAGCAGCTCGTCTCCCTCAGAGTGCTCTTTCTGTGTAGACTAGGGAAAGACACCATGGTCCCCAGCTTAGAACGGCTCTTTTCCCAGTTGGTTTCATCCATGAAAGAGCCAGAAAAGCTGTTCTCCAACAATCGGGCTGAACATTCCTGAATCCTTGGGGTAGGGCAGTTCTGAGCCAAAGTGCCCCTAAGGAATGAAAGCAAAGTTTACTTGCCACAGGAAAGCACAGCGAGGCCTGGTGTTTTCTCTAGGAAATTGGAGTGGGCTTGAAGGGTGAGGCCTACTGACTGCCCTCCTTTATAGCCACTTGTGAAAACGAGGCAAGGCTGATGCAACCTGCTTACAACGAAATGTTTCTCTTCAGGATTGGAGATTTGCTACCAAAGGCCAGCAGCTCCTCTCCTTCAGTGTGCGCTTTCTGTGTAGACTAGGGAAAGACACCATGGTCCCCAGCTTAGAACGGCTCTTTTCCCAGTTGGTTTCATCCATGAAAGAGCCAGAAGGGCTGATCTCAAGTAATCGGGCTGCACAACCCTGAATCCTTGGGGGTAAGGCCGTCCTGAGCCAATGTGCTAACTAAGGAATGAAAGCATAGATTCCAGCCTGGGAAGCAGGGCCTCAAGTAAGTCTGCCAACTGACTGCCTTTCTTTAAAGCCAGTTCAGAACATGTGACAAGGCTGATGCAACCCGCTTACAACGAAATGTTTCTCTTCAGAATAGGAGATTTGCTACCAAACGCCAGCAGCTCGTCTCCCTCAGAGTGCTGTTTCTGTTAGACTAGGGTAAGACACCATGGTGCCCAGCTTAGAACGGCTCTTTTCCCAGTTGGTTTCATCCATGAAAGAGCCAGAAAAGCTGTTCTCCAACAATCGGGCTGAACATTCCTGAATCCTTGGGGTAGGGCAGTTCTGAGCCAAAGTGCCCCGTAAGGAATGAAAGCAATGTTTACTTGCGACGGGAAAGCACACAGAGGCCTGGTGTTTTCTCTAGGAAATTGGAGTGGGCTTGAAGGGTGAGGCCTACTGACTGCCCTCCTTTATAGCCACTTCTGAAAATGAGGCAAGGCTGATGCAACCCGCTTACAACGAAATGTTTCTCTTCAGAATAGGAGATTTTGCTACCAATCGCCAGCAGCTCGTCTCACTCAGAGTGCTGTTTCTGTGTAGACTAGGGAAGGACACCATGGTCCCCAGCTTAGAACGGCTGTTTTCCCAGTTGGTTTCATCCATGAAAGAGCCAGAAGGGCTGATCTCAAGTAATCGGGCTGCACATCCCTGAATCCTTGGGGTAAGGCCGTCCTGAGCCAATGTGCTACCTAAGGAATGAAAGCAAAATTTCCAGCCTGGGAAGCAGGGCCTCAAGTAAGTTTGCCAAATGACTACCCTACTTTAAAGCCAGTTCAGAAAATGTAGCAAGGCTGATGCAACCCACTTACAGTGAAATGTTTCTCTTCACATAGCAGATTTTGCTACCAAATGCCAGAAGCTCGTTTCCCTCAGAGCGCTGTTTCTGTGTAGACTAGGGAAAGACACCATGGTCCCCTGCTTAGAACGGCACTTTTCCCAGTTGGTTTCAGCCATGAAAGAGCCTGAAGGGCTGATCTCAAGTAATCGGGCTGCACATCCCTGAATCCTTGGGGTAAGGCAGTCCTGAGCCAATGTGCCACGTAAGGAATGAAAGCAAAGTTTCCAGCCTGGGAAGGAGGGCCTCAAGGAAGTCTGCTAACTGACTACCCTCCTTTAAAGCCAGTTGAGAAAATGTGGCAAGGCTGATGCAACCCACTTACAACGAAATGTTTCTCTTCAGAATAGGAGATTTTGCTACCAAACGCCAGCAGCTCGTTTCCCTCTGAGTGCGGTTTCTGTGTAGACTAGGGAAAGACACCTAGGTCCCCAGCTTAGAACGGCTCTTTTCCCAGTTGGTTTCAGCCATGAAAGAGCCAGAAGGGCTGATTTCAAGTAATCGGGCTGCACATCCCTGAATCCTTGGGGTAAGGCCGTCGTGAGCCAATGTGCTAACGAAGGAATGAAAGCAAAGTTTCCAGCCTGGGAAGCAGGGCCTCAAGGAAGTCTGCCAACTGACTGCCCTTCTTTAAAGCCAGTTGAGAAAATGTGGCAAGGCTGATGCAACCCGCTTGCAAAGAAATGTTTCTCTTCAGAATAGGAGATTTTGCTACCAAACGCCAGCAGCTCCTCTCCCTCAGAGTGCAGTTTCTGTGTAGACTGGGGAAAGACACCATTGTCCCCAGCTTAGAAGGGCTCTTTTCCCAGTTGGTTTCATCCATGAAAGAGCCAGAAAAGCTGTTCTCAAACAATCGGGCTGAACATTCCAGAATCCTTGGGATAGGGCAGTTCTGAGCCAAAGTGCCCTCTAAGGAATGAAAGTAAAGTTTACTTGCCACAGGAAAGCACACCGAGGCCTGGTGTTTTCTCTAGGAAATTGGAGTGGGCTTGAAGGGTGAGGCCTACTGACTGCCCTCCATAATAGCCACTTGTGAAAATGAGGCAAGGCTGATGCAACCTGCTTACAACGAAATGTTTCTCTTCAGGATAGGAGATGTTGCTACCAAACGCCAGCAGCTCCTCTCCCTCAGTGTGCTGTTTCTGTGTAGACTAGGGAAAGACACCATGTTCCCCAGCTTAGAACGGCTCTTCTCCCAGTTGGTTTCATCCATGAAAGAGCCAGAAGGGCTGATCCCAAGTAATCGGGCTGCACATCCATGAATCCTTGGGGTAAGGCCGTCCTGAGCCAATGTGCTAACTAAGGAATGAAAGCAAAGATTCCAGCCTGGGAAGCAGGGCCTCAAGTAAGTCTGCCAACTAACTGCCCTTCTTTAAAGCCAGTTCAGAAAATGTGACAAGGCTGATGCAACCCGCTTACAACGAAATGTTTCTCTTCAGAATAGGAGATTTTGCTATCAAACGCCAGCAGCTCGTCTCCCTCAGAGTGCTGTTTCTGTTAGACTAGGGTAAGACACCATGGTGCCCAGCTTAGAACGGCTCTTTTCCCAGTTGGTTTCATCCATGAAAGAGCCAGAAAAGCTGTTCTCAAACAATCGGGCTGAACATTCCTGAATCCTTGGGGTAGGGCAGTTCTGAGCCAAAGTGCCCCGTAAGGAATGAAAGCAAAGTTTACTTGCCACAGGAAAGCACACCGTGGCCTGGTGTTTTCTCTAGGAAATTGGAGTGGGCTTGAAGGGTGAGGCCTACTGACTGCCCTCCTTTATAGCCACTTGTGAAAATGAGGCAAGGCTGAGGCAACCCGCTTACAAGGAAATATTTCTCTTCAGAATAGGAGATTTTGCTACCAAACACCAGCATCTCGTTGTACTCAGAGTGATGTTTCTGTGTAGACTAGGGAAAGACACCACGGTCCCCAGCTAAGAACGGCTCTTTTCCCAGGTGGTTTCATCCATGAAAGAGCCGGAAGGGCTGATCTCAAGTAATCGGGCTGCACATCCCTGAATCCTTGGGGTAAGGCCGTCCTGAGCCAATGTGCCTACTAAGGAATGAAAGTAAAATTTCCAGCCTGGGAAGCAGGGCCTCAAGGAAGTCTGCCACCTGACTGCCCTTCTTTAAAGCCAGTTGAGAAAATGTGACAAGGCTGATGCAACCCGCTTACAACGAAATGTTTCTCTTCAGAATAGGAGATTGTGCTACCAAACACGAGCAGCTCCTCTCCCTCAGAGTGCTGTTTCTGTGTAGACTAGGGTAAGACACGATGGTCCCCAGCTTAGGACGGCTCTTTTCCCAGTTGGTTTCAGCCATGAAAGAGCCAGAAGGGCTGAACTCATGTAATCGGGCTGCACATCCCTGAATCCTTGGGGTAATGCCGTCCTGAGCCAATGTGCTAACTAAGGAATGAAAGCAAAGTTTCCAGCCTGGGAAGCAGGGCCTCAAGGAAGTCTGCCAACTGACTGCCCTTCTTTAAAGCCAGTTGAGAAAATGTGGCAAGGCTGATGCAACCCGCTTGCAAAGAAATGTTTCTCTTCAGAATAGGAGATTTTGCTACCAAAGGCCAGCAGCTCCTGTCCCTCAGAGTGCTGTTTCTGTGTAGACTAGGGAAAGACACCATGGTCCCCAGCTTAGAACGGCTCTTTTCCCAGTTGGTTTCATCCATGAAAGAGCCAGAAAAGCTGTTCTCAAACAATCGGGCTGAACATTCCAGAATCCTTGGGATAGGGCATTTGAGCCAAAGTGCCCTCTAAGGAATGAAAGAAAAGTTTACTTGCCACAGGAAAGCACACCGAGGCCTGGTGTTTTCTCTAGGAAATTGGAGTGGGCTTGAAGGGTGAGGCCTACTGACTGCCCTCCTTTATAGCCACATGTGAAAATGAGGCAAGGCTGATGCAACCCGCTTACATCGAAATGTTTCTCTTCAAAAGAGGTGATTTTGCTACCAAACGCCAGGATATCGTTTCACTCAGAGTCCTGTTTCTGGGTAGACTAGGTTGACACCATGGTCCCCAGCTTAGAACGGCTCTTTTCCCAGTTGGTTTCAACCATGAAAGAGCCAGAAGGGCTGATCTCAAGTAATCGGGCTGCACATTCTGAATCCTTGTGGTAAGGCCGTCCTGAGCCAATGTGCTAAGTATGGAATGAAAGCAAAGTTTCCAGCCTGGGAAGCAGGGCCTCAAGGAAGTCTGCCAACTGACTGCCCTTCTTTAAAGCCAGTTGAGAAAATGTGGCAAGGCTGATGCAACCCGCTTACAACGAAATGTTTCTCTTCAGAATAGGAGATTGTGCTACCAAACGCCAGCAGCTCGTCTCCCTCAGAGTGCTCTTTCTGTGTAGACTAGGGAAAGACACCATGGTCCCCAGCTTAGAACGGCTCTTTTCCCAGTTGGTTTCATCTATGAAAGAGCCAAATAAGCTGTTCTCAAACAATCGGGCTGAACATTCCTGAATCCTTGGGGTAGGGCAGTTCTGAGCCAAAGTGCCCCCTAAGGAATGAAAGCAAAGTTTACTTGCCACAGGAAAGCACACCGAGGCCTGGTGTTTTTTCTAGGAAATTGGAGTGGGCTTGAAGTGTGAGGCCTACTGACTGCCCTCCTTTATAGCCACTTGTGAAAATGAGGCAAGGCTGATGCAACCCGCTTACAACGAAATGTTTCTCTTCAGAATAGGAGATTTTGCTACCAAACGCCAGCATCTCGTTGCACTCAGACTGCTGTTTCTGTGTAGACTAGGGAAAGACACCATGGTCCCCAGCTTAGAACGGCTCTTTTCCCAGTTGGTTTCATCCATGAAAGAGCCAGAAGGGCTGATCTCAAGTAATCGGGCTGCACAACCCTGAATCCTTGGGGTAAGGCCGTCCTGAGCCAATGTGCTAACTAAGGAATGAAAGCAAAGATTCCAGCCTGGGAAGCAGGGCCTCAAGGAAATCTGCCAACTGACTGCCCTTCTTTAAAGCCAGTTGAGAACATGGGGCAAGGCTGATGCAACCCGCTTACAACGAAATGTTTCTCTTCAGAATAGGAGATTGTGCTACCAAACACCAGCAGCTCCTCTCCCTCAGAGTGCTGTTTCTGTGTAGACTAGGGTAAGACACCATGGTCCCCAGCTTAGAACGGCTCTTTTCCTAGTTGTTTTCAGCCATGAAAGAGCCAGAAGGGCTGATCTCAAGTAATCGGGCTGCACATCCCTGAATCCTTGTGGTAAGGCCGTCCTGAGCCAATGTGCTAAGTATGGAATGAAAGCAGTTTCCAGCCTGGGAAGCAGGGCCTCAAGGAAGTCGGCCAACTGAATGCCCTTCTTTAAAGCCAGTAGAGAACATGTGGCAAGGCTGATGCAACCTGCTTACATCGAAATGTTTCTCTTCAGAATAGGAGATTGTGCTACCAAACGCCAGCAGCTCGTCTCCCTCAGAGTGCTCTTTCTGTGTAGACTAGGGAAAGACACCATGGTCCCCAGCTTAGAACGGCTCTTTTCCCAGTTGGTTTCATCCATGAAAGAGCCAGAAAAGCTGTTCTCAAACAATCGGGCTGAACATTCCTGAATCCTTGGAGTAGGGCAGTTCTGAGCCAAAGTGCCCCCTAAGGAATGAAAGCAAAGTTTACTTGCCACAGGAAAGCACACCGAGGCCTGGTGTTTTCTCTAGGAAATTGGAGTGGGCTTGAAGGGTGAGGCCTACTGACTGCCCTCCTTTATAGCCACTTGTGAAAATGAGGCAAGGCTGATGCAACCCGCTTACAACGAAATGTTTCTCTTCAGAATAGGAGATTTTGCTACCAAACGCCAGCATCTCGTTTCACTCAGAGTGCTGTTTCTGTGTAGACTAGGGAAAGACACCATGGTCCCCAGCTAAGAACGGCTCTTTTCCCAGTTGGTTTCATCCATGAAAGGGCCAGAAAGGCTGATCTCAACTAATAGGGCTGCACATCCCTGAATCTTTGGGGTAAGGCAGTCCTGAGCCAATGTGCCAACTAAGGAATGAAAGCAAAGTTTACAGCCTGGGAAGCAGGGCCTCAAGGAAGTTTGCCAATTGACTGCACTCCTTTAAAGCCAGTTGTGAAAATGTGGCAAGGCTGATGCAACCCGCTTGCAAAGAAATGTTTCTCTTCAGAATAGGAGATTTTACTACCAAACGCCAGCAGCTCCTCTCCCTCAGAGTGCTGTTTCTGTGTAGACTAGGGAAAGACACCATGGTCCCCAGCTTAGAATGGCTCTTTTCCCAGTTGGTTTCATCCATGAAAGAGCCAGAAAAGCTGTTCTCAAAAAATCGGGCTGAACATTCCTGAATCCTTGGGATAGGCCAGTTCTGAGCCAAAGTGCCCCCTAAGGAATGAAAGCAAAGTTTACTTGCCACAGGAAAGCACACCGAGGCCTGGTGTTTTCTCTAGGAAATTGGAGTAGGCTTGAAGGGTGAGGCCTACTGACTGCCCTGCTTTATAGCCACTTGTGAAAATGAGGCAAGGCTGATGCAACCCGCTTACAACGAAATGTTTCTCTTCAGAAGAGGCGATTTTGCTACCAAACGCCAGCATCTCGTTTCACTCAGAGTCCTGTTTCTGGGTAGACTAGGTTGACACCATAGTCCACAGCTTAGAACGGCTCTTTTCCCAGTTGGTTTCATCCATGAAAGAGCCAGAAGGGCTGATCTCAAGTAATCGGGCTGCACATCCCTGAATCCTTGTGGTAAGGCCGTCCTGAGCCAATGTGCTAAGTATGGAATGAAAGCAAAGTTTCCAGCCTGGGAAGCAGGGCCTCAAGGAAGTCTGCCACCTGACTGCCCTTCTTTAAAGCCAGTTGAGAAAATGTGACAAGGCTGATGCAACCCGCTTACAACGAAATGTTTCTCTTCAGAATAGGAGATTGTGCTACCAAACGCCAGCAGCTCCTCTCCCTCAGAGTGCTGTTTCTGTGTAGACTAGGGTAAGACACCATGGTCCCCAGCTTAGGACGGCTCTTTTCCCAGTTGGTTTCAGCCATGAAAGAGCCAGAAGGGCTGATCTCAAGTAATCGGGCTGCACATCCCTGAATCCTTGGGGTAAGGCCGTCCTGAGCCAATGTGCTAACTAAGGAATGAAAGCAAAGTTTCCAGCCTGGGAAGCAGGGACTCAAGGAAGTCTGCCAACTGACTGCCCTTCTTTAAAGCCAGTTGAGAAAATGTGGCAAGGCTGATGCAACCCGCTTGCAAAGAAATGTTTCTCTTCAGAATAGGAGATTTTGCTACCAAAGGCCAGCAGCTCCTCTCCCTCAGAGTGCTGTTTCTGTGTAGACTAGGGAAAGACACCATGGTCCCCAGCTTAGGACGGCTCTTTTCCCAGTTGGTTTCAGCCATGAAAGAGCCAGAAGGGCTGATCTCAAGTAATCGGGCTGCACATCCCTGAATCCTTGGGGTAAGGCCGTCCTGAGCCAATGTGCTAACTAAGGAATGAAAGCAAAGTTTCCAGCCTGGGAAGCAGGGACTCAAGGAAGTCTGCCAACTGACTGCCCTTCTTTAAAGCCAGTTGAGAAAATGTGGCAAGGCTGATGCAACCCGCTTGCAAAGAAATGTTTCTCTTCAGAATAGGAGATTTTGCTACCAAAGGCCAGCAGCTCCTCTCCCTCAGAGTGCTGTTTCTGTGTAGACTAGGGAAAGACACCATGGTCCCCAGCTTAGAACGGCTCTTTTCCCAGTTGGTTTCATCCATGAAAGAGCCAGAAAAGCTGTTCTCAAACAATCGGGCTGAACATTCCAGAATCCTTGGGATAGGGCAGTTCTGAGCCAAAGTGCCCTCTAAGGAATGAAAGCAAAGTTTACTTGCCACAGGAAAGCACACCGAGGCCTGGTGTTTTCTCTAGGAAATTGGAGTGGGCTTGAAGGGTGAGGCCTACTGACTGCCCTCCTTTATAGCCACTTGTGAAAATGAGGCAAGGCTGATGCAACCCGCTTACAACGAAATGTTTCTCTTCAGAATAGGAGGTTTTGCTACCAAACGTCAGCAGCTCGTCTCACTCAGAGTGCTCTTTCTGTGTAGACTAGGGAAAGACACATTGGTCCCCAGCTTAGAATGGCTCTTTTCCCAGGTGGTTTCATCCATGAAAGAGCCAGAATGGCTGATCTCAAGTAATCGGGCTGCACAACCCTGAATCCTTGTGGTAAGGCCGTCCTGAGCCAATGTGCTAAGTATGGAATGAAAGCAAAGTTTCCAGCCTGGGAAACAGGGCCTCAAGGAAGTCTGCCAACTGACTGCCCTTCTTTAAAGCCAGTTGAGAACATGTGGCAAGGCTGATGCAACCCGCTTACAACGAAATGTTTCTCTTCAGAATAGGAGATTGTGCTACCAAACGCCAGCAGCTCGTCTCCCTCAGAGTGCTCTTTCTGTGTAGACTAGGGAAAGACACCATGGTGCCCAGCTTAGAACGGCTCTTTTCCCAGTTGGTTTCATCCATGAAAGAGCCAGAAAAGCTGTTCTCCAACAATCGGGCTGAACATTCCTGAATCCTTGGGTTAGGGCAGTTCTGAGCCAAAGTGCCCCGTAAGGAATGAAAGCAAAGTTTACTTGCCACAGGAAACCACACCGTGGCCTGATGTTTTCTCTAGGAAATTGGAGTGGGCTTGAAGGGTGAGGCCTACTGACTGCCCTCCTTTATAGCCACTTGTGAAAATGAGGCAAGGCTGAGACAACCCGCTTACAAGGAAATGTTTCTCTTCAGAATAGGAGATTTTGCTACCAAACACCAGCATCTGTTTTCACTCAGAGTGCTGTTTCTGTGTAGACTAGGGAAAGACACCATGGTCCCCAGCTAAGAACGGCTCTTTTCCCAGGTGGTTTCATCCATGAAAGAGCCGGAAGGGCTGATCTCAAGTAATCGGGCTGCACATCCCTGAATCCTTGGGGTAAGGCCGTCCTGAGCCAATGTGCTAACTAAGGAATGAAAGCAAAGTTTCCAGCCTGGGAAGCAGGGACTCAAGGAAGTCTGCCAACTGACTGCCCTTCTTTAAAGCCAGTTGAGAAAATGTGGCAAGGCTGATGCAACCCGCTTGCAAAGAAATGTTTCTCTTCAGAATAGGAGATTTTGCTACCAAAGGCCAGCAGCTCCTCTCCCTCAGAGTGCTGTTTCTGTGTAGACTAGGGAAAGACACCATGGTCCCCAGCTTAGAACGGCTCTTTTCCCAGTTGGTTTCATCCATGAAAGAGCCAGAAAAGCTGTTCTCAAACAATCGGGCTGAACATTCCAGAATCCTTGGGATAGGGCAGTTCTGAGCCAAAGTGCCCTCTAAGGAATGAAAGCAAAGTTTACTTGCCACAGGAAAGCACACCGAGGCCTGGTGTTTTCTCTAGGAAATTGGAGTGGGCTTGAAGGGTGAGGCCTACTGACTGCCCTCCTTTATAGCCACTTGTGAAAATGAGGCAAGGCTGATGCAACCCGCTTACAACGAAATGTTTCTCTTCAGAATAGGAGGTTTTGCTACCAAACGTCAGCAGCTCGTCTCACTCAGAGTGCTCTTTCTGTGTAGACTAGGGAAAGACACATTGGTCCCCAGCTTAGAATGGCTCTTTTCCCAGGTGGTTTCATCCATGAAAGAGCCAGAATGGCTGATCTCAAGTAATCGGGCTGCACAACCCTGAATCCTTGTGGTAAGGCCGTCCTGAGCCAATGTGCTAAGTATGGAATGAAAGCAAAGTTTCCAGCCTGGGAAACAGGGCCTCAAGGAAGTCTGCCAACTGACTGCCCTTCTTTAAAGCCAGTTGAGAACATGTGGCAAGGCTGATGCAACCCGCTTACAACGAAATGTTTCTCTTCAGAATAGGAGATTGTGCTACCAAACGCCAGCAGCTCGTCTCCCTCAGAGTGCTCTTTCTGTGTAGACTAGGGAAAGACACCATGGTGCCCAGCTTAGAACGGCTCTTTTCCCAGTTGGTTTCATCCATGAAAGAGCCAGAAAAGCTGTTCTCCAACAATCGGGCTGAACATTCCTGAATCCTTGGGTTAGGGCAGTTCTGAGCCAAAGTGCCCCGTAAGGAATGAAAGCAAAGTTTACTTGCCACAGGAAACCACACCGTGGCCTGATGTTTTCTCTAGGAAATTGGAGTGGGCTTGAAGGGTGAGGCCTACTGACTGCCCTCCTTTATAGCCACTTGTGAAAATGAGGCAAGGCTGAGACAACCCGCTTACAAGGAAATGTTTCTCTTCAGAATAGGAGATTTTGCTACCAAACACCAGCATCTGTTTTCACTCAGAGTGCTGTTTCTGTGTAGACTAGGGAAAGACACCATGGTCCCCAGCTAAGAACGGCTCTTTTCCCAGGTGGTTTCATCCATGAAAGAGCCGGAAGGGCTGATCTCAAGTAATCGGGCTGCACATCCCTGAATCCTTGGGGTAAGGCCGTCCTGAGCCAATGTGCTAACTAAGGAATGAAAGCAAAGTTTCCAGCCTGGGAAGCAGGGACTCAAGGAAGTCTGCCAACTGACTGCCCTTCTTTAAAGCCAGTTGAGAAAATGTGGCAAGGCTGATGCAACCCGCTTGCAAAGAAATGTTTCTCTTCAGAATAGGAGATTTTGCTACCAAAGGCCAGCAGCTCCTCTCCCTCAGAGTGCTGTTTCTGTGTAGACTAGGGAAAGACACCATGGTCCCCAGCTTAGAACGGCTCTTTTCCCAGTTGGTTTCATCCATGAAAGAGCCAGAAAAGCTGTTCTCAAACAATCGGGCTGAACATTCCAGAATCCTTGGGATAGGGCAGTTCTGAGCCAAAGTGCCCTCTAAGGAATGAAAGCAAAGTTTACTTGCCACAGGAAAGCACACCGAGGCCTGGTGTTTTCTCTAGGAAATTAGAGTGGGCTTGAAGGGTGAGGCCTACTGACTGCCCTCCTTTATAGCCACTTGTGAAAATGAGGCAAGGCTGATGCAACCCGCTTACAACGAAATGTTTCTCTTCAGAATAGGAGATTTTGCTTCCAAACGTCAGCAGCTCGTCTCACTCAGAGTGCTCTTTCTGTGTAGACTAGGGAAAGACACCATGGTCCCCAGCTTAGAATGGCTCTTTTCCCAGTTGGTTTCATCCATGAAAGAGCCAGAAGGGCTGATCTCAAGTAATCGGGCTGCACATCCCTGAATCCTTGTGGTAAGGCCGTCCTGAGCCAATGTGCTAAGTATGGAATGAAAGCAAAGTTTCCAGCCTGGGAAGCAGGGCCTCAAGGAAGTCTGCCAACTGACTGCCCTTCTTTAAAGCCAGTTGAGAACATGTGGCAAGGCTGATGCAACCCGCTTACAACGAAATGTTTCTCTTCAGAATAGGAGATTGTGCTACCAAACGCCAGCAGCTCGTCTCCCTCAGAGTGCTCTTTCTGTGTAGACTAGGGAAAGACACCATGGTCCCCAGCTTAGAACGGCTCTTTTCCCAGTTGGTTTCATCCATGAAAGAGCCAGAAAAGCTGTTCTCCAACAATCGGGCTGAACATTCCTGAATCCTTGGGGTAGGGCAGTTCTGAGCCATAGTGCCCCCTAAGGAATGAAAGCAAAGTTTACTTGCCACAGGAAAGCACACCGAGGCCTGGTGTTTTCTCTAGGAAATTGGAGTGGGCTTGAAGGGTGAGGCCTACTGACTGCCCTCCTTTATAGCCACTTGTGAAAATGAGGCAAGGCTGATGCAACCTGCTTACAACGAAATGTTTCTCTTCAGGATAGGAGATTTTGCTACCAAACGCCAGCAGCTCCTCTCCCTCAGTGTGCTGTTTCTGTGTAGACTAGGGAAAGACACCATGGTCCCCAGCTTAGAACGGCTCTTTTCCCAGTTGGTTTCATCCATGAAAGAGCCGGAAGGGCTGATCTCAAGTAATCGGGCTGCACATCCCTGAATCCTTGGGGTAAGACCGTCCTGAGCCAATGTGCTAACTAAGGAATGAAAGTAAAATTTGCAGCCTGGGAAGCAGGGCCTCAAGTAAGTCTGCCACCTGACCGCCCTTCTTTAAAGCCAGTTGAGAAAATGTGACAAGGCTGATGCCACCCGCTTACAACGAAATGTTTCTCTTCAGAATAGGAGATTGTGCTACCAAACACCAGCAGCTCCTCTCCCTCAGAGTGCTGTTTCTGTGTAGACTAGGGAAAGACACCATGGTCCCCAGCTTAGAACGGCTCTTTTCCCAGTTGGTTTCAGCCATGAAAGAGCCAGAAGGGCTGATCTCAAGTAATCGGGCTGCACATCCCTGAATCCTTAGGGTAAGGCCGTCCTGAGCCAATGTGCTAAGTATGGAATGAAAGCAAAGTTTCCAGCCTGGGAAGCAGGGCCTCAAGGAAGTCTGCCAACTGACTGCCCTTCTTTAAAGCCAGTTGAGAACATGTGGCAAGGCTGATGCAACCCGCTTACAACGAAATGTTTCTCTTCAGAATAGGAGATTTTTCTACCAAACACCAGCAGCTCCTCTCCCTCAGAGTGCTGTTTCTGTGTAGACTAGGGTAAGACACCATGGTCCCCAGCTTAGAACGGCTCTTTTCCAAGTTGGTTTCAGCCATGAAAGAGCCAGAAGGGCTGATCTCAAGTAATCGGGCTGCACATCCCTGAATCCTTGTGGTAAGGCCGTCCTGAGCCAATGTGCTAAGTATGGAATGAAAGCAAAGTTTCCTGCCTGGGAAGCAGGGCCTCAAGGAAGTCGGCCAACTGACTGCCCTTCTTTAAAGCCAGTTGAGAACATGTGGCAAGGCTGATGCAACCTGCTTACATCGAAATGTTTCTCTTCAGAATAGGAGATTGTGTTACCAAACGCCAGCAGCTCGTCTCCCTCAGAGTGTTCTTTCTGTGTAGACTAGGGAAAGACACCCTGGTCCCCAGCTTAGAACGGCTCTTTTCCCAGTTGGTTTCATCCATGAAAGAGCCAGAAAAGCTGTTCTCAAACAATCGGGCTGAACATTCCTGAATCCTTGGGGTAGGGCAGTTCTGAGCCAAAGTGCCCTCTAAGGAATGAAAGCAAAGTTTACTTGCCACAGGAAAGCACACCGAGGCCTGGTGTTTTTTCTAGGAAATTGGAGTGGGCTTGATGGGTGAGGCCTACTGACTGCCCTCCTTTATAGCCACTTGTGAAAATGAGGCAAGGCTGATGCAACCCGCTTACAACGAAATGTTTCTCTTCAGAAGAGGCGATTTTGCTACCAAACGCCAGCATCTCGTTTCACTCAGAGTCCTGTTTCTGGGTAGACTAGGTTGACACCATGGTCCACAGCTTAGAACGGCTCTTCTCCCAGTTGGATTCATCCATGAAAGAGCCAGAAGGGCTGATCCCAAGTAATCGGGCTGCACAACCCTGAATCCTTGGGGTAAGGCCGTCCTGAGCCAATGTGCTAACTAAGGAATGAAAGCAAAGATTCCAGCCTGGGAAGCAGGGCCTCAAGTAAGTCTGCCAACTAACTGCCCTTCTTTAAATCCAGTTCAGAAAATGTGACAAGGCTGATGCAACCCGCTTACAACGAAATGTTTCTCTTCAGAATAGGAGATTTTGCTACCAAACGCCAGCAGCTCGTCTCCCTCAGAGTGCTGTTTCTGTTAGACTAGGGTAAGACACCATGGTGCCCAGCTTAGAACGGCTCTTTTCCCAGTTGGTTTCATCCATGTAAGAGCCAGAAAAGCTGTTCTCCAACAATCGGGCTGAACTTTCCTGAATCCTTGGGGTAGTGCAGTTCTGAGCCAAAGTGCCCCGTAAAGAATGAAAGCAAAGTTTACTTGCCACAGGAAAGCACACCGTGGCCTGGTGTTTTCTCTAGGAAATTGGAGTGGGCTTGAAGGGTGAGGCCTACTGACTGCCCTCCTTTATAGCCACTTGTGAAAATGAGCCAAGGCTGAGGCAACCCGCTTACAAGGAAATGTTTCTCTTCAGAATAGGAGATTTTGCTACCAAACACCAGCATCTGGTTTCACTCAGAGTGCTGTTTCTGTGTAAACTAGGGAAAGACACCATGGTCCCCAGCTAAGAACGGCTCTTTTCCCAGGTGGTTTCATCCATGAAAGAGCCGGAAGGGCTGATCTCAAGTAATCGGGCTGCACATCCCTGAATCCTTGTGGTAAGGCCGTCCTGAGCTAATGTGCTAACTAAGGAATGAAAGTAAAATTTCCAGCCTGGGAAGCAGGGCCTCAAGGAAGTCTGCCAACTGACTGCCCTTCTTTAAAACCAGTTGAGAAAATGTGGCAAGGCTGATGCAACCCGCTTACAACGAAATGTTTCTCTTCAGAATAGGAGATTGTGCTACCAAACACCAGCAGCTCCTCTCCCTCAGAGTGTTGTTTCTGTGTAGACTAGGGTAAGACACGATGGTCCCCAGCTTAGGACGGCTCTTTTCCCAGTTGGTTTCAGCCATGAAAGAGCCAGAAGGGCTGATTTCAAGTAATCGGGCTGCACATCCCTGAATCCTTCGGGTAATGCTGTCCTGAGCCAATGTGCTAACTAAGGAATGAAAGCAAATTTTCCAGCCTGGGAAGCAGGGCCTCAAGGAAGTCTGCCAACTGACTGCCCTTCTTTAAAGCCAGTTGAGAAAATGTGGCAAGGCTGATGCAACCCGCTTGCAAAGAAATGTTTCTCTTCAGAATAGGAGATTTTGCTACCAAAGGCCAGCAGCTCCTCTCCCTCAGAGTGCTGTTTCTGTGTAGACTATGGAAAGACACCATGGTCCCCAGCTTAGAACGGCTCTTTTCCCAGTTGGTTTCATCCATGAAAGAGCAAGAAAAGCTGTTCTCAAACAATCGGGCTGAACATTCCAGAATCCTTGGGATAGGGCATTTGAGCCAAAGTGCCCTCTAAGGAATGAAAGCAAAGTTTACTTGCCACAGGAAAGCACACCGAGGCCTGGTGTTTTCTCTAGGAAATTGGGGTGGGCTTGAAGGGTGAGGCCTACTGACTGCCCTCCTTTATAGCCACTTGTGAAAATGAGGCAAGGCTGATGCAACCCGCTTACAACGAAATGATTCTCTTCAGAAGAGGCGATTTTGCTACCAAACGCCAGGATCTCGTTTCACTCAGAGTCCTGTTTCTGGGTAGACTAGGTTGACACCATGGTCCCCAGCTTAGAACGGCTCTTTTCCCAGTTGGTTTCATCCATGAAAGAGCCAGAAGGTCTGATCTCAAGTAATCGGGCTGCACATCCTGAATCCTTGTGGTAAGGCCGTCCTGAGCCAATGTGCTAAGTATGGAATGAAAGCAAAGTTTCCAGCCTGGGAAACAGGGCCTCAAGGAAGTCTGCCAACTGACTGCCCTTCTTTAAAGCCAGTTGAGAAAATGTGGCAAGGCTGATGCAACCCGCTTACAACGAAATGTTTCTCTTCAGAATAGGAGATTGTGCTACCAAACGCCAGCAGCTCGTCTCCCTCAGAGTGCTCTTTCTGTGTAGACTAGGGAAAGACACCATGGTCCCCAGCTTAGAACGGCTCTTTTCCCAGTTGGTTTCATCTATGAAAGAGCCAAATAAGCTGTTCTCAAACAATCGGGCTGAACATTCCTGAATCCTTGGGGTAGGGCAGTTCTGAGCCAAAGTGCCCCCTAAGGAATGAAAGCAAAGTTTACTTGCCACAGGAAAGCACACCGAGGCCTGGTGTTTTTTCTAGGAAATTGGAGTGGGCTTGAAGGGTGAGGCCTACTGACTGCCCTCCTTTATAGCCACTTGTGAAAATGAGGCAAGGCTGATGCAACCCGCTTACAACGAAATGTTTCTCTTCAGAATAGGAGATTTTGCTACCAAACGCCAGCATCTCGTTGCACTCAGACTGCTGTTTCTGTGTAGACTAGGGAAAGACACCATGGTCCCCAGCTTAGAACGGCTCTTTTCCCAGTTGGTTTCATCCATGAAAGAGACAGAAGGGCTGATCTCAAGTAATCGGGCTGCACAACCCTGAATCCTTGGGGTAAGGCCGTCCTGAGCCAATGTGCTAACTAAGGAATGAAAGCAAAGATTCCAGCCTGGGAAGCAGGGCCTCAAGGAAGTCTGCCAACTGACTGCCCTTCTTTAAAGCCAGTTGAGAACATGTGGCAAGGCTGATGCAACCCGCTTACAACGAAATGTTTCTCTTCAGAATAGGAGATTGTGCTACCAAACACCAGCAGCTCCTCTCCCTCAGAGTGCTGTTTCTGTGTAGACTAGGGTAAGACACCATGGTCCCCAGCTTAGAACGGCTCTTTTCCTAGTTGTTTTCAGCCATGAAAGAGCCAGAAGGGCTGATCTCAAGTAATCGGGCTGCACATCCCTGAATCCTTGTGGTAAGGCCGTCCTGAGCCAATGTGCTAAGTATGGAATGAAAGCAAAGTTTCCAGCCTGGGAAGCAGGGCCTCAAGGAAGTCGGCCAACTGACTGCCCTTCTTTAAAGCCAGTTGAGAACATGTGGCAAGGCTGATGCAACCTGCTTACATCGAAATGTTTCTCTTCAGAATAGGAGATTGTGTTACCAAACGCTAGCAGCTCGTCTACCTCAGAGTGTTCTTTCTGTGTAGACTAGGGAAAGACACCATGGTCCCCAGCTTAGAACGGCTCTTTTCCCAGTTGGTTTCATCTATGAAAGAGCCAGAAAAGCTGTTCTCAAACAATCGGGCTGAACATTCCTGAATCCTTGGGGTAGGGCAGTTCTGAGCCAAAGTGCCCTCTAAGGAATGAAAGCAAAGTTTACTTGCCACAGGAAAGCACACCGAGGCCTGGTGTTTTTTCTAGGAAATTGGAGTGGGCTTGAAAGGTGAGGCCTACTGACTGCCCTCCTTTATAGCCACTTGTGAAAATGAGGCAAGGCTGATGCAACCCGCTTACAACGAAATGTTTCTCTTCAGAATAGGAGATTTTGCTACCAAACGCCAGCATCTCGTTGCACTCAGAGTGCTGTTTCTGTATAGACTAGGGAAAGACACCATGGTCCCCAGCTTAGAACGGCTCTTTTCCCAGTTGGTTTCATCCATGAAAGAGCCAGAAGGGCTGATCTCAAGTAATCGGGCTGCACAACCCTGAATCCTTGGGGTAAGGCCGTCCTGAGCCAATGTGCTAAGGAATGAAAGCAAAGATTCCAGCCTGGGAAGCAGGGCCTCAAGGAAATCTGCCAACTGACTGCCCTTCTTTAAAGCCAGTTGAGAACATGTGGCAAGGCTGATGCAACCCGCTTACAACGAAATGTTTCTCTTCAGAATAGGAGATTGTGCTACCAAACACCAGCAGCTCCTCTCCCTCAGAGTGCTGTTTCTGTGTAGACTAGGGTAAGACACCATGGTCCCCAGCTTAGAACGGCTCTTTTCCCAGTTGGTTTCAGCCATGAAAGAGCCAGAAGGGCTGATGTCAAGTAATCGGGCTGCACATTCCTGAATCCTTGTGGTAAGGCCGTCCTGAGCCAATATGCTAAGTATGGAATGAAAGCAAAGTTTCCAGCCTGGGAAGCAGGGCCTCAAGGAAGTCGGCCAACTGACTGCCCTTCTTTAAAGCCAGTTGAGAACATGTGGCAAGGCTGATGCAACCTGCTTACATCGAAATGTTTCTCTTCAGAATAGGAGATTGTGCTACCAAACGCCAGCAGCTCGTCTCCCTCAGAGTGCTCTTTCTGTGTAGACTAGGGAAAGACACCATGGTCCCCAGCTTAGAACGGCTCTTTTCCCAGTTGGTTTCATCCATGAAAGAGCCAGAAAAGCTGTTCTCAAAAAATCGGGCTGAACATTCCTGAATCCTTGGGGTAGGGCAGTTCTGAGCCAAAGTGCCCCCTAAGGCATGAAAGCAAAGTTTACTTGCCACAGGAAAGCACACCGAGGCCTGGTGTTTTCTCTAGGAAATTGGAGTGGGCTTGAAGGGTGAGGCCTACTGACTGCCCTCCTTTATAGCCACTTGTGAAAACGAGGCAAGGCTGATGCAACCTGCTTACAACGAAATGTTTCTCTTCAGGATTGGAGATTTGCTACCAAACGACAGCAGCTCCTCTCCTTCAGTGTGCGCTTTCTGTGTAGACTAGGGAAAGACACCATGGTCCCCAGCTTAGAATGGCTCTTTTCCCAGTTGGTTTCATCCATGAAAGAGCCAAAAGGGCTGATCTCAAGTAATCGGGCTGCACAACCCTGAATCCTTGGGGGTAAGGCCGTCCTGAGCCAATGTGCTAACTAAGGAATGAAAGCAAAGATTCCAGCCTGGGAAGCAGGGCCTCAAGTAAGTCTGCCAACTGACTGCCTTTCTTTAAAGCCAGTTCAGAACATGTGACAAGGCTGATGCAACCCGCTTACAACGAAATGTTTCTCTTCAGAATAGGAGATTGTGCTACCAAACGCCAGCAGCTCGTCTCCCTCAGAGTGCTGTTTCTGTTAGACTAGGGTAAGACACCATGGTGCCCAGCTTAGAACGGCTCTTTTCCCAGTTGGTTTCATCCATGAAAGAGCCAGAAAAGCTGTTCTCCAACAATTGGGCTGAACATTCCTGAATCCTTGGGGTAGGGCAGTTCTGAGCCAATGTGCCCCGTAAGGAATGAAAGCAATGTTTACTTGCGACGGGAAAGCACACCGAGGCCTGGTGTTTTCTCTAGGAAATTGGAGTGGGCTTGAAGGGTGAGGCCTACTGACTGCCCTCCTTTATAGCCACTTGTGAAAATGAGGCAAGGCTGATGCAACCCGCTTACAACGAAATGTTTCTCTTCAGAATAGGAGATTTTGCTACCAAACGTCAGCATCTCGTTTCACTCAGAGCGCTCTTTCTGTGTAGACTAGGGAAAGACACCATGGTCCCCAGCTTAGAACGGCTCTTTTCCCAGTTGGTTTCATCCATGAAAGAGCCAGAAAAGCTGTTCTCAAACAATCGGGATGAACATTCCTGAATCCTTGGGGTAGGGCAGTTCTGAGCCAAAGTGCCCCCTAAGGAATGAAAGCAAAGTTTCCTTGCCACAGGAGACCATACCGAGGCTTGGTGTTTCCTCTATGAAATTGGAGTAGGTTTGAAGGGTGAGGACTACTGACTGCCCTCCTTTATACCCAGTTGAGAAAACGTGGCAAGGCTGATACAACCCGCTTACAACGAAATGTTTCTCTTCAGAATAGGAGATTTTGCTACCAAACGCCAGCAGCTCGTCTCACTCAGAGTGCTGTTTCTGTGTAGACTAGGGAAAGACACCATGGTCCCCAGCTTAGAACGGCTGTTTTCCCAGTTGGTTTCATCCATGAAAGAGCCAGAAGGGCTGATCTCAAGTAATCGGGCTGCACATCCCTGAATCCTTGGGGTAAGGCCGTCCTGAGCCAATGTGCTAAGTATGGAATGAAAGCAAAGTTTCCAGCCTGGGAAGCAGGGCCTCAAGGAAGTCTGCCAACTGACTGCCCTTCTTTAAAGCCAGTTGAGAAAATGTGGCAAGGCTGATGCAATCCGCTTACAACGAAATGTTTCTCTTCAGAATAGGAGATTGTGCTACCAAACGCCAGCAGCTCGTCTCCCTCAGAGTGCTCTTTCTGTGTAGACTAGGGAAAGACACCATGGTCCCCAGCTTAGAACGGCTCTTTTCCCAGTTGGTTTCATCTATGAAAGAGCCAAATAAGCTGTTCTCAAACAATCGGGCTGAACATTCCTGAATCCTTGGGGTAGGGCAGTTCTGAGCCAAAGTGCCCCCTAAGGAATGAAAGCAAAGTTTACTTGCCACAGGAAAGCACACCGAGGCCTGGTGTTTTTTCTAGGAAATTGGAGTGGGCTTGAAGGGTGAGGCCTACTGACTGCCCTCCTTTATAGCCACTTGTGAAAATGAGGCAAGGCTGATGCAACCTGCTTACAACGAAATGTTTCTCTTCAGGATAGGAGAATTTGCTACCAATCCCCAGCATCTCGTTTCACTCAGAGCGCTCTTTCTGTGTAGACTAGGGAAAGATACCATGGTCCCCAGCTTAGAACGGCTCTTTTCCCAGTTGGTTTCATCCATGAAAGAGCCAGAAGGGCTGATCTCAAGTAATCGGGCTGCACAACCCTGAATCCTTGGGGTAAGGCCGTCCTGAGCCAATGTGCTAACTAAGGAATGAAAGTAAATTTTCCAGCCTGGGAAGCAGGGCCTCAAGTAAGTCTGCCACCTGACTGCCCTTCTTTAAAGCCAGTTGAGAAAATGTGGCAAGGCTGATGCAACCCGCTTACAACGAAATGTTTCTCTTCAGAATAGGAGATTGTGCTACCAAACACCAGCAGCTCCTCTCCCTCAGAGTGCTGTTTCTGTGTAGACTAGGGTAAGACACCATGGTCCCCAGCTTAGAACGGCTCTTTTCCCAGTTGGTTTCAGCCATGAAAGAGCCAGAAGGGCTGATCTCAAGTAATCGGGCTGCACATCCCTGAATCCTTGGGGTAAGGCCGTCCTGAGCCAATGTGCTAACGAAGGAATGAAAGCAAAGTTTCCAGCCTGGGAAGCAGGGACTCAAGGAAGTCTGCCAACTGACTGCCCTTCTTTAAAGCCAGTTGAGAAAATGTGGCAAGGCTGATGCAACCCGCTTGCAAAGAAATGTTTCTCTTCAGAATAGGAGATTTTGCTACCAAACGCCAGCAGGTCCTCTCCCTCAGAGGGCAGTATCTGTGTAGACTGGGGAAAGACACCATTGTCCCCAGCTTAGAACGGCTCTTTTCCCAGTTGGTTTCATCCATGAAAGAGCCAGAAAAGCTGTTCTCCAACAATCGGGCTGAACATTCCTGAATCCTTGGGGTAGGGCAGTTCTGAGCCAAAGTGCCCCGTAAGGAATGAAAGCAATGTTTACTTGCGACGGGAAAGCACACCGAGGCCTGGTGTTTTCTCTAGGAAATTGGAGTGGGCTTGAAGGGTGAGGCCTACTGACTGCCCTCCTTTATAGCCACTTGTGAAAACGAGGCAAGGCTGATGCAACCTGCTTACAACGAAATGTTTCTCTTCAGGATTGGAGATTTGCTACCAAACGCCAGCAGCTCCTCTCCTTTAGTGTGCGCTTTCTGTGTAGACTAGGGAAAGACACCATGGTCCCCAGCTTAGAACGGCTCTTTTCCCAGTTGGTTTCATCCATGAAAGAGCCAGAAGGGCTGATCTCAAGTAATCGGGCTGCACAACCCTGAATCCTTGGGGGTAAGGCCGTCCTGAGCCAATGTGCTAACTAAGGAATGAAAGCAAAGATTCCAGCCTGGGAAGCAGGGCCTCAAGGAAGTCTGCCAACTGACTGCCTTTCTTTAAAGCCAGTTCAGAACATGTGACAAGGCTGATGCAACCCGCTTACAACGAAATGTTTCTCTTCAGAATAGGAGATTGTGCTACCAAACGCCAGCAGCTCGTCTCCCTCAGAGTGCTGTTTCTGTTAGACTAGGGTAAGACACCATGGTGCCCAGCTTAGAACGGCTCTTTTCCCAGTTGGTTTCATCCATGAAAGAGCCAGAAAAGCTGTTCTCCAACAATCGGGCTGAACATTCCTGAATCCTTGGGGTAGGGCAGTTCGGAGCCAAAGTGCCCCGTAAGGAATGAAAGCAATGTTTACTTGCGACGGGAAAGCACACCGAGGCCTGGTGTTTTCTCTAGGAAATTGGAGTGGGCTTGAAGGGTGAGGCCTACTGACTGCCCTCCTTTATAGCCACTTGTGAAAATGAGGCAAGGCTGATGCAACCCGCTTACAACGAAATGTTTCTCTTCAGAATAGGAGATTTTGCTACCAAACGTCAGCATCTCGTTTCACTCAGAGCGCTCTTTCTGTGTAGACTAGGGAAAGACACCATGGTCCCCAGCTTAGAACGGCTCTTTTCCCAGTTGGTTTCATCCATGAAAGAGCCAGAAAAGCTGTTCTCAAACAATCGGGATGAACATTCCTGAATCCTTGGGGTAGGGCAGTTCTGAGCCAAAGTGCCCCCTAAGGAATGAAAGCAAAGTTTCCTTGCCACAGGAGACCATACCGAGGCTTGGTGTTTCCTCTATGAAATTGGAGTAGGTTTGAAGGGTGAGGACTACTGACTGCCCTCCTTTATACCCAGTTGAGAAAACGTGGCAAGGCTGATACAACCCGCTTACAACGAAATGTTTCTCTTCAGAATAGGAGATTTTGCTACCAAACGCCAGCAGCTCGTCTCACTCAGAGTGCTGTTTCTGTGTAGACTAGGGAAAGACACCATGGTCCCCAGCTTAGAACGGCTGTTTTCCCAGTTGGTTTCATCCATGAAAGAGCCAGAAGGGCTGATCTCAAGTAATCGGGCTGCACATCCCTGAATCCTTGGGGTAAGGCCGTCCTGAGCCAATGTGCTAAGTATGGAATGAAAGCAAAGTTTCCAGCCTGGGAAGCAGGGCCTCAAGGAAGTCTGCCAACTGACTGCCCTTCTTTAAAGCCAGTTGAGAAAATGTGGCAAGGCTGATGCAATCCGCTTACAACGAAATGTTTCTCTTCAGAATAGGAGATTGTGCTACCAAACGCCAGCAGCTCGTCTCCCTCAGAGTGCTCTTTCTGTGTAGACTAGGGAAAGACACCATGGTCCCCAGCTTAGAACGGCTCTTTTCCCAGTTGGTTTCATCTATGAAAGAGCCAAATAAGCTGTTCTCAAACAATCGGGCTGAACATTCCTGAATCCTTGGGGTAGGGCAGTTCTGAGCCAAAGTGCCCCCTAAGGAATGAAAGCAAAGTTTACTTGCCACAGGAAAGCACACCGAGGCCTGGTGTTTTTTCTAGGAAATTGGAGTGGGCTTGAAGGGTGAGGCCTACTGACTGCCCTCCTTTATAGCCACTTGTGAAAATGAGGCAAGGCTGATGCAACCCGCTTACAACGAAATGTTTCTCTTCAGAATAGGAGATTTTGCTACCAAACGTCAGCAGCTCGTCTCACTCAGAGTGCGCTTTCTGTGTAGACTAGGGAAGGACACCATGGTTCCCAGCTTAGAACGGCTCTTCTCCCAGTTGGTTTCATCCATGAAAGAGCCAGAAGGGCTGATCCTAAGTAATCGGGCTGCACAACCCTGAATCCTTGGGGTAAGGCCGTCCTGAGCCAATGTGCTAACTAAGGAATGAAAGCAAAGATTGCAGCCTGGGAAGCAGGGCCTCAAGTAAGTCTGCCAACTGACTGCCCTTCTTTAAAGCCAGTTCAGAAAATGTGACAAGGCTGATGCAACCCGCTTACAACGAAATGTTTCTCTTCAGAATAGGAGATTTTGCTACCAAACGCCATCAGCTCGTCTCCCTCAGAATGCTGTTCCTGTTAGACTAGGGTAAGACACCATGGTGCCCAGCGTAGAACGGCTCTTTTCCCAGTTGGTTTCATCCATGAAAGAGCTAGAAAAGCTGTTCTCAAGCAATCGGGCTGCACATCCCTGAATCCTTGGGGTAAGGCCGTCCTGAGCCAATGTGCTAACTAAGGAATGAAAGTAAAATTTCCAGCCTGGGAAGCAGGGCCTCAAGTAAGTCTGCCACCTGACTGCCCTTCTTTAAAGCCAGTTGAGAAAATGTGACAAGGCTGATGCAACCCGCTTACAACGAAATGTTTCTCTTCAGAATAGGAGATTGTGCTACCAAACACCAGCAACTCCTCTCCCTCAGAGTGCTGTTTCTGTGTAGACTAGGGTAAGACACCATGGTCCCCAGCTTAGAACGGCTCTTTTCCCAGTTGGTTTCAGCCATGAAAGAGCCAGAAGGGCTGATCTCAAGTAATCGGGCTGCACATCCCTGGATCCTTGTGGTAAGGCCGTCCTGAGCCAATGTGCTAACTATGGAATGAAAGCAAAGTTTCCAGCCTGGGAAGCAGGGCCTCAAGGAAGTCTGCCAACTGACTGCCCTTCTTTAAAGCCAGTTGAGAACATGTGGCAAGGCTGATGCAACCCGCTTACAACGAAATGTTTCTCTTCAGAATAGGAGATTGTGCTACCAAACGCCAGCAGCTCGTTTCCCTCAGAGTGCTCTTTCTGTGTAGACTAGGGAAAGACACCATGGTCCCCAGCTTAGAACGGCTCTTTTCCCAGTTGGTTTCATCCATGAAAGAGCCAGAAAAGCTGTTCTCAAACAATCGGGCTGAACATTCCTGAATCCTTGGGGTAGGGCAGTTCTGAGCCAAAGTGCCCCCTAAGGAATGAAAGCAAAGTTTACTTGCCACAGGAAAGCACACCGAGGCCTGGTGTTTTCTCTAGGAAATTGGAGTGGGCTTGAAGGGTGAGGCCTACTGACTGCCCTCCTTTATAGCCACTTGTGAAAACGAGGCAAGGCTGATGCAACCTGCTTACAACGAAATGTTTCTCTTCAGGATTGGAGATTTGCTACCAAACGCCAGCAGCTCCTCTCCTTCACTGTGCGCTTTCTGTGTAGACTAGGGAAAGACAACATGGTCCCCAGCTTAGAACGGCTCTTTTCCCAGTTGGTTTCATCCATGAAAGAGCCAGAAGGGCTGATCTCAAGTAATCGGGCTGCACAACCCTGAATTCTTGGGGGTAAGGCCGTCCTGAGCCAATGTGCTAACTAAGGAATGAAAGCAAAGATTCCAGCCTGGGAAGCAGGGCCTCAAGGAAGTCTCCCAACTGACTGCCTTTCTTTAAAGCCAGTTCAGAACATGTGACAAGGCTGATGCAACCTGCTTACAACGAAATGTTTCTCTTCAGAATAGGAGATTGTGCTACCAAACGCCAGCAGCTCGTCTCCCTCAGAGTGCTGTTTCTGTTAGACTAGGGTAAGACACCATGGTGCCCAGCTTAGAACGGCTCTTTTCCCAGTTGGTTTCATCCATGAAAGAGCCAGAAAAGCTGTTCTCAAACAATCGGGCTGAACATTCCTGAATCCTTGGGGTAGGGCAGTTCTGAGCCAAAGTGCCCCGTAAGGAATGAAAGCAATGTTTACTTGCGACGGGAAAGCACACCGAGGCCTGGTGTTTTCTCTAGGAAATTGGAGTGGGCTTGAAGGGTGAGGCCTACTGACTGCCCTCCTTTATAGCCACTTGTGAAAATGAGGCAAGGCTGATGCAACCCGCTTACAATGAAATGTTTCTCTTCAGAATAGGAGATTTTGCTACCAAACGTCAGCATCTCGTTTCACTCAGAGCGCTCTTTCTGTGTAGACTAGGGAAAGACACCATGGTCCCCAGCTTAGAACGGCTCTTTTCCCAGTTGGTTTCATCCATGAAAGAGCCAGAAAAGCTGTTCTCAAACAATCGGAATGAACATTCCTGAATCCTTGGGGTAGGGCAGTTCTGAGCCAAAGTGCCCCCTAAGGAATGAAAGCAAAGTTTCCTTGCCACAGGAGACCATACCGAGGCTTGGTGTTTCCTCTATGAAATTGGAGTAGGTTTGAAGGGTGAGGACTACTGACTGCCCTCCTTTATACCCAGTTGAGAAAACGTGGCAAGGCTGATACAACCCGCTTACAACGAAATGTTTCTCTTCAGAATAAGAGATTTTGCTACCAAACGCCAGCAGCTCGTCTCACTCAGAGTGCTGTTTCTGTGTAGACTAGGGAAAGACACCATGGTCCCCAGCTTAGAACGGCTGTTTTCCCAGTTGGTTTCATCCATGAAAGAGCCAGAAGGGCTGATCTCAAGTAATCGGGCTGCACATCCCTGAATCCTTGGGGTAAGGCCGTCCTGAGCCAATGTGCTAAGTATGGAATGAAAGCAAAGTTTCCAGCCTGGGAAGCAGGGCCTCAAGGAAGTCTGCCAACTGACTGCCCTTCTTTAAAGCCAGTTGAGAAAATGTGGCAAGGCTGATGCAATCCGCTTACAACGAAATGTTTCTCTTCAGAATAGGAGATTGTGCTACCAAACGCCGGCAGCTCGTCTCCCTCAGAGTGCTCTTTCTGTGTAGACTAGGGAAAGACACCATGGTCCCCAGCTTAGAACGGCTCTTTTCCCAGTTGGTTTCATCTATGAAAGAGCCAAATAAGCTGTTCTCAAACAATCGGGCTGAACATTCCTGAATCCTTGGGGTAGGGCAGTTCTGAGCCAAAGTGCCCCCTAAGGAATGAAAGCAAAGTTTACTTGCCACAGGAAAGCACACCGAGGCCTGGTGTTTTTTCTAGGAAATTGGAGTGGGCTTGAAGGGTGAGGCCTACTGACTGCCCTCCTTTATAGCCACTTGTGAAAATGAGGCAAGGCTGATGCAACCTGCTTACAACGAAATGTTTCTCTTCAGGATAGGAGATTTTGCTACCAATCCCCAGCATCTCGATTCACTCAGAGCGCTCTTTCTGTGTAGACTAGGGAAAGACTCCATGGTCCCCAGCTTAGAACGGCTCTTTTCCCAGTTGGTTTCAGCCATGAAAGAGCCAGAAGGGCTGATCTCAAGTAATCGGGCTGCACATCCCTGAATCCTTGGGGTAAGGCCGTCCTGAGCCAATGTGCTAACGAAGGAATGAAAGCAAAGTTTCCAGCCTGGGAAGCAGGGACTCAAGGAAGTCTGCCAACTGACTGCCCTTCTTTAAAGCCAGTTGAGAAAATGTGGCAAGGCTGATGCAACCCGCTTGCAAAGAAATGTTTCTCTTCAGAATAGGAGATTTTGCTACCAAACGCCAGGAGCTCCTCTCCCTCAGACTGCTGTTTTTGTGTAGACTAGGGAAAGACACCATGGTCCCCAGCTTAGAACGGCTCTTTTCCCAGTTGGTTTCATCCATGAAAGAGCCAGAAAAGCTGTTCTCAAACAATCGGGCTGAACATTCCAGAATCCTTGGGATAGGGCAGTTCTGAGCCAAAGTGCCCTCTAAGGAATGAAAGCAAAGTTTACTTGCCACAGGAAAGCACACCGAGGCCTGGTGTTTTCTCTAGGAAATTGGAGTGGGCTTGAAGGGTGAGGCCTACTGACTGCCCTCCTTTATAGCCACTTGTGAAAATGAGGCAAGGCTGATGCAACCCGCTTACAACGAAATGTTTCTCTTCAGAATAGGAGATTTTGCTACCAAACGCCAGCATCTCGTTGTACTCAGAGTGATGTTTCTGTGTAGACTAGGGAAAGACACCATGGTCCCCAGCTTAGAACGGCTCTTTTCCCAGTTGGTTTCATCCATGAAAGAGCCAGAAGGGCTGATCTCAAGTAATCGGGCTGCACAACCCTGAATCCTTGGGGTAAGGCCGTCCTGAGCCAATGTGCTAACTAAGGAATGAAAGCAAAGATTCCAGCCTGGGAAGCAGGGCCTCAAGGAAGTCTGCCAACTGACTGCCCTTCTTTAAAGCCAGTTGAGAACATGTGGCAAGGCTGATGCAACCCGCTTACAACGAAATGTTTCTCTTCAGAATAGGAGATTGTGCTACCAAACACCAGCAGCTCCTCTCCCTCAGAGTGCTGTTTCTGTGTAGACTAGGGTAAGACACCATGGTCCCCAGCTTAGAACGGCTCTTTTCCCAGTTGGTTTCAGCCATGAAAGAGCCAGAAGGGCTGATCTCAAGTAATCGGGCTGCACATCCCTGAATCCTTGTGGTAAGGCCGTCCTGAGCCAATGTGCTAAGTATGGAATGAAAGCAAAGTTTCCAGCCTGGGAAGCAGGGCCTCAAGGAAGTCGGCCAACTGACTGCCCTTCTTTAAAGCCAGTTGAGAACATGTGGCAAGGCTGATGCAACCTGCTTACATCGAAATGTTTCTCTTCAGAATAGGAGATTGTGCTACCAAACGCCAGCAGCTCGTCTCCCTCAGAGAGCTCTTTCTGTGTAGACTAGGGAAAGACACCATGGTCCCCAGCTTAGAACGGCTCTTTTCCCAGTTGGTTTCATCCATGAAAGAGCCAGAATAGCTGTTCTCAAACAATCGGGCTGAACATTCCTGAATCCTTGGGGTAGGGCAGTTCTGAGCCAAAGTGCCCCCTAAGGAATGAAAGCAAAGTTTACTTGCCACAGGAAAGCACACCGAGGCCTGGTGTTTTCTCTAGGAAATTGGAGTGGGCTTGAAGGGTGAGGCCTACTGACTGCCCTCCTTTATAGCCACTTGTGAAAACGAGGCAAGTCTGATGCAACCTGCTTACAACGAAATGTTTCTCTTCAGGATTGGAGATTTGCTACCAAACGCCAGCAGCCCCTCTCCTTCACTGTGCGCTTTCTGTGTAGACTAGGGAAAGACAACATGATCCCCAGCTTAGAACGGCTCTTTTCCCAGTTGGTTTCATCCATGAAAGAGCCAGAAGGGCTGATCTCAAGTAATCGGGCTGCACAACCCTGAATTCTTGGGGGTAAGGCCGTCCTGAGCCAATGTGCTAACTAAGGAATGAAAGCAAAGATTCCAGCCTGGGAAGCAGGGCCTCAAGTAAGTCTGCCAACTGACTGCCTTTCTTTAAAGCCAGTTCAGAACATGTGACAAGGCTGATGCAACCCGCTTACAACGAAATATTTCTCTTCAGAATAGGAGATTGTGCTACCAAACGCTAGCAGCTCGTCTCCCTCAGAGTGCTGTTTCTGTTAGACTAGGGTAAGACACCATGGTGCCCAGCTTAGAACGGCTCTTTTCCCAGTTGGTTTCATCCATGAAAGAGCCAGAAAAGCTGTTCTCCAACAATCGGGCTGAACATTCCTGAATCCTTGGGGTAGGGCAGTTCTGAGCCAAAGTGCCCCGTAAGGAATGAAAGCAATGTTTACTTGCGACGGGAAAGCACACCGAGGCCTGGTGTTTTCTCTAGGAAATTGGAGTGGGCTTGAAGGGTGAGGCCTACTGACTGCCCTCCTTTATAGCCACTTGTGAAAATGAGGCAAGGCTGATGCAACCCGCTTACAATGAAATGTTTCTCTTCAGAATAGGAGATTTTGCTACCAAACGTCAGCATCTCGTTTCACTCAGAGCGCTCTTTCTGTGTAGACTAGGGAAAGACACCATGGTCCCCAGCTTAGAACGGCTCTTTTCCCAGTTGGTTTCATCCATGAAAGAGCCAGAAAAGCTGTTCTCAAACAATCGGAATGAACATTCCTGAATCCTTGGGGTAGGGCAGTTCTGAGCCAAAGTGCCCCCTAAGGAATGAAAGCAAAGTTTCCTTGCCACAGGAGACCATACCGAGGCTTGGTGTTTCCTCTATGAAATTGGAGTAGGTTTGAAGGGTGAGGACTACTGACTGCCCTCCTTTATACCCAGTTGAGAAAACGTGGTAAGGCTGATACAACCCGCTTACAACGAAATGTTTCTCTTCAGAATAAGAGATTTTGCTACCAAACGCCAGCAGCTCGTCTCACTCAGAGTGCTGTTTCTGTGTAGACTAGGGAAAGACACCATGGTCCCCAGCTTAGAACGGCTGTTTTCCCAGTTGGTTTCATCCATGAAAGAGCCAGAAGGGCTGATCTCAAGTAATCGGGCTGCACATCCCTGAATCCTTGGGGTAAGGCCGTCCTGAGCCAATGTGCTAAGTATGGAATGAAAGCAAAGTTTCCAGCCTGGGAAGCAGGGCCTCAAGGAAGTCTGCCAACTGACTGCCCTTCTTTAAAGCCAGTTGAGAAAATGTGGCAAGGCTGATGCAATCCGCTTACAACGAAATGTTTCTCTTCAGAATAGGAGATTGTGCTACCAAACGCCGGCAGCTCGTCTCCCTCAGAGTGCTCTTTCTGTGTAGACTAGGGAAAGACACCATGGTCCCCAGCTTAGAACGGCTCTTTTCCCAGTTGGTTTCATCTATGAAAGAGCCAAATAAGCTGTTCTCAAACAATCGGGCTGAACATTCCTGAATCCTTGGGGTAGGGCAGTTCTGAGCCAAAGTGCCCCCTAAGGAATGAAAGCAAAGTTTACTTGCCACAGGAAAGCACACCGAGGCCTGGTGTTTTTTCTAGGAAATTGGAGTGGGCTTGAAGGGTGAGGCCTACTGACTGCCCTCCTTTATAGCCACTTGTGAAAATGAGGCAAGGCTGATGCAACCTGCTTACAACGAAATGTTTCTCTTCAGGATAGGAGATTTTGCTACCAATCCCCAGCATCTCGATTCACTCAGAGCGCTCTTTCTGTGTAGACTAGGGAAAGACACCATGGTCCCCAGCTTAGAACGGCTCTTTTCTCAGTTGGTTTCAGCCATGAAAGAGCCAGAAGGGCTGATCTCAAGTAATCGGGCTGCACATCCCTGAATCCTTGGGGTAAGGCCGTCCTGAGCCAATGTGCTAACGAAGGAATGAAAGCAAAGTTTCCAGCCTGGGAAGCAGGGACTCAAGGAAGTCTGCCAACTGACTGCCCTTCTTTAAAGCCAGTTGAGAAAATGTGGCAAGGCTGATGCAACCCGCTTGCAAAGAAATGTTTCTCTTCAGAATAGGAGATTTTGCTACCAAACGCCAGCAGCTCCTCTCCCTCAGAGTGCTGTTTCTGTGTAGACTAGGGAAAGACACCATGGTCCCCAGCTTAGAACGGCTCTTTTCCCAGTTGGTTTCATCCATGAAAGAGCCAGAAAAGCTGTTCTCAAACAATCGGGCTGAACATTCCAGAATCCTTGGGATAGGGCAGTTCTGAGCCAAAGTGCCCTCTAAGGAATGAAAGCAAAGTTTACTTGCCACAGGAAAGCACACCGAGGCCTGGTGTTTTCTCTAGGAAATTGGAGTGGGCTTGAAGGGTGAGGCCTACTGACTGCCCTCCTTTATAGCCACTTGTGAAAATGAGGCAAGGCTGATGCAACCCGCTTACAACGAAATGTTTCTCTTCAGAATAGGAGATTTTGCTACCAAACGCCAGCATCTCGTTGTACTCAGAGTGATGTTTCTGTGTAGACTAGGGAAAGACACCATGGTCCCCAGCTTAGAACGGCTCTTTTCCCAGTTGGTTTCATCCATGAAAGAGCCAGAAGGGCTGATCTCAAGTAATCGGGCTGCACAACCCTGAATCCTTGGGGTAAGGCCGTCCTGAGCCAATGTGCTAACTAAGGAATGAAAGCAAAGATTCCAGCCTGGGAAGCAGGGCCTCAAGGAAGTCTGCCAACTGACTGCCCTTCTTTAAAGCCAGTTGAGAACATGTGGCAAGGCTGATGCAACCCGCTTACAACGAAATGTTTCTCTTCAGAATATGAGATTGTGCTACCAAACACCAGCAGCTCCTCTCCCTCAGAGTGCTGTTTCTGTGTAGACTAGGGTAAGACACCATGGTCCCCAGCTTAGAACGGCTCTTTTCCCAGTTGGTTTCAGCCATGAAAGAGCCAGAAGGGCTGATCTCAAGTAATCGGGCTGCACATCCCTGAATCCTTGTGGTAAGGCCGTCCTGAGCCAATGTGCTAAGTATGGAATGAAAGCAAAGTTTCCAGCCTGGGAAGCAGGGCCTCAAGGAAGTCGGCCAACTGACTGCCCTTCTTTAAAGCCAGTTGAGAACATGTGGCAAGGCTGATGCAACCTGCTTACATCGAAATGTTTCTCTTCAGAATAGGAGATTGTGCTACCAAACGCCAGCAGCTCGTCTCCCTCAGAGAGCTCTTTCTGTGTAGACTAGGGAAAGACACCATGGTCCCCAGCTTAGAACGGCTCTTTTCCCAGTTGGTTTCATCCATGAAAGAGCCAGAATAGCTGTTCTCAAACAATCGGGCTGAACATTCCTGAATCCTTGGGGTAGGACAGTTCTGAGCCAAAGTGCCCCCTAAGGAATGAAAGCAAAGTTTACTTGCCACAGGAAAGCACACCGAGGCCTGGTGTTTTCTCTAGGAAATTGGAGTGGGCTTGAAGGGTGAGGCCTACTGACTGCCCTCCTTTATAGCCACTTGTGAAGATGAGGCAAGGCTGATGCAACCCGCTTACAACGAAATGTTTCTCTTCAGAATAGGAGATTTTGCTACCAAACGCCAGCATCTCGTTTCACTCAGAGTGCTGTTTCTGTGTAGACTAGGGAAAGACACCATGGTCCCCAGCTAAGAACGGCTCTTTTCCCAGTTGGTTTCATCCATGAAAGGGCCAGAAAGGCTGATCTCAACTAATAGGGCTGCACATCCCTGAATCTTTGGGGTAAGGCAGTCCTGAGCCAATGTGCCAACTAAGGAATGAAAGCAAAGTTTACAGCCTGGGAAGCAGGGCCTCAAGGAAGTTTGCCAATTGACTGCCCTCCTTTAAAGCCAGTTGAGAAAATGTGGCAAGGCTGATGCAACCCGCTTGCAAAGAAATGTTTCTCTTCAGAATAGGAGATTTTGCTACCAAACGCCAGCAGCTCCTCTCCCTCAGAGTGCTGTTTCTGTGTAGACTAGGGAAAGACACCATGGTCCCCAGCTTAGAATGGCTCTTTTCCCAGTTGGTTTCATCCATGAAAGAGCCAGAAAAGCTGTTCTCAAAAAATCGGGCTGAACATTCCTGAATCCTTGGGATAGGCCAGTTCTGAGCCAAAGTGCCCCCTAAGGAATGAAAGCAAAGTTTACTTGCCACAGGAAAGCACACCGAGGCCTGGTGTTTTCTCTAGGAAATTGGAGTAGGCTTGAAGGGTGAGGCCTACTGACTGCCCTGCTTTATAGCCACTTGTGAAAATGAGGCAAGGCTGATGCAACCCGCTTACAACGAAATGTTTCTCTTCAGAATAGGAGATTTTGCTACCAAACGTCAGCAGCTCGTCTCACTCAGAGTGCGCTTTCTGTGTAGACTAGGGAAAGACACCATGGTCCCCAGCTTAGAACGGCTCTTCTCCCAGTTGGTTTCATCCATGAAAGAGCCAGAAGGGCTGATCCTAAGTAATCGGGCTGCACAACCCTGAATCCTTGTGGTAAGGCCGTCCTGAGCCAATGTGCTAACTATGGAATGAAAGCAAAGTTTCCAGCCTGGGAAGCAGGGCCTCAAGGAAGTCTGCCAACTGACTGCCCTTCTTTAAAGCCAGTTGAGAACATGTGGCAAGGCTGATGCAACCCGCTTGCAACGAAATGTTTCTCTTCAGAATAGGAGATTGTGCTACCAAACGCCAGCAGCTCGTCTCCCTCAGAGTGCTCTTTCTGTGTAGACTAGGGAAAGACACCATGGTCCCCAGCTTAGAACGGCCCTTTTCCCAGTTGGTTTCATCCATGAAAGAGCCAGAAAAGCTGTTCTCCAACAATCGGGCTGAACATTCCTGAATCCTTGGGGTAGGGCAGTTCTGAGCCAAAGTGCCCCGTAAGGAATGAAAGCAAAGTTTACTTGCCACAGGAAAGCACAGCGAGGCCTGGTGTTTTCTCTAGGAAATTGGAGTGGGCTTGAAGGGTGAGGCCTACTGACTGCCCTCCTTTATAGCCACTTGTGAAAACGAGGCAAGGCTGATGCAACCTGCTTACAACGAAATGTTTCTCTTCAGGATTGGAGATTTGCTACCAAACGCCAGCAGCTCCTCTCCTTCAGTGTGCTGTTTCTGTGTAGACTAGGGAAAGACACCATGGTCCCCAGCTTAGAACGGCTCTTTTCCCAGTTGGTTTCATCCATGAAAGAGCCAGAAGGGCTGATCTCAAGTAATCGGGCTGCACAACCCTGAATCCTTGGGGTAAGGCCGTCCTGAGCCAATGTGCTAACTAAGGAATGAAAGCAAAGATTCCAGCCTGGGAAGCAGGGCCTCAAGGAAGTCTGCCAACTGACTGCCCTTCTTTAAAGCCAGTTGAGAACATGTGGCAAGGCTGATGCAACCCGCTTACAACGAAATGTTTCTCTTCAGAATATGAGATTGTGCTACCAAACACCAGCAGCTCCTCTCCCTCAGAGTGCTGTTTCTGTGTAGACTAGGGTAAGACACCATGGTCCCCAGCTTAGAACGGCTCTTTTCCCAGTTGGTTTCAGCCATGAAAGAGCCAGAAGGGCTGATCTCAAGTAATCGGGCTGCACATCCCTGAATCCTTGTGGTAAGGCCGTCCTGAGCCAATGTGCTAAGTATGGAATGAAAGCAAAGTTTCCAGCCTGGGAAGCAGGGCCTCAAGGAAGTCGGCCAACTGACTGCCCTTCTTTAAAGCCAGTTGAGAACATGTGGCAAGGCTGATGCAACCTGCTTACATCGAAATGTTTCTCTTCAGAATAGGAGATTGTGCTACCAAACGCCAGCAGCTCGTCTCCCTCAGAGAGCTCTTTCTGTGTAGACTAGGGAAAGACACCATGGTCCCCAGCTTAGAACGGCTCTTTTCCCAGTTGGTTTCATCCATGAAAGAGCCAGAATAGCTGTTCTCAAACAATCGGGCTGAACATTCCTGAATCCTTGGGGTAGGACAGTTCTGAGCCAAAGTGCCCCCTAAGGAATGAAAGCAAAGTTTACTTGCCACAGGAAAGCACACCGAGGCCTGGTGTTTTCTCTAGGAAATTGGAGTGGGCTTGAAGGGTGAGGCCTACTGACTGCCCTCCTTTATAGCCACTTGTGAAGATGAGGCAAGGCTGATGCAACCCGCTTACAACGAAATGTTTCTCTTCAGAATAGGAGATTTTGCTACCAAACGCCAGCATCTCGTTGTACTCAGAGTGCTGTTTCTGTGTAGACTAGGGAAAGACACCATGGTCCCCAGCTAAGAACGGCTCTTTTCCCAGTTGGTTTCATCCATGAAAGGGCCAGAAAGGCTGATCTCAACTAATAGGGCTGCACATCCCTGAATCTTTGGGGTAAGGCAGTCCTGAGCCAATGTGCCAACTAAGGAATGAAAGCAAAGTTTACAGCCTGGGAAGCAGGGCCTCAAGGAAGTTTGCCAATTGACTGCCCTCCTTTAAAGCCAGTTGAGAAAATGTGGCAAGGCTGATGCAACCCGCTTGCAAAGAAATGTTTCTCTTCAGAATAGGAGATTTTGCTACCAAACGCCAGCAGCTCCTCTCCCTCAGAGTGCTGTTTCTGTGTAGACTAGGGAAAGACACCATGGTCCCCAGCTTAGAACGGCTCTTTTCCCAGTTGGTTTCATCCATGAAAGAGCCAGAATAGCTGTTCTCAAACAATCGGGCTGAACATTCCTGAATCCTTGGGGTAGGACAGTTCTGAGCCAAAGTGCCCCCTAAGGAATGAAAGCAAAGTTTACTTGCCACAGGAAAGCACACCGAGGCCTGGTGTTTTCTCTAGGAAATTGGAGTGGGCTTGAAGGGTGAGGCCTACTGACTGCCCTCCTTTATAGCCACTTGTGAAGATGAGGCAAGGCTGATGCAACCCGCTTACAACGAAATGTTTCTCTTCAGAATAGGAGATTTTGCTACCAAACGCCAGCATCTCGTTTCACTCAGAGTGCTGTTTCTGTGTAGACTAGGGAAAGACACCATGGTCCCCAGCTAAGAACGGCTCTTTTCCCAGTTGGTTTCATCCATGAAAGGGCCAGAAAGGCTGATCTCAACTAATAGGGCTGCACATCCCTGAATCTTTGGGGTAAGGCAGTCCTGAGCCAATGTGCCAACTAAGGAATGAAAGCAAAGTTTACAGCCTGGGAAGCAGGGCCTCAAGGAAGTTTGCCAATTGACTGCCCTCCTTTAAAGCCAGTTGAGAAAATGTGGCAAGGCTGATGCAACCCGCTTGCAAAGAAATGTTTCTCTTCAGAATAGGAGATTTTGCTACCAAACGCCAGCAGCTCCTCTCCCTCAGAGTGCTGTTTCTGTGTAGACTAGGGAAAGACACCATGGTCCCCAGCTTAGAATGGCTCTTTTCCCAGTTGGTTTCATCCATGAAAGAGCCAGAAAAGCTGTTCTCAAAAAATCGGGCTGAACATTCCTGAATCCTTGGGATAGGCCAGTTCTGAGCCAAAGTGCCCCCTAAGGAATGAAAGCAAAGTTTACTTGCCACAGGAAAGCACACCGAGGCCTGGTGTTTTCTCTAGGAAATTGGAGTAGGCTTGAAGGGTGAGGCCTACTGACTGCCCTGCTTTATAGCCACTTGTGAAAATGAGGCAAGGCTGATGCAACCCGCTTACAACGAAATGTTTCTCTTCAGAATAGGAGATTTTGCTACCAAACGTCAGCAGCTCGTCTCACTCAGAGTGCGCTTTCTGTGTAGACTAGGGAAAGACACCATGGTCCCCAGCTTAGAACGGCTCTTCTCCCAGTTGGTTTCATCCATGAAAGAGCCAGAAGGGCTGATCCTAAGTAATCGGGCTGCACAACCCTGAATCCTTGGGGTAAGGCCGTCCTGAGCCAATGTGCTAACTAAGGAATGAAAGTAAAATTTCCAGCCTGGGAAGCAGGGCCTCAAGTAAGTCTGCCACCTGACTGCCCTTCTTTAAAGTCAGTTGAGAAAAAGTGACAAGGCTGATGCAACCCGCTTACAACGAAATGTTTCTCTTCAGAATAGGAGATTGTGCTACCAAACACCAGCAGCTCCTCTCCCTCAGAGTGCTGTTTCTGTGTAGACTAGGGTAAGACACCATGGTCCCCAGCTTAGAACGGCTCTTTTCCCAGTTGGTTTCAGCCATGAAAGAGCCAGAAGGGCTGATCTCAAGTAATCGGGCTGAACATCCCTGAATCCTTGTGGTAAGGCCGTCCTGAGCCAATGTGCTAAGTATGGAATGAAAGCAAAGTTTCCAGCCTGGGAAGCAGGGCCTCAAGGAAGTCTGCCAACTGACTGCCCTTCTTTAAAGCCAGTTGAGAACATGTGGCAAGGCTGATGCAACCCGCTTACAACGAAATGTTTCTCTTCAGAATAGGAGATTGTGCTACCAAACGCCAGCAGCTCGTCTCCCTCAGAGTGCTCTTTCTGTGTAGACTAGGGAAAGACACCATGGTCCCCAGCTTAGAACGGCCCTTTTCCCAGTTGGTTTCATCCATGAAAGAGCCAGAAAAGCTGTTCTCAAACAATCGGGCTGAACATTCCTGAATCCTTGGGGTAGGGCAGTTCTGAGCCAAAGTGCCCCCTAAGGAATGAAAGCAAAGTTTACTTGCCACAGGAAAGCACAGCGAGGCCTGGTGTTTTCTCTAGGAAATTGGAGTGGGCTTGAAGGGTGAGGCCTACTGACTGCCCTCCTTTATAGCCACTTGTGAAAACGAGGCAAGGCTGATGCAACCTGCTTACAACGAAATGTTTCTCTTCAGGATTGGAGATTTGCTACCAAACGCCAGCAGCTCCTCTCCTTCAGTGTGCTGTTTCTGTGTAGACTAGGGAAAGACACCATGGTCCCCAGCTTAGAACGGCTCTTTTCCCAGTTGGTTTCATCCATGAAAGAGCCAGAAGGGCTGTTCTCAAGTAATCGGGCTGCACAATCCTGAATCCTTGGGGGTAAGGCCGTCCTGAGCCAATGTGCTAACTAAGGAATGAAAGCAAAGATTCCAGCCTGGGAAGCAGGGCCTCAAGTAAGTCTGCCAACTGACTGCCTTTCTTTAAAGCCAGTTCAGAACATTTGACAAGGCTGATGCAACCCGCTTACAACGAAATGTTTCTCTTCAGAATAGGAGATTTTGCTACCAAACGCCAGCAGCTCGTCTCCCTCAGAGTGCTGTGTCTGTTAGACTAGGGTAAGACACCATGGTGCCCAGCTTAGAACGGCTCTTTTCCCAGTTGGTTTCATCCATGAAAGAGCCAGAAAAGCTGTTCTCCAACAATCGGGCTGAACATTCCTGAATCCTTGGGGTAGGGCAGTTCTGAGCCAAAGTGCCCCGTAAGGAATGAAAGCAATGTTTACTTGCGACGGGAAAGCACACCGAGGCCTGGTGTTTTCTCTAGGAAATTGCAGTGGGCTTGAAGGGTGAGGCCTACTGACTGCCCTCCTTTATAGCCACTTGTGAAAATGAGGCAAGGCTGATGCAATCCGCTTACAACGAAATGTTTCTCTTCAGAATAGGAGATTTTGCTACCAAACGTCAGCATCTCGTTTCACTCAGAGTGCTCTTTCTGTGTAGACTAGGGAAAGACACCATGGTCCCCAGCTTAGAACGGCTCTTTTCCCAGTTGGTTTCATCCATGAAAGAGCCAGAAAAGCTGTTCTCAAACAATCGGGATGAACATTCCTGAATCCTTGGGGTAGGGCAGTTCTGAGCCAAAGTGCCCCCTAAGGAATGAAAGCAAAGTTTCCTTGCCACAGGAGACCATACCGAGGCTTGGTGTTTCCTCTATGAAATTGGAGTAGGTTTGAAGGGTGAGGACTACTGACTGCCCTCCTTTATATCCAGTTGAGAAAACGTGGCAAGGCTGATACAACCCGCTTACAACGAAATGTTTCTCTTCAGAATAGGAGATTTTGCTACCAATCGCCAGCAGCTCGTCTCACTCAGAGTGCTGTTTCTGTGTAGACTAGGGTAAGACACCTTGGTCCCCAGCTTAGAACGGCTCTTTTCCCAGTTGGTTTCATCCATGAAAGAGCCAGAAGGGCTGATCTCAAGTAATCGGGCTGCACATCCCTGAATCCTTGGGGTAAGGCCGTCCTGAGCCAATGTGCTAAGTATGGAATGAAAGCAAAGTTTCCAGCCTGGGAAGCAGGGCCTCAAGGAAGTCTGCCAACTGACTGCCCTTCTTTAAAGCCAGTTGAGAAAATGTGGCAAGGCTGATGCAATCCGCTTACAACGAAATGTTTCTCTTCAGAATAGGAGATTGTGCTACCAAACGCCGGCAGCTCGTCTCCCTCAGAGTGCTCTTTCTGTGTAGACTAGGGAAAGACACCATGGTCCCCAGCTTAGAACGGCTCTTTTCCCAGTTGGTTTCATCTATGAAAGAGCCAAATAAGCTGTTCTCAAACAATCGGGCTGAACATTCCTGAATCCTTGGGGTAGGGCAGTTCTGAGCCAAAGTGCCCCCTAAGGAATGAAAGCAAAGTTTACTTGCCACAGGAAAGCACACCGAGGCCTGGTGTTTTTTCTAGGAAATTGGAGTGGGCTTGAAGGGTGAGGCCTACTGACTGCCCTCCTTTATAGCCACTTGTGAAAATGAGGCAAGGCTGATGCAACCTGCTTACAACGAAATGTTTCTCTTCAGGATAGGAGATTTTGCTACCAATCCCCAGCATCTCGATTCACTCAGAGCGCTCTTTCTGTGTAGACTAGGGAAAGACACCATGGTCCCCAGCTTAGAACGGCTCTTTTCCCAGTTGGTTTCAGCCATGAAAGAGCCAGAAGGGCTGATCTCAAGTAATCGGGCTGCACATCCCTGAATCCTTGGGGTAAGGCCGTCCTGAGCCAATGTGCTAACGAAGGAATGAAAGCAAAGTTTCCAGCCTGGGAAGCAGGGACTCAAGGAAGTCTGCCAACTGACTGCCCTTCTTTAAAGCCAGTTGAGAAAATGTGGCAAGGCTGATGCAACCCGCTTGCAAAGAAATGTTTCTCTTCAGAATAGGAGATTTTGCTACCAAACGCCAGCAGCTCCTCTCCCTCAGACTGCTGTTTTTGTGTAGACTAGGGAAAGACACCATGGTCCCCAGCTTAGAACGGCTCTTTTCCCAGTTGGTTTCATCCATGAAAGAGCCAGAAAAGCTGTTCTCAAACAATCGGGCTGAACATTCCAGAATCCTTGGGATAGGGCAGTTCTGAGCCAAAGTGCCCTCTAAGGAATGAAAGCAAAGTTTACTTGCCACAGGAAAGCACACCGAGGCCTGGTGTTTTCTCTAGGAAATTGGAGTGGGCTTGAAGGGTGAGGCCTACTGACTGCCCTCCTTTATAGCCACTTGTGAAAATGAGGCAAGGCTGATGCAACCCGCTTACAACGAAATGTTTCTCTTCAGAATAGGAGATTTTGCTACCAAACGCCAGCATCTCGTTGTACTCAGAGTGATGTTTCTGTGTAGACTAGGGAAAGACACCATGGTCCCCAGCTTAGAACGGCTCTTTTCCCAGTTGGTTTCATCCATGAAAGAGCCAGAAGGGCTGATCTCAAGTAATCGGGCTGCACAACCCTGAATCCTTGGGGTAAGGCCGTCCTGAGCCAATGTGCTAACTAAGGAATGAAAGCAAAGATTCCAGCCTGGGAAGCAGGGCCTCAAGGAAGTCTGCCAACTGACTGCCCTTCTTTAAAGCCAGTTGAGAACATGTGGCAAGGCTGATGCAACCCGCTTACAACGAAATGTTTCTCTTCAGAATATGAGATTGTGCTACCAAACACCAGCAGCTCCTCTCCCTCAGAGTGCTGTTTCTGTGTAGACTAGGGTAAGACACCATGGTCCCCAGCTTAGAACGGCTCTTTTCCCAGTTGGTTTCAGCCATGAAAGAGCCAGAAGGGCTGATCTCAAGTAATCGGGCTGCACATCCCTGAATCCTTGTGGTAAGGCCGTCCTGAGCCAATGTGCTAAGTATGGAATGAAAGCAAAGTTTCCAGCCTGGGAAGCAGGGCCTCAAGGAAGTCGGCCAACTGACTGCCCTTCTTTAAAGCCAGTTGAGAACATGTGGCAAGGCTGATGCAACCTGCTTACATCGAAATGTTTCTCTTCAGAATAGGAGATTGTGCTACCAAACGCCAGCAGCTCGTCTCCCTCAGAGAGCTCTTTCTGTGTAGACTAGGGAAAGACACCATGGTCCCCAGCTTAGAACGGCTCTTTTCCCAGTTGGTTTCATCCATGAAAGAGCCAGAATAGCTGTTCTCAAACAATCGGGCTGAACATTCCTGAATCCTTGGGGTAGGACAGTTCTGAGCCAAAGTGCCCCCTAAGGAATGAAAGCAAAGTTTACTTGCCACAGGAAAGCACACCGAGGCCTGGTGTTTTCTCTAGGAAATTGGAGTGGGCTTGAAGGGTGAGGCCTACTGACTGCCCTCCTTTATAGCCACTTGTGAAGATGAGGCAAGGCTGATGCAACCCGCTTACAACGAAATGTTTCTCTTCAGAATAGGAGATTTTGCTACCAAACGCCAGCATCTCGTTGTACTCAGAGTGCTGTTTCTGTGTAGACTAGGGAAAGACACCATGGTCCCCAGCTAAGAACGGCTCTTTTCCCAGTTGGTTTCATCCATGAAAGGGCCAGAAAGGCTGATCTCAACTAATAGGGCTGCACATCCCTGAATCTTTGGGGTAAGGCAGTCCTGAGCCAATGTGCCAACTAAGGAATGAAAGCAAAGTTTACAGCCTGGGAAGCAGGGCCTCAAGGAAGTTTGCCAATTGACTGCCCTCCTTTAAAGCCAGTTGAGAAAATGTGGCAAGGCTGATGCAACCCGCTTGCAAAGAAATGTTTCTCTTCAGAATAGGAGATTTTGCTACCAAACGCCAGCAGCTCCTCTCCCTCAGAGTGCTGTTTCTGTGTAGACTAGGGAAAGACACCATGGTCCCCAGCTTAGAATGGCTCTTTTCCCAGTTGGTTTCATCCATGAAAGAGCCAGAAAAGCTGTTCTCAAAAAATCGGGCTGAACATTCCTGAATCCTTGGGATAGGCCAGTTCTGAGCCAAAGTGCCCCCTAAGGAATGAAAGCAAAGTTTACTTGCCACAGGAAAGCACACCGAGGCCTGGTGTTTTCTCTAGGAAATTGGAGTAGGCTTGAAGGGTGAGGCCTACTGACTGCCCTGCTTTATAGCCACTTGTGAAAATGAGGCAAGGCTGATGCAACCCGCTTACAACGAAATGTTTCTCTTCAGAATAGGAGATTTTGCTACCAAACGTCAGCAGCTCGTCTCACTCAGAGTGCGCTTTCTGTGTAGACTAGGGAAAGACACCATGGTCCCCAGCTTAGAACGGCTCTTCTCCCAGTTGGTTTCATCCATGAAAGAGCCAGAAGGGCTGATCCTAAGTAATCGGGCTGCACAACCCTGAATCCTTGGGGTAAGGCCGTCCTGAGCCAATGTGCTAACTAAGGAATGAAAGTAAAATTTCCAGCCTGGGAAGCAGGGCCTCAAGTAAGTCTGCCACCTGACTGCCCTTCTTTAAAGTCAGTTGAGAAAATGTGACAAGGCTGATGCAACCCGCTTACAACGAAATGTTTCTCTTCAGAATAGGAGATTGTGCTACCAAACACCAGCAGCTCCTCTCCCTCAGAGTGCTGTTTCTGTGTAGACTAGGGTAAGACACCATGGTCCCCAGCTTAGAACGGCTCTTTTCCCAGTTGGTTTCAGCCATGAAAGAGCCAGAAGGGCTGATCTCAAGTAATCGGGCTGCACATCCCTGAATCCTTGTGGTAAGGCCGTCCTGAGCCAATGTGCTAAGTATGGAATGAAAGCAAAGTTTCCAGCCTGGGAAGCAGGGCCTCAAGGAAGTCGGCCAACTGACTGCCCTTCTTTAAAGCCAGTTGAGAACATGTGGCAAGGCTGATGCAACCTGCTTACATCGAAATGTTTCTCTTCAGAATAGGAGATTGTGCTACCAAACGCCAGCAGCTCGTCTCCCTCAGAGAGCTCTTTCTGTGTAGACTAGGGAAAGACACCATGGTCCCCAGCTTAGAACGGCTCTTTTCCCAGTTGGTTTCATCCATGAAAGAGCCAGAATAGCTGTTCTCAAACAATCGGGCTGAACATTCCTGAATCCTTGGGGTAGGACAGTTCTGAGCCAAAGTGCCCCCTAAGGAATGAAAGCAAAGTTTACTTGCCACAGGAAAGCACACCGAGGCCTGGTGTTTTCTCTAGGAAATTGGAGTGGGCTTGAAGGGTGAGGCCTACTGACTGCCCTCCTTTATAGCCACTTGTGAAGATGAGGCAAGGCTGATGCAACCCGCTTACAACGAAATGTTTCTCTTCAGAATAGGAGATTTTGCTACCAAACGCCAGCATCTCGTTGTACTCAGAGTGCTGTTTCTGTGTAGACTAGGGAAAGACACCATGGTCCCCAGCTAAGAACGGCTCTTTTCCCAGTTGGTTTCATCCATGAAAGGGCCAGAAAGGCTGATCTCAACTAATAGGGCTGCACATCCCTGAATCTTTGGGGTAAGGCAGTCCTGAGCCAATGTGCCAACTAAGGAATGAAAGCAAAGTTTACAGCCTGGGAAGCAGGGCCTCAAGGAAGTTTGCCAATTGACTGCCCTCCTTTAAAGCCAGTTGAGAAAATGTGGCAAGGCTGATGCAACCCGCTTGCAAAGAAATGTTTCTCTTCAGAATAGGAGATTTTGCTACCAAACGCCAGCAGCTCCTCTCCCTCAGAGTGCTGTTTCTGTGTAGACTAGGGAAAGACACCATGGTCCCCAGCTTAGAATGGCTCTTTTCCCAGTTGGTTTCATCCATGAAAGAGCCAGAAAAGCTGTTCTCAAAAAATCGGGCTGAACATTCCTGAATCCTTGGGATAGGCCAGTTCTGAGCCAAAGTGCCCCCTAAGGAATGAAAGCAAAGTTTACTTGCCACAGGAAAGCACACCGAGGCCTGGTGTTTTCTCTAGGAAATTGGAGTAGGCTTGAAGGGTGAGGCCTACTGACTGCCCTGCTTTATAGCCACTTGTGAAAATGAGGCAAGGCTGATGCAACCCGCTTACAACGAAATGTTTCTCTTCAGAATAGGAGATTTTGCTACCAAACGTCAGCAGCTCGTCTCACTCAGAGTGCGCTTTCTGTGTAGACTAGGGAAAGACACCATGGTCCCCAGCTTAGAACGGCTCTTCTCCCAGTTGGTTTCATCCATGAAAGAGCCAGAAGGGCTGATCCTAAGTAATCGGGCTGCACAACCCTGAATCCTTGGGGTAAGGCCGTCCTGAGCCAATGTGCTAACTAAGGAATGAAAGTAAAATTTCCAGCCTGGGAAGCAGGGCCTCAAGTAAGTCTGCCACCTGACTGCCCTTCTTTAAAGTCAGTTGAGAAAAAGTGACAAGGCTGATGCAACCCGCTTACAACGAAATGTTTCTCTTCAGAATAGGAGATTGTGCTACCAAACACCAGCAGCTCCTCTCCCTCAGAGTGCTGTTTCTGTGTAGACTAGGGTAAGACACCATGGTCCCCAGCTTAGAACGGCTCTTTTCCCAGTTGGTTTCAGCCATGAAAGAGCCAGAAGGGCTGATCTCAAGTAATCGGGCTGAACATCCCTGAATCCTTGTGGTAAGGCCGTCCTGAGCCAATGTGCTAACTATGGAATGAAAGCAAAGTTTCCAGCCTGGGAAGCAGGGCCTCAAGGAAGTCTGCCAACTGACTGCCCTTCTTTAAAGCCAGTTGAGAACATGTGGCAAGGCTGATGCAACCCGCTTACAACGAAATGTTTCTCTTCAGAATAGGAGATTGTGCTACCAAACGCCAGCAGCTCGTCTCCCTCAGAGTGCTCTTTCTGTGTAGACTAGGGAAAGACACCATGGTCCCCAGCTTAGAACGGCCCTTTTCCCAGTTGGTTTCATCCATGAAAGAGCCAGAAAAGCTGTTCTCAAACAATCGGGCTGAACATTCCTGAATCCTTGGGGTAGGGCAGTTCTGAGCCAAAGTGCCCCCTAAGGAATGAAAGCAAAGTTTACTTGCCACAGGAAAGCACAGCGAGGCCTGGTGTTTTCTCTAGGAAATTGGAGTGGGCTTGAAGGGTGAGGCCTACTGACTGCCCTCCTTTATAGCCACTTGTGAAAACGAGGCAAGGCTGATGCAACCTGCTTACAACGAAATGTTTCTCTTCAGGATTGGAGATTTGCTACCAAACGCCAGCAGCTCCTCTCCTTCAGTGTGCTGTTTCTGTGTAGACTAGGGAAAGACACCATGGTCCCCAGCTTAGAACGGCTCTTTTCCCAGTTGGTTTCATCCATGAAAGAGCCAGAAAGGCTGATCTCAAGTAATCGGGCTGCACAATCCTGAATCCTTGGGGGTAAGGCCGTCCTGAGCCAATGTGCTAACTAAGGAATGAAAGCAAAGATTCCAGCCTGGGAAGCAGGGCCTCAAGTAAGTCTGCCAACTGACTGCCTTTCTTTAAAGCCAGTTCAGAACATTTGACAAGGCTGATGCAACCCGCTTACAACGAAATGTTTCTCTTCAGAATAGGAGATTTTGCTACCAAACGCCAGCAGCTCGTCTCCCTCAGAGTGCTGTGTCTGTTAGACTAGGGTAAGACACCATGGTGCCCAGCTTAGAACGGCTCTTTTCCCAGTTGGTTTCATCCATGAAAGAGCCAGAAAAGCTGTTCTCCAACAATCGGGCTGAACATTCCTGAATCCTTGGGGTAGGGCAGTTCTGAGCCAAAGTGCCCCGTAAGGAATGAAAGCAATGTTTACTTGCGACGGGAAAGCACACCGAGGCCTGGTGTTTTCTCTAGGAAATTGCAGTGGGCTTGAAGGGTGAGGCCTACTGACTGCCCTCCTTTATAGCCACTTGTGAAAATGAGGCAAGGCTGATGCAACCCGCTTACAACGAAATGTTTCTCTTCAGAATAGGAGATTTTGCTACCAAACGTCAGCATCTCGTTTCACTCAGAGTGCTCTTTCTGTGTAGACTAGGGAAAGACACCATGGTCCCCAGCTTAGAACGGCTCTTTTCCCAGTTGGTTTCATCCATGAAAGAGCCAGAAAAGCTGTTCTCAAACAATCGGGATGAACATTCCTGAATCCTTGGGGTAGGGCAGTTCTGAGCCAAAGTGCCCCCTAAGGAATGAAAGCAAAGTTTCCTTGCCACAGGAGACCATACCGAGGCTTGGTGTTTCCTCTATGAAATTGGAGTAGGTTTGAAGGGTGAGGACTACTGACTGCCCTCCTTTATATCCAGTTGAGAAAACGTGGCAAGGCTGATACAACCCGCTTACAACGAAATGTTTCTCTTCAGAATAGGAGATTTTGCTACCAATCGCCAGCAGCTCGTCTCACTCAGAGTGCTGTTTCTGTGTAGACTAGGGTAAGACACCTTGGTCCCCAGCTTAGAACGGCTCTTTTCCCAGTTGGTTTCAGCCATGAAAGAGCCAGAAGGGCTGATCTCAAGTAATCGGGCTGCACATCCCTGAATCCTTGTGGTAAGGCCGTCCTGAGCCAATGTGCTAAGTATGGAATGAAAGCAAAGTTTCCAGCCTGGGAAGCAGGGCCTCAAGGAAGTCGGCCAACTGACTGCCCTTCTTTAAAGCCAGTTGAGAACATGTGGCAAGGCTGATGCAACCTGCTTACATCGAAATGTTTCTCTTCAGAATAGGAGATTGTGCTACCAAACGCCAGCAGCTCGTCTCCCTCAGAGAGCTGTTTCTGTGTAGACTAGGGAAAGACACCATGGTCCCCAGCTTAGAACGGCTGTTTTCCCAGTTGGTTTCATCCATGAAAGAGCCAGAAGGGCTGATCTCAAGTAATCGGGCTGCACCTCCCTGAATCCTTGGGGTAAGGCCGTCCTGAGCCAATGTGCTACCTAAGGAATGAAAGCAAAATTTCCAGCCTGGGAAGCAGGGCCTCAAGGAAGTTTGCCAAATGACTACCCTACTTTAAAGCCAGTTGAGAAAATGTAGCAAGGCTGATGCAACCCACTTACAGCGAAATGTTTCTCTTCACATAGCAGATTTTGCTACCAAATGCCAGAAGCTCGTTTCCCTCAGAGCGCTGTTTCTGTGTAGACTAGGGAAAGACACCATGGTCCCCTGCTTAGAACGGCACTTTTCCCAGTTGGTTTCAGCCATGAAAGAGCCTGAAGGGCTGATCTCAAGTAATCGGGCTGCACATCCCTGAATCCTTGGGGTAAGGCAGTCCTGAGCCAATGTGCCACCTAAGGAATGAAAGCAAAGTTTCCAGCCTGGGAAGCAGGGCCTCAAGGAAGTCTGCTAACTGACTACCCTCCTTTAAAGCCAGTTGAGAAAATGTGGCAAGGCTGATGCAACCCACTTACAACGAAATGTTTCTCTTCAGAATAGGAGATTTTGCTACCAAACGCCAGCAGCTCGTTTCCCTCTGAGTGCGGTTTCTGTATAGACTAGGGAAAGACACTTAGGTCCCCAGCTTAGAACGGCTCTTTTCCCAGTTGGTTTCAGCCATGAAAGAGCCAGAAGGGCTGATTTCAAGTAATCGGGCTGCACATCCCTGAATCCTTGGGGTAAGGCCGTCCTGAGCCAATGTGCTAACTAAGGAATGAAAGTAAATTTTCCAGCCTGGGAAGCAGGGCCTCAAGTAAGTCTGCCACCTGACTGCCCTTCTTTAAAGCCAGTTGAGAAAATGTGGCAAGGCTGATGCAACCCGCTTACAACGAAATGTTTCTCTTCAGAATAGGAGATTGTGCTACCAAACACCAGCAGCTCCTCTCCCTCAGAGTGCTGTTTCTGTGTAGACTAGGGTAAGACACCATGGTCCCCAGCTTAGAACGGCTCTTTTCCCAGTTGGTTTCAGCCATGAAAGAGCCAGAAGGGCTGATCTCAAGTAATCGGGCTGCACATCCCTGAATCCTTGGGGTAAGGCCGTCCTGAGCCAATGTGCTAACGAAGGAATGAAAGCAAAGTTTCCAGCCTGGGAAGCAGGGACTCAAGGAAGTCTGCCAACTGACTGCCCTTCTTTAAAGCCAGTTGAGAAAATGTGGCAAGGCTGATGCAACCCGCTTGCAAAGAAATGTTTCTCTTCAGAATAGGAGATTTTGCTACCAAACGCCAGCAGCTCCTCTCCCTCAGAGTGCTGTTTCTGTGTAGACTAGGGAAAGACACCATGGTCCCCAGCTTAGAACGGCTCTTTTCCCAGTTGGTTTCATCCATGAAAGAGCCAGAAAAGCTGTTCTCAAACAATCGGGCTGAACATTCCAGAATCCTTGGGATAGGGCAGTTCTGAGCCAAAGTGCCCTCTAAGGAATGAAAGCAAAGTTTACTTGCCACAGGAAAGCACACCGAGGCCTGGTGTTTTCTCTAGGAAATTGGAGTGGGCTTGAAGGGTGAGGCCTACTGACTGCCCTCCTTTATAGCCACTTGTGAAAATGAGGCAAGGCTGATGCAACCCGCTTACAACGAAATGTTTCTCTTCAGAATAGGAGATTTTGCTACCAAACGCCAGCATCTCGTTGTACTCAGAGTGATGTTTCTGTGTAGACTAGGGAAAGACACCATGGTCCCCAGCTTAGAACGGCTCTTTTCCCAGTTGGTTTCATCCATGAAAGAGCCAGAAGGGCTGATCTCAAGTAATCGGGCTGCACAACCCTGAATCCTTGGGGTAAGGCCGTCCTGAGCCAATGTGCTAACTAAGGAATGAAAGCAAAGATTCCAGCCTGGGAAGCAGGGCCTCAAGGAAGTCTGCCAACTGACTGCCCTTCTTTAAAGCCAGTTGAGAACATGTGGCAAGGCTGATGCAACCCACTTACAACGAAATGTTTCTCTTCAGAATAGGAGATTGTGCTACCAAACACCAGCAGCTCCTCTCCCTCAGAGTGCTGTTTCTGTGTAGACTAGGGTAAGACACCATGGTCCCCAGCTTAGAACGGCTCTTTTCCCAGTTGGTTTCAGCCATGAAAGAGCCAGAAGGGCTGATCTCAAGTAATCGGGCTGCACATCCCTGAATCCTTGTGGTAAGGCCGTCCTGAGCCAATGTGCTAAGTATGGAATGAAAGCAAAGTTTCCAGCCTGGGAAGCAGGGCCTCAAGGAAGTCGGCCAACTGACTGCCCTTCTTTAAAGCCAGTTGAGAACATGTGGCAAGGCTGATGCAACCTGCTTACATCGAAATGTTTCTCTTCAGAATAGGAGATTGTGCTACCAAACGCCAGCAGCTCGTCTCCCTCAGAGAGCTCTTTCTGTGTAGACTAGGGAAAGACACCATGGTCCCCAGCTTAGAACGGCTCTTTTCCCAGTTGGTTTCATCCATGAAAGAGCCAGAATAGCTGTTCTCAAACAATCGGGCTGAACATTCCAGAATCCTTGGGATAGGGCAGTTCTGAGCCAAAGTGCCCTCTAAGGAATGAAAGCAAAGTTTACTTGCCACAGGAAAGCACACCGAGGCCTGGTGTTTTCTCTAGGAAATTGGAGTGGGCTTGAAGGGTGAGGCCTACTGACTGCCCTCCTTTATAGCCACTTGTGAAAATGAGGCAAGGCTGATGCAACCCGCTTACAACGAAATGTTTCTCTTCAGAATAGGAGATTTTGCTACCAAACGCCAGCATCTCGTTGTACTCAGAGTGATGTTTCTGTGTAGACTAGGGAAAGACACCATGGTCCCCAGCTTAGAACGGCTCTTTTCGCAGTTGGTTTCATCCATGAAAGAGCCAGAAGGGCTGATCTCAAGTAATCGGGCTGCACAACCCTGAATCCTTGGGGTAAGGCCGTCCTGAGCCAATGTGCTAACTAAGGAATGAAAGCAAAGATTCCAGCCTGGGAAGCAGGGCCTCAAGGAAGTCTGCCAACTGACTGCCCTTCTTTAAAGCCAGTTGAGAACATGTGGCAAGGCTGATGCAACCCGCTTACAACGAAATGTTTCTCTTCAGAATAGGAGATTGTGCTACCAAACACCAGCAGCTCCTCTCCCTCAGAGTGCTGTTTCTGTGTAGTTTAGGGTAAGACACCATGGTCCCCAGCTTAGAACGGCTCTTTTCCCAGTTGGTTTCATCCATGAAAGAGCCAGAAAAGCTGTTCTCAAACAATCGGGATGAACATTCCTGAATCCTTGGGGTAGGGCAGTTCTGAGCCAAAGTGCCCCCTAAGGAATGAAAGCAAAGTTTCCTTGCCACAGGAGACCATACCGAGGCTTGGTGTTTCCTCTATGAAATTGGAGTAGGTTTGAAGGGTGAGGACTACTGACTGCCCTCCTTTATATCCAGTTGAGAAAACGTGGCAAGGCTGATACAACCCGCTTACAACGAAATGTTTCTCTTCAGAATAGGAGATTTTGCTACCAATCGCCAGCAGCTCGTCTCACTCAGAGTGCTGTTTCTGTGTAGACTAGGGAAAGACACCATGGTCCCCAGCTTAGAACGGCTGTTTTCCCATTTGGTTTCATCCATGAAAGAGCCAGAAGGGCTGATCTCAAGTAATCGGGCTGCACATCCCTGAATCCTTGGGGTAAGGCCGTCCTGAGCCAATGTGCTACCTAAGGAATGAAAGCAAAATTTCCAGCCTGGGAAGCAGGGCCTCAAGTAAGTTTGCCAAATGACTACCCTACTTTAAAGCCAGTTGAGAAAATGTAGCAAGGCTGATGCAACCCACTTACAGCGAAATGTTTCTCTTCACATAGCAGATTTTGCTACCAAATGCCAGAAGCTCGTTTCCCTCAGAGCGCTGTTTCTGTGTAGACTAGGGAAAGACACCATGGTCCCCTGCTTAGAACGGCACTTTTCCCAGTTGGTTTCAGCCATGAAAGAGCCTGAAGGGCTGATCTCAAGTAATCGGGCTGCACATCCCTGAATCCTTGGGGTAAGGCAGTCCTGAGCCAATGTGCCACCTAAGGAATGAAAGCAAAGTTTCCAGCCTGGGAAGCAGGGCCTCAAGGAAGTCTGCTAACTGACTACCCTCCTTTAAAGCCAGTTGAGAAAATGTGGCAAGGCTGATGCAACCCACTTACAACGAAATGTTTCTCTTCAGAATAGGAGATTTTGCTACCAAACGCCAGCAGCTCGTTTCCCTCTGAGTGCGGTTTCTGTATAGACTAGGGAAAGACACCTAGGTCCCCAGCTTAGAACGGCTCTTTTCCCAGTTGGTTTCAGCCATGAAAGAGCCAGAAGGGCTGATTTCAAGTAATCGGGCTGCACATCCCTGAATCCTTGGGGTAAGGCCGTCCTGAGCCAATGTGCTAACTAAGGAATGAAAGTAAATTTTCCAGCCTGGGAAGCAGGGCCTCAAGTAAGTCTGCCACCTGACTGCCCTTCTTTAAAGCCAGTTGAGAAAATGTGGCAAGGCTGATGCAACCCGCTTACAACGAAATGTTTCTCTTCAGAATAGGAGATTGTGCTACCAAACACCAGCAGCTCCTCTCCCTCAGAGTGCTGTTTCTGTGTAGACTAGGGTAAGACACCATGGTCCCCAGCTTAGAACGGCTCTTTTCCCAGTTGGTTTCAGCCATGAAAGAGCCAGAAGGGCTGATCTCAAGTAATCGGGCTGCACATCCCTGAATCCTTGGGGTAAGGCCGTCCTGAGCCAATGTGCTAACGAAGGAATGAAAGCAAAGTTTCCAGCCTGGGAAGCAGGGACTCAAGGAAGTCTGCCAACTGACTGCCCTTCTTTAAAGCCAGTTGAGAAAATGTGGCAAGGCTGATGCAACCCGCTTGCAAAGAAATGTTTCTCTTCAGAATAGGAGATTTTGCTACCAAACGCCAGCAGCTCCTCTCCCTCAGAGTGCTGTTTCTGTGTAGACTAGGGAAAGACACCATGGTCCCCAGCTTAGAACGGCTCTTTTCCCAGTTGGTTTCATCCATGAAAGAGCCAGAAAAGCTGTTCTCAAACAATCGGGCTGAACATTCCAGAATCCTTGGGATAGGGCAGTTCTGAGCCAAAGTGCCCTCTAAGGAATGAAAGCAAAGTTTACTTGCCACAGGAAAGCACACCGAGGCCTGGTGTTTTCTCTAGGAAATTGGAGTGGGCTTGAAGGGTGAGGCCTACTGACTGCCCTCCTTTATAGCCACTTGTGAAAATGAGGCAAGGCTGATGCAACCCGCTTACAACGAAATGTTTCTCTTCAGAATAGGAGATTTTGCTACCAAACGCCAGCATCTCGTTGTACTCAGAGTGATGTTTCTGTGTAGACTAGGGAAAGACACCATGGTCCCCAGCTTAGAACGGCTCTTTTCCCAGTTGGTTTCATCCATGAAAGAGCCAGAAGGGCTGATCTCAAGTAATCGGGCTGCACAACCCTGAATCCTTGGGGTAAGGCCGTCCTGAGCCAATGTGCTAACTAAGGAATGAAAGCAAAGATTCCAGCCTGGGAAGCAGGGCCTCAAGGAAGTCTGCCAACTGACTGCCCTTCTTTAAAGCCAGTTGAGAACATGTGGCAAGGCTGATGCAACCCGCTTACAACGAAATGTTTCTCTTCAGAATAGGAGATTGTGCTACCAAACACCAGCAGCTCCTCTCCCTCAGAGTGCTGTTTCTGTGTAGACTAGGGTAAGACACCATGGTCCCCAGCTTAGAACGGCTCTTTTCCCAGTTGGTTTCAGCCATGAAAGAGCCAGAAGGGCTGATCTCAAGTAATCGGGCTGCACATCCCTGAATCCTTGTGGTAAGGCCGTCCTGAGCCAATGTGCTAAGTATGGAATGAAAGCAAAGTTTCCAGCCTGGGAAGCAGGGCCTCAAGGAAGTCGGCCAACTGACTGCCCTTCTTTAAAGCCAGTTGAGAACATGTGGCAAGGCTGATGCAACCTGCTTACATCGAAATGTTTCTCTTCAGAATAGGAGATTGTGCTACCAAATGCCAGCAGCTCGTCTCCCTCAGAGAGCTGTTTCTGTGTAGAATAGGGAAAGACACCATGGTCCCCAGCTTAGAACGGCTCTTTTCCCAGTTGGTTTCATCCATGAAAGAGCCAGAATAGCTGTTCTCAAACAATCGGGCTGAACATTCCAGAATCCTTGGGATAGGGCAGTTCTGAGCCAAAGTGCCCTCTAAGGAATGAAAGCAAAGTTTACTTGCCACAGGAAAGCACACCGAGGCCTGGTGTTTTCTCTAGGAAATTGGAGTGGGCTTGAAGGGTGAGGCCTACTGACTGCCCTCCTTTATAGCCACTTGTGAAAATGAGGCAAGGCTGATGCAACCCGCTTACAATGAAATGTTTCTCTTCAGAATAGGAGATTTTGCTACCAAACGCCAGCATCTCGTTGTACTCAGAGTGATGTTTCTGTGTAGACTAGGGAAAGACACCATGGTCCCCAGCTTAGAACGGCTCTTTTCCCAGTTGGTTTCATCCATGAAAGAGCCAGAAGGGCTGATCTCAAGTAATCGGGCTGCACAACCCTGAATCCTTGGGGTAAGGCCGTCCTGAGCCAATGTGCTAACTAAGGAATGAAAGCAAAGATTCCAGCCTGGGAAGGAGGGCCTCAAGGAAGTCTGCCAACTGACTGCCCTTCTTTAAAGCCAGTTGAGAACATGTGGCAAGGCTGATGCAACCCGCTTACAACGAAATGTTTCTCTTCAGAATAGGAGATTTTGCTACCAAACGCCAGCATCTCGTTGTACTCAGAGTGCTGTTTCTGTGTAGACTAGGGAAAGACACCATGGTCCCCAGCTAAGAACGGCTCTTTTCCCAGTTGGTTTCATCCATGAAAGGGCCAGAAAGGCTGATCTCAACTAATAGGGCTGCACATCCCTGAATCTTTGGGGTAAGGCAGTCCTGAGCCAATGTGCCAACTAAGGAATGAAAGCAAAGTTTACAGCCTGGGAAGCAGGGCCTCAAGGAAGTTTGCCAATTGACTGCCCTCCTTTAAAGCCAGTTGAGAAAATGTGGCAAGGCTGATGCAACCCGCTTGCAAAGAAATGTTTCTCTTCAGAATAGGAGATTTTGCTACCAAACGCCAGCAGCTCCTCTCCCTCAGAGTGCTGTTTCTGTGTAGACTAGGGAAAGACACCATGGTCCCCAGCTTAGAATGGCTCTTTTCCCAGTTGGTTTCATCCATGAAAGAGCCAGAAAAGCTGTTCTCAAAAAATCGGGCTGAACATTCCTGAATCCTTGGGATAGGCCAGTTCTGAGCCAAAGTGCCCCCTAAGGAATGAAAGCAAAGTTTACTTGCCACAGGAAAGCACACCGAGGCCTGGTGTTTTCTCTAGGAAATTGGAGTAGGCTTGAAGGGTGAGGCCTACTGACTGCCCTGCTTTATAGCCACTTGTGAAAATGAGGCAAGGCTGATGCAACCCGCTTACAACGAAATGTTTCTCTTCAGAATAGGAGATTTTGCTACCAAACGTCAGCAGCTCGTCTCACTCAGAGTGCGCTTTCTGTGTAGACTAGGGAAAGACACCATGGTCCCCAGCTTAGAACGGCTCTTCTCCCAGTTGGTTTCATCCATGAAAGAGCCAGAAGGGCTGATCCTAAGTAATCGGGCTGCACAACCCTGAATCCTTGGGGTAAGGCCGTCCTGAGCCAATGTGCTAACTAAGGAATGAAAGTAAAATTTCCAGCCTGGGAAGCAGGGCCTCAAGTAAGTCTGCCACCTGACTGCCCTTCTTTAAAGCCAGTTGAGAAAATGTGACAAGGCTGATGCAACCCGCTTACAACGAAATGTTTCTCTTCAGAATAGGAGATTGTGCTACCAAACACCAGCAGCTCCTCTCCCTCAGAGTGCTGTTTCTGTGTAGACTAGGGTAAGACACCATGGTCCCCAGCTTAGAACGGCTCTTTTCCCAGTTGGTTTCATCCATGAAAGAGCCAGAAGGGCTGATCTCAAGTAATCGGGCTGCACAACCCTGAATCCTTGGGGGTAAGGCCGTCCTGAGCCAATGTGCTAACTAAGGAATGAAAGCAAAGATTCCAGCCTGGGAAGCAGGGCCTCAAGTAAGTCTGCCAACTGACTGCCTTTCTTTAAAGCCAGTTCAGAACATGTGACAAGGCTGATGCAACCCGCTTACAACGAAATGTTTCTCTTCAGATTAGGAGATTTTGCTACCAAACGCCAGCAGCTCGTCTCCCTCAGAGTGCTGTTTCTGTTAGACTAGGGTAAGACACCATGGTGCCCAGCTTAGAACGGCTCTTTTCCCAGTTGGTTTCATCCATGAAAGAGCCAGAAAAGCTGTTCTCCAACAATCGGGCTGAACATTCCTGAATCCTTGGGGTAGGGCAGTTCTGAGCCAAAGTGCCCCGTAAGGAATGAAAGCAATGTTTACTTGCGACGGGAAAGCACACCGAGGCCTGGTGTTTTCTCTAGGAAATTGGAGTGGGCTTGAAGGGTGAGGCCTACTGACTGACCTCCTTTATAGCCACTTGTGAAAATGAGGCAAGGCTGATGCAACCCGCTTACAACGAAATGTTTCTCTTCAGAATAGGAGATTTTGCTACCAAACGTCAGCATCTCGTTTCACTCAGAGCGCTCTTTCTGTGTAGACTAGGGAAAGACACCATGGTCCCCAGCTTAGAACGGCTCTTTTCCCAGTTGGTTTCATCCATGAAAGAGCCAGAAAAGCTGTTCTCAAACAATCGGGATGAACATTCCTGAATCCTTGGGGTAGGGCAGTTCTGAGCCAAAGTGCCCCCTAAGGAATGAAAGCAAAGTTTCCTTGCCACAGGAGACCATACCGAGGCTTGGTGTTTCCTCTATGAAATTGGAGTAGGTTTGAAGGGTGAGGACTACTGACTGCCCTCCTTTATATCCAGTTGAGAAAACGTGGCAAGGCTGATACAACCCGCTTACAACGAAATGTTTCTCTTCAGAATAGGAGATTTTGCTACCAATCGCCAGCAGCTCGTCTCACTCAGAGTGCTGTTTCTGTGTAGACTAGGGAAAGACACCATGGTCCCCAGCTTAGAACGGCTGTTTTCCCAGTTGGTTTCATCCATGAAAGAGCCAGAAGGGCTGATCTCAAGTAATCGGGCTGCACATCCCTGAATCCTTGGGGTAAGGCTGTCCTGAGCCACTGTGCTACCTAAGGAATGAAAGCAAAATTTCCAGCCTGGGAAGCAGGGCCTCAAGTAAGTTTGCCAAATGACTACCCTACTTTAAAGCCAGTTGAGAAAATGTAGCAAGGCTGATGCAACCCACTTACAGCGAAATGTTTCTCTTCACATAGCAGATTTTGCTACCAAATGCCAGAAGCTCGTTTCCCTCAGAGCACTGTTTCTGTGTAGACTAGGGAAAGACACCATGGTCCCCTGCTTAGAACGGCACTTTTCCCAGTTGGTTTCAGCCATGAAAGAGCCTGAAGGGCTGATCTCAAGTAATCGGGCTGCACATCCCTGAATCCTTGGGGTAAGGCAGTCCTGAGCCAATGTGCCACCTAAGGAATGAAAGCAAAGTTTCCAGCCTGGGAAGCAGGGCCTCAAGGAAGTCTGCTAACTGACTACCCTCCTTTAAAGCCAGTTGAGAAAATGTGGCAAGGCTGATGCAACCCACTTACAACGAAATGTTTCTCTTCAGAATAGGAGATTTTGCTACCAAACGCCAGCAGCTCGTTTCCCTCTGAGTGCAGTTTCTGTATAGACTAGGGAAAGACACCTAGGTCCCCAGCTTAGAACGGCTCTTTTCCCAGTTGGTTTCAGCCATGAAAGAGCCAGAAGGGCTGATTTCAAGTAATCGGGCTGCACATCCCTGAATCCTTGGGGTAAGGCCGTCCTGAGCCAATGTGCTAACTAAGGAATGAAAGTAAATTTTCCAGCCTGGGAAGCAGGGCCTCAAGTAAGTCTGCCACCTGACTGCCCTTCTTTAAAGCCAGTTGAGAAAATGTGGCAAGGCTGATGCAACCCGCTTACAACGAAATGTTTCTCTTCAGAATAGGAGATTGTGCTACCAAACACCAGCAGCTCCTCTCCCTCAGAGTGCTGTTTCTGTGTAGACTAGGGTAAGACACCATGGTCCCCAGCTTAGAACGGCTCTTTTCCCAGTTGGTTTCAGCCATGAAAGAGCCAGAAGGGCTGATCTCAAGTAATCGGGCTGCACATCCCTGAATCCTTGGGGTAAGGCCGTCCTGAGCCAATGTGCTAACGAAGGAATGAAAGCAAAGTTTCCAGCCTGGGAAGCAGGGACTCAAGGAAGTCTGCCAACTGACTGCCCTTCTTTAAAGCCAGTTGAGAAAATGTGGCAAGGCTGATGCAACCCGCTTGCAAAGAAATGTTTCTCTTCAGAATAGGAGATTTTGCTACCAAACGCCAGCAGCTCCTCTCCCTCAGAGTGCTGTTTCTGTGTAGACTAGGGAAAGACACCATGGTCCCCAGCTTAGAACGGCTCTTTTCCCAGTTGGTTTCATCCATGAAAGAGCCAGAAAAGCTGTTCTCAAACAATCGGGCTGAACATTCCAGAATCCTTGGGATAGGGCAGTTCTGAGCCAAAGTGCCCTCTAAGGAATGAAAGCAAAGTTTACTTGCCACAGGAAAGCACACCGAGGCCTGGTGTTTTCTCTAGGAAATTGGAGTGGGCTTGAAGGGTGAGGCCTACTGACTGCCCTCCTTTATAGCCACTTGTGAAAATGAGGCAAGGCTGATGCAACCCGCTTACAACGAAATGTTTCTCTTCAGAATAGGAGATTTTGCTACCAAACGCCAGCATCTCGTTGTACTCAGAGTGATGTTTCTGTGTAGACTAGGGAAAGACACCATGGTCCCCAGCTTAGAACGGCTCTTTTCCCAGTTGGTTTCATCCATGAAAGAGCCAGAAGGGCTGATCTCAAGTAATCGGGCTGCACAACCCTGAATCCTTGGGGTAAGGCCGTCCTGAGCCAATGTGCTAACTAAGGAATGAAAGCAAAGATTCCAGCCTGGGAAGCAGGGCCTCAAGGAAGTCTGCCAACTGACTGCCCTTCTTTAAAGCCAGTTGAGAACATGTGGCAAGGCTGATGCAACCCGCTTACAACGAAATGTTTCTCTTCAGAATAGGAGATTGTGCTACCAAACACCAGCAGCTCCTCTCCCTCAGAGTGCTGTTTCTGTGTAGACTAGGGTAAGACACCATGGTCCCCAGCTTAGAACGGCTCTTTTCCCAGTTGGTTTCAGCCATGAAAGAGCCAGAAGGGCTGATCTCAAGTAATCGGGCTGCACATCCCTGAATCCTTGTGGTAAGGCCGTCCTGAGCCAATGTGCTAAGTATGGAATGAAAGCAAAGTTTCCAGCCTGGGAAGCAGGGCCTCAAGGAAGTCGGCCAACTGACTGCCCTTCTTTAAAGCCAGTTGAGAACATGTGGCAAGGCTGATGCAACCTGCTTACATCGAAATGTTTCTCTTCAGAATAGGAGATTGTGCTACCAAACGCCAGCAGCTCGTCTCCCTCAGAGAGCTCTTTCTGTGTAGACTAGGGAAAGACACCATGGTCCCCAGCTTAGAACGGCTCTTTTCCCAGTTGGTTTCATCCATGAAAGAGCCAGAAAAGCTGTTCTCAAACAATCGGGCTGAACATTCCAGAATCCTTGGGATAGGGCAGTTCTGAGCCAAAGTGCCCTCTAAGGAATGAAAGCAAAGTTTACTTGCCACAGGAAAGCACACCGAGGCCTGGTGTTTTCTCTAGGAAATTGGAGTGGGCTTGAAGGGTGAGGCCTACTGACTGCCCTCCTTTATAGCCACTTGTGAAAATGAGGCAAGGCTGATGCAACCCGCTTACAACGAAATGTTTCTCTTCAGAATAGGAGATTTTGCTACCAAACGCCAGCAGCTCGTTGTACTCAGAGTGATGTTTCTGCGTAGACTAGGGAAAGACACCATGGTCCCCAGCTTAGAACGGCTCTTTTCCCAGTTGGTTTCATCCATGAAAGAGCCAGAAGGGCTGATCTCAAGTAATCGGGCTGCACAACCCTGAATCCTTGGGGTAAGGCCGTCCTGAGCCAATGTGCTAACTAAGGAATGAAAGCAAAGATTCCAGCCTGGGAAGCAGGGCCTCAAGGAAGTCTGCCAACTGACTGCCCTTCTTTAAAGCCAGTTGAGAACATGTGGCATGGCTGATGCAACCCGCTTACAACGAAATGTTTCTCTTCAGAATAGGAGATTTTGCTACCAAACGCCAGCATCTCGTTGTACTCAGAGTGCTGTTTCTGTGTAGACTAGGGAAAGACACCATGGTCCCCAGCTAAGAACGGCTCTTTTCCCAGTTGGTTTCATCCATGAAAGGGCCAGAAAGGCTGATCTCAACTAATAGGGCTGCACATCCCTGAATCTTTGGGGTAAGGCAGTCCTGAGCCAATGTGCCAACTAAGGAATGAAAGCAAAGTTTACAGCCTGGGAAGCAGGGCCTCAAGGAAGTTTGCCAATTGACTGCCCTCCTTTAAAGCCAGTTGAGAAAATGTGGCAAGGCTGATGCAACCCGCTTGCAAAGAAATGTTTCTCTTCAGAATAGGAGATTTTGCTACCAAACGCCAGCAGCTCCTCTCCCTCAGAGTGCTGTTTCTGTGTAGACTAGGGAAAGACACCATGGTCCCCAGCTTAGAATGGCTCTTTTCCCAGTTGGTTTCATCCATGAAAGAGCCAGAAAAGCTGTTCTCAAACAATCGGGCTGAACATTCCTGAATCCTTGGGATAGGCCAGTTCTGAGCCAAAGTGCCCCCTAAGGAATGAAAGCAAAGTTTACTTGCCACAGGAAAGCACACCGAGGCCTGGTGTTTTCTCTAGGAAATTGGAGTAGGCTTGAAGGGTGAGGCCTACTGACTGCCCTGCTTTATAGCCACTTGTGAAAATGAGGCAAGGCTGATGCAACCCGCTTACAACGAAATGTTTCTCTTCAGAATAGGAGATTTTGCTACCAAACGTCAGCAGCTCGTCTCACTCAGAGTGCGCTTTCTGTGTAGACTAGGGAAAGACACCATGGTCCCCAGCTTAGAACGGCTCTTCTCCCAGTTGGTTTCATCCATGAAAGAGCCAGAAGGGCTGATCCTAAGTAATCGGGCTGCACAACCCTGAATCCTTGGGGTAAGGCCGTCCTGAGCCAATGTGCTAACTAAGGAATGAAAGTAAAATTTCCAGCCTGGGAAGCAGGGCCTCAAGTAAGTCTGCCACCTGACTGCCCTTCTTTAAAGCCAGTTGAGAAAATGTGACAAGGCTGATGCAACCCGCTTACAACGAAATGTTTCTCTTCAGAATAGGAGATTGTGCTACCAAACACCAGCAGCTCCTCTCCCTCAGAGTGCTGTTTCTGTGTAGACTAGGGTAAGACACCATGGTCCCCAGCTTAGAACGGCTCTTTTCCCAGTTGGTTTCATCCATGAAAGAGCCAGAAGGGCTGATCTCAAGTAATCGGGCTGCACAACCCTGAATCCTTGGGGGTAAGGCCGTCCTGAGCCAATGTGCTAACTAAGGAATGAAAGCAAAGATTCCAGCCTGGGAAGCAGGGCCTCAAGTAAGTCTGCCAACTGACTGCCTTTCTTTAAAGCCAGTTCAGAACATGTGACAAGGCTGATGCAACCCGCTTACAACGAAATGTTTCTCTTCAGATTAGGAGATTTTGCTACCAAACGCCAGCAGCTCGTCTCCCTCAGAGTGCTGTTTCTGTTAGACTAGGGTAAGACAACATGGTGCCCAGCTTAGAACGGCTCTTTTCCCAGTTGGTTTCATCCATGAAAGAGCCAGAAAAGCTGTTCTCCAACAATCGGGCTGAACATTCCTGAATCCTTGGGGTAGGGCAGTTCTGAGCCAAAGTGCCCCGTAAGGAATGAAAGCAATGTTTACTTGCGACGGGAAAGCACACCGAGGCCTGGTGTTTTCTCTAGGAAATTGGAGTGGGCTTGAAGGGTGAGGCCTACTGACTGACCTCCTTTATAGCCACTTGTGAAAATGAGGCAAGGCTGATGCAACCCGCTTACAACGAAATGTTTCTCTTCAGAATAGGAGATTTTGCTACCAAACGTCAGCATCTCGTTTCACTCAGAGCGCTCTTTCTGTGTAGACTAGGGAAAGACACCATGGTCCCCAGCTTAGAACGACTCTTTTCCCAGTTGGTTTCATCCATGAAAGAGCCAGAAAAGCTGTTCTCAAACAATCGGGATGAACATTCCTGAATCCTTGGGGTAGGGCAGTTCTGAGCCAAAGTGCCCCCTAAGGAATGAAAGCAAAGTTTCCTTGCCACAGGAGACCATACCGAGGCTTGGTGTTTCCTCTATGAAATTGGAGTAGGTTTGAAGGGTGAGGACTACTGACTGCCCTCCTTTATATCCAGTTGAGAAAACGTGGCAAGGCTGATACAACCCGCTTACAACGAAATGTTTCTCTTCAGAATAGGAGATTTTGCTACCAATCGCCAGCAGCTCGTCTCACTCAGAGTGCTGTTTCTGTGTAGAATAGGGAAAGACACCATGGTCCCCAGCTTAGAACGGCTGTTTTCCCAGTTGGTTTCATCCATGAAAGAGCCAGAAGGGCTGATCTCAAGTAATCGGGCTGCACATCCCTGAATCCTTGGGGTAAGGCTGTCCTGAGCCACTGTGCTACCTAAGGAATGAAAGCAAAATTTCCAGCCTGGGAAGCAGGGCCTCAAGTAAGTTTGCCAAATGACTACCCTACTTTAAAGCCAGTTGAGAAAATGTAGCAAGGCTGATGCAACCCACTTACAGCGAAATGTTTCTCTTCACATAGCAGATTTTGCTACCAAATGCCAGAAGCTCGTTTCCCTCAGAGCGCTGTTTCTGTGTAGACTAGGGAAAGACACCATGGTCCCCTGCTTAGAACGGCACTTTTCCCAGTTGGTTTCAGCCATGAAAGAGCCTGAAGGGCTGATCTCAAGTAATCGGGCTGCACATCCCTGAATCCTTGGGGTAAGGCAGTCCTGAGCCAATGTGCCACCTAAGGAATGAAAGCAAAGTTTCCAGCCTGGGAAGCAGGGCCTCAAGGAAGTCTGCTAACTGACTACCCTCCTTTAAAGCCAGTTGAGAAAATGTGGCAAGGCTGATGCAACCCACTTACAACGAAATGTTTCTCTTCAGAATAGGAGATTTTGCTACCAAACGCCAGCAGCTCGTTTCCCTCTGAGTGCGGTTTCTGTATAGACTAGGGAAAGACACCTAGGTCCCCAGCTTAGAACGGCTCTTTTCCCAGTTGGTTTCAGCCATGAAAGAGCCAGAAGGGCTGATTTCAAGTAATCGGGCTGCACATCCCTGAATCCTTGGGGTAAGGCCGTCCTGAGCCAATGTGCTAACTAAGGAATGAAAGTAAATTTTCCAGCCTGGGAAGCAGGGCCTCAAGTAAGTCTGCCACCTGACTGCCCTTCTTTAAAGCCAGTTGAGAAAATGTGGCAAGGCTGATGCAACCCGCTTACAACGAAATGTTTCTCTTCAGAATAGGAGATTGTGCTACCAAACACCAGCAGCTCCTCTCCCTCAGAGTGCTGTTTCTGTGTAGACTAGGGTAAGACACCATGGTCCCCAGCTTAGAACGGCTCTTTTCCCAGTTGGTTTCAGCCATGAAAGAGCCAGAAGGGCTGATCTCAAGTAATCGGGCTGCACATCCCTGAATCCTTGGGGTAAGGCCGTCCTGAGCCAATGTGCTAACGAAGGAATGAAAGCAAAGTTTCCAGCCTGGGAAGCAGGGACTCAAGGAAGTCTGCCAACTGACTGCCCTTCTTTAAAGCCAGTTGAGAAAATGTGGCAAGGCTGATGCAACCCGCTTGCAAAGAAATGTTTCTCTTCAGAATAGGAGATTTTGCTACCAAACGCCAGCAGCTCCTCTCCCTCAGAGTGCTGTTTCTGTGTAGACTAGGGAAAGACACCATGGTCCCCAGCTTAGAACGGCTCTTTTCCCAGTTGGTTTCATCCATGAAAGAGCCAGAAAAGCTGTTCTCCAACAATCGGGCTGAACATTCCAGAATCCTTGGGATAGGGCAGTTCGGAGCCAAAGTGCCCTCTAAGGAATGAAAGCAAAGTTTACTTGCCACAGGAAAGCACACCGAGGCCTGGTGTTTTCTCTAGGAAATTGGAGTGGGCTTGAAGGGTGAGGCCTACTGACTGCCCTCCTTTATAGCCACTTGTGAAAATGAGGCAAGGCTGATGCAACCCGCTTACAACGAAATGTTTCTCTTCAGAATAGGAGATTTTGCTACCAAACGCCAGCATCTCGTTGTACTCAGAGTGATGTTTCTGTGTAGACTAGGGAAAGACACCATGGTCCCCAGCTTAGAACGGCTCTTTTCCCAGTTGGTTTCATCCATGAAAGAGCCAGAAGGGCTGATCTCAAGTAATCGGGCTGCACAACCCTGAATCCTTGGGGTAAGGCCGTCCTGAGCCAATGTGCTAACTAAGGAATGAAAGCAAAGATTCCAGCCTGGGAAGCAGGGCCTCAAGGAAGTCTGCCAACTGACTGCCCTTCTTTAAAGCCAGTTGAGAACATGTGGCAAGGCTGATGCAACCCGCTTACAACGAAATGTTTCTCTTCAGAATATGAGATTGTGCTACCAAACACCAGCAGCTCCTCTCCCTCAGAGTGCTGTTTCTGTGTAGACTAGGGTAAGACACCATGGTCCCCAGCTTAGAACGGCTCTTTTCCCAGTTGGTTTCAGCCATGAAAGAGCCAGAAGGGCTGATCTCAAGTAATCGGGCTGCACATCCCTGAATCCTTGTGGTAAGGCCGTCCTGAGCCAATGTGCTAAGTATGGAATGAAAGCAAAGTTTCCAGCCTGGGAAGCAGGGCCTCAAGGAAGTCGGCCAACTGACTGCCCTTCTTTAAAGCCAGTTGAGAACATGTGGCAAGGCTGATGCAACCTGCTTACATCGAAATGTTTCTCTTCAGAATAGGAGATTGTGCTACCAAACGCCAGCAGCTCGTCTCCCTCAGAGAGCTATTTCTGTGTAGACTAGGGAAAGACACCATGGTCCCCAGCTTAGAACGGCTCTTTTCCCAGTTGGTTTCATCCATGAAAGAGCCAGAAGGGCTGATCTCAAGTAATCGGGCTGCACAACCCTGAATCCTTGGGGTAAGGCCGTCCTGAGCCAATGTGCTAACTAAGGAATGAAAGCAAAGATTCCAGCCTGGGAAGCAGGGCCTCAAGGAAGTCTGCCAACTGACTGCCCTTCTTTAAAGCCAGTTGAGAACATGTGGCAAGGCTGATGCAACCCGCTTACAACGAAATGTTTCTCTTCAGAATAGGAGATTGTGCTACCAAACACCAGCAGCTCCTCTCCCTCAGAGTGCTGTTTCTGTGTAGACTAGGGTAAGACACCATGGTCCCCAGCTTAGAACGGCTCTTTTCCCAGTTGGTTTCAGCCATGAAAGAGCCAGAAGGGCTGATCTCAAGTAATCGGGCTGCACATCCCTGAATCCTTGTGGTAAGGCCGTCCTGAGCCAATGTGCTAAGTATGGAATGAAAGCAAAGTTTCCAGCCTGGGAAGCAGGGCCTCAAGGAAGTCGGCCAACTGACTGCCCTTCTTTAAAGCCAGTTGAGAACATGTGGCAAGGCTGATGCAACCTGCTTACATCGAAATGTTTCTCTTCAGAATAGGAGATTGTGCTACCAAACGCCAGCAGCTCGTCTCCCTCAGAGAGCTCTTTCTGTGTAGACTAGGGAAAGACACCATGGTCCCCAGCTTAGAACGGCTCTTTTCCCAGTTGGTTTCATCCATGAAAGAGCCAGAATAGCTGTTCTCAAACAATCGGGCTGAACATTCCTGAATCCTTGGGGTAGGGCAGTTCTGAGCCAAAGTGCCCCCTAAGGAATGAAAGCAAAGTTTACTTGCCACAGGAAAGCACACCGAGGCCTGGTGTTTTCTCTAGGAAATTGGAGTGGGCTTGAAGGGTGAGGCCTACTGACTGCCCTCCTTTATAGCCACTTGTGAAAACGAGGCAAGTCTGATGCAACCTGCTTACAACGAAATGTTTCTCTTCAGGATTGGAGATTTGCTACCAAACGCCAGCAGCCCCTCTCCTTCACTGTGCGCTTTCTGTGTAGACTAGGGAAAGACAACATGATCCCCAGCTTAGAACGGCTCTTTTCCCAGTTGGTTTCATCCATGAAAGAGCCAGAAGGGCTGATCTCAAGTAATCGGGCTGCACAACCCTGAATTCTTGGGGGTAAGGCCGTCCTGAGCCAATGTGCTAACTAAGGAATGAAAGCAAAGATTCCAGCCTGGGAAGCAGGGCCTCAAGTAAGTCTGCCAACTGACTGCCTTTCTTTAAAGCCAGTTCAGAACATGTGACAAGGCTGATGCAACCCGCTTACAACGAAATATTTCTCTTCAGAATAGGAGATTGTGCTACCAAACGCTAGCAGCTCGTCTCCCTCAGAGTGCTGTTTCTGTTAGACTAGGGTAAGACACCATGGTGCCCAGCTTAGAACGGCTCTTTTCCCAGTTGGTTTCATCCATGAAAGAGCCAGAAAAGCTGTTCTCCAACAATCGGGCTGAACATTCCTGAATCCTTGGGGTAGGGCAGTTCTGAGCCAAAGTGCCCCGTAAGGAATGAAAGCAATGTTTACTTGCGACGGGAAAGCACACCGAGGCCTGGTGTTTTCTCTAGGAAATTGGAGTGGGCTTGAAGGGTGAGGCCTACTGACTGCCCTCCTTTATAGCCACTTGTGAAAATGAGGCAAGGCTGATGCAACCCGCTTACAATGAAATGTTTCTCTTCAGAATAGGAGATTTTGCTACCAAACGTCAGCATCTCGTTTCACTCAGAGCGCTCTTTCTGTGTAGACTAGGGAAAGACACCATGGTCCCCAGCTTAGAACGGCTCTTTTCCCAGTTGGTTTCATCCATGAAAGAGCCAGAAAAGCTGTTCTCAAACAATCGGAATGAACATTCCTGAATCCTTGGGGTAGGGCAGTTCTGAGCCAAAGTGCCCCCTAAGGAATGAAAGCAAAGTTTCCTTGCCACAGGAGACCATACCGAGGCTTGGTGTTTCCTCTATGAAATTGGAGTAGGTTTGAAGGGTGAGGACTACTGACTGCCCTCCTTTATACCCAGTTGAGAAAACGTGGTAAGGCTGATACAACCCGCTTACAACGAAATGTTTCTCTTCAGAATAAGAGATTTTGCTACCAAACGCCAGCAGCTCGTCTCACTCAGAGTGCTGTTTCTGTGTAGACTAGGGAAAGACACCATGGTCCCCAGCTTAGAACGGCTGTTTTCCCAGTTGGTTTCATCCATGAAAGAGCCAGAAGGGCTGATCTCAAGTAATCGGGCTGCACATCCCTGAATCCTTGGGGTAAGGCCGTCCTGAGCCAATGTGCTAAGTATGGAATGAAAGCAAAGTTTCCAGCCTGGGAAGCAGGGCCTCAAGGAAGTCTGCCAACTGACTGCCCTTCTTTAAAGCCAGTTGAGAAAATGTGGCAAGGCTGATGCAATCCGCTTACAACGAAATGTTTCTCTTCAGAATAGGAGATTGTGCTACCAAACGCCGGCAGCTCGTCTCCCTCAGAGTGCTCTTTCTGTGTAGACTAGGGAAAGACACCATGGTCCCCAGCTTAGAACGGCTCTTTTCCCAGTTGGTTTCATCTATGAAAGAGCCAAATAAGCTGTTCTCAAACAATCGGGCTGAACATTCCTGAATCCTTGGGGTAGGGCAGTTCTGAGCCAAAGTGCCCCCTAAGGAATGAAAGCAAAGTTTACTTGCCACAGGAAAGCACACCGAGGCCTGGTGTTTTTTCTAGGAAATTGGAGTGGGCTTGAAGGGTGAGGCCTACTGACTGCCCTCCTTTATAGCCACTTGTGAAAATGAGGCAAGGCTGATGCAACCTGCTTACAACGAAATGTTTCTCTTCAGGATAGGAGATTTTGCTACCAATCCCCAGCATCTCGATTCACTCAGAGCGCTCTTTCTGTGTAGACTAGGGAAAGACACCATGGTCCCCAGCTTAGAACGGCTCTTTTCCCAGTTGGTTTCAGCCATGAAAGAGCCAGAAGGGCTGATCTCAAGTAATCGGGCTGCACATCCCTGAATCCTTGGGGTAAGGCCGTCCTGAGCCAATGTGCTAACGAAGGAATGAAAGCAAAGTTTCCAGCCTGGGAAGCAGGGACTCAAGGAAGTCTGCCAACTGACTGCCCTTCTTTAAAGCCAGTTGAGAAAATGTGGCAAGGCTGATGCAACCCGCTTGCAAAGAAATGTTTCTCTTCAGAATAGGAGATTTTGCTACCAAACGCCAGCAGCTCCTCTCCCTCAGAGTGCTGTTTCTGTGTAGACTAGGGAAAGACACCATGGTCCCCAGCTTAGAACGGCTCTTTTCCCAGTTGGTTTCATCCATGAAAGAGCCAGAAAAGCTGTTCTCAAACAATCGGGCTGAACATTCCAGAATCCTTGGGATAGGGCAGTTCTGAGCCAAAGTGCCCTCTAAGGAATGAAAGCAAAGTTTACTTGCCACAGGAAAGCACACCGAGGCCTGGTGTTTTCTCTAGGAAATTGGAGTGGGCTTGAAGGGTGAGGCCTACTGACTGCCCTCCTTTATAGCCACTTGTGAAAATGAGGCAAGGCTGATGCAACCCGCTTACAACGAAATGTTTCTCTTCAGAATAGGAGATTTTGCTACCAAACGCCAGCATCTCGTTGTACTCAGAGTGATGTTTCTGTGTAGACTAGGGAAAGACACCATGGTCCCCAGCTTAGAACGGCTCTTTTCCCAGTTGGTTTCATCCATGAAAGAGCCAGAAGGGCTGATCTCAAGTAATCGGGCTGCACAACCCTGAATCCTTGGGGTAAGGCCGTCCTGAGCCAATGTGCTAACTAAGGAATGAAAGCAAAGATTCCAGCCTGGGAAGCAGGGCCTCAAGGAAGTCTGCCAACTGACTGCCCTTCTTTAAAGCCAGTTGAGAACATGTGGCAAGGCTGATGCAACCCGCTTACAACGAAATGTTTCTCTTCAGAATATGAGATTGTGCTACCAAACACCAGCAGCTCCTCTCCCTCAGAGTGCTGTTTCTGTGTAGACTAGGGTAAGACACCATGGTCCCCAGCTTAGAACGGCTCTTTTCCCAGTTGGTTTCAGCCATGAAAGAGCCAGAAGGGCTGATCTCAAGTAATCGGGCTGCACATCCCTGAATCCTTGTGGTAAGGCCGTCCTGAGCCAATGTGCTAAGTATGGAATGAAAGCAAAGTTTCCAGCCTGGGAAGCAGGGCCTCAAGGAAGTCGGCCAACTGACTGCCCTTCTTTAAAGCCAGTTGAGAACATGTGGCAAGGCTGATGCAACCTGCTTACATCGAAATGTTTCTCTTCAGAATAGGAGATTGTGCTACCAAACGCCAGCAGCTCGTCTCCCTCAGAGAGCTCTTTCTGTGTAGACTAGGGAAAGACACCATGGTCCCCAGCTTAGAACGGCTCTTTTCCCAGTTGGTTTCATCCATGAAAGAGCCAGAATAGCTGTTCTCAAACAATCGGGCTGAACATTCCTGAATCCTTGGGGTAGGACAGTTCTGAGCCAAAGTGCCCCCTAAGGAATGAAAGCAAAGTTTACTTGCCACAGGAAAGCACACCGAGGCCTGGTGTTTTCTCTAGGAAATTGGAGTGGGCTTGAAGGGTGAGGCCTACTGACTGCCCTCCTTTATAGCCACTTGTGAAGATGAGGCAAGGCTGATGCAACCCGCTTACAACGAAATGTTTCTCTTCAGAATAGGAGATTTTGCTACCAAACGCCAGCATCTCGTTTCACTCAGAGTGCTGTTTCTGTGTAGACTAGGGAAAGACACCATGGTCCCCAGCTAAGAACGGCTCTTTTCCCAGTTGGTTTCATCCATGAAAGGGCCAGAAAGGCTGATCTCAACTAATAGGGCTGCACATCCCTGAATCTTTGGGGTAAGGCAGTCCTGAGCCAATGTGCCAACTAAGGAATGAAAGCAAAGTTTACAGCCTGGGAAGCAGGGCCTCAAGGAAGTTTGCCAATTGACTGCCCTCCTTTAAAGCCAGTTGAGAAAATGTGGCAAGGCTGATGCAACCCGCTTGCAAAGAAATGTTTCTCTTCAGAATAGGAGATTTTGCTACCAAACGCCAGCAGCTCCTCTCCCTCAGAGTGCTGTTTCTGTGTAGACTAGGGAAAGACACCATGGTCCCCAGCTTAGAATGGCTCTTTTCCCAGTTGGTTTCATCCATGAAAGAGCCAGAAAAGCTGTTCTCAAAAAATCGGGCTGAACATTCCTGAATCCTTGGGATAGGCCAGTTCTGAGCCAAAGTGCCCCCTAAGGAATGAAAGCAAAGTTTACTTGCCACAGGAAAGCACACCGAGGCCTGGTGTTTTCTCTAGGAAATTGGAGTAGGCTTGAAGGGTGAGGCCTACTGACTGCCCTGCTTTATAGCCACTTGTGAAAATGAGGCAAGGCTGATGCAACCCGCTTACAACGAAATGTTTCTCTTCAGAATAGGAGATTTTGCTACCAAACGTCAGCAGCTCGTCTCACTCAGAGTGCGCTTTCTGTGTAGACTAGGGAAAGACACCATGGTCCCCAGCTTAGAACGGCTCTTCTCCCAGTTGGTTTCATCCATGAAAGAGCCAGAAGGGCTGATCCTAAGTAATCGGGCTGCACAACCCTGAATCCTTGTGGTAAGGCCGTCCTGAGCCAATGTGCTAACTATGGAATGAAAGCAAAGTTTCCAGCCTGGGAAGCAGGGCCTCAAGGAAGTCTGCCAACTGACTGCCCTTCTTTAAAGCCAGTTGAGAACATGTGGCAAGGCTGATGCAACCCGCTTGCAACGAAATGTTTCTCTTCAGAATAGGAGATTGTGCTACCAAACGCCAGCAGCTCGTCTCCCTCAGAGTGCTCTTTCTGTGTAGACTAGGGAAAGACACCATGGTCCCCAGCTTAGAACGGCCCTTTTCCCAGTTGGTTTCATCCATGAAAGAGCCAGAAAAGCTGTTCTCCAACAATCGGGCTGAACATTCCTGAATCCTTGGGGTAGGGCAGTTCTGAGCCAAAGTGCCCCGTAAGGAATGAAAGCAAAGTTTACTTGCCACAGGAAAGCACAGCGAGGCCTGGTGTTTTCTCTAGGAAATTGGAGTGGGCTTGAAGGGTGAGGCCTACTGACTGCCCTCCTTTATAGCCACTTGTGAAAACGAGGCAAGGCTGATGCAACCTGCTTACAACGAAATGTTTCTCTTCAGGATTGGAGATTTGCTACCAAACGCCAGCAGCTCCTCTCCTTCAGTGTGCTGTTTCTGTGTAGACTAGGGAAAGACACCATGGTCCCCAGCTTAGAACGGCTCTTTTCCCAGTTGGTTTCATCCATGAAAGAGCCAGAAGGGCTGATCTCAAGTAATCGGGCTGCACAACCCTGAATCCTTGGGGTAAGGCCGTCCTGAGCCAATGTGCTAACTAAGGAATGAAAGCAAAGATTCCAGCCTGGGAAGCAGGGCCTCAAGGAAGTCTGCCAACTGACTGCCCTTCTTTAAAGCCAGTTGAGAACATGTGGCAAGGCTGATGCAACCCGCTTACAACGAAATGTTTCTCTTCAGAATATGAGATTGTGCTACCAAACACCAGCAGCTCCTCTCCCTCAGAGTGCTGTTTCTGTGTAGACTAGGGTAAGACACCATGGTCCCCAGCTTAGAACGGCTCTTTTCCCAGTTGGTTTCAGCCATGAAAGAGCCAGAAGGGCTGATCTCAAGTAATCGGGCTGCACATCCCTGAATCCTTGTGGTAAGGCCGTCCTGAGCCAATGTGCTAAGTATGGAATGAAAGCAAAGTTTCCAGCCTGGGAAGCAGGGCCTCAAGGAAGTCGGCCAACTGACTGCCCTTCTTTAAAGCCAGTTGAGAACATGTGGCAAGGCTGATGCAACCTGCTTACATCGAAATGTTTCTCTTCAGAATAGGAGATTGTGCTACCAAACGCCAGCAGCTCGTCTCCCTCAGAGAGCTCTTTCTGTGTAGACTAGGGAAAGACACCATGGTCCCCAGCTTAGAACGGCTCTTTTCCCAGTTGGTTTCATCCATGAAAGAGCCAGAATAGCTGTTCTCAAACAATCGGGCTGAACATTCCTGAATCCTTGGGGTAGGACAGTTCTGAGCCAAAGTGCCCCCTAAGGAATGAAAGCAAAGTTTACTTGCCACAGGAAAGCACACCGAGGCCTGGTGTTTTCTCTAGGAAATTGGAGTGGGCTTGAAGGGTGAGGCCTACTGACTGCCCTCCTTTATAGCCACTTGTGAAGATGAGGCAAGGCTGATGCAACCCGCTTACAACGAAATGTTTCTCTTCAGAATAGGAGATTTTGCTACCAAACGCCAGCATCTCGTTGTACTCAGAGTGCTGTTTCTGTGTAGACTAGGGAAAGACACCATGGTCCCCAGCTAAGAACGGCTCTTTTCCCAGTTGGTTTCATCCATGAAAGGGCCAGAAAGGCTGATCTCAACTAATAGGGCTGCACATCCCTGAATCTTTGGGGTAAGGCAGTCCTGAGCCAATGTGCCAACTAAGGAATGAAAGCAAAGTTTACAGCCTGGGAAGCAGGGCCTCAAGGAAGTTTGCCAATTGACTGCCCTCCTTTAAAGCCAGTTGAGAAAATGTGGCAAGGCTGATGCAACCCGCTTGCAAAGAAATGTTTCTCTTCAGAATAGGAGATTTTGCTACCAAACGCCAGCAGCTCCTCTCCCTCAGAGTGCTGTTTCTGTGTAGACTAGGGAAAGACACCATGGTCCCCAGCTTAGAACGGCTCTTTTCCCAGTTGGTTTCATCCATGAAAGAGCCAAATAAGCTGTTCTCAAACAATCGGGCTGAACATTCCTGAATCCTTGGGGTAGGGCAGTTCTGAGCCAAAGTGCCCCCTAAGGAATGAAAGCAAAGTTTACTTGCCACAGGAAAGCACACCGAGGCCTGGTGTTTTCTCTAGGAAATTGGAGTGGGCTTGAAGGGTGAGGCCTACTGACTGCCCTCCTTTATAGCCACTTGTGAAGATGAGGCAAGGCTGATGCAACCCGCTTACAACGAAATGTTTCTCTTCAGAATAGGAGATTTTGCTACCAAACGCCAGCATCTCGTTTCACTCAGAGTGCTGTTTCTGTGTAGACTAGGGAAAGACACCATGGTCCCCAGCTAAGAACGGCTCTTTTCCCAGTTGGTTTCATCCATGAAAGGGCCAGAAAGGCTGATCTCAACTAATAGGGCTGCACATCCCTGAATCTTTGGGGTAAGGCAGTCCTGAGCCAATGTGCCAACTAAGGAATGAAAGCAAAGTTTACAGCCTGGGAAGCAGGGCCTCAAGGAAGTTTGCCAATTGACTGCCCTCCTTTAAAGCCAGTTGAGAAAATGTGGCAAGGCTGATGCAACCCGCTTGCAAAGAAATGTTTCTCTTCAGAATAGGAGATTTTGCTACCAAACGCCAGCAGCTCCTCTCCCTCAGAGTGCTGTTTCTGTGTAGACTAGGGAAAGACACCATGGTCCCCAGCTTAGAATGGCTCTTTTCCCAGTTGGTTTCATCCATGAAAGAGCCAGAAAAGCTGTTCTCAAAAAATCGGGCTGAACATTCCTGAATCCTTGGGATAGGCCAGTTCTGAGCCAAAGTGCCCCCTAAGGAATGAAAGCAAAGTTTACTTGCCACAGGAAAGCACACCGAGGCCTGGTGTTTTCTCTAGGAAATTGGAGTAGGCTTGAAGGGTGAGGCCTACTGACTGCCCTGCTTTATAGCCACTTGTGAAAATGAGGCAAGGCTGATGCAACCCGCTTACAACGAAATGTTTCTCTTCAGAATAGGAGATTTTGCTACCAAACGTCAGCAGCTCGTCTCACTCAGAGTGCGCTTTCTGTGTAGACTAGGGAAAGACACCATGGTCCCCAGCTTAGAACGGCTCTTTTCCCAGTTGGTTTCATCCATGAAAGAGCCAGAAGGGCTGATCCTAAGTAATCGGGCTGCACAATCCTGAATCCTTGGGGTAAGGCCGTCCTGAGCCAATGTGCTAACTAAGGAATGAAAGTAAAATTTCCAGCCTGGGAAGCAGGGCCTCAAGTAAGTCTGCCACCTGACTGCCCTTCTTTAAAGTCAGTTGAGAAAAAGTGACAAGGCTGATGCAACCCGCTTACAACGAAATGTTTCTCTTCAGAATAGGAGATTGTGCTACCAAACACCAGCAGCTCCTCTCCCTCAGAGTGCTGTTTCTGTGTAGACTAGGGTAAGACACCATGGTCCCCAGCTTAGAACGGCTCTTTTCCCAGTTGGTTTCAGCCATGAAAGAGCCAGAAGGGCTGATCTCAAGTAATCGGGCTGAACATCCCTGAATCCTTGTGGTAAGGCCGTCCTGAGCCAATGTGCTAACTATGGAATGAAAGCAAAGTTTCCAGCCTGGGAAGCAGGGCCTCAAGGAAGTCTGCCAACTGACTGCCCTTCTTTAAAGCCAGTTGAGAACATGTGGCAAGGCTGATGCAACCCGCTTACAACGAAATGTTTCTCTTCAGAATAGGAGATTGTGCTACCAAACGCCAGCAGCTCGTCTCCCTCAGAGTGCTCTTTCTGTGTAGACTAGGGAAAGACACCATGGTCCCCAGCTTAGAACGGCCCTTTTCCCAGTTGGTTTCATCCATGAAAGAGCCAGAAAAGCTGTTCTCAAACAATCGGGCTGAACATTCCTGAATCCTTGGGGTAGGGCAGTTCTGAGCCAAAGTGCCCCCTAAGGAATGAAAGCAAAGTTTACTTGCCACAGGAAAGCACAGCGAGGCCTGGTGTTTTCTCTAGGAAATTGGAGTGGGCTTGAAGGGTGAGGCCTACTGACTGCCCTCCTTTATAGCCACTTGTGAAAACGAGGCAAGGCTGATGCAACCTGCTTACAACGAAATGTTTCTCTTCAGGATTGGAGATTTGCTACCAAACGCCAGCAGCTCCTCTCCTTCAGTGTGCTGTTTCTGTGTAGACTAGGGAAAGACACCATGGTCCCCAGCTTAGAACGGCTCTTTTCCCAGTTGGTTTCATCCATGAAAGAGCCAGAAAGGCTGATCTCAAGTAATCGGGCTGCACAATCCTGAATCCTTGGGGGTAAGGCCGTCCTGAGCCAATGTGCTAACTAAGGAATGAAAGCAAAGATTCCAGCCTGGGAAGCAGGGCCTCAAGTAAGTCTGCCAACTGACTGCCTTTCTTTAAAGCCAGTTCAGAACATTTGACAAGGCTGATGCAACCCGCTTACAACGAAATGTTTCTCTTCAGAATAGGAGATTTTGCTACCAAACGCCAGCAGCTCGTCTCCCTCAGAGTGCTGTGTCTGTTAGACTAGGGTAAGACACCATGGTGCCCAGCTTAGAACGGCTCTTTTCCCAGTTGGTTTCATCCATGAAAGAGCCAGAAAAGCTGTTCTCCAACAATCGGGCTGAACATTCCTGAATCCTTGGGGTAGGGCAGTTCTGAGCCAAAGTGCCCCGTAAGGAATGAAAGCAATGTTTACTTGCGACGGGAAAGCACACCGAGGCCTGGTGTTTTCTCTAGGAAATTGCAGTGGGCTTGAAGGGTGAGGCCTACTGACTGCCCTCCTTTATAGCCACTTGTGAAAATGAGGCAAGGCTGATGCAACCCGCTTACAACGAAATGTTTCTCTTCAGAATAGGAGATTTTGCTACCAAACGTCAGCATCTCGTTTCACTCAGAGTGCTCTTTCTGTGTAGACTAGGGAAAGACACCATGGTCCCCAGCTTAGAACGGCTCTTTTCCCAGTTGGTTTCATCCATGAAAGAGCCAGAAAAGCTGTTCTCAAACAATCGGGATGAACATTCCTGAATCCTTGGGGTAGGGCAGTTCTGAGCCAAAGTGCCCCCTAAGGAATGAAAGCAAAGTTTCCTTGCCACAGGAGACCATACCGAGGCTTGGTGTTTCCTCTATGAAATTGGAGTAGGTTTGAAGGGTGAGGACTACTGACTGCCCTCCTTTATATCCAGTTGAGAAAACGTGGCAAGGCTGATACAACCCGCTTACAACGAAATGTTTCTCTTCAGAATAGGAGATTTTGCTACCAATCGCCAGCAGCTCGTCTCACTCAGAGTGCTGTTTCTGTGTAGACTAGGGTAAGACACCTTGGTCCCCAGCTTAGAACGGCTCTTTTCCCAGTTGGTTTCAGCCATGAAAGAGCCAGAAGGGCTGATCTCAAGTAATCGGGCTGCACATCCCTGAATCCTTGTGGTAAGGCCGTCCTGAGCCAATGTGCTAAGTATGGAATGAAAGCAAAGTTTCCAGCCTGGGAAGCAGGGCCTCAAGGAAGTCGGCCAACTGACTGCCCTTCTTTAAAGCCAGTTGAGAACATGTGGCAAGGCTGATGCAACCTGCTTACATCGAAATGTTTCTCTTCAGAATAGGAGATTGTGCTACCAAACGCCAGCAGCTCGTCTCCCTCAGAGAGCTGTTTCTGTGTAGACTAGGGAAAGACACCATGGTCCCCAGCTTAGAACGGCTGTTTTCCCAGTTGGTTTCATCCATGAAAGAGCCAGAAGGGCTGATCTCAAGTAATCGGGCTGCACCTCCCTGAATCCTTGGGGTAAGGCCGTCCTGAGCCAATGTGCTACCTAAGGAATGAAAGCAAAATTTCCAGCCTGGGAAGCAGGGCCTCAAGGAAGTTTGCCAAATGACTACCCTACTTTAAAGCCAGTTGAGAAAATGTAGCAAGGCTGATGCAACCCACTTACAGCGAAATGTTTCTCTTCACATAGCAGATTTTGCTACCAAATGCCAGAAGCTCGTTTCCCTCAGAGCGCTGTTTCTGTGTAGACTAGGGAAAGACACCATGGTCCCCTGCTTAGAACGGCACTTTTCCCAGTTGGTTTCAGCCATGAAAGAGCCTGAAGGGCTGATCTCAAGTAATCGGGCTGCACATCCCTGAATCCTTGGGGTAAGGCAGTCCTGAGCCAATGTGCCACCTAAGGAATGAAAGCAAAGTTTCCAGCCTGGGAAGCAGGGCCTCAAGGAAGTCTGCTAACTGACTACCCTCCTTTAAAGCCAGTTGAGAAAATGTGGCAAGGCTGATGCAACCCACTTACAACGAAATGTTTCTCTTCAGAATAGGAGATTTTGCTACCAAACGCCAGCAGCTCGTTTCCCTCTGAGTGCGGTTTCTGTATAGACTAGGGAAAGACACTTAGGTCCCCAGCTTAGAACGGCTCTTTTCCCAGTTGGTTTCAGCCATGAAAGAGCCAGAAGGGCTGATTTCAAGTAATCGGGCTGCACATCCCTGAATCCTTGGGGTAAGGCCGTCCTGAGCCAATGTGCTAACTAAGGAATGAAAGTAAATTTTCCAGCCTGGGAAGCAGGGCCTCAAGTAAGTCTGCCACCTGACTGCCCTTCTTTAAAGCCAGTTGAGAAAATGTGGCAAGGCTGATGCAACCCGCTTACAACGAAATGTTTCTCTTCAGAATAGGAGATTGTGCTACCAAACACCAGCAGCTCCTCTCCCTCAGAGTGCTGTTTCTGTGTAGACTAGGGTAAGACACCATGGTCCCCAGCTTAGAACGGCTCTTTTCCCAGTTGGTTTCAGCCATGAAAGAGCCAGAAGGGCTGATCTCAAGTAATCGGGCTGCACATCCCTGAATCCTTGGGGTAAGGCCGTCCTGAGCCAATGTGCTAACGAAGGAATGAAAGCAAAGTTTCCAGCCTGGGAAGCAGGGACTCAAGGAAGTCTGCCAACTGACTGCCCTTCTTTAAAGCCAGTTGAGAAAATGTGGCAAGGCTGATGCAACCCGCTTGCAAAGAAATGTTTCTCTTCAGAATAGGAGATTTTGCTACCAAACGCCAGCAGCTCCTCTCCCTCAGAGTGCTGTTTCTGTGTAGACTAGGGAAAGACACCATGGTCCCCAGCTTAGAACGGCTCTTTTCCCAGTTGGTTTCATCCATGAAAGAGCCAGAAAAGCTGTTCTCAAACAATCGGGCTGAACATTCCAGAATCCTTGGGATAGGGCAGTTCTGAGCCAAAGTGCCCTCTAAGGAATGAAAGCAAAGTTTACTTGCCACAGGAAAGCACACCGAGGCCTGGTGTTTTCTCTAGGAAATTGGAGTGGGCTTGAAGGGTGAGGCCTACTGACTGCCCTCCTTTATAGCCACTTGTGAAAATGAGGCAAGGCTGATGCAACCCGCTTACAACGAAATGTTTCTCTTCAGAATAGGAGATTTTGCTACCAAACGCCAGCATCTCGTTGTACTCAGAGTGATGTTTCTGTGTAGACTAGGGAAAGACACCATGGTCCCCAGCTTAGAACGGCTCTTTTCCCAGTTGGTTTCATCCATGAAAGAGCCAGAAGGGCTGATCTCAAGTAATCGGGCTGCACAACCCTGAATCCTTGGGGTAAGGCCGTCCTGAGCCAATGTGCTAACTAAGGAATGAAAGCAAAGATTCCAGCCTGGGAAGCAGGGCCTCAAGGAAGTCTGCCAACTGACTGCCCTTCTTTAAAGCCAGTTGAGAACATGTGGCAAGGCTGATGCAACCCACTTACAACGAAATGTTTCTCTTCAGAATAGGAGATTGTGCTACCAAACACCAGCAGCTCCTCTCCCTCAGAGTGCTGTTTCTGTGTAGACTAGGGTAAGACACCATGGTCCCCAGCTTAGAACGGCTCTTTTCCCAGTTGGTTTCAGCCATGAAAGAGCCAGAAGGGCTGATCTCAAGTAATCGGGCTGCACATCCCTGAATCCTTGTGGTAAGGCCGTCCTGAGCCAATGTGCTAAGTATGGAATGAAAGCAAAGTTTCCAGCCTGGGAAGCAGGGCCTCAAGGAAGTCGGCCAACTGACTGCCCTTCTTTAAAGCCAGTTGAGAACATGTGGCAAGGCTGATGCAACCTGCTTACATCGAAATGTTTCTCTTCAGAATAGGAGATTGTGCTACCAAACGCCAGCAGCTCGTCTCCCTCAGAGAGCTCTTTCTGTGTAGACTAGGGAAAGACACCATGGTCCCCAGCTTAGAACGGCTCTTTTCCCAGTTGGTTTCATCCATGAAAGAGCCAGAATAGCTGTTCTCAAACAATCGGGCTGAACATTCCAGAATCCTTGGGATAGGGCAGTTCTGAGCCAAAGTGCCCTCTAAGGAATGAAAGCAAAGTTTACTTGCCACAGGAAAGCACACCGAGGCCTGGTGTTTTCTCTAGGAAATTGGAGTGGGCTTGAAGGGTGAGGCCTACTGACTGCCCTCCTTTATAGCCACTTGTGAAAATGAGGCAAGGCTGATGCAACCCGCTTACAACGAAATGTTTCTCTTCAGAATAGGAGATTTTGCTACCAAACGCCAGCATCTCGTTGTACTCAGAGTGATGTTTCTGTGTAGACTAGGGAAAGACACCATGGTCCCCAGCTTAGAACGGCTCTTTTCGCAGTTGGTTTCATCCATGAAAGAGCCAGAAGGGCTGATCTCAAGTAATCGGGCTGCACAACCCTGAATCCTTGGGGTAAGGCCGTCCTGAGCCAATGTGCTAACTAAGGAATGAAAGCAAAGATTCCAGCCTGGGAAGCAGGGCCTCAAGGAAGTCTGCCAACTGACTGCCCTTCTTTAAAGCCAGTTGAGAACATGTGGCAAGGCTGATGCAACCCGCTTACAACGAAATGTTTCTCTTCAGAATAGGAGATTGTGCTACCAAACACCAGCAGCTCCTCTCCCTCAGAGTGCTGTTTCTGTGTAGTTTAGGGTAAGACACCATGGTCCCCAGCTTAGAACGGCTCTTTTCCCAGTTGGTTTCATCCATGAAAGAGCCAGAAAAGCTGTTCTCAAACAATCGGGATGAACATTCCTGAATCCTTGGGGTAGGGCAGTTCTGAGCCAAAGTGCCCCCTAAGGAATGAAAGCAAAGTTTCCTTGCCACAGGAGACCATACCGAGGCTTGGTGTTTCCTCTATGAAATTGGAGTAGGTTTGAAGGGTGAGGACTACTGACTGCCCTCCTTTATATCCAGTTGAGAAAACGTGGCAAGGCTGATACAACCCGCTTACAACGAAATGTTTCTCTTCAGAATAGGAGATTTTGCTACCAATCGCCAGCAGCTCGTCTCACTCAGAGTGCTGTTTCTGTGTAGACTAGGGAAAGACACCATGGTCCCCAGCTTAGAACGGCTGTTTTCCCATTTGGTTTCATCCATGAAAGAGCCAGAAGGGCTGATCTCAAGTAATCGGGCTGCACATCCCTGAATCCTTGGGGTAAGGCCGTCCTGAGCCAATGTGCTACCTAAGGAATGAAAGCAAAATTTCCAGCCTGGGAAGCAGGGCCTCAAGTAAGTTTGCCAAATGACTACCCTACTTTAAAGCCAGTTGAGAAAATGTAGCAAGGCTGATGCAACCCACTTACAGCGAAATGTTTCTCTTCACATAGCAGATTTTGCTACCAAATGCCAGAAGCTCGTTTCCCTCAGAGCGCTGTTTCTGTGTAGACTAGGGAAAGACACCATGGTCCCCTGCTTAGAACGGCACTTTTCCCAGTTGGTTTCAGCCATGAAAGAGCCTGAAGGGCTGATCTCAAGTAATCGGGCTGCACATCCCTGAATCCTTGGGGTAAGGCAGTCCTGAGCCAATGTGCCACCTAAGGAATGAAAGCAAAGTTTCCAGCCTGGGAAGCAGGGCCTCAAGGAAGTCTGCTAACTGACTACCCTCCTTTAAAGCCAGTTGAGAAAATGTGGCAAGGCTGATGCAACCCACTTACAACGAAATGTTTCTCTTCAGAATAGGAGATTTTGCTACCAAACGCCAGCAGCTCGTTTCCCTCTGAGTGCGGTTTCTGTATAGACTAGGGAAAGACACCTAGGTCCCCAGCTTAGAACGGCTCTTTTCCCAGTTGGTTTCAGCCATGAAAGAGCCAGAAGGGCTGATTTCAAGTAATCGGGCTGCACATCCCTGAATCCTTGGGGTAAGGCCGTCCTGAGCCAATGTGCTAACTAAGGAATGAAAGTAAATTTTCCAGCCTGGGAAGCAGGGCCTCAAGTAAGTCTGCCACCTGACTGCCCTTCTTTAAAGCCAGTTGAGAAAATGTGGCAAGGCTGATGCAACCCGCTTACAACGAAATGTTTCTCTTCAGAATAGGAGATTGTGCTACCAAACACCAGCAGCTCCTCTCCCTCAGAGTGCTGTTTCTGTGTAGACTAGGGTAAGACACCATGGTCCCCAGCTTAGAACGGCTCTTTTCCCAGTTGGTTTCAGCCATGAAAGAGCCAGAAGGGCTGATCTCAAGTAATCGGGCTGCACATCCCTGAATCCTTGGGGTAAGGCCGTCCTGAGCCAATGTGCTAACGAAGGAATGAAAGCAAAGTTTCCAGCCTGGGAAGCAGGGACTCAAGGAAGTCTGCCAACTGACTGCCCTTCTTTAAAGCCAGTTGAGAAAATGTGGCAAGGCTGATGCAACCCGCTTGCAAAGAAATGTTTCTCTTCAGAATAGGAGATTTTGCTACCAAACGCCAGCAGCTCCTCTCCCTCAGAGTGCTGTTTCTGTGTAGACTAGGGAAAGACACCATGGTCCCCAGCTTAGAACGGCTCTTTTCCCAGTTGGTTTCATCCATGAAAGAGCCAGAAAAGCTGTTCTCAAACAATCGGGCTGAACATTCCAGAATCCTTGGGATAGGGCAGTTCTGAGCCAAAGTGCCCTCTAAGGAATGAAAGCAAAGTTTACTTGCCACAGGAAAGCACACCGAGGCCTGGTGTTTTCTCTAGGAAATTGGAGTGGGCTTGAAGGGTGAGGCCTACTGACTGCCCTCCTTTATAGCCACTTGTGAAAATGAGGCAAGGCTGATGCAACCCGCTTACAACGAAATGTTTCTCTTCAGAATAGGAGATTTTGCTACCAAACGCCAGCATCTCGTTGTACTCAGAGTGATGTTTCTGTGTAGACTAGGGAAAGACACCATGGTCCCCAGCTTAGAACGGCTCTTTTCCCAGTTGGTTTCATCCATGAAAGAGCCAGAAGGGCTGATCTCAAGTAATCGGGCTGCACAACCCTGAATCCTTGGGGTAAGGCCGTCCTGAGCCAATGTGCTAACTAAGGAATGAAAGCAAAGATTCCAGCCTGGGAAGCAGGGCCTCAAGGAAGTCTGCCAACTGACTGCCCTTCTTTAAAGCCAGTTGAGAACATGTGGCAAGGCTGATGCAACCCGCTTACAACGAAATGTTTCTCTTCAGAATAGGAGATTGTGCTACCAAACACCAGCAGCTCCTCTCCCTCAGAGTGCTGTTTCTGTGTAGACTAGGGTAAGACACCATGGTCCCCAGCTTAGAACGGCTCTTTTCCCAGTTGGTTTCAGCCATGAAAGAGCCAGAAGGGCTGATCTCAAGTAATCGGGCTGCACATCCCTGAATCCTTGTGGTAAGGCCGTCCTGAGCCAATGTGCTAAGTATGGAATGAAAGCAAAGTTTCCAGCCTGGGAAGCAGGGCCTCAAGGAAGTCGGCCAACTGACTGCCCTTCTTTAAAGCCAGTTGAGAACATGTGGCAAGGCTGATGCAACCTGCTTACATCGAAATGTTTCTCTTCAGAATAGGAGATTGTGCTACCAAATGCCAGCAGCTCGTCTCCCTCAGAGAGCTGTTTCTGTGTAGAATAGGGAAAGACACCATGGTCCCCAGCTTAGAACGGCTCTTTTCCCAGTTGGTTTCATCCATGAAAGAGCCAGAATAGCTGTTCTCAAACAATCGGGCTGAACATTCCAGAATCCTTGGGATAGGGCAGTTCTGAGCCAAAGTGCCCTCTAAGGAATGAAAGCAAAGTTTACTTGCCACAGGAAAGCACACCGAGGCCTGGTGTTTTCTCTAGGAAATTGGAGTGGGCTTGAAGGGTGAGGCCTACTGACTGCCCTCCTTTATAGCCACTTGTGAAAATGAGGCAAGGCTGATGCAACCCGCTTACAATGAAATGTTTCTCTTCAGAATAGGAGATTTTGCTACCAAACGCCAGCATCTCGTTGTACTCAGAGTGATGTTTCTGTGTAGACTAGGGAAAGACACCATGGTCCCCAGCTTAGAACGGCTCTTTTCCCAGTTGGTTTCATCCATGAAAGAGCCAGAAGGGCTGATCTCAAGTAATCGGGCTGCACAACCCTGAATCCTTGGGGTAAGGCCGTCCTGAGCCAATGTGCTAACTAAGGAATGAAAGCAAAGATTCCAGCCTGGGAAGGAGGGCCTCAAGGAAGTCTGCCAACTGACTGCCCTTCTTTAAAGCCAGTTGAGAACATGTGGCAAGGCTGATGCAACCCGCTTACAACGAAATGTTTCTCTTCAGAATAGGAGATTTTGCTACCAAACGCCAGCATCTCGTTGTACTCAGAGTGCTGTTTCTGTGTAGACTAGGGAAAGACACCATGGTCCCCAGCTAAGAACGGCTCTTTTCCCAGTTGGTTTCATCCATGAAAGGGCCAGAAAGGCTGATCTCAACTAATAGGGCTGCACATCCCTGAATCTTTGGGGTAAGGCAGTCCTGAGCCAATGTGCCAACTAAGGAATGAAAGCAAAGTTTACAGCCTGGGAAGCAGGGCCTCAAGGAAGTTTGCCAATTGACTGCCCTCCTTTAAAGCCAGTTGAGAAAATGTGGCAAGGCTGATGCAACCCGCTTGCAAAGAAATGTTTCTCTTCAGAATAGGAGATTTTGCTACCAAACGCCAGCAGCTCCTCTCCCTCAGAGTGCTGTTTCTGTGTAGACTAGGGAAAGACACCATGGTCCCCAGCTTAGAATGGCTCTTTTCCCAGTTGGTTTCATCCATGAAAGAGCCAGAAAAGCTGTTCTCAAAAAATCGGGCTGAACATTCCTGAATCCTTGGGATAGGCCAGTTCTGAGCCAAAGTGCCCCCTAAGGAATGAAAGCAAAGTTTACTTGCCACAGGAAAGCACACCGAGGCCTGGTGTTTTCTCTAGGAAATTGGAGTAGGCTTGAAGGGTGAGGCCTACTGACTGCCCTGCTTTATAGCCACTTGTGAAAATGAGGCAAGGCTGATGCAACCCGCTTACAACGAAATGTTTCTCTTCAGAATAGGAGATTTTGCTACCAAACGTCAGCAGCTCGTCTCACTCAGAGTGCGCTTTCTGTGTAGACTAGGGAAAGACACCATGGTCCCCAGCTTAGAACGGCTCTTCTCCCAGTTGGTTTCATCCATGAAAGAGCCAGAAGGGCTGATCCTAAGTAATCGGGCTGCACAACCCTGAATCCTTGGGGTAAGGCCGTCCTGAGCCAATGTGCTAACTAAGGAATGAAAGTAAAATTTCCAGCCTGGGAAGCAGGGCCTCAAGTAAGTCTGCCACCTGACTGCCCTTCTTTAAAGCCAGTTGAGAAAATGTGACAAGGCTGATGCAACCCGCTTACAACGAAATGTTTCTCTTCAGAATAGGAGATTGTGCTACCAAACACCAGCAGCTCCTCTCCCTCAGAGTGCTGTTTCTGTGTAGACTAGGGTAAGACACCATGGTCCCCAGCTTAGAACGGCTCTTTTCCCAGTTGGTTTCATCCATGAAAGAGCCAGAAGGGCTGATCTCAAGTAATCGGGCTGCACAACCCTGAATCCTTGGGGGTAAGGCCGTCCTGAGCCAATGTGCTAACTAAGGAATGAAAGCAAAGATTCCAGCCTGGGAAGCAGGGCCTCAAGTAAGTCTGCCAACTGACTGCCTTTCTTTAAAGCCAGTTCAGAACATGTGACAAGGCTGATGCAACCCGCTTACAACGAAATGTTTCTCTTCAGATTAGGAGATTTTGCTACCAAACGCCAGCAGCTCGTCTCCCTCAGAGTGCTGTTTCTGTTAGACTAGGGTAAGACACCATGGTGCCCAGCTTAGAACGGCTCTTTTCCCAGTTGGTTTCATCCATGAAAGAGCCAGAAAAGCTGTTCTCCAACAATCGGGCTGAACATTCCTGAATCCTTGGGGTAGGGCAGTTCTGAGCCAAAGTGCCCCGTAAGGAATGAAAGCAATGTTTACTTGCGACGGGAAAGCACACCGAGGCCTGGTGTTTTCTCTAGGAAATTGGAGTGGGCTTGAAGGGTGAGGCCTACTGACTGACCTCCTTTATAGCCACTTGTGAAAATGAGGCAAGGCTGATGCAACCCGCTTACAACGAAATGTTTCTCTTCAGAATAGGAGATTTTGCTACCAAACGTCAGCATCTCGTTTCACTCAGAGCGCTCTTTCTGTGTAGACTAGGGAAAGACACCATGGTCCCCAGCTTAGAACGGCTCTTTTCCCAGTTGGTTTCATCCATGAAAGAGCCAGAAAAGCTGTTCTCAAACAATCGGGATGAACATTCCTGAATCCTTGGGGTAGGGCAGTTCTGAGCCAAAGTGCCCCCTAAGGAATGAAAGCAAAGTTTCCTTGCCACAGGAGACCATACCGAGGCTTGGTGTTTCCTCTATGAAATTGGAGTAGGTTTGAAGGGTGAGGACTACTGACTGCCCTCCTTTATATCCAGTTGAGAAAACGTGGCAAGGCTGATACAACCCGCTTACAACGAAATGTTTCTCTTCAGAATAGGAGATTTTGCTACCAATCGCCAGCAGCTCGTCTCACTCAGAGTGCTGTTTCTGTGTAGACTAGGGAAAGACACCATGGTCCCCAGCTTAGAACGGCTGTTTTCCCAGTTGGTTTCATCCATGAAAGAGCCAGAAGGGCTGATCTCAAGTAATCGGGCTGCACATCCCTGAATCCTTGGGGTAAGGCTGTCCTGAGCCACTGTGCTACCTAAGGAATGAAAGCAAAATTTCCAGCCTGGGAAGCAGGGCCTCAAGTAAGTTTGCCAAATGACTACCCTACTTTAAAGCCAGTTGAGAAAATGTAGCAAGGCTGATGCAACCCACTTACAGCGAAATGTTTCTCTTCACATAGCAGATTTTGCTACCAAATGCCAGAAGCTCGTTTCCCTCAGAGCACTGTTTCTGTGTAGACTAGGGAAAGACACCATGGTCCCCTGCTTAGAACGGCACTTTTCCCAGTTGGTTTCAGCCATGAAAGAGCCTGAAGGGCTGATCTCAAGTAATCGGGCTGCACATCCCTGAATCCTTGGGGTAAGGCAGTCCTGAGCCAATGTGCCACCTAAGGAATGAAAGCAAAGTTTCCAGCCTGGGAAGCAGGGCCTCAAGGAAGTCTGCTAACTGACTACCCTCCTTTAAAGCCAGTTGAGAAAATGTGGCAAGGCTGATGCAACCCACTTACAACGAAATGTTTCTCTTCAGAATAGGAGATTTTGCTACCAAACGCCAGCAGCTCGTTTCCCTCTGAGTGCAGTTTCTGTATAGACTAGGGAAAGACACCTAGGTCCCCAGCTTAGAACGGCTCTTTTCCCAGTTGGTTTCAGCCATGAAAGAGCCAGAAGGGCTGATTTCAAGTAATCGGGCTGCACATCCCTGAATCCTTGGGGTAAGGCCGTCCTGAGCCAATGTGCTAACTAAGGAATGAAAGTAAATTTTCCAGCCTGGGAAGCAGGGCCTCAAGTAAGTCTGCCACCTGACTGCCCTTCTTTAAAGCCAGTTGAGAAAATGTGGCAAGGCTGATGCAACCCGCTTACAACGAAATGTTTCTCTTCAGAATAGGAGATTGTGCTACCAAACACCAGCAGCTCCTCTCCCTCAGAGTGCTGTTTCTGTGTAGACTAGGGTAAGACACCATGGTCCCCAGCTTAGAACGGCTCTTTTCCCAGTTGGTTTCAGCCATGAAAGAGCCAGAAGGGCTGATCTCAAGTAATCGGGCTGCACATCCCTGAATCCTTGGGGTAAGGCCGTCCTGAGCCAATGTGCTAACGAAGGAATGAAAGCAAAGTTTCCAGCCTGGGAAGCAGGGACTCAAGGAAGTCTGCCAACTGACTGCCCTTCTTTAAAGCCAGTTGAGAAAATGTGGCAAGGCTGATGCAACCCGCTTGCAAAGAAATGTTTCTCTTCAGAATAGGAGATTTTGCTACCAAACGCCAGCAGCTCCTCTCCCTCAGAGTGCTGTTTCTGTGTAGACTAGGGAAAGACACCATGGTCCCCAGCTTAGAACGGCTCTTTTCCCAGTTGGTTTCATCCATGAAAGAGCCAGAAAAGCTGTTCTCAAACAATCGGGCTGAACATTCCAGAATCCTTGGGATAGGGCAGTTCTGAGCCAAAGTGCCCTCTAAGGAATGAAAGCAAAGCTTACTTGCCACAGGAAAGCACACCGAGGCCTGGTGTTTTCTCTAGGAAATTGGAGTGGGCTTGAAGGGTGAGGCCTACTGACTGCCCTCCTTTATAGCCACTTGTGAAAATGAGGCAAGGCTGATGCAACCCGCTTACAACGAAATGTTTCTCTTCAGAATAGGAGATTTTGCTACCAAACGCCAGCATCTCGTTGTACTCAGAGTGATGTTTCTGTGTAGACTAGGGAAAGACACCATGGTCCCCAGCTTAGAACGGCTCTTTTCCCAGTTGGTTTCATCCATGAAAGAGCCAGAAGGGCTGATCTCAAGTAATCGGGCTGCACAACCCTGAATCCTTGGGGTAAGGCCGTCCTGAGCCAATGTGCTAACTAAGGAATGAAAGCAAAGATTCCAGCCTGGGAAGCAGGGCCTCAAGGAAGTCTGCCAACTGACTGCCCTTCTTTAAAGCCAGTTGAGAACATGTGGCAAGGCTGATGCAACCCGCTTACAACGAAATGTTTCTCTTCAGAATAGGAGATTGTGCTACCAAACACCAGCAGCTCCTCTCCCTCAGAGTGCTGTTTCTGTGTAGACTAGGGTAAGACACCATGGTCCCCAGCTTAGAACGGCTCTTTTCCCAGTTGGTTTCAGCCATGAAAGAGCCAGAAGGGCTGATCTCAAGTAATCGGGCTGCACATCCCTGAATCCTTGTGGTAAGGCCGTCCTGAGCCAATGTGCTAAGTATGGAATGAAAGCAAAGTTTCCAGCCTGGGAAGCAGGGCCTCAAGGAAGTCGGCCAACTGACTGCCCTTCTTTAAAGCCAGTTGAGAACATGTGGCAAGGCTGATGCAACCTGCTTACATCGAAATGTTTCTCTTCAGAATAGGAGATTGTGCTACCAAACGCCAGCAGCTCGTCTCCCTCAGAGAGCTCTTTCTGTGTAGACTAGGGAAAGACACCATGGTCCCCAGCTTAGAACGGCTCTTTTCCCAGTTGGTTTCATCCATGAAAGAGCCAGAAAAGCTGTTCTCAAACAATCGGGCTGAACATTCCAGAATCCTTGGGATAGGGCAGTTCTGAGCCAAAGTGCCCTCTAAGGAATGAAAGCAAAGTTTACTTGCCACAGGAAAGCACACCGAGGCCTGGTGTTTTCTCTAGGAAATTGGAGTGGGCTTGAAGGGTGAGGCCTACTGACTGCCCTCCTTTATAGCCACTTGTGAAAATGAGGCAAGGCTGATGCAACCCGCTTACAACGAAATGTTTCTCTTCAGAATAGGAGATTTTGCTACCAAACGCCAGCAGCTCGTTGTACTCAGAGTGATGTTTCTGCGTAGACTAGGGAAAGACACCATGGTCCCCAGCTTAGAACGGCTCTTTTCCCAGTTGGTTTCATCCATGAAAGAGCCAGAAGGGCTGATCTCAAGTAATCGGGCTGCACAACCCTGAATCCTTGGGGTAAGGCCGTCCTGAGCCAATGTGCTAACTAAGGAATGAAAGCAAAGATTCCAGCCTGGGAAGCAGGGCCTCAAGGAAGTCTGCCAACTGACTGCCCTTCTTTAAAGCCAGTTGAGAACATGTGGCATGGCTGATGCAACCCGCTTACAACGAAATGTTTCTCTTCAGAATAGGAGATTTTGCTACCAAACGCCAGCATCTCGTTGTACTCAGAGTGCTGTTTCTGTGTAGACTAGGGAAAGACACCATGGTCCCCAGCTAAGAACGGCTCTTTTCCCAGTTGGTTTCATCCATGAAAGGGCCAGAAAGGCTGATCTCAACTAATAGGGCTGCACATCCCTGAATCTTTGGGGTAAGGCAGTCCTGAGCCAATGTGCCAACTAAGGAATGAAAGCAAAGTTTACAGCCTGGGAAGCAGGGCCTCAAGGAAGTTTGCCAATTGACTGCCCTCCTTTAAAGCCAGTTGAGAAAATGTGGCAAGGCTGATGCAACCCGCTTGCAAAGAAATGTTTCTCTTCAGAATAGGAGATTTTGCTACCAAACGCCAGCAGCTCCTCTCCCTCAGAGTGCTGTTTCTGTGTAGACTAGGGAAAGACACCATGGTCCCCAGCTTAGAATGGCTCTTTTCCCAGTTGGTTTCATCCATGAAAGAGCCAGAAAAGCTGTTCTCAAACAATCGGGCTGAACATTCCTGAATCCTTGGGATAGGCCAGTTCTGAGCCAAAGTGCCCCCTAAGGAATGAAAGCAAAGTTTACTTGCCACAGGAAAGCACACCGAGGCCTGGTGTTTTCTCTAGGAAATTGGAGTAGGCTTGAAGGGTGAGGCCTACTGACTGCCCTGCTTTATAGCCACTTGTGAAAATGAGGCAAGGCTGATGCAACCCGCTTACAACGAAATGTTTCTCTTCAGAATAGGAGATTTTGCTACCAAACGTCAGCAGCTCGTCTCACTCAGAGTGCGCTTTCTGTGTAGACTAGGGAAAGACACCATGGTCCCCAGCTTAGAACGGCTCTTCTCCCAGTTGGTTTCATCCATGAAAGAGCCAGAAGGGCTGATCCTAAGTAATCGGGCTGCACAACCCTGAATCCTTGGGGTAAGGCCGTCCTGAGCCAATGTGCTAACTAAGGAATGAAAGTAAAATTTCCAGCCTGGGAAGCAGGGCCTCAAGTAAGTCTGCCACCTGACTGCCCTTCTTTAAAGCCAGTTGAGAAAATGTGACAAGGCTGATGCAACCCGCTTACAACGAAATGTTTCTCTTCAGAATAGGAGATTGTGCTACCAAACACCAGCAGCTCCTCTCCCTCAGAGTGCTGTTTCTGTGTAGACTAGGGTAAGACACCATGGTCCCCAGCTTAGAACGGCTCTTTTCCCAGTTGGTTTCATCCATGAAAGAGCCAGAAGGGCTGATCTCAAGTAATCGGGCTGCACAACCCTGAATCCTTGGGGGTAAGGCCGTCCTGAGCCAATGTGCTAACTAAGGAATGAAAGCAAAGATTCCAGCCTGGGAAGCAGGGCCTCAAGTAAGTCTGCCAACTGACTGCCTTTCTTTAAAGCCAGTTCAGAACATGTGACAAGGCTGATGCAACCCGCTTACAACGAAATGTTTCTCTTCAGATTAGGAGATTTTGCTACCAAACGCCAGCAGCTCGTCTCCCTCAGAGTGCTGTTTCTGTTAGACTAGGGTAAGACAACATGGTGCCCAGCTTAGAACGGCTCTTTTCCCAGTTGGTTTCATCCATGAAAGAGCCAGAAAAGCTGTTCTCCAACAATCGGGCTGAACATTCCTGAATCCTTGGGGTAGGGCAGTTCTGAGCCAAAGTGCCCCGTAAGGAATGAAAGCAATGTTTACTTGCGACGGGAAAGCACACCGAGGCCTGGTGTTTTCTCTAGGAAATTGGAGTGGGCTTGAAGGGTGAGGCCTACTGACTGACCTCCTTTATAGCCACTTGTGAAAATGAGGCAAGGCTGATGCAACCCGCTTACAACGAAATGTTTCTCTTCAGAATAGGAGATTTTGCTACCAAACGTCAGCATCTCGTTTCACTCAGAGCGCTCTTTCTGTGTAGACTAGGGAAAGACACCATGGTCCCCAGCTTAGAACGACTCTTTTCCCAGTTGGTTTCATCCATGAAAGAGCCAGAAAAGCTGTTCTCAAACAATCGGGATGAACATTCCTGAATCCTTGGGGTAGGGCAGTTCTGAGCCAAAGTGCCCCCTAAGGAATGAAAGCAAAGTTTCCTTGCCACAGGAGACCATACCGAGGCTTGGTGTTTCCTCTATGAAATTGGAGTAGGTTTGAAGGGTGAGGACTACTGACTGCCCTCCTTTATATCCAGTTGAGAAAACGTGGCAAGGCTGATACAACCCGCTTACAACGAAATGTTTCTCTTCAGAATAGGAGATTTTGCTACCAATCGCCAGCAGCTCGTCTCACTCAGAGTGCTGTTTCTGTGTAGAATAGGGAAAGACACCATGGTCCCCAGCTTAGAACGGCTGTTTTCCCAGTTGGTTTCATCCATGAAAGAGCCAGAAGGGCTGATCTCAAGTAATCGGGCTGCACATCCCTGAATCCTTGGGGTAAGGCTGTCCTGAGCCACTGTGCTACCTAAGGAATGAAAGCAAAATTTCCAGCCTGGGAAGCAGGGCCTCAAGTAAGTTTGCCAAATGACTACCCTACTTTAAAGCCAGTTGAGAAAATGTAGCAAGGCTGATGCAACCCACTTACAGCGAAATGTTTCTCTTCACATAGCAGATTTTGCTACCAAATGCCAGAAGCTCGTTTCCCTCAGAGCGCTGTTTCTGTGTAGACTAGGGAAAGACACCATGGTCCCCTGCTTAGAACGGCACTTTTCCCAGTTGGTTTCAGCCATGAAAGAGCCTGAAGGGCTGATCTCAAGTAATCGGGCTGCACATCCCTGAATCCTTGGGGTAAGGCAGTCCTGAGCCAATGTGCCACCTAAGGAATGAAAGCAAAGTTTCCAGCCTGGGAAGCAGGGCCTCAAGGAAGTCTGCTAACTGACTACCCTCCTTTAAAGCCAGTTGAGAAAATGTGGCAAGGCTGATGCAACCCACTTACAACGAAATGTTTCTCTTCAGAATAGGAGATTTTGCTACCAAACGCCAGCAGCTCGTTTCCCTCTGAGTGCGGTTTCTGTATAGACTAGGGAAAGACACCTAGGTCCCCAGCTTAGAACGGCTCTTTTCCCAGTTGGTTTCAGCCATGAAAGAGCCAGAAGGGCTGATTTCAAGTAATCGGGCTGCACATCCCTGAATCCTTGGGGTAAGGCCGTCCTGAGCCAATGTGCTAACTAAGGAATGAAAGTAAATTTTCCAGCCTGGGAAGCAGGGCCTCAAGTAAGTCTGCCACCTGACTGCCCTTCTTTAAAGCCAGTTGAGAAAATGTGGCAAGGCTGATGCAACCCGCTTACAACGAAATGTTTCTCTTCAGAATAGGAGATTGTGCTACCAAACACCAGCAGCTCCTCTCCCTCAGAGTGCTGTTTCTGTGTAGACTAGGGTAAGACACCATGGTCCCCAGCTTAGAACGGCTCTTTTCCCAGTTGGTTTCAGCCATGAAAGAGCCAGAAGGGCTGATCTCAAGTAATCGGGCTGCACATCCCTGAATCCTTGGGGTAAGGCCGTCCTGAGCCAATGTGCTAACGAAGGAATGAAAGCAAAGTTTCCAGCCTGGGAAGCAGGGACTCAAGGAAGTCTGCCAACTGACTGCCCTTCTTTAAAGCCAGTTGAGAAAATGTGGCAAGGCTGATGCAACCCGCTTGCAAAGAAATGTTTCTCTTCAGAATAGGAGATTTTGCTACCAAACGCCAGCAGCTCCTCTCCCTCAGAGTGCTGTTTCTGTGTAGACTAGGGAAAGACACCATGGTCCCCAGCTTAGAACGGCTCTTTTCCCAGTTGGTTTCATCCATGAAAGAGCCAGAAAAGCTGTTCTCCAACAATCGGGCTGAACATTCCAGAATCCTTGGGATAGGGCAGTTCGGAGCCAAAGTGCCCTCTAAGGAATGAAAGCAAAGTTTACTTGCCACAGGAAAGCACACCGAGGCCTGGTGTTTTCTCTAGGAAATTGGAGTGGGCTTGAAGGGTGAGGCCTACTGACTGCCCTCCTTTATAGCCACTTGTGAAAATGAGGCAAGGCTGATGCAACCCGCTTACAACGAAATGTTTCTCTTCAGAATAGGAGATTTTGCTACCAAACGCCAGCATCTCGTTGTACTCAGAGTGATGTTTCTGTGTAGACTAGGGAAAGACACCATGGTCCCCAGCTTAGAACGGCTCTTTTCCCAGTTGGTTTCATCCATGAAAGAGCCAGAAGGGCTGATCTCAAGTAATCGGGCTGCACAACCCTGAATCCTTGGGGTAAGGCCGTCCTGAGCCAATGTGCTAACTAAGGAATGAAAGCAAAGATTCCAGCCTGGGAAGCAGGGCCTCAAGGAAGTCTGCCAACTGACTGCCCTTCTTTAAAGCCAGTTGAGAACATGTGGCAAGGCTGATGCAACCCGCTTACAACGAAATGTTTCTCTTCAGAATATGAGATTGTGCTACCAAACACCAGCAGCTCCTCTCCCTCAGAGTGCTGTTTCTGTGTAGACTAGGGTAAGACACCATGGTCCCCAGCTTAGAACGGCTCTTTTCCCAGTTGGTTTCAGCCATGAAAGAGCCAGAAGGGCTGATCTCAAGTAATCGGGCTGCACATCCCTGAATCCTTGTGGTAAGGCCGTCCTGAGCCAATGTGCTAAGTATGGAATGAAAGCAAAGTTTCCAGCCTGGGAAGCAGGGCCTCAAGGAAGTCGGCCAACTGACTGCCCTTCTTTAAAGCCAGTTGAGAACATGTGGCAAGGCTGATGCAACCTGCTTACATCGAAATGTTTCTCTTCAGAATAGGAGATTGTGCTACCAAACGCCAGCAGCTCGTCTCCCTCAGAGAGCTATTTCTGTGTAGACTAGGGAAAGACACCATGGTCCCCAGCTTAGAACGGCTCTTTTCCCAGTTGGTTTCATCCATGAAAGAGCCAGAATAGCTGTTCTCAAACAATCGGGCTGAACATTCCAGAATCCTTGGGATAGGGCAGTTCTGAGCCAAAGTGCCCTCTAAGGAATGAAAGCAAAGTTTACTTGCCACAGGAAAGCACACCGTGGCCTGGTGTTTTCTCTAGGAAATTGGAGTGGGCTTGAAGGGTGAGGCCTACTGACTGCCCTCCTTTATAGCCACTTGTGAAAATGAGGCAAGGCTGATGCAACCCGCTTACAACGAAATGTTTCTCTTCAGAATAGGAGATTTTGCTACCAAACGCCAGCAGCTCGTTGTACTCAGAGTGATGTTTCTGCGTAGACTAGGGAAAGACACCATGGTCCCCAGCTTAGAACGGCTCTTTTCCCAGTTGGTTTCATCCATGAAAGAGCCAGAAGGGCTGATCTCAAGTAATCGGGCTGCACAACCCTGAATCCTTGGGGTAAGGCCGTCCTGAGCCAATGTGCTAACTAAGGAATGAAAGCAAAGATTCCAGCCTGGGAAGCAGGGCCTCAAGGAAGTCTGCCAACTGACTGCCCTTCTTTAAAGCCAGTTGAGAACATGTGGCATGGCTGATGCAACCCGCTTACAACGAAATGTTTCTCTTCAGAATAGGAGATTTTGCTACCAAACGCCAGCATCTCGTTGTACTCAGAGTGCTGTTTCTGTGTAGACTAGGGAAAGACACCATGGTCCCCAGCTAAGAACGGCTCTTTTCCCAGTTGGTTTCATCCATGAAAGGGCCAGAAAGGCTGATCTCAACTAATAGGGCTGCACATCCCTGAATCTTTGGGGTAAGGCAGTCCTGAGCCAATGTGCCAACTAAGGAATGAAAGCAAAGTTTACAGCCTGGGAAGCAGGGCCTCAAGGAAGTTTGCCAATTGACTGCCCTCCTTTAAAGCCAGTTGAGAAAATGTGGCAAGGCTGATGCAACCCGCTTGCAAAGAAATGTTTCTCTTCAGAATAGGAGATTTTGCTACCAAACGCCAGCAGCTCCTCTCCCTCAGAGTGCTGTTTCTGTGTAGACTAGGGAAAGACACCATGGTCCCCAGCTTAGAATGGCTCTTTTCCCAGTTGGTTTCATCCATGAAAGAGCCAGAAAAGCTGTTCTCAAACAATCGGGCTGAACATTCCTGAATCCTTGGGATAGGCCAGTTCTGAGCCAAAGTGCCCCCTAAGGAATGAAAGCAAAGTTTACTTGCCACAGGAAAGCACACCGAGGCCTGGTGTTTTCTCTAGGAAATTGGAGTAGGCTTGAAGGGTGAGGCCTACTGACTGCCCTGCTTTATAGCCACTTGTGAAAATGAGGCAAGGCTGATGCAACCCGCTTACAACGAAATGTTTCTCTTCAGAATAGGAGATTTTGCTACCAAACGTCAGCAGCTCGTCTCACTCAGAGTGCGCTTTCTGTGTAGACTAGGGAAAGACACCATGGTCCCCAGCTTAGAACGGCTCTTCTCCCAGTTGGTTTCATCCATGAAAGAGCCAGAAGGACTGATCCTAAGTAATCGGGCTGCACAACCCTGAATCCTTGGGGTAAGGCCGTCCTGAGCCAATGTGCTAACTAAGGAATGAAAGTAAGATTTCCAGCCTGGGAAGCAGGGCCTCAAGTAAGTCTGCCACCTGACTGCCCTTCTTTAAAGCCAGTTGAGAAAATGTGACAAGGCTGATGCAACCCGCTTACAACGAAATGTTTCTCTTCAGAATAGGAGATTGTGCTACCAAACACCAGCAGCTCCTCTCCCTCAGAGTGCTGTTTCTGTGTAGACTAGGGTAAGACACCATGGTCCCCAGCTTAGAACGGCTCTTTTCCCAGTTGGTTTCAGCCATGAAAGAGCCAGAAGGGCTGATCTCAAGTAATCGGGCTGAACATCCCTGAATCCTTGTGGTAAGGCCGTCCTGAGCCAATGTGCTAACTATGGAATGAAAGCAAAGTTTCCAGCCTGGGAAGCAGGGCCTCAAGGAAGTCTGCCAACTGACTGCCCTTCTTTAAAGCCAGTTGAGAACATGTGGCAAGGCTGATGCAACCCGCTTACAACGAAATGTTTCTCTTCAGAATAGGAGATTGTGCTACCAAACGCCAGCAGCTCGTCGCACTCAGAGTGCTCTTTCTGTGTAGACTAGGGAAAGACACCTTGGTCCCCAGCTTAGAACGGCCCTTTTCCCAGTTGGTTTCATCCATGAAAGAGCCAGAAAAGCTGTTCTCAAACAATCGGGCTGAACATTCCTGAATCCTTGGGGTAGGGCAGTTCTGAGCCAAAGTGCCCCCTAAGGAATGAAAGCAAAGTTTACTTGCCACAGGAAAGCACAGCGAGGCCTGCTGTTTTCTCTAGGAAATTGGAGTGGGCTTGAAGGGTGAGGCCTACTGACTGCCCTCCTTTATAGCCACTTGTGAAAACGAGGCAAGGCTGATGCAACCTGCTTACAACGAAATGTTTCTCTTCAGGATTGGAGATTTGCTACCAAACGCCAGCAGCTCCTCTCCTTCAGTGTGCGCTTTCTGTGTAGAGTAGGGAAAGACACCATGGTCCCCAGCTTAGAACGGCTCTTTTCTCAGTTGGTTTCATCCATGAAAGAGCCAGAAGGGCTGATCTCAAGTAATCGGGCTGCACAACCCTGAATCCTTGGGGGTAAGGCCGTCCTGAGCCAATGTGCTAACTAAGGAATGAAAGCAAAGATTCCAGCCTGGGAAGCAGGGCCTCAAGTAAGTCTGCCAACTGACTGCCTTTCTTTAAAGCCAGTTCAGAACATGTGACAAGGCTGATGCAACCCGCTTACAACGAAATGTTTCTCTTCAGAATAGGAGATTTTGCTACCAAACGCCAGCAGCTCGTCTCCCTCAGAGTGCTGTTTCTGTTAGACTAGGGTAAGACACCATGGTGTCCAGCTTAGAACGGCTCTTTTCCCAGTTGGTTTCATCCATGAAAGAGCCAGAAAAGCTGTTCTCCAACAATCGGGGTGAACATTCCTGAATCCTTGGGGTAGGGCAGTTCTGAGCCAAAGTGCCCCGTAAGGAATGAAAGCAATGTTTACTTGCGACGGGAAAGCACACCGAGGCCTGGTGTTTTCTCTAGGAAATTGGAGTGGGCTTGAAGGGTGAGGCCTACTGACTGACCTCCTTTATAGCCACTTGTGAAAATGAGGCAAGGCTGATGCAACCCGCTTACAACGAAATGTTTCTCTTCAGAATAGGAGATTTTGCTACCAAACGTCAGCATCTCGTTTCACTCAGAGCGCTTTTTCTGTGTAGACTAGGGAAAGACACCATGGTCCCCAGCTTAGAACGGCTCTTTTCCCAGTTGGTTTCATCCATGAAAGAGCCAGAAAAGCTGTTCTCAAACAATCGGGATGAACATTCCTGAATCCTTGGGGTAGGGCAGTTCTGAGCCAAAGTGCCCCCTAAGGAATGAAAGCAAAGTTTCCTTGCCACAGGAGACCATACCGAGGCTTGGTGTTTCCTCTATGAAATTGGAGTAGGTTTGAAGGGTGAGGACTACTGACTGCCCTCCTTTATATCCAGTTGAGAAAACGTGGCAAGGCTGATACAACCCGCTTACAACGAAATGTTTCTCTTCAGAATAGGAGATTTTGCTACCAATCGCCAGCAGCTCGTCTCACTCAGAGTGCTGTTTCTGTGTAGACTAGGGAAAGACACCATGGTCCCCAGCTTAGAACGGCTGTTTTCCCAGTTGGTTTCATCCATGAAAGAGCCAGAAGGGCTGATCTCAAGTAATCGGGCTGCACATCCCTGAATCCTTGGGGTAAGGCTGTCCTGAGCGACTGTGCTACCTAAGGAATGAAAGCAAAATTTCCAGCCTGGGAAGCAGGGCCTCAAGTAAGTTTGCCAAATGACTACCCTACTTTAAAGCCAGTTGAGAAAATGTAGCAAGGCTGATGCAACCCACTTACAGCGAAATGTTTCTTTTCACATAGCAGATTTTGCTACCAAATGCCAGAAGCTCGTTTCCCTCAGAGCGCTGTTTCTGTGTAGACTAGGGAAAGACACCATGGTCCCCTGCTTAGAACGGCACTTTTCCCAGTTGATTTCAGCCATGAAAGAGCCTGAAGGGCTGATCTCAAGTAATCGGGCTGCACATCCCTGAATCCTTGGGGTAAGGCCGTCCTGAGCCAATGTGCTAAGTATGGAATGAAAGCAAAGTTTCCAGCCTGGGAAGCAGGGCCTCAAGGAAGTCGGCCAACTGACTGCCCTTCTTTAAAGCCAGTTGAGAACATGTGGCAAGGCTGATGCAACCTGCTTACATCGAAATGTTTCTCTTCAGAATAGGAGATTTTGCTACCAAACGCCAGCAGCTCGTCTCCCTCAGAGAGCTGTTTCTGTGTAGAATAGGGAAAGACACCATGGTCCCCAGCTTAGAACGGCTCTTTTCCCAGTTGGTTTCATCCATGAAAGAGCCAGAATAGCTGTTCTCAAACAATCGGGCTGAACATTCCAGAATCCTTGGGATAGGGCAGTTCTGAGCCAAAGTGCCCTCTAAGGAATGAAAGCAAAGTTTACTTGCCACAGGAAAGCACACCGAGGCCTGGTGTTTTCTCTAGGAAATTGGAGTGGGCTTGAAGGGTGAGGCCTACTGACTGCCCTCCTTTATAGCCACTTGTGAAAATGAGGCAAGGCTGATGCAACCCGCTTACAACGAAATGTTTCTCTTCAGAATAGGAGATTTTGCTACCAAACGCCAGCATCTCGTTGTACTCAGAGTGATGTTTCTGTGTAGACTAGGGAAAGACACCATGGTCCCCAGCTTAGAACGGCTCTTTTCCCAGTTGGTTTCATCCATGAAAGAGCCAGAAGGGCTGATCTCAAGTAATCGGGCTGCACAACCCTGAATCCTTGGGGTAAGGCCGTCCTGAGCCAATGTGCTAACTAAGGAATGAAAGCAAAGATTCCAGCCTGGGAAGCAGGGCCTCAAGGAAGTCTGCCAACTGACTGCCCTTCTTTAAAGCCAGTTGAGAACATGTGGCAAGGCTGATGCAACCCGCTTACAACGAAATGTTTCTCTTCAGAATAGGAGATTGTGCTACCAAACACCAGCAGCTCCTCTCCCTCAGAGTGCTGTTTCTGTGTAGACTAGGGTAAGACACCTTGGTCCCCAGCTTAGAACGGCTCTTTTCCCAGTTGGTTTCAGCCATGAAAGAGCCAGAAGGGCTGATCTCAAGTAATCGGGCTGCACATCCCTGAATCCTTGTGGTAAGGCCGTCCTGAGCCAATGTGCTAAGCATGGAATGAAAGCAAAGTTTCCAGCCTGGGAAGCAGGGCCTCAAGGAAGTCGGCCAACTGACTGCCCTTCTTTAAAGCCAGTTGAGAACATGTGGCAAGGCTGATGCAACCTGCTTACATCGAAATGTTTCTCTTCAGAATAGGAGATTGTGCTACCAAACGCCAGCAGCTCGTCTCCCTCAGAGAGCTGTTTCTGTGTAGACTAGGGAAAGACACCATGGTCCCCAGCTTAGAACGGCTGTTTTCCCAGTTGGTTTCATCCATGAAAGAGCCAGAAGGGCTGATCTCAAGTAATCGGGCTGCACCTCCCTGAATCCTTGGGGTAAGGCCGTCCTGAGCCAATGTGCTACCTAAGGAATGAAAGCAAAATTTCCAGCCTGGGAAGCAGGGCCTCAAGGAAGTTTGCCAAATGACTACCCTACTTTAAAGCCAGTTGAGAAAATGTAGCAAGGCTGATGCAACCCACTTACAGCGAAATGTTTCTCTTCACATAGCAGATTTTGCTACCAAATGCCAGAAGCTCGTTTCCCTCAGAGCGCTGTTTCTGTGTAGACTAGGGAAAGACACCATGGTCCCCTGCTTAGAACGGCACTTTTCCCAGTTGGTTTCAGCCATGAAAGAGCCTGAAGGGCTGATCTCAAGTAATCGGGCTGCACATCCCTGAATCCTTGGGGTAAGGCAGTCCTGAGCCAATGTGCCACCTAAGGAATGAAAGCAAAGTTTCCAGCCTAGGAAGCAGGGCCTCAAGGAAGTCTGCCAACTGACTGCCCTCCTTTAAAGCCAGTTGAGAAAATTTGGCAAGGCTGATGCAACCCACTTACAACGAAATGTTTCTCTTCAGAATAGGAGATTTTGCTACCAAACGCCAGCAGCTCGTTTCCCTCTGAGTGCGGTTTCTGTATAGACTAGGGAAAGACACCTAGGTCCCCAGCTTAGAACGGCTCTTTTCCCAGTTGGTTTCAGCCATGAAAGAGCCAGAAGGGCTGATTTCAAGTAATCGGGCTGCACATCCCTGAATCCTTGGGGTAAGGCCGTCCTGAGCCAATGTGCTAACTAAGGAATGAAAGTAAATTTTCCAGCCTGGGAAGCAGGGCCTCAAGTAAGTCTGCCACCTGACTGCCCTTTTTTAAAGCCAGTTGAGAAAATGTGGCAAGGCTGATGCAACCCGCTTACAACGAAATGTTTCTCTTCAGAATAGGAGATTGTGCTACCAAACACCAGCAGCTCCTCTCCCTCAGAGTGCTGTTTCTGTGTAGACTAGGGTAAGACACCATGGTCCCCAGCTTAGAACGGCTCTTTTCCCAGTTGGTTTCAGCCATGAAAGAGCCAGAAGGGCTGATCTCAAGTAATCGGGCTGCACATCCCTGAATCCTTGTGGTAAGGCCGTCCTGAGCCAATGTGCTAAGTATGGAATGAAAGCAAAGTTTCCAGCCTGGGAAGCAGGGCCTCAAGGAAGTCGGCCAACTGACTGCCCTTCTTTAAAGCCAGTTGAGAACATGTGGCAAGGCTGATGCAACCTGCTTACATCGAAATGTTTCTCTTCAGAATAGGAGATTGTGCTACCAAACGCCAGCAGCTCGTCTCCCTCAGAGAGCTGTTTCTGTGTAGACTAGGGAAAGACACCATGGTCCCCAGCTTAGAACGGCTGTTTTCCCAGTTGGTTTCATCCATGAAAGAGCCAGAAGGGCTGATCTCAAGTAATCGGGCTGCACCTCCCTGAATCCTTGGGGTAAGGCCGTCCTGAGCCAATGTGCTACCTAAGGAATGAAAGCAAAATTTCCAGCCTGGGAAGCAGGGCCTCAAGTAAGTTTGCCAAATGACTACCCTACTTTAAAGCCAGTTGAGAAAATGTAGCAAGGCTGATGCAACCCACTTACAGCGAAATGTTTCTCTTCACATAGCAGATTTTGCTACCAAATGCCAGAAGCTCGTTTCCCTCAGAGCGCTGTTTCTGTGTAGACTAGGGAAAGACACCATGGTCCCCTGCTTAGAACGGCACTTTTCCCAGTTGGTTTCAGCCATGAAAGAGCCTGAAGGGCTGATCTCAAGTAATCGGGCTGCACATCCCTGAATCCTTGGGGTAAGGCAGTCCTGAGCCAATGTGCCACCTAAGGAATGAAAGCAAAGTTTCCAGCCTAGGAAGCAGGGCCTCAAGGAAGTCTGCCAACTGACTGCCCTCCTTTAAAGCCAGTTGAGAAAATGTGGCAAGGCTGATGCAACCCACTTACAACGAAATGTTTCTCTTCAGAATAGGAGATTTTGCTACCAAACGCCAGCAGCTCGTTTCCCTCTGAGTGCGGTTTCTGTATAGACTAGGGAAAGACACCTAGGTCCCCAGCTTAGAACGGCTCTTTTCCCAGTTGGTTTCAGCCATGAAAGAGCCAGAAGGGCTGATTTCAAGTAATCGGGCTGCACATCCCTGAATCCTTGGGGTAAGGCCGTCCTGAGCCAATGTGCTAACTAAGGAATGAAAGTAAATTTTCCAGCCTGGGAAGCAGGGCCTCAAGTAAGTCTGCCACCTGACTGCCCTTCTTTAAAGCCAGTTGAGAAAATGTGGCAAGGCTGATGCAACCCGCTTACAACGAAATGTTTCTCTTCAGAATAGGAGATTGGCTACCAAACGCCAGCAGCTCCTCTCCCTCAGAGTGCTGTTTCTGTGTAGACTAGGGTAAGACACCATGGTCCCCAGCTTAGAACGGCTCTTTTCCCAGTTGGTTTCAGCCATGAAAGAGCCAGAAGGGCTGATCTCAAGTAATCGGGCTGCACATCCCTGAATCCTTGGGGGTAAGGCCGTCCTGAGCCAATGTGCTAACGAAGGAATGAAAGCAAAGTTTCCAGCCTGGGAAGCAGGGACTCAAGGAAGTCTGCCCAACTGACTGCCCTTCTTTAAAGCCAGTTGAGAAAATGTGGCAAGGCTGATGCAACCCGCTTGCAAAGAAATGTTTCTCTTCAGAATAGGAGATTTTGCTACCAAACGCCAGCAGCTCCTCTCCCTCAGAGTGCTGTTTCTGTGTAGACTAGGGAAAGACACCATGGTCCCCAGCTTAGAACGGCTCTTTTCCCAGTTGGTTTCATCCATGAAAGAGCCAGAAAAGCTGTTCTCAAACAATCGGGCTGAACATTCCAGAATCCTTGGGATAGGGCAGTTCTGAGCCAAAGTGCCCTCTAAGGAATGAAAGCAAAGTTTACTTGCCACAGGAAAGCACACCGAGGCCTGGTGTTTTCTCTAGGAAATTGGAGTGGGCTTGAAGGGTGAGGCCTACTGACTGCCCTCCTTTATAGCCACTTGTGAAAATGAGGCAAGGCTGATGCAACCCGCTTACAACGAAATGTTTCTCTTCAGAATAGGAGATTTTGCTACCAAACGCCAGCATCTCGTTGTACTCAGAGTGATGTTTCTGTGTAGACTAGGGAAAGACACCATGGTCCCCAGCTTAGAACGGCTCTTTTCCCAGTTGGTTTCATCCATGAAAGAGCCAGAAGGGCTGATCTCAAGTAATCGGGCTGCACAACCCTGAATCCTTGGGGTAAGGCCGTCCTGAGCCAATGTGCTAACTAAGGAATGAAAGCAAAGATTCAGCCTGGGAAGCAGGGCCTCAAGGAAGTCTGCCAACTGACTGCCCTTCTTTAAAGCCAGTTGAGAACATGTGGCAAGGCTGATGCAACCCGCTTACAACGAAATGTTTCTCTTCAGAATAGGAGATTGTGCTACCAAACACCAGCAGCTCCTCTCCCTCAGAGTGCTGTTTCTGTGTAGACTAGGGTAAGACACCATGGTCCCCAGCTTAGAACGGCTCTTTTCCCAGTTGGTTTCAGCCATGAAAGAGCCAGAAGGGCTGATCTCAAGTAATCGGGCTGCACCTCCCTGAATCCTTGGGGTAAGGCCGTCCTGAGCCAATGTGCTACCTAAGGAATGAAAGCAAAATTTCCAGCCTGGGAAGCAGGGCCTCAAGTAAGTTTGCCAAATGACTACCCTACTTTAAAGCCAGTTGAGAAAATGTAGCAAGGCTGATGCAACCCACTTACAGCGAAATGTTTCTCTTCACATAGCAGATTTTGCTACCAAATGCCAGAAGCTCGTTTCCCTCAGAGCGCTGTTTCTGTGTAGACTAGGGAAAGACACCATGGTCCCCTGCTTAGAACGGCACTTTTCCCAGTTGGTTTCAGCCATGAAAGAGCCTGAAGGGCTGATCTCAAGTAATCGGGCTGCACATCCCTGAATCCTTGGGGTAAGGCAGTCCTGAGCCAATGTGCCACCTAAGGAATGAAAGCAAAGTTTCCAGCCTAGGAAGCAGGGCCTCAAGGAAGTCTGCCAACTGACTGCCCTCCTTTAAAGCCAGTTGAGAAAATGTGGCAAGGCTGATGCAACCCACTTACAACGAAATGTTTCTCTCAGAATAGGAGATTTTGCTACCAAACGCCAGCAGCTCGTTTCCCTCTGAGTGCGGTTTCTGTATAGACTAGGGAAAGACACCTAGGTCCCCAGCTTAGAACGGCTCTTTTCCCAGTTGGTTTCAGCCATGAAAGAGCCAGAAGGGCTGATTTCAAGTAATCGGGCTGCACATCCCTGAATCCTTGGGGTAAGGCCGTCCTGAGCCAATGTGCTAACTAAGGAATGAAAGTAAATTTTCCAGCCTGGGGAAGCAGGGCCTCAAGTAAGTCTGCCACCTGACTGCCCTTCTTTAAAGCCAGTGAGAAAATGTGGCAAGGCTGATGCAACCCGCTTACAACGAAATGTTTCTCTTCAGAATAGGAGATTGTGCTACCAAACACCAGCAGCTCCTCTCCCTCAGAGTGCTGTTTCTGTGTAGACTAGGGTAAGACACCATGGTCCCCAGCTTAGAACGGCTCTTTTCCCAGTTGGTTTCAGCCATGAAAGAGCCAGAAGGGCTGATCTCAAGTAATCGGGCTGCACATCCCTGAATCCTTGGGGTAAGGCCGTCCTGAGCCAATGTGCTAACGAAGGAATGAAAGCAAAGTTTCCAGCCTGGGAAGCAGGGACTCAAGGCAGTCGGCCAACTGACTGCCCTTCTTTAAAGCCAGTTGAGAACATGTGGCAAGGCTGATGCAACCAGCTTACAACGAAATGTTTCTCTTCAGAATAGGAGATTGTGCTACCAAACACCAGCAGCTCCTCTCCCTCAGAGTGCTGTTTCTGTGTAGACTAGGGTAAGACACCATGGTCCCCAGCTTAGAACGGCTCTTTTCCCAGTTGGTTTCAGCCATGAAAGAGCCAGAAGGGCTGATCTCAAGTAATCGGGCTGCACATCCCTGAATCCTTGTGGTAAGGCCGTCCTGAGCCAATGTGCTAAGTATGGAATGAAAGCAAAGTTTCCAGCCTGGGAAGCAGGGCCTCAAGGAAGTCGGCCAACTGACTGCCCTTCTTTAAAGCCAGTTGAGAACATGTGGCAAGGCTGATGCAACCTGCTTACATCGAAATGTTTCTCTTCAGAATAGGAGATTGTGCTACCAAACGCCAGCAGCTCGTCTCCCTCAGAGAGCTGTTTCTGTGTAGAATAGGGAAAGACACCATGGTCCCCAGCTTAGAACGGCTCTTTTCCCAGTTGGTTTCATCCATGAAAGAGCCAGAATAGCTGTTCTCAAACAATCGGGCTGAACATTCCAGAATCCTTGGGATAGGGCAGTTCTGAGCCAAAGTGCCCTCTAAGGAATGAAAGCAAAGTTTACTTGCCACAGGAAAGCACACCGAGGCCTGGTGTTTTCTCTAGGAAATTGGAGTGGGCTTGAAGGGTGAGGCCTACTGACTGCCCTCCTTTATAGCCACTTGTGAAAATGAGGCAAGGCTGATGCAACCCGCTTACAACGAAATGTTTCTCTTCAGAATAGGAGATTTTGCTACCAAACGCCAGCATCTCGTTGTACTCAGAGTGATGTTTCTGTGTAGACTAGGGAAAGACACCATGGTCCCCAGCTTAGAACGGCTCTTTTCCCAGTTGGTTTCATCCATGAAAGAGCCAGAAGGGCTGATCTCAAGTAATCGGGCTGCACAACCCTGAATCCTTGGGGTAAGGCCGTCCTGAGCCAATGTGCTAACTAAGGAATGAAAGCAAAGATTCCAGCCTGGGAAGCAGGGCCTCAAGGAAGTCTGCCAACTGACTGCCCTTCTTTAAAGCCAGTTGAGAACATGTGGCAAGGCTGATGCAACCCGCTTACAACGAAATGTTTCTCTTCAGAATAGGAGATTGTGCTACCAAACACCAGCAGCTCCTCTCCCTCAGAGTGCTGTTTCTGTGTAGACTAGGGTAAGACACCTTGGTCCCCAGCTTAGAACGGCTCTTTTCCCAGTTGGTTTCAGCCATGAAAGAGCCAGAAGGGCTGATCTCAAGTAATCGGGCTGCACATCCCTGAATCCTTGTGGTAAGGCCGTCCTGAGCCAATGTGCTACCTAAGGAATGAAAGCAAAATTTCCAGCCTGGGAAGCAGGGCCTCAAGTAAGTTTGCCAAATGACTACCCTACTTTAAAGCCAGTTGAGAAAATGTAGCAAGGCTGATGCAACCCACTTACAGCGAAATGTTTCTCTTCACATAGCAGATTTTGCTACCAAATGCCAGAAGCTCGTTTCCCTCAGAGCGCTGTTTCTGTGTAGACTAGGGAAAGACACCATGGTCCCCTGCTTAGAACGGCACTTTTCCCAGTTGGTTTCAGCCATGAAAGAGCCTGAAGGGCTGATCTCAAGTAATCGGGCTTCACATCCCTGAATCCTTGGGGTAAGGCAGTCCTGAGCCAATGTGCCACCTAAGGAATGAAAGCAAAGTTTCCAGCCTAGGAAGCAGGGCCTCAAGGAAGTCTGCCAACTGACTGCCCTCCTTTAAAGCCAGTTGAGAAAATGTGGCAAGGCTGATGCAACCCACTTACAACGAAATGTTTCTCTTCAGAATAGGAGATTTTGCTACCAAACGCCAGCAGCTCGTTTCCCTCTGAGTGCGGTTTCTGTATAGACTAGGGAAAGACACCTAGGTCCCCAGCTTAGAACGGCTCTTTTCCCAGTTGGTTTCAGCCATGAAAGAGCCAGAAGGGCTGATTTCAAGTAATCGGGCTGCACATCCCTGAATCCTTGGGGTAAGGCCGTCCTGAGCCAATGTGCTAACTAAGGAATGAAAGTAAATTTTCCAGCCTGGGAAGCAGGGCCTCAAGTAAGTCTGCCACCTGACTGCCCTTCTTTAAAGCCAGTTGAGAAAATGTGGCAAGGCTGATGCAACCCGCTTACAACGAAATGTTTCTCTTCAGAATAGGAGATTGTGCTACCAAACACCAGCAGCTCCTCTCCCTCAGAGTGCTGTTTCTGTGTAGACTAGGGTAAGACACCATGGTCCCCAGCTTAGAACGGCTCTTTTCCCAGTTGGTTTCAGCCATGAAAGAGCCAGAAGGGCTGATCTCAAGTAATCGGGCTGCACATCCCTGAATCCTTGGGGTAAGGCCGTCCTGAGCCAATGTGCTAACGAAGGAATGAAAGCAAAGTTTCCAGCCTGGGAAGCAGGGACTCAAGGAAGTCTGCCAACTGACTGCCCTTCTTTAAAGCCAGTTGAGAAAATGTGGCAAGGCTGATGCAACCCGCTTGCAAAGAAATGTTTCTCTTCAGAATAGGAGATTTTGCTACCAAACGCCAGCAGCTCCTCTCCCTCAGAGTGCTGTTTCTGTGTAGACTAGGGAAAGACACCATGGTCCCCAGCTTAGAACGGCTCTTTTCCCAGTTGGTTTCATCCATGAAAGAGCCAGAAAAGCTGTTCTCAAACAATCGGGCTGAACATTCCAGAATCCTTGGGATAGGGCAGTTCTGAGCCAAAGTGCCCTCTAAGGAATGAAAGCAAAGTTTACTTGCCACAGGAAAGCACACCGAGGCCTGGTGTTTTCTCTAGGAAATTGGAGTGGGCTTGAAGGGTGAGGCCTACTGACTGCCCTCCTTTATAGCCACTTGTGAAAATGAGGCAAGGCTGATGCAACCCGCTTACAACGAAATGTTTCTCTTCAGAATAGGAGATTTTGCTACCAAACGCCAGCATCTCGTTGTACTCAGAGTGATGTTTCTGTGTAGACTAGGGAAAGACACCATGGTCCCCAGCTTAGAACGGCTCTTTTCCCAGTTGGTTTCATCCATGAAAGAGCCAGAAGGGCTGATCTCAAGTAATCGGGCTGCACAACCCTGAATCCTTGGGGTAAGGCCGTCCTGAGCCAATGTGCTAACTAAGGAATGAAAGCAAAGATTCCAGCCTGGGAAGCAGGGCCTCAAGGAAGTCTGCCAACTGACTGCCCTTCTTTAAAGCCAGTTGAGAACATGTGGCAAGGCTGATGCAACCCGCTTACAACGAAATGTTTCTCTTCAGAATAGGAGATTGTGCTACCAAACACCAGCAGCTCCTCTCCCTCAGAGTGCTGTTTCTGTGTAGACTAGGGTAAGACACCATGGTCCCCAGCTTAGAACGGCTCTTTTCCCAGTTGGTTTCAGCCATGAAAGAGCCAGAAGGGCTGATCTCAAGTAATCGGGCTGCACCTCCCTGAATCCTTGGGGTAAGGCCGTCCTGAGCCAATGTGCTACCTAAGGAATGAAAGCAAAATTTCCAGCCTGGGAAGCAGGGCCTCAAGTAAGTTTGCCAAATGACTACCCTACTTTAAAGCCAGTTGAGAAAATGTAGCAAGGCTGATGCAACCCACTTACAGCGAAATGTTTCTCTTCACATAGCAGATTTTGCTACCAAATGCCAGAAGCTCGTTTCCCTCAGAGCGCTGTTTCTGTGTAGACTAGGGAAAGACACCATGGTCCCCTGCTTAGAACGGCACTTTTCCCAGTTGGTTTCAGCCATGAAAGAGCCTGAAGGGCTGATCTCAAGTAATCGGGCTGCACATCCCTGAATCCTTGGGGTAAGGCAGTCCTGAGCCAATGTGCCACCTAAGGAATGAAAGCAAAGTTTCCAGCCTAGGAAGCAGGGCCTCAAGGAAGTCTGCCAACTGACTGCCCTCCTTTAAAGCCAGTTGAGAAAATGTGGCAAGGCTGATGCAACCCACTTACAACGAAATGTTTCTCTTCAGAATAGGAGATTTTGCTACCAAACGCCAGCAGCTCGTTTCCCTCTGAGTGCGGTTTCTGTATAGACTAGGGAAAGACACCTAGGTCCCCAGCTTAGAACGGCTCTTTTCCCAGTTGGTTTCAGCCATGAAAGAGCCAGAAGGGCTGATTTCAAGTAATCGGGCTGCACATCCCTGAATCCTTGGGGTAAGGGGGTCCTGAGCCAATGTGCTAACTAAGGAATGAAAGTAAATTTTCCAGCCTGGGAAGCAGGGCCTCAAGTAAGTCTGCCACCTGACTGCCCTTCTTTAAAGCCAGTTGAGAAAATGTGGCAAGGCTGATGCAACCCGCTTACAACGAAATGTTTCTCTTCAGAATAGGAGATTGTGCTACCAAACGCCAGCAGCTCCTCTCCCTCAGAGTGCTGTTTCTGTGTAGACTAGGGTAAGACACCATGGTCCCCAGCTTAGAACGGCTCTTTTCCCAGTTGGTTTCAGCCATGAAAGAGCCAGAAGGGCTGATCTCAAGTAATCGGGCTGCACATCCCTGAATCCTTGGGGTAAGGCCGTCCTGAGCCAATGTGCTAACTAAGGAATGAAAGCAAAGTTTCCAGCCTGGGAAGCAGGGACTCAAGGAAGTCTGCCAACTGACTGCCCTTCTTTAAAGCCAGTTGAGAAAATGTGGCAAGGCTGATGCAACCCGCTTGCAAAGAAATGTTTCTCTTCAGAATAGGAGATTTTGCTACCAAACGCCAGCAGCTCCTCTCCCTCAGAGTGCTGTTTCTGTGTAGACTAGGGCAAGACACCATGGTCCCCAGCTTAGAACGGCTCTTTTCCCAGTTGGTTTCATCCATGAAAGAGCCAGAAAAGCTGTTCTCAAACAATCGGGCTGAACATTCCAGAATCCTTGGGATAGGGCAGTTCTGAGCCAAAGTGCCCTCTAAGGAATGAAAGCAAAGTTTACTTGCCACAGGAAAGCACACCGAGGCCTGGTGTTTTCTCTAGGAAATTGGAGTGGGCTTGAAGGGTGAGGCCTACTGACTGCCCTCCTTTATAGCCACTTGTGAAAATGAGGCAAGGCTGATGCAACCCGTTTACAACGAAATGTTTCTCTTCAGAATAGGAGATTTTGCTACCAAACGCCAGCATCTCGTTGTACTCACAGTGATGTTTCTGTGTAGACTAGGGAAAGACACCATGGTCCCCAGCTTAGAACGGCTCTTTTCCCAGTTGGTTTCATCCATGAAAGAGCCAGAAGGGCTGATCTCAAGTAATCGGGCTGCACAACCCTGAATCCTTGGGGTAAGGCCGTCCTGAGCCAATGTGCTAACTAAGGAATGAAAGCAAAGTTTCCAGCCTAGGAAGCAGGGCCTCAAGGAAGTCTGCCAACTGACTGCCCTCCTTTAAAGCCAGTTGAGAAAATGTGGCAAGGCTGATGCAACCCACTTACAACGAAATGTTTCTCTTCAGAATAGGAGATTTTGCTACCAAACGCCAGCAGCTCGTTTCCCTCTGAGTGCGGTTTCTGTATAGACTAGGGAAAGACACCTAGGTCCCCAGCTTAGAACGGCTCTTTTCCCAGTTGGTTTCAGCCATGAAAGAGCCAGAAGGGCTGATTTCAAGTAATCGGGCTGCACATCCCTGAATCCTTGGGGTAAGGCCGTCCTGAGCCAATGTGCTAACTAAGGAATGAAAGTAAATTTTCCAGCCTGGGAAGCAGGGCCTCAAGTAAGTCTGCCACCTGACTGCCCTTCTTTAAAGCCAGTTGAGAAAATGTGGCAAGGCTGATGCAACCCGCTTACAACGAAATGTTTCTCTTCAGAATAGGAGATTGTGCTACCAAACGCCAGCAGCTCCTCTCCCTCAGAGTGCTGTTTCTGTGTAGACTAGGGTAAGACACCATGGTCCCCAGCTTAGAACGGCTCTTTTCCCAGTTGGTTTCAGCCATGAAAGAGCCAGAAGGGCTGATCTCAAGTAATCGGGCTGCACATCCCTGAATCCTTGGGGTAAGGCCGTCCTGAGCCAATGTGCTAACGAAGGAATGAAAGCAAAGTTTCCAGCCTGGGAAGCAGGGACTCAAGGAAGTCTGCCAACTGACTGCCCTTCTTTAAAGCCAGTTGAGAAAATGTGGCAAGGCTGATGCAACCCGCTTGCAAAGAAATGTTTCTCTTCAGAATAGGAGATTTTGCTACCAAACGCCAGCAGCTCCTCTCCCTCAGAGTGCTGTTTCTGTGTAGACTAGGGAAAGACACCATGGTCCCCAGCTTAGAACGGCTCTTTTCCCAGTTGGTTTCATCCATGAAAGAGCCAGAAAAGCTGTTCTCAAACAATCGGGCTGAACATTCCAGAATCCTTGGGATAGGGCAGTTCGGAGCCAAAGTGCCCTCTAAGGAATGAAAGCAAAGTTTACTTGCCACAGGAAAGCACACCGAGGCCTGGTGTTTGCTCTAGGAAATTGGAGTGGGCTTGAAGGGTGAGGCCTACTGACTGCCCTCCTTTATAGCCACTTGTGAAAATGAGGCAAGGCTGATGCAACCCGCTTACAACGAAATGTTTCTCTTCAGAATAGGAGATTTTGCTACCAAACGCCAGCATCTCGTTGTACTCAGAGTGATGTTTCTGTGTAGACTAGGGAAAGACACCATGGTCCCCAGCTTAGAACGGCTCTTTTCCCAGTTGGTTTCATCCATGAAAGAGCCAGAAGGGCTGATCTCAAGTAATCGGGCTGCACAACCCTGAATCCTTGGGGTAAGGCCGTCCTGAGCCAATGTGCTAACTAAGGAATGAAAGCAAAGATTCCAGCCTGGGAAGCAGGGCCTCAAGGAAGTCTGCCAACTGACTGCCCTTCTTTAAAGCCAGTTGAGAACATGTGGCAAGGCTGATGCAACCCGCTTACAACGAAATGTTTCTCTTCAGAATAGGAGATTGTGCTACCAAACACCAGCAGCTCCTCTCCCTCAGAGTGCTGTTTCTGTGTAGACTAGGGTAAGACACCATGGTCCCCAGTTTAGAACGGCTCTTTTCCCAGTTGGTTTCAGCCATGAAAGAGCCAGAAGGGCTGATCTCAAGTAATCGGGCTGCACCTCCCTGAATCCTTGGGGTAAGGCCGTCCTGAGCCAATGTGCTACCTAAGGAATGAAAGCAAAATTTCCAGCCTGGGAAGCAGGGCCTCAAGTAAGTTTGCCAAATGACTACCCTACTTTAAAGCCAGTTGAGAAAATGTAGCAAGGCTGATGCAACCCACTTACAGCGAAATGTTTCTCTTCACATAGCAGATTTTGCTACCAAATGCCAGAAGCTCGTTTCCCTCAGAGCGCTGTTTCTGTGTAGACTAGGGAAAGACACCATGGTCCCCTGCTTAGAACGGCACTTTTCCCAGTTGGTTTCAGCCATGAAAGAGCCTGAAGGGCTGATCTCAAGTAATCGGGCTGCACATCCCTGAATCCTTGGGGTAAGGCAGTCCTGAGCCAATGTGCCACCTAAGGAATGAAAGCAAAGTTTCCAGCCTAGGAAGCAGGGCCTCAAGGAAGTCTGCCAACTGACTGCCCTCCTTTAAAGCCAGTTGAGAAAATGTGGCAAGGCTGATGCAACCCACTTACAACGAAATGTTTCTCTTCAGAATAGGAGATTTTGCTACCAAACGCCAGCAGCTCGTTTCCCTCTGAGTGCGGTTTCTGTATAGACTAGGGAAAGACACCTAGGTCCCCAGCTTAGAACGGCTCTTTTCCCAGTTGGTTTCAGCCATGAAAGAGCCAGAAGGGCTGATTTCAAGTAATCGGGCTGCACATCCCTGAATCCTTGGGGTAAGGGGGTCCTGAGCCAATGTGCTAACTAAGGAATGAAAGTAAATTTTCCAGCCTGGGAAGCAGGGCCTCAAGTAAGTCTGCCACCTGACTGCCCTTCTTTAAAGCCAGTTGAGAAAATGTGGCAAGGCTGATGCAACCCGCTTACAACGAAATGTTTCTCTTCAGAATAGGAGATTGTGCTACCAAACGCCAGCAGCTCCTCTCCCTCAGAGTGCTGTTTCTGTGTAGACTAGGGAAAGACACCATGGTCCCCTGCTTAGAACGGCACTTTTCCCAGTTGGTTTCAGCCATGAAAGAGCCTGAAGGGCTGATCTCAAGTAATCGGGCTGCACATCCCTGAATCCTTGGGGTAAGGCAGTCCTGAGCCAATGTGCCACCTAAGGAATGAAAGCAAAGTTTCCAGCCTAGGAAGCAGGGCCTCAAGGAAGTCTGCCAACTGACTGCCCTCCTTTAAAGCCAGTTGAGAAAATGTGGCAAGGCTGATGCAACCCACTTACAACGAAATGTTTCTCTTCAGAATAGGAGATTTTGCTACCAAACGCCAGCAGCTCGTTTCCCTCTGAGTGCGGTTTCTGTATAGACTAGGGAAAGACACCTAGGTCCCCAGCTTAGAACGGCTCTTTTCCCAGTTGGTTTCAGCCATGAAAGAGCCAGAAGGGCTGATTTCAAGTAATCGGGCTGCACATCCCTGAATCCTTGGGGTAAGGCCGTCCTGAGCCAATGTGCTAACTAAGGAATGAAAGTAAATTTTCCAGCCTGGGAAGCAGGGCCTCAAGTAAGTCTGCCACCTGACTGCCCTTCTTTAAAGCCAGTTGAGAAAATGTGGCAAGGCTGATGCAACCCGCTTACAACGAAATGTTTCTCTTCAGAATAGGAGATTGTGCTACCAAACGCCAGCAGCTCCTCTCCCTCAGAGTGCTGTTTCTGTGTAGACTAGGGTAAGACACCATGGTCCCCAGCTTAGAACGGCTCTTTTCCCAGTTGGTTTCAGCCATGAAAGAGCCAGAAGGGCTGATCTCAAGTAATCGGGCTGCACATCCCTGAATCCTTGGGGTAAGGCCGTCCTGAGCCAATGTGCTAACTAAGGAATGAAAGCAAAGTTTCCAGCCTGGGAAGCAGGGACTCAAGGAAGTCTGCCAACTGACTGCCCTTCTTTAAAGCCAGTTGAGAAAATGTGGCAAGGCTGATGCAACCCGCTTGCAAAGAAATGTTTCTCTTCAGAATAGGAGATTTTGCTACCAAACGCCAGCAGCTCCTCTCCCTCAGAGTGCTGTTTCTGTGTAGACTAGGGCAAGACACCATGGTCCCCAGCTTAGAACGGCTCTTTTCCCAGTTGGTTTCATCCATGAAAGAGCCAGAAAAGCTGTTCTCAAACAATCGGGCTGAACATTCCAGAATCCTTGGGATAGGGCAGTTCTGAGCCAAAGTGCCCTCTAAGGAATGAAAGCAAAGTTTACTTGCCACAGGAAAGCACACCGAGGCCTGGTGTTTTCTCTAGGAAATTGGAGTGGGCTTGAAGGGTGAGGCCTACTGACTGCCCTCCTTTATAGCCACTTGTGAAAATGAGGCAAGGCTGATGCAACCCGTTTACAACGAAATGTTTCTCTTCAGAATAGGAGATTTTGCTACCAAACGCCAGCATCTCGTTGTACTCACAGTGATGTTTCTGTGTAGACTAGGGAAAGACACCATGGTCCCCAGCTTAGAACGGCTCTTTTCCCAGTTGGTTTCATCCATGAAAGAGCCAGAAGGGCTGATCTCAAGTAATCGGGCTGCACAACCCTGAATCCTTGGGGTAAGGCCGTCCTGAGCCAATGTGCTAACTAAGGAATGAAAGCAAAGTTTCCAGCCTAGGAAGCAGGGCCTCAAGGAAGTCTGCCAACTGACTGCCCTCCTTTAAAGCCAGTTGAGAAAATGTGGCAAGGCTGATGCAACCCACTTACAACGAAATGTTTCTCTTCAGAATAGGAGATTTTGCTACCAAACGCCAGCAGCTCGTTTCCCTCTGAGTGCGGTTTCTGTATAGACTAGGGAAAGACACCTAGGTCCCCAGCTTAGAACGGCTCTTTTCCCAGTTGGTTTCAGCCATGAAAGAGCCAGAAGGGCTGATTTCAAGTAATCGGGCTGCACATCCCTGAATCCTTGGGGTAAGGCCGTCCTGAGCCAATGTGCTAACTAAGGAATGAAAGTAAATTTTCCAGCCTGGGAAGCAGGGCCTCAAGTAAGTCTGCCACCTGACTGCCCTTCTTTAAAGCCAGTTGAGAAAATGTGGCAAGGCTGATGCAACCCGCTTACAACGAAATGTTTCTCTTCAGAATAGGAGATTGTGCTACCAAACGCCAGCAGCTCCTCTCCCTCAGAGTGCTGTTTCTGTGTAGACTAGGGTAAGACACCATGGTCCCCAGCTTAGAACGGCTCTTTTCCCAGTTGGTTTCAGCCATGAAAGAGCCAGAAGGGCTGATCTCAAGTAATCGGGCTGCACATCCCTGAATCCTTGGGGTAAGGCCGTCCTGAGCCAATGTGCTAACGAAGGAATGAAAGCAAAGTTTCCAGCCTGGGAAGCAGGGACTCAAGGAAGTCTGCCAACTGACTGCCCTTCTTTAAAGCCAGTTGAGAAAATGTGGCAAGGCTGATGCAACCCGCTTGCAAAGAAATGTTTCTCTTCAGAATAGGAGATTTTGCTACCAAACGCCAGCAGCTCCTCTCCCTCAGAGTGCTGTTTCTGTGTAGACTAGGGAAAGACACCATGGTCCCCAGCTTAGAACGGCTCTTTTCCCAGTTGGTTTCATCCATGAAAGAGCCAGAAAAGCTGTTCTCAAACAATCGGGCTGAACATTCCAGAATCCTTGGGATAGGGCAGTTCTGAGCCAAAGTGCCCTCTAAGGAATGAAAGCAAAGTTTACTTGCCACAGGAAAGCACACCGAGGCCTGGTGTTTGCTCTAGGAAATTGGAGTGGGCTTGAAGGGTGAGGCCTACTGACTGCCCTCCTTTATAGCCACTTGTGAAAATGAGGCAAGGCTGATGCAACCCGCTTACAACGAAATGTTTCTCTTCAGAATAGGAGATTTTGCTACCAAACGCCAGCATCTCGTTGTACTCAGAGTGATGTTTCTGTGTAGACTAGGGAAAGACACCATGGTCCCCAGCTTAGAACGGCTCTTTTCCCAGTTGGTTTCATCCATGAAAGAGCCAGAAGGGCTGATCTCAAGTAATCGGGCTGCACAACCCTGAATCCTTGGGGTAAGGCCGTCCTGAGCCAATGTGCTAACTAAGGAATGAAAGCAAAGATTCCAGCCTGGGAAGCAGGGCCTCAAGGAAGTCTGCCAACTGACTGCCCTTCTTTAAAGCCAGTTGAGAACATGTGGCAAGGCTGATGCAACCCGCTTACAACGAAATGTTTCTCTTCAGAATAGGAGATTGTGCTACCAAACACCAGCAGCTCCTCTCCCTCAGAGTGCTGTTTCTGTGTAGACTAGGGTAAGACACCATGGTCCCCAGCTTAGAACGGCTCTTTTCCCAGTTGGTTTCAGCCATGAAAGAGCCAGAAGGGGTGATCTCAAGTAATCGGGCTGCACCTCCCTGAATCCTTGGGGTAAGGCCGTCCTGAGCCAATGTGCTACCTAAGGAATGAAAGCAAAATTTCCAGCCTGGGAAGCAGGGCCTCAAGTAAGTTTGCCAAATGACTACCCTACTTTAAAGCCAGTTGAGAAAATGTAGCAAGGCTGATGCAACCCACTTACAGCGAAATGTTTCTCTTCACATAGCAGATTTTGCTACCAAATGCCAGAAGCTCGTTTCCCTCAGAGCGCTGTTTCTGTGTAGACTAGGGAAAGACACCATGGTCCCCTGCTTAGAACGGCACTTTTCCCAGTTGGTTTCAGCCATGAAAGAGCCTGAAGGGCTGATCTCAAGTAATCGGGCTGCACATCCCTGAATCCTTGGGGTAAGGCAGTCCTGAGCCAATGTGCCACCTAAGGAATGAAAGCAAAGTTTCCAGCCTAGGAAGCAGGGCCTCAAGGAAGTCTGCCAACTGACTGCCCTCCTTTAAAGCCAGTTGAGAAAATGTGGCAAGGCTGATGCAACCCACTTACAACGAAATGTTTCTCTTCAGAATAGGAGATTTTGCTACCAAACGCCAGCAGCTCGTTTCCCTCTGAGTGCGGTTTCTGTATAGACTAGGGAAAGACACCTAGGTCCCCAGCTTAGAACGGCTCTTTTCCCAGTTGGTTTCAGCCATGAAAGAGCCAGAAGGGCTGATTTCAAGTAATCGGGCTGCACATCCCTGAATCCTTGGGGTAAGGGGGTCCTGAGCCAATGTGCTAACTAAGGAATGAAAGTAAATTTTCCAGCCTGGGAAGCAGGGCCTCAAGTAAGTCTGCCACCTGACTGCCCTTCTTTAAAGCCAGTTGAGAAAATGTGGCAAGGCTGATGCAACCCGCTTACAACGAAATGTTTCTCTTCAGAATAGGAGATTGTGCTACCAAACGCCAGCAGCTCCTCTCCCTCAGAGTGCTGTTTCTGTGTAGACTAGGGAAAGACACCATGGTCCCCTGCTTAGAACGGCACTTTTCCCAGTTGGTTTCAGCCATGAAAGAGCCTGAAGGGCTGATCTCAAGTAATCGGGCTGCACATCCCTGAATCCTTGGGGTAAGGCAGTCCTGAGCCAATGTGCCACCTAAGGAATGAAAGCAAAGTTTCCAGCCTAGGAAGCAGGGCCTCAAGGAAGTCTGCCAACTGACTGCCCTCCTTTAAAGCCAGTTGAGAAAATGTGGCAAGGCTGATGCAACCCACTTACAACGAAATGTTTCTCTTCAGAATAGGAGATTTTGCTACCAAACGCCAGCAGCTCGTTTCCCTCTGAGTGCGGTTTCTGTATAGACTAGGGAAAGACACCTAGGTCCCCAGCTTAGAACGGCTCTTTTCCCAGTTGGTTTCAGCCATGAAAGAGCCAGAAGGGCTGATTTTAAGTAATCGGGCTGCACATCCCTGAATCCTTGGGGTAAGGGGGTCCTGAGCCAATGTGCTAACTAAGGAATGAAAGTAAATTTTCCAGCCTGGGAAGCAGGGCCTCAAGTAAGTCTGCCACCTGACTGCCCTTCTTTAAAGCCAGTTGAGAAAATGTGGCAAGGCTGATGCAACCCGCTTACAACGAAATGTTTCTCTTCAGAATAGGAGATTGTGCTACCAAACGCCAGCAGCTCCTCTCCCTCAGAGTGCTGTTTCTGTGTAGACTAGGGTAAGACACCATGGTCCCCAGCTTAGAACGGCTCTTTTCCCAGTTGGTTTCAGCCATGAAAGAGCCAGAAGGGCTGATCTCAAGTAATCGGGCTGCACATCCCTGAATCCTTGGGGTAAGGCCGTCCTGAGCCAATGTGCTAACTAAGGAATGAAAGCAAAGTTTCCAGCCTGGGAAGCAGGGACTCAAGGAAGTCTGCCAACTGACTGCCCTTCTTTAAAGCCAGTTGAGAAAATGTGGCAAGGCTGATGCAACCCGCTTGCAAAGAAATGTTTCTCTTCAGAATAGGAGATTTTGCTACCAAACGCCAGCAGCTCCTCTCCCTCAGAGTGCTGTTTCTGTGTAGACTAGGGCAAGACACCATGGTCCCCAGCTTAGAACGGCTCTTTTCCCAGTTGGTTTCATCCATGAAAGAGCCAGAAAAGCTGTTCTCAAACAATCGGGCTGAACATTCCAGAATCCTTGGGATAGGGCAGTTCTGAGCCAAAGTGCCCTCTAAGGAATGAAAGCAAAGTTTACTTGCCACAGGAAAGCACACCGAGGCCTGGTGTTTTCTCTAGGAAATTGGAGTGGGCTTGAAGGGTGAGGCCTACTGACTGCCCTCCTTTATAGCCACTTGTGAAAATGAGGCAAGGCTGATGCAACCCGTTTACAACGAAATGTTTCTCTTCAGAATAGGAGATTTTGCTACCAAACGCCAGCATCTCGTTGTACTCAGAGTGATGTTTCTGTGTAGACTAGGGAAAGACACCATGGTCCCCAGCTTAGAACGGCTCTTTTCCCAGTTGGTTTCATCCATGAAAGAGCCAGAAGGGCTGATCTCAAGTAATCGGGCTGCACAACCCTGAATCCTTGGGGTAAGGCCGTCCTGAGCCAATGTGCTAACTAAGGAATGAAAGCAAAGATTCCAGCCTGGGAAGCAGGGCCTCAAGGAAGTCTGCCAACTGACTGCCCTTCTTTAAAGCCAGTTGAGAACATGTGGCAAGGCTGATGCAACCCGCTTACAACGAAATGTTTCTCTTCAGAATAGGAGATTGTGCTACCAAACACCAGCAGCTCCTCTCCCTCAGAGTGCTGTTTCTGTGTAGACTAGGGTAAGACACCATGGTCCCCAGCTTAGAACGGCTCTTTTCCCAGTTGGTTTCAGCCATGAAAGAGCCAGAAGGGGTGATCTCAAGTAATCGGGCTGCACCTCCCTGAATCCTTGGGGTAAGGCCGTCCTGAGCCAATGTGCTACCTAAGGAATGAAAGCAAAATTTCCAGCCTGGGAAGCAGGGCCTCAAGTAAGTTTGCCAAATGACTACCCTACTTTAAAGCCAGTTGAGAAAATGTAGCAAGGCTGATGCAACCCACTTACAGCGAAATGTTTCTCTTCACATAGCAGATTTTGCTACCAAATGCCAGAAGCTCGTTTCCCTCAGAGCGCTGTTTCTGTGTAGACTAGGGAAAGACACCATGGTCCCCTGCTTAGAACGGCACTTTTCCCAGTTGGTTTCAGCCATGAAAGAGCCTGAAGGGCTGATCTCAAGTAATCGGGCTGCACATCCCTGAATCCTTGGGGTAAGGCAGTCCTGAGCCAATGTGCCACCTAAGGAATGAAAGCAAAGTTTCCAGCCTAGGAAGCAGGGCCTCAAGGAAGTCTGCCAACTGACTGCCCTCCTTTAAAGCCAGTTGAGAAAATGTGGCAAGGCTGATGCAACCCACTTACAACGAAATGTTTCTCTTCAGAATAGGAGATTTTGCTACCAAACGCCAGCAGCTCGTTTCCCTCTGAGTGCGGTTTCTGTATAGACTAGGGAAAGACACCTAGGTCCCCAGCTTAGAACGGCTCTTTTCCCAGTTGGTTTCAGCCATGAAAGAGCCAGAAGGGCTGATTTCAAGTAATCGGGCTGCACATCCCTGAATCCTTGGGGTAAGGGGGTCCTGAGCCAATGTGCTAACTAAGGAATGAAAGTAAATTTTCCAGCCTGGGAAGCAGGGCCTCAAGTAAGTCTGCCACCTGACTGCCCTTCTTTAAAGCCAGTTGAGAAAATGTGGCAAGGCTGATGCAACCCGCTTACAACGAAATGTTTCTCTTCAGAATAGGAGATTGTGCTACCAAACGCCAGCAGCTCCTCTCCCTCAGAGTGCTGTTTCTGTGTAGACTAGGGAAAGACACCATGGTCCCCTGCTTAGAACGGCACTTTTCCCAGTTGGTTTCAGCCATGAAAGAGCCTGAAGGGCTGATCTCAAGTAATCGGGCTGCACATCCCTGAATCCTTGGGGTAAGGCAGTCCTGAGCCAATGTGCCACCTAAGGAATGAAAGCAAAGTTTCCAGCCTAGGAAGCAGGGCCTCAAGGAAGTCTGCCAACTGACTGCCCTCCTTTAAAGCCAGTTGAGAAAATGTGGCAAGGCTGATGCAACCCACTTACAACGAAATGTTTCTCTTCAGAATAGGAGATTTTGCTACCAAACGCCAGCAGCTCGTTTCCCTCTGAGTGCGGTTTCTGTATAGACTAGGGAAAGACACCTAGGTCCCCAGCTTAGAACGGCTCTTTTCCCAGTTGGTTTCAGCCATGAAAGAGCCAGAAGGGCTGATTTTAAGTAATCGGGCTGCACATCCCTGAATCCTTGGGGTAAGGGGGTCCTGAGCCAATGTGCTAACTAAGGAATGAAAGTAAATTTTCCAGCCTGGGAAGCAGGGCCTCAAGTAAGTCTGCCACCTGACTGCCCTTCTTTAAAGCCAGTTGAGAAAATGTGGCAAGGCTGATGCAACCCGCTTACAACGAAATGTTTCTCTTCAGAATAGGAGATTGTGCTACCAAACGCCAGCAGCTCCTCTCCCTCAGAGTGCTGTTTCTGTGTAGACTAGGGTAAGACACCATGGTCCCCAGCTTAGAACGGCTCTTTTCCCAGTTGGTTTCAGCCATGAAAGAGCCAGAAGGGCTGATCTCAAGTAATCGGGCTGCACATCCCTGAATCCTTGGGGTAAGGCCGTCCTGAGCCAATGTGCTAACTAAGGAATGAAAGCAAAGTTTCCAGCCTGGGAAGCAGGGACTCAAGGAAGTCTGCCAACTGACTGCCCTTCTTTAAAGCCAGTTGAGAAAATGTGGCAAGGCTGATGCAACCCGCTTGCAAAGAAATGTTTCTCTTCAGAATAGGAGATTTTGCTACCAAACGCCAGCAGCTCCTCTCCCTCAGAGTGCTGTTTCTGTGTAGACTAGGGCAAGACACCATGGTCCCCAGCTTAGAACGGCTCTTTTCCCAGTTGGTTTCATCCATGAAAGAGCCAGAAAAGCTGTTCTCAAACAATCGGGCTGAACATTCCAGAATCCTTGGGATAGGGCAGTTCTGAGCCAAAGTGCCCTCTAAGGAATGAAAGCAAAGTTTACTTGCCACAGGAAAGCACACCGAGGCCTGGTGTTTTCTCTAGGAAATTGGAGTGGGCTTGAAGGGTGAGGCCTACTGACTGCCCTCCTTTATAGCCACTTGTGAAAATGAGGCAAGGCTGATGCAACCCGTTTACAACGAAATGTTTCTCTTCAGAATAGGAGATTTTGCTACCAAACGCCAGCATCTCGTTGTACTCACAGTGATGTTTCTGTGTAGACTAGGGAAAGACACCATGGTCCCCAGCTTAGAACGGCTCTTTTCCCAGTTGGTTTCATCCATGAAAGAGCCAGAAGGGCTGATCTCAAGTAATCGGGCTGCACAACCCTGAATCCTTGGGGTAAGGCCGTCCTGAGCCAATGTGCTAACTAAGGAATGAAAGCAAAGTTTCCAGCCTAGGAAGCAGGGCCTCAAGGAAGTCTGCCAACTGACTGCCCTCCTTTAAAGCCCGTTGAGAAAATGTGGCAAGGCTGATGCAACCCACTTACAACGAAATGTTTCTCTTCAGAATAGGAGATTTTGCTACCAAACGCCAGCAGCTCGTTTCCCTCTGAGTGCGGTTTCTGTATAGACTAGGGAAAGACACCTAGGTCCCCAGCTTAGAACGGCTCTTTTCCCAGTTGGTTTCAGCCATGAAAGAGCCAGAAGGGCTGATTTCAAGTAATCGGGCTGCACATCCCTGAATCCTTGGGGTAAGGCCGTCCTGAGCCAATGTGCTAACTAAGGAATGAAAGTAAATTTTCCAGCCTGGGAAGCAGGGCCTCAAGTAAGTCTGCCACCTGACTGCCCTTCTTTAAAGCCAGTTGAGAAAATGTGGCAAGGCTGATGCAACCCGCTTACAACGAAATGTTTCTCTTCAGAATAGGAGATTGTGCTACCAAACGCCAGCAGCTCCTCTCCCTCAGAGTGCTGTTTCTGTGTAGACTAGGGTAAGACACCATGGTCCCCAGCTTAGAACGGCTCTTTTCCCAGTTGGTTTCAGCCATGAAAGAGCCAGAAGGGCTGATCTCAAGTAATCGGGCTGCACATCCCTGAATCCTTGGGGTAAGGCCGTCCTGAGCCAATGTGCTAACGAAGGAATGAAAGCAAAGTTTCCAGCCTGGGAAGCAGGGACTCAAGGAAGTCTGCCAACTGACTGCCCTTCTTTAAAGCCAGTTGAGAAAATGTGGCAAGGCTGATGCAACCCGCTTGCAAAGAAATGTTTCTCTTCAGAATAGGAGATTTTGCTACCAAACGCCAGCAGCTCCTCTCCCTCAGAGTGCTGTTTCTGTGTAGACTAGGGAAAGACACCATGGTCCCCAGCTTAGAACGGCTCTTTTCCCAGTTGGTTTCATCCATGAAAGAGCCAGAAAAGCTGTTCTCAAACAATCGGGCTGAACATTCCAGAATCCTTGGGATAGGGCAGTTCGGAGCCAAAGTGCCCTCTAAGGAATGAAAGCAAAGTTTACTTGCCACAGGAAAGCACACCGAGGCCTGGTGTTTTCTCTAGGAAATTGGAGTGGGCTTGAAGGGTGAGGCCTACTGACTGCCCTCCTTTATAGCCACTTGTGAAAATGAGGCAAGGCTGATGCAACCCGCTTACAACGAAATGTTTCTCTTCAGAATAGGAGATTTTGCTACCAAACGCCAGCATCTCGTTGTACTCAGAGTGATGTTTCTGTGTAGACTAGGGAAAGACACCATGGTCCCCAGCTTAGAACGGCTCTTTTCCCAGTTGGTTTCATCCATGAAAGAGCCAGAAGGGCTGATCTCAAGTAATCGGGCTGCACAACCCTGAATCCTTGGGGTAAGGCCGTCCTGAGCCAATGTGCTAACTAAGGAATGAAAGCAAAGATTCCAGCCTGGGAAGCAGGGCCTCAAGGAAGTCTGCCAACTGACTGCCCTTCTTTAAAGCCAGTTGAGAACATGTGGCAAGGCTGATGCAACCCGCTTACAACGAAATGTATCTCTTCAGAATAGGAGATTGTGCTACCAAACACCAGCAGCTCCTCTCCCTCAGAGTGCTGTTTCTGTGTAGACTAGGGTAAGACACCATGGTCCCCAGCTTAGAACGGCTCTTTTCCCAGTTGGTTTCAGCCATGAAAGAGCCAGAAGGGCTGATCTCAAGTAATCGGGCTGCACCTCCCTGAATCCTTGGGGTAAGGCCGTCCTGAGCCAATGTGCTACCTAAGGAATGAAAGCAAAATTTCCAGCCTGGGAAGCAGGGCCTCAAGTAAGTTTGCCAAATGACTACCCTACTTTAAAGCCAGTTGAGAAAATGTAGCAAGGCTGATGCAACCCACTTACAGCGAAATGTTTCTCTTCACATAGCAGATTTTGCTACCAAATGCCAGAAGCTCGTTTCCCTCAGAGCGCTGTTTCTGTGTAGACTAGGGAAAGACACCATGGTCCCCTGCTTAGAACGGCACTTTTCCCAGTTGGTTTCAGCCATGAAAGAGCCTGAAGGGCTGATCTCAAGTAATCGGGCTGCACATCCCTGAATCCTTGGGGTAAGGCAGTCCTGAGCCAATGTGCCACCTAAGGAATGAAAGCAAAGTTTCCAGCCTAGGAAGCAGGGCCTCAAGGAAGTCTGCCAACTGACTGCCCTCCTTTAAAGCCAGTTGAGAAAATGTGGCAAGGCTGATGTAACCCACTTACAACGAAATGTTTCTCTTCAGAATAGGAGATTTTGCTACCAAACGCCAGCAGCTCGTTTCCCTCTGAGTGCGGTTTCTGTATAGACTAGGGAAAGACACCTAGGTCCCCAGCTTAGAACGGCTCTTTTCCCAGTTGGTTTCAGCCATGAAAGAGCCAGAAGGGCTGATTTCAAGTAATCGGGCTGCACATCCCTGAATCCTTGGGGTAAGGGGGTCCTGAGCCAATGTGCTAACTAAGGAATGAAAGTAAATTTTCCAGCCTGGGAAGCAGGGCCTCAAGTAAGTCTGCCACCTGACTGCCCTTCTTTAAAGCCAGTTGAGAAAATGTGGCAAGGCTGATGCAACCCGCTTACAACGAAATGTTTCTCTTCAGAATAGGAGATTGTGCTACCAAACGCCAGCAGCTCCTCTCCCTCAGAGTGCTGTTTCTGTGTAGACTAGGGTAAGACACCATGGTCCCCAGCTTAGAACGGCTCTTTTCCCAGTTGGTTTCAGCCATGAAAGAGCCAGAAGGGCTGATCTCAAGTAATCGGGCTGCACATCCCTGAATCCTTGGGGTAAGGCCGTCCTGAGCCAATGTGCTAACTAAGGAATGAAAGCAAAGTTTCCAGCCTGGGAAGCAGGGACTCAAGGAAGTCTGCCAACTGACTGCCCTTCTTTAAAGCCAGTTGAGAAAATGTGGCAAGGCTGATGCAACCCGCTTGCAAAGAAATGTTTCTCTTCAGAATAGGAGATTTTGCTACCAAACGCCAGCAGCTCCTCTCCCTCAGAGTGCTGTTTCTGTGTAGACTAGGGCAAGACACCATGGTCCCCAGCTTAGAACGGCTCTTTTCCCAGTTGGTTTCATCCATGAAAGAGCCAGAAAAGCTGTTCTCAAACAATCGGGCTGAACATTCCAGAATCCTTGGGATAGGGCAGTTCTGAGCCAAAGTGCCCTATAAGGAATGAAAGCAAAGTTTACTTGCCACAGGAAAGCACACCGAGGCCTGGTGTTTTCTCTAGGAAATTGGAGTGGGCTTGAAGGGTGAGGCCTACTGACTGCCCTCCTTTATAGCCACTTGTTAAAATGAGGCAAGGCTGATGCAACCCGTTTACAACGAAATGTTTCTCTTCAGAATAGGAGATTTTGCTACCAAACGCCAGCATCTCGTTGTACTCACAGTGATGTTTCTGTGTAGACTAGGGAAAGACACCATGGTCCCCAGCTTAGAACGGCTCTTTTCCCAGTTGGTTTCATCCATGAAAGAGCCAGAAGGGCTGATCTCAAGTAATCGGGCTGCACAACCCTGAATCCTTGGGGTAAGGCCGTCCTGAGCCAATGTGCTAACTAAGGAATGAAAGCAAAGATTCCAGCCTGGGAAGCAGGGCCTCAAGGAAGTCTGCCAACTGACTGCCCTTCTTTAAAGCCAGTTGAGAACATGTGGCAAGGCTGATGCAACCCGCTTACAACGAAATGTTTCTCTTCAGAATAGGAGATTGTGCTACCAAACACCAGCAGCTCCTCTCCCTCAGAGTGCTGTTTCTGTGTAGACTAGGGTAAGACACCATGGTCCCCAGCTTAGAACGGCTCTTTTCCCAGTTGGTTTCAGCCATGAAAGAGCCAGAAGGGCTGATCTCAAGTAATCGGGCTGCACATCCCTGAATCCTTGTGGTAAGGCCGTCCTGAGCCAATGTGCTAAGTATGGAATGAAAGCAAAGTTTCCAGCCTGGGAAGCAGGGCCTCAAGGAAGTCGGCCAACTGACTGCCCTTCTTTAAAGCCAGATGAGAACATGTGGCAAGGCTGATGCAACCTGCTTACATCGAAATGTTTCTCTTCAGAATAGGAGATTGTGCTACCAAACGCCAGCAGCTCGTCTCCCTCAGAGAGCTCTTTCTGTGTAGACTAGGGAAAGACACCATGGTCCCCAGCTTAGAACGGCTCTTTTCCCAGTTGGTTTCATCCATGAAAGAGCCAGAAAAGCTGTTCTCAAACAATCGGGCTGAACATTCCAGAATCCTTGGGATAGGGCAGTTCTGAGCCAAAGTGCCCTCTAAGGAATGAAAGCAAAGTTTACTTGCCACAGGAAAGCACACCGAGGCCTGGTGTTTTCTCTAGGAAATTGGAGTGGGCTTGAAGGGTGAGGCCTACTGACTGCCCTCCTTTATAGCCACTTGTGAAAATGAGGCAAGGCTGATGCAACCCGCTTACAACGAAATGTTTCTCTTCAGAATAGGAGATTTTGCTACCAAACGCCAGCATCTCGTTGTACTCAGAGTGATGTTTCTGTGTAGACTAGGGAAAGACACCATGGTCCCCAGCTTAGAACGGCTCTTTTCCCAGTTGGTTTCATCCATGAAAGAGCCAGAAGGGCTGATCTCAAGTAATCGGGCTGCACAACCCTGAATCCTTGGGGTAAGGCCGTCCTGAGCCAATGTGCTAACTAAGGAATGAAAGCAAAGATTCCAGCCTGGGAAGCAGGGCCTCAAGGAAGTCTGCCAACTGACTGCCCTTCTTTAAAGCCAGTTGAGAACATGTGGCAAGGCTGATGCAACCCGCTTACAACGAAATGTTTCTCTTCAGAATAGGAGATTGTGCTACCAAACACCAGCAGCTCCTCTCCCTCAGAGTGCTGTTTCTGTGTAGACTAGGGTAAGACACCATGGTCCCCAGCTTAGAACGGCTCTTTTCCCAGTTGGTTTCAGCCATGAAAGAGCCAGAAGGGCTGATCTCAAGTAATCGGGCTGCACATCCCTGAATCCTTGTGGCAAGGCCGTCCTGAGCCAATGTGCTAAGTATGGAATGAAAGCACAGTTTCCAGCCTGGGAAGCAGGGCCTCAAGGAAGTCGGCCAACTGACTGCCCTTCTTTAAAGCCAGTTGAGAACATGTGGCAAGGCTGATGCAACCTGCTTACATCGAAATGTTTCTCTTCAGAATAGGAGATTGTGCTACCAAACGCCAGCAGCTCGTCTCCCTCAGAGAGCTCTTTCTGTGTAGACTAGGGAAAGACACCATGGTCCCCAGCTTAGAACGGCTCTTTTCCCAGTTGGTTTCATCCATGAAAGAGCCAGAATAGCTGTTCTCAAACAATCGGGCTGAACATTCCTGAATCCTTGGGGTAGGACAGTTCTGAGCCAAAGTGCCCCCTAAGGAATGAAAGCAAAGTTTAGTTGCCACAGGAAAGCACACCGAGGCCTGGTGTTTTCTCTAGGAAATTGGAGTGGGCTTGAAGGGTGAGGCCTACTGACTGCCCTCCTTTATAGCCACTTGTGAAAATGAGGCAAGGCTGATGCAACCCGCTTACAACGAAATGTTTCACTTCAGAATAGGAGATTTTGCTACCAAACGCCAGCATCTCGTTGTACTCAGAGTGCTGTTTCTGTGTAGACTAGGGAAAGACACCATGGTCCCCAGCTAAGAACGGCTCTTTTCCCAGTTGGTTTCATCCATGAAAGGGCCAGAAAGGCTGATCTCAACTAATAGGGCTGCACATCCCTGAATCTTTGGGGTAAGGCAGTCCTGAGCCAATGTGCCAACTAAGGAATGAAAGCAAAGTTTACAGCCTGGGAAGCAGGGCCTCAAGGAAGTTTGCCAATTGACTGCCCTCCTTTAAAGCCAGTTGAGAAAATGTGGCAAGGCTGATGCAACCCGCTTGCAAAGAAATGTTTCTCTTCAGAATAGGAGATTTTGCTACCAAACGCCAGCAGCTCCTCTCCCTCAGAGTGCTGTTTCTGTGTAGACTAGGGAAAGACACCATGGTGCCCAGCTTAGAACGGCTCTTTTCCCAGTTGGTTTCAGCCATGAAAGAGCCAGAAGGGCTGATCTCAAGTAATCGGGCTGAACATCCCTGAATCCTTGTGGTAAGGCCGTCCTGAGCCAATGTGCTAACTATGGAATGAAAGCAAAGTTTCCAGCCTGGGAAGCTGGGCCTTAAGGAAGTCTGCCAACTGACTGCCCTTCTTTAAAGCCAGTTGAGAACATGTGGCAAGGCTGATGCAACCCGCTTACAACGAAATGTTTCTCTTCAGAATAGGAGATTTTGCTACCAAACGCCAGCATCTCGTTGTACTCAGAGTGCTGTTTCTGTGTAGACTAGGGAAAGACACCATGGTCCCCAGCTAAGAACGGCTCTTTTCCCAGTTGGTTTCATCCATGAAAGGGCCAGAAAGGCTGATCTCAACTAATAGGGCTGCACATCCCTGAATCTTTGGGGTAAGGCAGTCCTGAGCCAATGTGCCAACTAAGGAATGAAAGCAAAGTTTACAGCCTGGGAAGCAGGGCCTCAAGGAAGTTTGCCAATTGACTGCCCTCCTTTAAAGCCAGTTGAGAAAATGTGGCAAGGCTGATGCAACCCGCTTGCAAAGAAATGTTTCTCTTCAGAATAGGAGATTTTGCTACCAAACGCCAGCAGCTCCTCTCCCTCAGAGTGCTGTTTCTGTGTAGACTAGGGAAAGACACCATGGTCCCCAGCTTAGAATGGCTCTTTTCCCAGTTGGTTTCATCCATGAAAGAGCCAGAAAAGCTGTTCTCAAAAAATCGGGCTGAACATTCCTGAATCCTTGGGATAGGCCAGTTCTGAGCCAAAGTGCCCCCTAAGGAATGAAAGCAAAGTTTACTTGCCACAGGAAAGCACACCGAGGCCTGGTGTTTTCTCTAGGAAATTGGAGTAGGCTTGAAGGGTGAGGCCTACTGACTGCCCTGCTTTATATCCACTTGTGAAAATGAGGCAAGGCTGATGCAACCCGCTTATAACGAAATGTTTCTCTTCAGAATAGGAGATTTTGCTACCAAACGTCAGCAGCTCGTCTCACTCAGAGTGCGCTTTCTGTGTAGACTAGGGAAAGACACCATGGTCCCCAGCTTAGAACGGCTCTTCTCCCAGTTGGTTTCATCCATGAAAGAGCCAGAAGGGCTGATCCTAAGTAATCGGGCTGCACAACCCTGAATCCTTGGGGTAAGGCCGTCCTGAGCCAATGTGCTAACTAAGGAATGAAAGTAAAATTTCCAGCCTGGGAAGCAGGGCCTCAAGTAAGTCGGCCACCTTACTGCCCTTCTTTAAAGCCAGTTGAGAAAATGTGACAAGGCTGATGCAACCCGCTTACAACGAAATGTTTCTCTTCAGAATAGGAGATTGTGCTACCAAACACCAGCAGCTCCTCTCCCTCAGAGTGCTGTTTCTGTGTAGACTAGGGTAAGACACCATGGTCCCCAGCTTAGAACGGCTCTTTTCCCAGTTGGTTTCAGCCATGAAAGAGCCAGAAGGGCTGATCTCAAGTAATCGGGCTGAACATCCCTGAATCCTTGTGGTAAGGCCGTCCTGAGCCAATGTGCTAACTATGGAATGAAAGCAAAGTTTCCAGCCTGGGAAGCTGGGCCTTAAGGAAGTCTGCCAACTGACTGCCCTTCTTTAAAGCCAGTTGAGAACATGTGGCAAGGCTGATGCAACCCGCTTACAACGAAATGTTTCTCTTCAGAATAGGAGATTGTGCTACCAAACGCCAGCAGCTCGTCTCCCTCAGAGTGCTCTTTCTGTGTAGACTAGGGAAAGACACCATGGTCCCCAGCTTAGAACGGCTCTTTTCCCAGTTGGTTTCATCCATGAAAGAGCCAGAAAAGCTGTTCTCAAACAATCGGGCTGAACATTCCTGAATCCTTGGGGTAGGGCAGTTCTGAGCCAAAGAGCCCCCTAAGGAATGAAAGCAAAGTTTACTTGCCACAGGAAAGCACAGCGAGGCCTGGTGTTTTCTCTAGGAAATTGGAGTGGGCTTGAAGGGTGAGGCCTACTGACTGCCCTCCTTTATAGCCACTTGTGAAAACGAGGCAAGGCTGATGCAACCTGCTTACAACGAAATGTTTCTCTTCAGGATTGGAGATTTGCTACCAAACGCCAGCAGCTCCTCTCCTTCAGTGTGCGCTTTCTGTGTAGACTAGGGAAAGACACCATGGTCCCCAGCTTAGAACGGCTCTTTTCCCAGTTGGTTTCATCCATGAAAGAGCCAGAAGGGCTGATCTCAAGTAATCGGGCTGCACAACCCTGAATCCTTGGGGGTAAGGCCGTCCTGAGCCAATGTGCTAACTAAGGAATGAAAGCAAAGATTCCAGCCTGGGAAGCAGGGCCTCAAGTAAGTCTGCCAACTGACTGCCTTTCTTTAAAGCCAGTTCAGAACATGTGACAAGGCTGATGCAACCCGCTTACAACGAAATGTTTCTCTTCAGAATAGGAGATTTTGCTACCAAACGTCAGCATCTCGTTTCACTCAGAGCGCTCTTTCTGTGTAGACTAGGGAAAGACACCATGGTCCCCAGCTTAGAACGGCTCTTTTCCCAGTTGGTTTCATCCATGAAAGAGCCAGAAAAGCTGTTCTCAAACAATCGGGATGAACATTCCTGAATCCTTGGGGTAGGGCAGTTCTGAGCCAAAGTGCCCCCTAAGGAATGAAAGCAAAGTTTCCTTCCCACAGGAGACCATACCGAGGCTTGGTGTTTCCTCTATGAAATTGGAGTAGGTTTGAAGGGTGAGGACTACTGACTGCCCTCCTTTATATCCAGTTGAGAAAACGTGGCAAGGCTGATACAACCCGCTTACAACGAAATGTTTCTCTTCAGAATAGGAGATTTTGCTACCAATCGCCTGCAGCTCGTCTCACTCAGAGTGCTGTTTCTGTGTAGACTAGGGAAAGACACCATGGTCCCCAGCTTAGAACGGCTGTTTTCCCAGTTGGTTTCATCCATGAAAGAGCCAGAAGGGCTGATCTCAAGTAATCGGGCTGCACAGACCTGAATCCTTGGGGTAAGGCCGTCCTGAGCCAATGTGCTACCTAAGGAATGAAAGCAAAATTTCCAGCCTGGGAAGCAGGGCCTCAAGTAAGTTTGCCAAATGACTACCCTACTTTAAAGCCAGTTGAGAAAATGTAGCAAGGCTGATGCAACCCACTTACAGCGAAATGTTTCTCTTCACATAGCAGATTTTGCTACCAAATGCCAGAAGCTCGTTTCCCTCAGAGCGCTGTTTCTGTGTAGACTAGGGAAAGACACCATGGTCCCCTGCTTAGAACGGCACTTTTCCCAGTTGGTTTCAGCCATGAAAGAGCCTGAAGGGCTGATCTCAAGTAATCGGGCTGCACATCCCTGAATCCTTGGGGTAAGGCAGTCCTGAGCCAATGTGCCACCTAAGGAATGAAAGCAAAGTTTCCAGCCTGGGAAGCAGGGCCTCAAGGAAGTCTGCTAACTGACTACCCTCCTATAAAGCCAGTTGAGAAAATGTGGCAAGGCTGATGCAACCCACTTACAACGAAATGTTTCTCTTCAGAATAGGAGATTTTGCTACCAAACGCCAGCAGCTCGTTTCCCTCTGAGTGCGGTTTCTGTGTAGACTAGGGAAAGACACCATGGTCCCCAGCTTAGAACGGCTCTTTTCCCAGTTGGTTTCATCCATGAAAGAGCCAGAAGGGCTGATCTCAAGTAATCGGGCTGCACAACCCTGAATCCTTGGGGTAAGGCCGTCCTGAGCCAATGTGCTAACTAAGGAATGAAAGCAAAGATTCCAGCCTGGGAAGCAGGGCCTCAAGGAAGTCTGCCAACTGACTGCCCTTCTTTATAGCCAGTTGAGAACATGTGGCAAGGCTGATGCAACCCGCTTACAACGAAATGTTTCTCTTCAGAATAGGAGATTGTGCTACCAAACACCAGCAGCTCCTCTCCCTCAGAGTGCTGTTTCTGTGTAGACTAGGGTAAGACACCATGGTCCCCAGCTTAGAACGGCTCTTTTCCCAGTTGGTTTCAGCCATGAAAGAGCCAGAAGGGCTGATCTCAAGTAATCGGGCTGCACATCCCTGAATCCTTGTGGCAAGGCCGTCCTGAGCCAATGTGCTAAGTATGGAATGAAAGCACAGTTTCCAGCCTGGGAAGCAGGGCCTCAAGGAAGTCGGCCAACTGACTGCCCTACTTTAAAGCCAGTTGAGAACATGTGGCAAGGCTGATGCAACCTGCTTACATCGAAATGTTTCTCTTCAGAATAGGAGATTGTGCTACCAAACGCCAGCAGCTCGTCTCCCTCAGAGAGCTCTTTCTGTGTAGACTAGGGAAAGACACCATGGTCCCCAGCTTAGAACGGCTCTTTTCCCAGTTGGTTTCATCCATGAAAGAGCCAGAATAGCTGTTCTCAAACAATCGGGCTGAACATTCCTGAATCCTTGGGGTAGGACAGTTCTGAGCCAAAGTGCCCCCTAAGGAATGAAAGCAAAGTTTACTTGCCACAGGAAAGCACACCGAGGCCTGGTGTTTTCTCTAGGAAATTGGAGTGGGCTTGAAGGGTGAGGCCTACTGACTGCCCTCCTTTATAGCCACTTGTGAAAATGAGGCAAGGCTGATGCAACCCGCTTACAACGAAATGTTTCTCTTCAGAATAGGAGATTTTGCTACCAAACGCCAGCATCTCGTTGTACTCAGAGTGCTGTTTCTGTGTAGACTAGGGAAAGACACCATGGTCCCCAGCTAAGAACGGCTCTTTTCCCAGTTGGTTTCATCCATGAAAGGGCCAGAAAGGCTGATCTCAACTAATAGGGCTGCACATCCCTGAATCTTTGGGGTAAGGCAGTCCTGAGCCAATGTGCCAACTAAGGAATGAAAGCAAAGTTTACAGCCTGGGAAGCAGGGCCTCAAGGAAGTTTGCCAATTGACTGCCCTCCTTTAAAGCCAGTTGAGAAAATGTGGCAAGGCTGATGCAACCCGCTTGCAAAGAAATGTTTCTCTTCAGAATAGGAGATTTTGCTACCAAACGCCAGCAGCTCCTCTCCCTCAGAGTGCTGTTTCTGTGTAGACTAGGGAAAGACACCATGGTCCCCAGCTTAGAATGGCTCTTTTCCCAGTTGGTTTCATCCATGAAAGAGCCAGAAAAGCTGTTCTCAAAAAATCGGGCTGAACATTCCTGAATCCTTGGGATAGGCCAGTTCTGAGCCAAAGTGCCCCCTAAGGAATGAAAGCAAAGTTTACTTGCCACAGGAAAGCACACCGAGGCCTGGTGTTTTCTCTAGGAAATTGGAGTAGGCTTGAAGGGTGAGGCCTACTGACTGCCCTGCTTTATAGCCACTTGTGAAAATGAGGCAAGGCTGATGCAACCCGCTTATAACGAAATGTTTCTCTTCAGAATAGGAGATTTTGCTACCAAACGTCAGCAGCTCGTCTCACTCAGAGTGCGCTTTCTGTGTAGACTAGGGAAAGACACCATGGTCCCCAGCTTAGAACGGCTCTTCTCCCAGTTGGTTTCATCCATGAAAGAGCCAGAAGGGCTGATCCTAAGTAATCGGGCTGCACAACCCTGAATCCTTGGGGTAAGGCCGTCCTGAGCCAATGTGCTAACTAAGGAATGAAAGTAAAATTTCCAGCCTGGGAAGCAGGGCCTCAAGTAAGTCGGCCACCTTACTGCCCTTCTTTAAAGCCAGTTGAGAAAATGTGACAAGGCTGATGCAACCCGCTTACAACGAAATGTTTCTCTTCAGAATAGGAGATTGTGCTACCAAACACCAGCAGCTCCTCTCCCTCAGAGTGCTGTTTCTGTGTAGACTAGGGTAAGACACCATGGTCCCCAGCTTAGAACGGCTCTTTTCCCAGTTGGTTTCAGCCATGAAAGAGCCAGAAGGGCTGATCTCAAGTAATCGGGCTGAACATCCCTGAATCCTTGTGGTAAGGCCGTCCTGAGCCAATGTGCTAACTATGGAATGAAAGCAAAGTTTCCAGCCTGGGAAGCAGGGCCTTAAGGAAGTCTGCCAACTGACTGCCCTTCTTTAAAGCCAGTTGAGAACATGTGGCAAGGCTGATGCAACCCGCTTACAACGAAATGTTTCTCTTCAGAATAGGAGATTGTGCTACCAAACGCCAGCAGCTCGTCTCCCTCAGAGTGCTCTTTCTGTGTAGACTAGGGAAAGACACCATGGTCCCCAGCTTAGAACGGCTCTTTTCCCAGTTGGTTTCATCCATGAAAGAGCCAGAAAAGCTGTTCTCAAACAATCGGGCTGAACATTCCTGAATCCTTGGGGTAGGGCAGTTCTGAGCCAAAGTGCCCCCTAAGGAATGAAAGCAAAGTTTACTTGCCACAGGAAAGCACAGCGAGGCCTGGTGTTTTCTCTAGGAAATTGGAGTGGGCTTGAAGGGTGAGGCCTACTGACTGCCCTCCTTTATAGCCACTTGTGAAAACGAGGCAAGGCTGATGCAACCTGCTTACAACGAAATGTTTCTCTTCAGGATTGGAGATTTGCTACCAAACGCCAGCAGCTCCTCTCCTTCAGTGTGCGCTTTCTGTGTAGACTAGGGAAAGACACCATGGTCCCCAGCTTAGAACGGCTCTTTTCCCAGTTGGTTTCATCCATGAAAGAGCCAGAAGGGCTGATCTCAAGTAATCGGGCTGCACAACCCTGAATCCTTGGGGGTAAGGCCGTCCTGAGCCAATGTGCTAACTAAGGAATGAAAGCAAAGATTCCAGCCTGGGAAGCAGGGCCTCAAGTAAGTCTGCCAACTGACTGCCTTTCTTTAAAGCCAGTTCAGAACATGTGACAAGGCTGATGCAACCCGCTTACAACGTAATGTTTCTCTTCAGAATAGGAGATTTTGCTACCAAACGTCAGCATCTCGTTTCACTCAGAGCGCTCTTTCTGTGTAGACTAGGGAAAGACACCATGGTCCCCAGCTTAGAACGGCTCTTTTCCCAGTTGGTTTCATCCATGAAAGAGCCAGAAAAGCTGTTCTCAAACAATCGGGATGAACATTCCTGAATCCTTGGGGTAGGGCAGTTCTGAGCCAAAGTGCCCCCTAAGGAATGAAAGCAAAGTTTCCTTGCCACAGGAGACCATACCGAGGCTTGGTGTTTCCTCTATGAAATTGGAGTAGGTTTGAAGGGTGAGGACTACTGACTGCCCTCCTTTATATCCAGTTGAGAAAACGTGGCAAGGCTGATACAACCCGCTTACAACGAAATGTTTCTCTTCAGAATAGGAGATTTTGCTACCAATCGCCTGCAGCTCGTCTCACTCAGAGTGCTGTTTCTGTGTAGACTAGGGAAAGACACCATGGTCCCCAGCTTAGAACGGCTGTTTTCCCAGTTGGTTTCATCCATGAAAGAGCCAGAAGGGCTGATCTCAAGTAATCGGGCTGCACAGACCTGAATCCTTGGGGTAAGGCCGTCCTGAGCCAATGTGCTACCTAAGGAATGAAAGCAAAATTTCCAGCCTGGGAAGCAGGGCCTCAAGTAAGTTTGCCAAATGACTACCCTACTTTAAAGCCAGTTGAGAAAATGTAGCAAGGCTGATGCAACCCACTTACAGCGAAATGTTTCTCTTCACATAGCAGATTTTGCTACCAAATGCCAGAAGCTCGTTTCCCTCAGAGCGCTGTTTCTGTGTAGACTAGGGAAAGACACCATGGTCCCCTGCTTAGAACGGCACTTTTCCCAGTTGGTTTCAGCCATGAAAGAGCCTGAAGGGCTGATCTCAAGTAATCGGGCTGCACATCCCTGAATCCTTGGGGTAAGGCAGTCCTGAGCCAATGTGCCACCTAAGGAATGAAAGCAAAGTTTCCAGCCTGGGAAGCAGGGCCTCAAGGAAGTCTGCTAACTGACTACCCTCCTATAAAGCCAGTTGAGAAAATGTGGCAAGGCTGATGCAACCCACTTACAACGAAATGTTTCTCTTCAGAATAGGAGATTTTGCTACCAAACGCCAGCAGCTCGTTTCCCTCTGAGTGCGGTTTCTGTGTAGACTAGGGAAAGACACCTAGGTCCCCAGCTTAGAACGGCTCTTTTCCCAGTTGGTTTCAGCCATGAAAGAGCCAGAAGGGCTGATTTCAAGTAATCGGGCTGCACATCCCTGAATCCTTGGGGTAAGGCCGTCGTGAGCCAATGTGCTAACGAAGGAATGAAAGCAAAGTTTCCAGCCTGGGAAGCAGGGCCTCAAGGAAGTCTGCCAACTGACTGCCCTTCTTTAAAGCCAGTTGAGAACATGTGGCAAGGCTGATGCAACCCGCTTGCAAAGAAATGTTTCTCTTCAGAATAGGAGATTTTGCTACCAAACGCCAGCAGCTCCTCTCCCTCAGAGTGCAGTTTCTGTGTAGACTGGGGAAAGACACCATTGTCCCCAGCTTAGAACGGCTCTTTTCCCAGTTGGTTTCATCCATGAAAGAGCCAGAAAAGCTGTTCTCAAACAATCGGGCTGAACATTCCAGAATCCTTGGGATAGGGCAGTTCTGAGCCAAAGTGCCCTCTAAGGAATGAAAGCAAAGTTTACTTGCCACAGGAAAGCACACCGAGGCCTGGTGTTTTCTCTAGGAAATTGGAGTGGGCTTGAAGGGTGAGGCCTACTGACTGCCCTCCATAATAGCCACTTGTGAAAATGAGGCAAGGCTGATGCAACCTGCTTACAACGAAATGTTTCTCTTCAGAATAGGAGATTTTGCTACCAAACACCAGCATCTGGTTTCACTCAGAGTGCTGTTTCTGTGTAGACTAGGGAAAGACACCATGGTCCCCAGCTAAGAACGGCTCTTTTCCCAGGTGGTTTCATCCATGAAAGAGCCGGAAGGGCTGATCTCAAGTAATCGGGCTGCACATCCCTGAATCCTTGTGGTAAGGCCGTCCTGAGCCAATGTGCTAAGTATGGAATGAAAGCAAAGTTTCCAGCCTGGGAAGCAGGGCCTCAAGGAAGTCTGCCACCTGACTGCCCTTCTTTAAAGCCAGTTGAGAAAATGTGACAAGGCTGATGCAACCCGCTTACAACGAAATGTTTCTCTTCAGAATAGGAGATTGTGCTACCAAACACGAGCAGCTCCTCTCCCTCAGAGTGCTGTTTCTGTGTAGACTAGGGTAAGACACGATGGTCCCCAGCTTAGGACGGCTCTTTTCCCAGTTGGTTTCAGCCATGAAAGAGCCAGAAGGGCTGAACTCAAGTAATCGGGCTGCACATCCCTGAATCCTTGGGGTAAGGCCGTCCTGAGCCAATGTGCTAACTAAGGAATGAAAGCAAAGTTTCCAGCCTGGGAAGCAGGGCCTCAAGGAAGTCTGCCAACTGACTGCCCTTCTTTAAAGCCAGTTGAGAAAATGTGGCAAGGCTGATGCAACCCGCTTGCAAAGAAATGTTTCTCTTCAGAATAGGAGATTTTGCTACCAAAGGCCAGCAGCTCCTCTCCCTCAGAGTGCTGTTTGTGTGTATACTAGGTTAAGACACCATGGTCCCCAGCTTAGAACGGCTCTTTTCCCAGTTGGTTTCATCCATGAAAGAGCCAGAAAAGCTGTTCTCAAACAATCGGGCTGAACATTCCAGAATCCTTGGGATAGGGCATTTGAGCCAAAGTGCCCTCTAATGAATGAAAGCAAAGTTTACTTGCCACAGGAAAGCACACCGAGGCCTGGTGTTTTCTCTAGGAAATTGGAGTGGGCTTGAAGGGTGAGGCCTACTGACTGCCCTCCTTTATAGCCACTTGTGAAAATGAGGCAAGGCTGATGCAACCCGCTTACAACGAAATGTTTCTCTTCAGAAGAGGCGATTTTGCTACCAAACGCCAGGATCTCGTTTCACTCAGAGTCCTGTTTCTGGGTAGACTAGGTTGACACCATGGTCCCCAGCTTAGAACGGCTCTTTTCCCAGTTGGTTTCATCCATGAAAGAGCCAGAAGGGCTGATCTCAAGTAATCGGGCTGCACAATCTGAATCCTTGGGGTAAGGCCGTCCTGAGCCAATGTGCTAAGTATGGAATGAAAGCAAAGTTTCCAGCCTGGGAAGCAGGGCCTCAAGGAAGTCTGCCAACTGACTGCCCTTCTTTAAAGCCAGTTGAGAAAATGTGGCAAGGCTGATGCAACCCGCTTACAACGAAATGTTTCTCTTCAGAATAGGAGATTGTGCTACCAAACGCCAGCAGCTTGTCTCCCTCAGAGTGCTCTTTCTGTGTAGACTAGGGAAAGACACCATGGTCCCCAGCTTAGAACGGCTCTTTTCCCAGTTGGTTTCATCTATGAAAGAGCCAAATAAGCTGTTCTCAAACAATCGGGCTGAACATTCCTGAATCCTTGGGTTAGGGCAGTTCTGAGCCAAAGTGCCCCCTAAGGAATGAAAGCAAAGTTTACTTGCCACAGGAAAGCACACCGAGGCCTGGTGTTTTTTCTAGGAAATTGGAGTGGGCTTGAAGGGTGAGGCCTACTGACTGCCCTCCTTTATAGCCACTTGTGAAAATGAGGCAAGGCTGATGCAACCCGCTTACAACGAAATGTTTCTCTTCAGAATAGGAGATTTTGCTACCAAACGCCAGCATCTCGTTGCACTCAGACTGCTGTTTCTGTGTAGACTAGGGAAAGACACCATGGTCCCAAGCTTAGAACGGCTCTTTTCCCAGTTGGTTTCAGCCATGAAAGAGCCAGAAGGGCTGATCTCAAGTAATCGGGCTGCACAACCCTGAATCCTTGGGGTAAGGCCGTCCTGAGCCAATGTGCTAACTAAGGAATGAAAGCAAAGATTCCAGCCTGGGAAGCAGGGCCTCAAGGAAGTCTGCCAACTGACTGCCCTTCTTTAAAGCCAGTTGAGAACATGTGGCAAGGCTGATGCAACCCGCTTACAACGAAATGTTTCTCTTCAGAATAGGAGATTGTGCTACCAAACACCAGCAGCTCCTCTCCCTCAGAGTGCTGTTTCTGTGTAGACTAGGGTAAGACACCATGGTCCCCAGCTTAGAACGGCTCTTTTCCTAGTTGTTTTCAGCCATGAAAGAGCCAGAAGGGCTGATCTCAAGTAATCGGGCTGCACATCCCTGAATCCTTGTGGTAAGGCCGTCCTGAGACAATGTGCTAAGTATGGAATGAAAGGAAAGTTTCCAGCCTGGGAAGCAGGGCCTCAAGGAAGTCGGCCAACTGACTGCCCTTCTTTAAAGCCAGTTGAGAACATGTGGCAAGGCTGATGCAACCTGCTTACATCGAAATGTTTCTCTTCAGAATAGGAGATTGTGCTACCAAACGCCAGCAGCTCGTCTCCCTCAGAGTGCTCTTTCTGTGTAGACTAGGGAAAGACACCATGGTCCCCAGCTTAGAACGGCTCTTTTCCCAGTTGGTTTCATCCATGAAAGAGCCAGAAAAGCTGTTCTCAAACAATCGGGCTGAACATTCCTGAATCCTTGGGGTAGGGCAGTTCTGAGCCAAAGTGCCCCCTAAGGAATGAAAGCAAAGTTTACTTGCCACAGGAAAGCACACCGAGGCCTGGTGTTTTCTCTAGGAAATTGGAGTGGGCTTGAAGGGTGAGGCCTACTGACTGCCCTCCTTTATAGCCACTTGTGAAAATGAGGCAAGGCTGATGCAACCCGCTTACAACGAAATGTTTCTCTTCAGAATAGGAGATTTTGCTACCAAACGCCAGCATCTCGTTTCACTCAGAGTGCTGTTTCTGTGTAGACTAGGGAAAGACACCATGGTCCCCAGCTAAGAACGGCTCTTTTCCCAGTTGGTTTCATCCATGAAAGGGCCAGAAAGGCTGATCTCAACTAATAGGGCTGCACATCCCTGAATCTTTGGGGTAAGGCAGTCCTGAGCCAATGTGCCAACTAAGGAATGAAAGCAAAGTTTACAGCCTGGGAAGCAGGGCCTCAAGGAAGTTTGCCAATTGACTGCCCTCCTTTAAAGCCAGTTGTGAAAATGTGGCAAGGCTGATGCAACCCGCTTGCAAAGAAATGTTTCTCTTCAGAATAGGAGATTTTGCTACCAAACGCCAGCAGCTCCTCTCCCTCAGAGTGCTGTTTCTGTGTAGACTAGGGAAAGACACCATGGTCCCCAGCTTAGAATGGCTCTTTTCCCAGTTGGTTTCATCCATGAAAGAGCCAGAAAAGCTGTTCTCAAAAAATCGGGCTGAACATTCCTGAATCCTTGGGATAGGCCAGTTCTGAGCCAAAGTGCCCCCTAAGGAATGAAAGCAAAGTTTACTTGCCACAGGAAAGCACACCGAGGCCTGGTGTTTTCTCTAGGAAATTGGAGTGGGCTTGAAGGGTGAGGCCTACTGACTGCCCTCCATAATAGCCACTTGTGAAAATGAGGCAAGGCTGATGCAACCTGCTTACAACGAAATGTTTCTCTTCAGGATAGGAGATGTTGCTACCAAACGCCAGCAGCTCCTCTCCCTCAGTGTGCTGTTTCTGTGTAGACTAGGGAAAGACACCATGGTCCCCAGCTTAGAATGGCTCTTTTCCCAGTTGGTTTCATCCATGAAAGAGCCAGAAAAGCTGTTCTCAAAAAATCGGGCTGAACATTCCTGAATCCTTGGGATAGGCCAGTTCTGAGCCAAAGTGCCCCCTAAGGAATGAAAGCAAAGTTTACTTGCCACAGGAAAGCACACCGAGGCCTGGTGTTTTCTCTAGGAAATTGGAGTAGGCTTGAAGGGTGAGGCCTACTGACTGCCCTGCTTTATAGCCACTTGTGAAAATGAGGCAAGGCTGATGCAACCCGCTTACAACGAAATGTTTCTCTTCAGAAGAGGCGATTTTGCTACCAAACGCCAGCATCTCGTTTCACTCAGAGTCCTGTTTCTGGGTAGACTAGGTTGACACCATAGTCCACAGCTTAGAACGGCTCTTTTCCCAGTTGGTTTCATCCATGAAAGAGCCAGAAGGGCTGATCTCAAGTAATCGGGCTGCACATCCCTGAATCCTTGGGGTAAGGCCGTCCTGAGCCAATGTGCTAACTAAGGAATGAAAGCAAAGTTTCCAGCCTGGGAAGCAGGGACTCAAGGAAGTCTGCCAACTGACTGCCCTTCTTTAAAGCCAGTTGAGAAAATGTGGCAAGGCTGATGCAACCCGCTTGCAAAGAAATGTTTCTCTTCAGAATAGGAGATTTTGCTACCAAAGGCCAGCAGCTCCTCTCCCTCAGAGTGCTGTTTCTGTGTAGACTAGGGAAAGACACCATGGTCCCCAGCTTAGAACGGCTCTTTTCCCAGTTGGTTTCATCCATGAAAGAGCCAGAAAAGCTGTTCTCAAACAATCGGGCTGAACATTCCAGAATCCTTGGGATAGGGCAGTTCTGAGCCAAAGTGCCCTCTAAGGAATGAAAGCAAAGTTTACTTGCCACAGGAAAGCACACCGAGGCCTGGTGTTTTCTCTAGGAAATTGGAGTGGGCTTGAAGGGTGAGGCCTACTGACTGCCCTCCTTTATAGCCACTTGTGAAAATGAGGCAAGGCTGATGCAACCCGCTTACAACGAAATGTTTCTCTTCAGAATAGGAGATTTTGCTTCCAAACGTCAGCAGCTCGTCTCACTCAGAGTGCTCTTTCTGTGTAGACTAGGGAAAGACACCATGGTCCCCAGCTTAGAATGGCTCTTTTCCCAGTTGGTTTCATCCATGAAAGAGCCAGAAGGGCTGATGTCAAGTAATCGGGCTGCACATCCCTGAATCCTTGTGGTAAGGCCGTCCTGAGCCAATGTGCTAAGTATGGAATGAAAGCAAAGTTTCCAGCCTGGGAAGCAGGGCCTCAAGGAAGTCTGCCAACTGACTGCCCTTCTTTAAAGCCAGTTGAGAACATGTGGCAAGGCTGATGCAACCCGCTTACAACGAAATGTTTCTCTTCAGAATAGGAGATTGTGCTACCAAACGCCAGCAGCTCGTCTCCCTCAGAGTGCTCTTTCTGTGTAGACTAGGGAAAGACACCATGGTCCCCAGCTTAGAACGGCTCTTTTCCCAGTTGGTTTCATCCATGAAAGAGCCAGATAAGCTGTTCTCAAACAATCGGGCTGAACATTCCTGAATCCTTGGGATAGGCCAGTTCTGAGCCAAAGTGCCCCCTAAGGAATGAAAGCAAAGTTTACTTGCCACAGGAAAGCACACCGAGGCCTGGTGTTTTCTCTAGGAAAATGGAGTAGGCTTGAAGGGTGAGGCCTACTGACTGCCCTGCTTTATAGCCACTTGTGAAAATGAGGCAAGGCTGATGCAACCCGCTTACAACGAAATGTTTCTCTTCAGAAGAGGCGATTTTGCTACCAAACGCCAGGATCTCGTTTCACTCAGAGTCCTGTTTCTGGGTAGACTAGGTTGACACCATGGTCCCCAGCTTAGAACGGCTCTTTTCCCAGTTGGTTTCATCCATGAAAGAGCCAGAAGGGCTGATCTCAAGTAATCGGGCTGCACATCCTGAATCCTTGTGGTAAGGCCGTCCTGAGCCAATGTGCTAAGTATGGAATGAAAGCAAAGTTTCCAGCCTGGGAAGCAGGGCCTCAAGGAAGTCTGCCAACTGACTGCCCTTCTTTAAACCAGTTGAGAAAATGTGGCAAGGCTGATGCAACCCGCTTACAACGAAATGTTTGTCTTCAGAATAGGAGATTGTGCTACCAAACGCCAGCAGCTCGTCTCCCTCAGAGTGCTCTTTCTGTGTAGACTAGGGAAAGACACCATGGTCCCCAGCTTAGAATGGCTCTTTTCCCAGTTGGTTTCATCTATGAAAGAGCCAGATAAGCTGTTCTCAAACAATCGGGCTGAACATTCCTGAATCCTTGGGGTAGGGCAGTTCTGAGCCAAAGTGCCCCCTAAGGAATGAAAGCAAAGTTTACTTGCCACAGGAAAGCACACCGAGGCCTGGCGTTTTCTCTAGGAAATTGGAGTGGGCTTGAAGGGTGAGGCCTACTGACTGCCCTCCTTTATAGCCACTTGTGAAAATGAGGCAAGGCTGATGCAACCCGCTTACAATGAAATGTTTCTCTTCAGGATAGGAGATTTTGCTACCAAACGTCAGCAGCTCGTCTCACTCAGAGCGCTCTTTCTGTGTAGACTAGGGAAAGACACCATGGTCCCCAGCTTAGAACGGCTCTTTTCCCAGTTGGTTTCATCCATGAAAGAGCCAGAAGGGCTGATCTCAAGTAATCGGGCTGCACAACCCTGAATCCTTGGGGTAAGGCCGTCCTGAGCCAATGTGCTAACTAAGGAATGAAAGCAAAGATTCCAGCCTGGGAAGCAGGGCCTGAAGGAAGTCTGGCAACTGACTGCCCTTCTTTAAAGCCAGTTGAGAACATGTGGCAAGGCTGATGCAACCCGCTTACAACGAAATGTTTCTCTTCAGAATAGGAGATTGTGCTACCAAACACCAGCAGCTCCTCTCCCTCAGAGTGCTGTTTCTGTGTAGACTAGGGTAAGACACCATGGTCCCCAGCTTAGAACGGCTCTTTTCCCAGTTGGTTTCAGCGATGAAAGAGCCAGAAGGGCTGATCTCAAGTAATCCGGCTGCACATCCCTGAATCCTTGTGGTAAGGCCGTCCTGAGCCAATGTGCTAAGTATGGAATGAAAGCAAAGTTTCCAGCCTGGGAAGCAGGGCCTCAAGGAAGTCTGCCAACTGACTGCCCTTCTTTAAAGCCAGTTGAGAACATGTGGCAAGGCTGATGCAACCCGCTTACAATGAAATGTTTCTCTTCAGAATAGGAGATTGTGCTACCAAACGCCAGCAGCTCGTCTCCCTCAGAGTGCTCTTTCTGTGTAGACTAGGGAAAGACACCATGGTCCCCAGCTTAGAACGGCTCTTTTCCCAGTTGGTTTCATCCATGAAAGAGCCAGATAAGCTGTTCTCAAACAATCGGGCTGAACATTCCTGAATCCTTGGGATAGGCCAGTTCTGAGCCAAAGTGCCCTCTAAGGAATGAAAGCAAAGTTTACTTGCCACAGGAAAGCACACCGAGGCCTGGTGTTTCTCTAGGAAATTGGAGTAGGCTTGAAGGGTGAGGCCTACTGACTGCCCTGCTTTATAGCCACTTGTGAAAATGAGGCAAGGCTGATGCAACCCGCTTACAACGAAATGTTTCTCTTCAGAATAGGCGATTTTGCTACCAAACGCCAGGATCTCGTTTCACTCAGAGTCCTGTTTCTGGGTAGACTAGGTTGACACCATGGTCCCCAGCTTGGAACGGCTCTTTTCCCAGTTGGTTTCATCCATGAAAGAGCCAGAAGGGCTGATCTCAAGTAATCGGGCTGCACATCCTGAATCCTTGTGGTAAGGCCGTCCTGAGCCAATGTGCTAAGTATGGAATGAAAGCAAAGTTTCCAGCCTGGGAAGCAGGGCCTCAAGGAAGTCTGCCAACTGACTGCCCTTCTTTAAAGCCAGTTGAGAAAATGTGGCAAGGCTGATGCAACCCGCTTACAACGAAATATTTCTCTTCAGAATAGGAGATTGTGCTACCAAACGCCAGCAGCTCGTCTCCCTCAGAGTGCTCTTTCTGTGTAGACTAGGGAAAGACACCATGGTCCCCAGCTTAGAACGGCTCTTTTCCCAGTTGGTTTCATCTATGAAAGAGCCAAATAAGCTGTTCTCAAACAATCGGGCTGAACATTCCTGAATCCTTGGGGTAGGACAGTTCTGAGGCAAAGTGCCCCCTAAGGAATGAAAGCAAAGTTTACTTGCCACTGGAAAGCACACCGAGGCCTGGTGTTTTCTCCAGGAAATTGGAGTGGGCTTGAAGGGTGAGGCCTACTGACTGCCCTCCTTTATAGCCACTTGTGAAAATGAGGCAAGGCTGATGCAACCCGCTTACAATGAAATGTTTCTCTTCAGGATAGGAGATTTTGCTACCAATCCCCAGCATCTCGTTTCACTCAGAGCGCTCTTTCTGTGTAGACTAGGGAAAGACACCATTGTCCCCAGCTTAGAACGGCTCTTTTCCCAGTTGGTTTCATCCATGAAAGAGCCAGAAGGGCTGATCTCAAGTAATCGGGCTGCACAACCCTGAATCCTTGGGGTAAGGCCGTCCTGAGCCAATGTGCTAACTAAGGAATGAAAGTAAATTTTCCAGCCTGGGAAGCAGGGCCTCAAGTAAGTCTGCCAACTGACTGCCCTTCTTTAAAGCCAGTTGAGAAAATGTGGCAAGGCTGATGCAACCCGCTTAGAACGAAATGTTTCTCTTCAGAATAGGAGATTGTGCTACCAAACACCAGCAGCTCCTCTCCCTCAGAGTGCTGTTTCTGTGTAGACTAGGGTAAGACACCATGGTCCCCAGCTTAGAACGGCTCTTTTCCCAGTTGGTTTCAGCCATGAAAGAGCCAGAAGGGCTGATCTCAAGTAATCGGGCTGCACATCCCTGAATCCTTGGGGTACGGCCGTCCTGAACCAATGTGCTAACGAAGGAATGAAAGCAAAGTTTCCAGCCTGGGAAGCAGGGCCTCAAGGAAGTCGGCCAACTGACTGCCCTTCTTTAAAGCCAGTTGAGAACATGTGGCAAGGCTGATGGAACCCACTTACAACGAAACGTTTCTCTTCAGAATAGGAGATTTTGCTACCAAACGTCAGCAGCTCCTCTCGCTCAGAGGGCTGTTCTGGTGTAGACTAGGGAAAGCTTCCAGGGTCCCCAGCTTATGAACGGCTCTTTGCCCAGTTGGTTTCATCCGAGAAAGAGCCAGAGGGTCTGATCTCAACAAATAGGGCTGCACACCGTGAGCCCTTCGGGTAGGGCAGTCCTGAGCCAATGTGCCACCTAAGGAATGAAAGCAAAGTTTCCTTGCCACAGGAAAGCACACCGAGGCCTGGTGTTTCCTCTCTGAAACTGACGTGAGCTTGAGGGTGAGGCCTATACTACATAGTAGAAAAGCTCGGAGTTACGGCTTTCTCCCTCTCTCGGACCCATACCCTGGGCTCAGCCGTGGGGGAATGCTGAGTGGGAGAGACTGCCTCTCTGCCGGACTCAGAAGGCTTCTTCCCTTTAGGGCAATTCCGTTTGTGTCTTACCTCGTGCAGGAGGAAAGAGGGCGCCTAGAGATACTCTAACATGAAATACCTAACGACAGAGGATCTGGAGGAGCTGGTTTCTCGGTGGAAGGAGCCAAAACGCCTGCATTGCTAAGGTCTCTTTCAGAACTGCCAGACACTCTGCCGTCATAGGCCTAAGAATTGGAAATTGTGACGGCATGGCAACACTTGGAATCCTAGGATGCAGTGGAAGTGCGACTCTCAAACTAGATGGAAGAAGCTTCCAAGCATAGTGTTCTTCCATTTACAAAGAGAACCCAAGAGTGGGAGGCTGGTAGCCTTGTTGCTGGAGAGAACGGGCATCCCCGTGGGCCTGTCGGTTAATATCCTGTTTTTGACCCTCTAAGGAAACACTTCCAGAAAGCCTTTGGGAACCGCTTAGAGAGAACAGCTACGAAGTTGATGCACAGAACATTAACCTAGATGCCAGCCCTGGGTCCCAATCATCCATCTTTCTCTGGAGGTTACCTAGCCCACGGAGGGATTCAAGCAGGGAGTTTGCCTTATACAAATGACACAAGAAACTAGGATGAGATGGAGGGCCACTCTCCTTGCCCTCACACTACGTGGGTCCGGAGAAGTTATGACTCAGCGGAATTCAACACCCTTCCTCTACACGTGTGTACCCAAAAGAAGCGCTGGGCAGTGGGTGTTCTCAGGCCAAGAGCAGTCCTTGTTCTGGGCTGCACCTTCTCTGTGGTTCAAAGGTTCTCTGACTCTGCTCCTATGGAAGCAATTCAGAGCTGACGCTATCCCTGGCTGCCAAAGCAAAAAGGATTAGCGGCCTTTCACACTGAAGGCATGGGCTTCTTTCCCATTCAGAAAGTGTTTGTTGCCCCTCCCAGGCTAGAGGCAAGTCAGTTGACACCATTTGCTCTGCACCTGGAAAATGCAAGTGGGTGTACTCGATTTGGGCTGCCTGGTGAAACAACTTGCAGTCACCAGCAGCCTGAGTACCTTTCCTGAAGTGTGATTCCTAGCTAGGTATACTCGGTCTTCGGAGGCTAGATGGGAGCAAACGTGTTAAACTTGGGGGGAAAGTCTTTGGCCAATGACCAATATGCTTGTGCTTGTGCGAGGGTTAGGCAGGATCTTTCCAACACAGTGTTTATACCTTACCATAAGCCGTCCCTTTGGCTGAAGCAGGCGGGGGTGTGGGGGTCTGTTTCACAGTCTGGGAAGCAGGGCCTCAGGTGAGTCTGCCAACTGACTGCCTGCCCTCCATCCTAGCCAGCTGAGAAAATATGGCAAGGCTGATGGAACCCACTTACAACGAAACGTTTCTCTTCAGACTAGGAGATTTTGCTACCAAACGTCAGCAGCTCCTCTCGCTCAGAGGGCTGTTCTGGTGTAGACTAGGGAAAGCTCCCAGGGTCCCCAGCTTATGAACGGCTCTTTGCCCAGTTGGTTTCATCCGAGAAAGAGCCAGAGGGGCTGATCTCAACAAATAGGGCTGCACACCGTGAGCCCTTCGGGTAGGGCAGTCCTGAGCCAATGTGCCACCTAAGGAATGAAAGCAAAGTTTCCTTGCCACAGGAAAGCACACCGAGGCCTGGTGTTTCCTCTCTGAAACTGACGTGAGCTTGAGGGTTAGGCCTATACTACATAGTAGAAAAGCTCGGAGTTACGGCTTTCTCCCTCTCTCGGACCCATACCCTGGGCTCAGCCGTGGGGGAATGCTGAGTGGGAGAGACTGCCTCTCTGCCAGACTCAGAAGGCTTCTTCCCTTTAGGGCAATTCCTTTTGTGTCTTACATCGTGGAGGAGGAAAGAGGGCGCCTAGAGATACTCTAACATGAAATACCTAACGACACAGGATCTGGAGGAGCTGGTATCTCGGTGGAAGGAGCCGAAACACCTGCATTGCTAAGGTCTCTTTCAGAACTGCCAGACACTCTGCCGTCATAGGCCTAAGAATTGGAAATTGTGACGGCATGGCAACACTTGGAATCCTAGGATGCAGTGGAAGTGCGACTCACAAACTGGATGGAAGAAGCTTCCAAGCGTAGTGTTCTTCCATTTACAAAGAGCACCCAAGAGACTGAGGCTGGTAGCGTTGTTGCTGGAGAGAACTGGCATCCCCGTGGGCCTGTCGGTTAATTTCCTGTTTCTGACCCTCTAAGGAAACTCTTCCAGAAAGCCTTTGGGACCCGCTTAGAGAGAACAGCTGCGAAGTTGATGCACAGAACATTAACCTAGATACAAGCCCTGGGTCCCAATCATCCACCTTTCTCTGGAGGTTACGTAGCCCACGGAGGGATTCAAGCAGGGAGTTTGCCTTATACAACTGACACATGAAACTGGGATGAGTTGGAGGGCCACTCTCCTTGACCTCACACTACGTGGCCCGGAGAAGTTATCGCGCAGCAGAATTCAACACCCTTCCTCTCCATGTGTGTACCCAAAAGAAGTGCTGAGCAGTGGGTGTTCTCAGGCCAAGAGCAGTCCTTGTTCTGGGCTGCACCTGCTCTGTGGTTCAAAGGTTCTCTGACTCTGCTCCTATGGAAGCATTTCAGAGCTGACGCTATCCCTGGGCTGCCAAAGCAGAGAGGCTTAGCGGCCTTTCACACTGAAGGCATGGGCTTCCTTCTCATTCAGAAAGTGTATGTTGCCCCTCCCAGGCTAGAGGCAAGTAAGTGGACACCATTTGCTCTGCCCCTGGAAAATGCAAGTGGGTGTACTCGATTTGGGCTGCCTGGTGAAACAACTTGCAGTCACCAGCAGCCTGAGTACCTTTCCTGAAGTGTGATTCCTAGCTAGGTATACTCGGTCTTCGGAGGCTAGATGGGAGCAAACGTGTTATACTTGGGGGGAAAGTCTTTGGCCAATGACCAATATGCTTGTGCTTGTGCGAGGGTTAGGCAGGATCTTTCCAACACAGTGTTTTTACCTTACCATAAGCCGTCCCTTTGGCTGAAGCAGGCGGGGGTGGGGGGGTCTGTTTCACAGTCTGGGAAGCAAGGCCTCAGTTGAGTCTGCCAACTGACTGCCTGCCCTCCATCCTAGCCAGCTGAGAAAATATGGCAAGGCTGATGGAACCCACTTACAACGAAACGTTTCTCTTCAGAATAGGAGATTTTGCTACCAAACGTCAGCAGCTCCTCTCGCTCAGAGGGCTGTTCTGGTGTAGACTAGGGAAAGCTCCCAGGGTCCCCAGCTTATGAACGGCTCTTTGCCCAGTTGGTTTCATCCGAGAAAGAGCCAGAGGGGCTGATCTCAACAAATAGGGCTGCATACCGTGAGCCCTTCGGGTAGGGCAGTCCTGAGCCAATGTGCCACCTAAGGAATGAAAGCAAAGTTTCCTTGCCACAGGAAAGCACACCGAGGCCTGGTGTTTCCTCTCTGAAACTGACGTGAGCTTGAGGGTGAGGCCTATACTACATAGTAGAAAAGCTCGGAGTTACGGCTTTCTCCCTCTCTCGGACCCATACCTTGGGCTCAGCCGTGGGGGAATGCTGAGTGGGAGAGACTGCCTCTCTGCCAGACTCAGAAGGCTTCTTCCCTTTAGGGCAATTCCGTTTGTGTCTTACCTCGTGGAGGAGGAAAGAGGGCGCCTAGAGATACTCTAACATGAAATACCTAACGACAGAGGATCTGGAGGAGCTGGTATCTCGGTGGAAGGAGCCCAAACACCTGCATTGCTAAGGTCTCTTTCAGAACTGCCAGACACTCTGCCGTCATAGGCCTAAGAATTGGAAATTGTGACGGCATGGCAACACTTGGAATCCTAGGATGCAGTGGAAGTTCGACTCACAAACTGGATGGAAGAAGCTTCCAAGCGTAGTGTTCTTCCATTTACAAAGAGCACCCAAGAGTCTGAGGCTGGTAGCGTTGTTGCTGGAGAGAACGGGCATCCCCGTGGGCCTGTCGGTTAATTTCCTGTTTCTGACCCTCTAAGGAAACTCTTCCAGAAAGCCTTTGGGACCCGCTTAGAGAGAACAGCTGCGAAGTTGATGCACAGAACATTAACCTAGATACAAGCCCTGGGTCCCAATCATCCACCTTTCTCTGGAGGTTACGTAGCCCACGGAGGGATTCAAGCAGGGAGTTTGCCTTATACAACTGACACATGAAACTGGGATGAGTTGGAGGGCCACTCTCCTTGCCCTCACACTACGTGGCCCGGATAAGTTATCGCGCAGCAGAATTCAACACCCTTCCTCTACATGTGTGTACCCAAAAGAAGTGCTGAGCAGTGGGTGTTCTCAGGCCAAGAGCAGTCCTTGTTCTGGGCTGCACCTGCGCTGTGGTTCCAAGGTTCTCTGACTCTGCTCCTATGGAAGCATTTCAGAGCTGACGCTATCCCTGGGCTGCCAAAGCAAAGAGGCTTAGCGGCCTTTCACACTGAAGGCATGGGCTTCGTTCCCATTCAGAAAGTGTATGTTGCCCCTCCCAGGCTAGAGGCAAGTCAGTTGACACCATTTGCTCTGCCCCTGGAAAATGCAAGTGGGTGTACTCGATTTGGGCTGCCTGGTGAAACAACTTGCAGTCACCAGCAGCCTGAGTACCTTTCCTGAAGTGTGATTCCTAGCTAGGTATACTCGGTCTTCTGAGGCTAGATGGGAGCAAACGTGTTAAACTTGGGGGGAAAGTCTTTGGCCAATGACCAATATGCTTGTGCTTGTGTGAGGGTTAGGCAGGATCTTTCCAACACAGTGCTTTTACCTTACCATAAGCCGTCCCTTTGGCTGAAGCAGGCGGGGGTGGGGGGGTCTGTTTCACAGTCTGGGAAGCAGGGCCTCAGGTGAGTCTGCCAACTGACTGCCTGCCCTCCATCCTAGCCAGCTGAGAAAATATGGCAAGGCTGATGGAACCCACTTACAACGAAACGTTTCTCTTCAGAATAGGAGATTTTGCTACCAAACGTCAGCAGCTCCTCTCGCTCAGAGGGCTGTTCTGGTGTAGACTAGGGAAAGCTCCCAGGGTCCCCAGCTTATGAACGGCTCTTTGCCCAGTTGGTTTCATCCGAGAAAGAGCCAGAGGGGCTGATCTCAACAAATAGGGCTGCACACCGTGAGCCCTTCGGGTAGGGCAGTCCTGAGCCAATGTGCCACCTAAGGAATGAAAGCAAAGTTTCCTTGCCACAGGAAAGCACACCGAGGCCTGGTGTTTCCTCTCTGAAACTGACGTGAGCTTGAGGGTGAGGCCTATACTACATAGTAGAAAAGCTCGGAGTTACGGCTTTCTCCCTCTCTCGGACCCATACCCTGGGCTCAGCCGTGGGGGAATGCTGAGTGGGAGAGACTGCCTCTCTGCCAGACTCAGAAGGCTTCTTCCCTTTAGGGCAATTCCTTTTGTGTCTTACATCGTGGAGGAGGAAAGAGGGCGCCTAGAGATACTCTAACATGAAATACCTAACGACAGAGGATCTGGAGGAGCTGGTATCTCGGTGGAAGGAGCCCAAACACCTGCATTGCTAAGGTCTCTTTCAGAACTGCCAGACACTCTGCCGTCATAGGCCTAAGAATTGGAAATTGTGACGGCATGGCAACACTTGGAATCCTAGGATGCAGTGGAAGTTCGACTCACAAACTGGATGGAAGAAGCTTCCAAGCGTAGTGTTCTTCCATTTACAAAGAGCACCCAAGAGTCTGAGGCTGGTAGCGTTGTTGCTGGAGAGAACGGGCATCCCCGTGGGCCTGTCGGTTAATTTCCTGTTTCTGACCCTCTAAGGAAACTCTTCCAGAAAGCCTTTGGGACCCGCTTAGAGAGAACAGCTGCGAAGTTGATGCACAGAACATTAACCTAGATACAAGCCCTGGGTCCCAATCATCCACCTTTCTCTGGAGGTTACGTAGCCCACGGAGGGATTCAAGCAGGGAGTTTGCCTTATACAACTGATACATGAAACTAGGATGAGATGGAGGGCCACTCTCCTTGCCCTCACACTACGTGGCCCGGAGAAGTTATCGCGCAGCAGAATTCAACACCCTTCCTCTACATGTGTGTACCCAAAAGAAGCGCTGGGCAGTGGGTGTTCTCAGGCCAAGAGCAGTCGTTGTTCTGGGCTGCACCTGCTCTGTGGTTCAAAGGTTCTCTGACTCTGCTCCTATGGAAGCATTTCAGAGCTGACGCTATCCCTGGGCTGCCAAAGCAAAGAGGCTTAGCGGCCTTTCACACTGAAGGCATGGGCTTCGTTCCCATTCAGAAAGTGTATGTTGCCCCTCCCAGGCTAGAGGCAAGTCAGTTGACACCATTTGCTCTGCCCCTGGAAAATGCAAGTGGGTGTACTCGATTTGGGCTGCCTGGTGAAACAAGTTGCATTCACCAGCAGCCTGAGTACCTTTCCTGAAGTGTGATTCCTAGCTAGGTATACTCGGTCTTCGGAGGCTAGATGGGAGCAAACGTGTTAAACTTGGGGGGAAAGTCTTTGGCCAATGACCAATATGCTTGTGCTTGTGCGAGGGTTAGGCAGGATCTTTCCAACACAGTGTGTTTACCTTACAATAAGCCGTCCCTTTGGCTGTAGCAGGCGGCGGGGGGGTGGTCTGTTTCACAGTCTGGGAAGCAAGGCCTGAGGTGAGTCTGCCAATTGACTGCCCTTCTTTAAATCCAGTTGAGAAAATGTGGCAAGGCTGATGCAACCCGCTTACAACCAAATGTTTCTCTTCAGAATAGGAGATTGTGCTACCAAACGCCAGCAACTCCTCTCCCTCACAGTGCTGTTTCTGTGTAGACTAGGGAAAGACACCATGGTGTCCAACTTAGAACGGCTCTTTTCACAGCTGGTTTCATCCATGAAATAGCCAGAAGGGCTAATCTCAACTAATAGGGCTGCACATCCCTGAATCCTTGGGGTAAGGCAGTCCTGAGCCAATGTGCCACCTAAGGAATGAAAGCAAAGTTTCCAGCCTGGGAAGCAGGGCCTCAAGGAAGTCTTCCAATTGACTGCCCTCCTTTAAAGCCAGTTGAGAAAATGTGGCAAGGCTGATGCATCCCGCTTACAACGAAATGTCTCTCTTCAGAATAGGAGATTTTTCTACCAAACCCCAGCAACTCCTCTCCCTCAGAGTGCTGTTTCTGTGTAGACCAGGGTAAAACACCATGGTCCCCAGCTTGGAACAGATCTTTTCCCAGTTGGTTTCATCCATGAAAGAGCCAGAAGGGCTGATCTCAACAAATAGGGCTGCACATCCCTGAATCTTTGGGGTAAGGCAGTCCGGAACCAATATGCTAACTAAGGAATGAAAGCAAAGTTTCCAGCCTGGGAAGCAGGGCCTCAAGGAAGTCTGCCAATTGACTGCCCTCCTTTAAAGCCAGTTGAGAAAATGTGGCAAGACTGATGCAACCCGCTTACAATGAAATGCCTCTCCTCAGAATAGGAGATTTTGCTACCAAACGCCAGCAGCTCGTTTCACTCAGACTGCTGTTTCTGTGTAGACTAGGGTAAGACACCATGGTCCCCAGCTTAGAACGGCTATTTTCCCAGATGGTTTCAGCCATGAAAGAGTCAGAAAAGCTGTTGTCAAACAATCGGGCTGAACATTCCTGAATCCTTGGGGGAGGGCAGTTCTGAGCCAAAGTGCCCCCTAAGGAATGAAAGCAAAGTTTACTTGCCACAGGAAAGCACACCGAGGCCTGGTGTTTTCTCTGTTAAATTGGAGTGGGCTTGAAGGGTGAGGCCTACTGACTGCCCTCCTTTATAGCCACTTGTGAAAATGAGGCAAGGCTGATGAAACCCGCTTACAACGAAAGGTTTCTTTTCAGAATAGGAGATTTTGCTACCAAACGCCAGCAGCTCCTCTCCCTCAGAGTGCTGTTTCTGTGTAGACTAGGGAAAGACACCATGGTCCCCAGCTTAGAACGGCTCTTTTCCCAGTTGGTTTCATCCGAGAAAGAGCCAGAGGGGCTGATCTCAACAAATAGGGCTGCACACCGTGAGCCCTTCGGGTAGGGCAGTCCTGAGCCAATGTGCCACCTAAGGATTGAAAGCAAAGTTTCCTTGCCACAGGAAAGCACACCGAGGCCTGGTGTTTCCTCTATGAAATTGACGTGAGCTTGAGGGTGAGGCCTATACTACATAGTAGAAAAGCTCGGAGTTACGGCTTTCTCCCTCTCTCGGACCCATACCCTGGGCTCAGCCGTGGGGGAATGCCTGGTGGGAGAGACTGCCTCTCTGCCGGACTCAGAAGGCTTCTAACCTTTAGGGCAATTCCGTTTGTGTCTTACCTCGTGGAGGAGGAAACAGGGCGCCTAGAGATACTCTAACATGAAATACCTAACGACAGAGGATCTGGAGGAGCTGGTTTCTCGGTGGAAGGAGCCAAAACGCCTGCATTGCTAAGGTCTCTTTCAGAACTGCCAGACACTCTGCCGTCATAGGCCTAAGAATTGGAAATTGTGACGGCATGGCAACACTTGGAATCCTAGGATGCAGTGGAAGTTCGACTCACAAACTGGATGGAAGAAGCTTCCAAGCGTAGTGTTCTTCCATTTACAAAGAGCACCCAAGAGTCTGAGGCTGGTAGCGTTGTTGCTGGAGAGAACGGGCATCCCCGTGGGCCTGTCGGTTAATTTCCTGTTTCTGACCCTCTAAGGAAACTCTTCCAGAAAGCCTTTGGGACCCGCTTAGAGAGAACAGCTGCGAAGTTGATGCACAGAACATTAACCTAGATACAAGCCCTGGGTCCCAATCATCCACCTTTCTCTGGAGGTTACGTAGCCCACGGAGGTATTCAAGCAGGGAGTTTGCCTTATACAACTGACACATGAAACTGGGATGAGTTGGAGGGCCACTCTCCTTGCCCTCACACTACGTGGCCCGGAGAAGTTATCGCGCAGCAGAATTCAACACCCTTCCTCTACACGTGTGTACCCAAAAGAAGCGCTGGGCAGTGGGTGTTCTCAGGCCAAGAGCAGTCGTTGTTCTGGGCTGCACCTGCTCTGTGGTTCAAAGGTTCTCTGACTCTGCTCCTATGGAAGCATTTCAGAGCTGACGCTATCCCTGGGCTGCCAAAGCAAAGAGGCTTAGCGGCCTTTCACACTGAAGGCATGGGCTTCTTTCCCATTCAGAAAGTGTATGTTGCCCCTCCCAGGCTAGAGGCAAGTACGTTGACACCATTTGCTCTGCCCCTGGAAAATGCAAGTGGGTGTACTCGATTTGGGCTGCCTGGTGAAACAAGTTGCATTCACCAGTAGCCTGAGTACCTTTCCTGAAGTGTGATTCCTAGCTAGGTATACTCGGTCTTCGGAGGCTAGATGGGAGCAAACATGTTAAACTTGGGGGGAAAGTCTTTGGCCAATGACCAATATGCTTGTGCTTGTGCGAGGGTTAGGCAGGATCTTTCCAACACAGTGTGTTTACCTTACCATAATCCGTCCCATTGGCTGAAGCAGGCGGGGGTGGGGGGGTCTGTTTCACAGTCTGGGAAGCAGGGCCTCAGGTGAGTCTGCCCACTGACTGCCTGCCCTCCATCCTAGCCAGCTGAGAAAATATGGCAAGGCTGATGGAACCCACTTACAACGAAACGTTTCTCTTCAGAATAGGAGATTTTGCTACCAAACGTCAGCAGCTCCTCTCGCTCAGAGGGCTGTTCTGGTGTAGACTAGGGAAAGCTCCCAGGGTCCCCAGCTTATGAACGGCTCTTTGCCCAGTTGGTTTCATCCGAGAAAGAGCCAGAGGGGCTGATCTCAACAAATAGGGCTGCACACCGTGAGCCCTTCGGGTAGGGCAGTCCTGAGCCAATGTGCCACCTAAGGAATGAAAGCAAAGTTTCCTTGCCACAGGAAAGCACACCGAGGCCTGGTGTTTCCTCTCTGAAACTGACGTGAGCTTGAGGGTGAGGCCTATACTACATAGTAGAAAAGCTCGGAGTTACGGCTTTTTCCCTCTCTCGGACCCATACCCTGGGCTCAGCCGTGGGGGAATGCTGAGTGGGAGAGACTGCCTCTGTGCCGGACTCAGAAGGCTTCTTCCCTTTAGGGCAATTCCGTTTGTGTCTTACTTCGTGGAAGAGGAAAGAGGGCGCCTAGAGATACTCTAACATGAAATACCTAACGACAGAGGATCTGGAGGAGGTGGTTTCTCGGTGGAAGGAGCCAAAACGCCTGCATTGCTAAGGTCTCTTTCAGAACTGCCAGACACTCTGCCGTCATAGGCCTAAGAATTGGAAATTGTGACGGCATGGCAACACTTGGAATCCTAGGATGCAGTGGAAGTGTGACTCTCAAAGTAGATGGAAGAAGCTTCCAAGCATAGTGTTCTTCCATTTACAAAGAGAACCCAAGACTGTGAGGCTGGTAGCCTTGTTGCTGGAGAGAACGGGCATCCCCGTGGGCCTGTCGGTTAATATCCTGTTTTTGACCCTCTAAGGAAACACTTCCAGAAAGCCTTTGGGAACCGCTTAGAGAGAACAGCTGTGAAGTTGATGCACAGAACATTAACCTAGATACCCGCCTTGGGTCCCAATCATCCACCTTTCTCTGGAGATTACGTAGCCCACGGAGGGATTCAAGCAGGGAGTTTCCCTTATACAACTGACACAAGAAACTAGGATGAGATGGAGGGCCACTCTCCTTGCCCTCACACTACGTGGGTCCGGAGAAGTTATGACTCAGCGGAATTCAACTCCCTTCCTCTACACGTGTGTACCCAAAAGAAGCGCTGGGCAGTGGGTGTTCTCAGGCCAAGAGCAGTCCTTGTTCTGGGCTGCACCTGCTCTGTGGTTCAAAGGTTCTCTGACTCTGCTCCTATGGAAGCATTTCAGAGCTGACGCTATCCCTGGCTGCCAAAGCAAAAAGGCTGAGCGGCCTTTCACACTGAAGGCATGGGCTTCTTTCCCATTCAGAAAGTGTATGTTGCCCCTCCCAGGCTAGAGGCAAGTACGTTGACACCATTTGCTCTGCACCTGGAAAATGCAAGTGGGTGTACTCGATTTGGGCTGCCTGGTGAAACAACTTGCAGTCACCAGCAGCCTGAGTACCTTTCCTGAAGTGTGATTCCTAGCTAGGTATACTCGGTCTTCGGAGGCTAGATGGGAGCAAACATGTAAACTTGTGGGGAAAGTCTTTGACAATTGAGCAATATGCTTGTGCTTGTGCGAGGGTTAAGCAGAAACTTTCCAACACAGGGTTTTCACCTTACCGTATGCCGTCCCTTTGGCCTGAAGCAGGCGGGGGTGGGGTCTGTATCACAGTCTGGGAAGCATGGCCTCAGGTGAGTCTGCCTACTGACTGCCTGCCCTCCATTCTAGCCAGCTGAGAAAATATGGCAAGGCTGATGGAACCCACTTACAACGAAACGTTTCTCTTCAGAATAGGAGATTTTGCTACCAAACGTCAGCAGCTCCTCTCGCTCAGAGGGCTGTTCTGGTGTAGACTAGGGAAAGCTCCCAGGGTCCCCACCTTATGAACCGCTCTTTGCCCAGTTGGTTTCACCGAGAAAGAGCCAGAGGGGCTGATCTCAACAAATAGGGCTGCACACCGTGAGCCCTTCGGGTAGGGCAGTCCTGAGCCAATGTGCCACCTAAGGAATGAAAGCAAAGTTTCCTTGCCACAGGAAAGCACACCGAGGCCTGGTGTTTCCTCTCTGAAACTGACGTGAGCTTGAGGGTGAGGCCTATACTACATAGTAGAAAAGCTCGGAGTTACGGCTTTCTCCCTCTCTCGGACCCATACCCTGGGCTCAGCCGTGGGGGAATGCTGAGTGGGAGAGACTGCCTCTCTGCCAGACTCAGAAGGATTCTTCCCTTTAGGGCAATTCCTTTTGTGTCTTACATCGTGGAGGAGGAAAGAGGGCGCCTAGAGATACTCTAACATGCAATACCTAACGACAGAGGATCTGGAGGAGCTGGTGTCTCGGTGGAAGGAGCCCAAACACCTGCATTGCTAAGGTCTCTTTCAGAACTGCCAGACACTCTGCTGTCATAGGCCTAAGAATTGGAAATTGTGACGGCATGGCAACACTTGGAATCCTAGGATGCAGTGGAAGTTCGACTCACAAACTGGATGGAAGAAGCTTCCAAGCGTAGTGTTCTTCCATTTACAAAGAGAACCCAAGAGTCTGAGGCTGGTAGCGTTGTTGCTGGAGAGAACGGGCATCCCCGTGGGCCTGTCGGTTAATTTCCTGTTTCTGACCCTCTAAGGAAACTCTTCCAGAAAGCCTTTGGGACCCGCTTAGAGAGAACAGCTGCGAAGTTGATGCACAGAACATTAACCTAGATACAAGCCCTGGGTCCCAATCATCCACCTTTCTCTGGAGGTTACGTAGCCCACGGAGGGATTCAAGCAGGGAGTTTGCCTTATACAACTGACACATGAAACTGGGATGAGTTGGAAGGCCACTCTCCTTGCCCTCACACTACGTGGCCCGGATAAGTTATCGCACAGCAGAATTCAGCACCCTTCCTCTACATGTGTGTACCCAAAAGAAGCGCTGGGCAGTGGGTGTTCTCAGGCCAAGAGCAGTCGTTGTTCTGGGCTGCACCTGCTCTGTGGTTCAAAGGTTCTCTGACTCTGCTCCTATGGAAGCATTTCAGAGCTGACGCTATCCCTGGGCTGCCAAAGCAAAGAGGCTTAGCGGCCTTTCACACTGAAGGCATGGGTTTCTTTCCCATTCAGAAAGTGTATGTTGCCCCTCCCAGGCTAGAGGCAAGTAAGTTGACACCATTTGCTCTTCCCCTGGAAAATGCAAGTGGGTGTACTCGATTTGGGCTGCCTGGTGAAACAAGTTGCATTCACCAGCAGCCTGAGTACCTTTCCTGAAGTGTGATTCCTAGCTAGGTATACTTGATCTTCGGAGGCTAGATGGGAGCAAACATGTTAAACTTGGGGGGAAAGTCTTTGGCCAATGACCAATATGCTTGTGCTTGTGCGAGGGTTAGGCAGGATCTTTCCAACACAGTGTTTTTACCTTACCATAAGCCGTCCCTTTGGCTGACGCAGGCGGGGGTGGGGGGGTCTGTTTCACAGTCTGGGAAGCAGGGCCTCAGGTGAGTCTGCCAACTGACTGCCTGCCCTCCATCCTAGCCAGCTGAGAAAATATGGCAAGGCTGATGGAACCCACTTACAACGAAACGTTTCTCTTCAGAATAGGAGATTTTGCTACCAAACGTCAGCAGCTCCTCTCGCTCAGAGGGCTGTTCTGGTGTAGACTAGGGAAAGCTCCCAGGGTCCCCAGCTTATGAACGGCTCTTTGCCCAGTTGGTTTCATCCGAGAAAGAGCCAGAGGGGCTGATCTCAACAAAGAGGGCTGCACACCGTGAGCCCTTCGGGTAGGGCAGTCCTGAGCCAATGTGCCACCTAAGGAATGAAAGCAAAGTTTCCTTGCCACAGGAAAGCACACCGAGGCCTGGTGTTTCCTCTCTGAAACTGACGTGAGCTTGAGGGTGAGGCCTATACTACATAGTAGAAAAGCTCGGAGTTACGGCTTTCTCCCTCTCTCGGACCCATACCCTGGGCTCAGCCGTGGGGGAATGCTGAGTGGGAGAGACTGCCTCTCTGCCAGACTCAGAAGGCTTCTTCCCTTTAGGGCAATTCCTTTTGTGTCTTACATCGTGGAGGAGGAAAGAGGGCGCCTAGAGATACTCTAACATGAAATACCTAACGACAGAGGATCTGGAGGAGCTGGTATCTCGGTGGAAGGAGCCCAAACACCTGCATTGCTAAGGTCTCTTTCAGAACTGCCAGACACTCTGCCGTCATAGGCCTAAGAATTGGAAATTGTGACGGCATGGCAACACTTGGAATCCTAGGATGCAGTGGAAGTTCGACTCACAAACTGGATGGAAGAAGCTTCCAAGCGTAGTGTTCTTCCATTTACAAAGAGCACCCAAGAGTCTGAGGCTGGTAGCGTTGTTGCTGGAGAGAACTGGCATCCCCGTGGGCCTGTCGGTTAATTTCCTGTTTCTGACCCTCTAAGGAAACTCTTCCAGAAAGCCTTTGGGACCCGCTTAGAGAGAACAGCTGCGAAGTTGATGCACAGAACATTAACCTAGATACAAGCCCTGGGTCCCAATCATCCACCTTTCTCTGGAGGTTACGTAGCCCACGGAGGGATTCAAGCAGGGAGTTTGCCTTATACAACTGACACATGAAACTGGGATGAATTGGAGGGTCACTCTCCTTGCCCTCACACTTCGTGGCCCGGAGAAGTTATCGCGCAGCAGAATTCAACACCCATCCTCTCCATGTGTGTACCCAAAAGAAGTGCTGAGCAGTGGGTGTTCTCAGGCCAAGAGCAGTCCTTGTTCTGGGCTGCACCTGCTCTGTGGTTCAAAGGTTCTCTGACTCTGCTCCTATGGAAGCATTTCAGAGCTGACGCTATCCCTGGGCTGCCAAAGCAAAGAGGCTTAGCGGCCTTTCACACTGAAGGCATGGGCTTCCTTCCCATTCAGAAAGTGTATGTTGCCCCTCCCAGGCTAGAGGCAAGTCAGTTGACACCATTTGCTCTGCCCCTGGAAAATGCAAGTGGGTGTACTCGATTTGGGCTGCCTGGTGAAACAACTTGCAGTCACCAGCAGCCTGAGTACCTTTCCTGAAGTGTGATTCCTAGCTAGGTATACTCGGTCTTCGGAGGCTAGATGGGAGCAAACGTGTTAAACTTGGGGGGAAAGTCTTTGGCCAATGACCAATATGCTTGTGCTTGTGCGAGGGTTAGGCAGGATCTTTCCAACACAGTGTGTTTACCTTACAATAAGCCGTCCCTTTGGCTGAAGCAGGCGGCGGGGGGGGGGGTCTGTTTCACAGTCTGGGAAGCAGGGCCTGAGGTGAGTCTGCCAACTGACTGCCCTTCTTTAAATCCAGTTGAGAAAATGTGGCAAAGCTGATGCAACCCGCTTACAACCAAATGTTTCTCTTCAGAATAGGAGATTGTGCTACCAAACACCAGCAACTCATCTCCCTCAGAGTGCTGTTTCTGTGTAGACTAGGGAAAGACACCATGGTCTCCAACTTAGAACGGCTCTTTTCCCTTTTGGTTTCATCCATGAAAGAGCCAGAAAAGCTGTTCACACACAATCGGGCTGAACATTCCTGAATCCTTCGGGTAGGGCATTTCTGAGCCAAAGTGCCCCCTAAGGAATGAAAGCAAAGTTTCCTTGCCACAGGAAAGCACACCGATGCCTGGTGTTTTCTCTGTTAAATTGCAGTGGGCTTGAAGGGTGAGGCCTAATGACTGCCCTCCTTTATAGCCACTTGTGAAAATGAGGCAAGACTGAGGCAACCTGCTTACAACGAAAGGTTTCTCTTCAGAATAGGCGATTTTGCTACCAAACGCCAGCAACTCCTCTCCCTCACAGTGCTGTTTCTGTGTAGACTAGGGAAAGACACCATGGTCTCCAACTTAGAACGGCTCTTTTCACAGCTGGTTTCATCCATGAAAGAGCCAGAAGGGCTGATCTCAACTAATAGGGCTGCACACCCCTGAATCCTTGGGGTAAGGCTGTCCTGAGCCAATGTGCCACCTAAGGAATGAAAGCAAAGTTTCCAGCCTGGGAAGCAGGGCCTCAAGGAAGTCTGCCAACTGACTGCCCTCCTTTAAAGCCAGTTGAGAAAATGTGGCAAGGCTGATGCAACCCGCTTACAACGAAATGTCTCTGTTCAGAATAGGAGATTTTGCTACCAAACGCCAGGAGCTCGTCTCCCTCAGAGTGCTCTATCTGTGTAGACTAGGGAAGGACACCATGGTCCCCAGCTTAGAACGGCTCTTTTCCCAGTTGGTCTCATCCATGAAAGAGTCAGAAAAGTTGTTCTCAAACACTCGGGCTGAACATTCCTGAATCCTTGGGGTAGGGCAGTTCTGAGCCAAAGTGCCCCCTAAGGAATGAAAGCAAAGTTTACTTGCCACAGGAAAGCCGAGGCCTGGTGTTTTCTCTGTTAAATTGGAGTGGGCTTGAAGGGTGAGGCCTACTGACTGCCCTCCTTTATAGCCACTTGTGAAAATGAGGCAAGGCTGATGAAACCCGCTTACAACGAAAGGTTTCTTTTCAGAATATGAGATTTTGCTACCAAACGCCAGCAGCTCCTCTCCCTCAGAGTGCTGTTTCTGTGTAGACTAGGGAAAGACACCATGGTCCCCAGCTTAGAACAGATCTTTTCCCAGTTGGTTTCAACCATGAAAGAGCCAGAAGGGCTGATCTCAACTAATAGGGCTGCACATCCCTGAATCTTTGGGGTAAGACAGTCCGGAGCCAATATGCCACCTAAGGATTGAAAGCAAAGTTTCCTTGCCACAGGAAAGCACACCGAGGCCTGGTGTTTCCTCTATGAAATTGACGTGAACTTGAGGGTGAGGCCTATACTACATAGTAGAAAAGCTCGGAGTTACGGCTTTCTCCCTCTCTCGGACCCATACCCTGGGCTCAGCCGTGGGGGAATGCCTGGTGGGAGAGACTGCCTCTCTGCCGGACTCAGAAGGCTTCTAACCTTTAGGGCAATTCCGTTTGTGTCTTACCTCGTGGAGGAGGAAACAGGGCGCCTAGAGATACTCTAACATGAAATACCTAACGACAGAGGATCTGGAGGAGCTGGTTTCTCGGTGGAAGGAGCCAAAACGCCTGCATTGCTAAGGTCTCTTTCAGAACTGCCAGACACTCTGCCGTCATAGGCCTAAGAATTGGAAATTGTGACGGCATGGCAACACTTGGAATCCTAGGATGCAGTGGAAGTTCGACTCACAAACTGGATGGAAGAAGCTTCCAAGCGTAGTGTTCTTCCATTTACAAAGAGCACCCAAGAGTCTGAGGCTGGTAGCGTTGTTGCTGGAGAGAACGGGCATCCCCGTGGGCCTGTCGGTTAATTTCCTGTTTCTGACCCTCTAAGGAAACTCTTCCAGAAAGCCTTTGGGACCCGCTTAGAGAGAACAGCTGCGAAGTTGATGCACAGAACATTAACCTAGATACAAGCCCTGGGTCCCAATCATCCACCTTTCTCTGGAGGTTACGTAGCCCACGGAGGTATTCAAGCAGGGAGTTTGCCTTATACAACTGACACATGAAACTGGGATGAGTTGGAGGGCCACTCTCCTTGCCCTCACACTACGTGGCCCGGAGAAGTTATCGCGCAGCAGAATTCAACACCCTTCCTCTACACGTGTGTACCCAAAAGAAGCGCTGGGCAGTGGGTGTTCTCAGGCCAAGAGCAGTCCTTGTTCTGGGCTGCACCTGCTCTGTGGTTCAAAGGTTCTCTGACTCTGCTCCTATGGAAGCATTTCAGAGCTGACGCTATCCCTGGGCTGCCAAAGCAAAGAGGCTTAGCGGCCTTTCACACTGAAGGCATGGGCTTCTTTCCCATTCAGAAAGTGTATGTTGCCCCTCCCAGGCTAGAGGCAAGTACGTTGACACCATTTGCTCTGCCCCTGGAAAATGCAAGTGGGTGTACTCGATTTGGGCTGCCTGGTGAAACAAGTTACATTCACCAGTAGCCTGAGTACCTTTCCTGAAGTGTGATTCCTAGCTAGGTATACTCGGTCTTCGGAGGCTAGATGGGAGCAAACATGTTAAACTTGGGGGGAAAGTCTTTGGCCAATGACCAATATGCTTGTGCTTGTGCGAGGGTTAGGCAGGATCTTTCCAACACAGTGTGTTTACCTTACCATAAGCCGTCCCATTGGCTGAAGCAGGCGGGGGTGGGGGGGTCTGTTTCACAGTCTGGGAAGCAGGGCCTCAGGTGAGTCTGCCCACTGACTGCCTGCCCTCCATCCTAGCCAGCTGAGAAAATATGGCAAGGCTGATGGAACCCACTAACAACGAAACGTTTCTCTTCAGAATAGGAGATTTTGCTACCAAACGTCAGCAGCTCCTCTCGCTCAGAGGGCTGTTCTGGTGTAGACTAGGGAAAGCTCCCAGGGTCCCCAGCTTATGAACGGCTCTTTGCCCAGTTGGTTTCATCCGAGAAAGAGCCAGAGGGGCTGATCTCAACAAATAGGGCTGCACACCGTGAGCCCTTCGGGTAGGGCAGTCCTGAGCCAATGTGCCACCTAAGGAATGAAAGCAAAGTTTCCTTGCCACAGGAAAGCACACCGAGGCCTGGTGTTTCCTCTCTGAAACTGACGTGAGCTTCAGGGTGAGGCCTATACTACATAGTAGAAAAGCTCGGAGTTACGGCTTTCTCCCTCTCTCGGACCCATACCCTGGGCTCAGCCGTGGGGGAATGCTGAGTGGGAGAGACTGCCTCTGTGCCGGACTCAGAAGGCTTCTTCCCTTTAGGGCAATTCCGTTTGTGTCTTACTTCGTGGAAGAGGAAAGAGGGCGCCTAGAGATACTCTAACATGAAATACCTAACGACAGAGGATCTGGAGGAGGTGGTTTCTCGGTGGAAGGAGCCAAAACGCCTGCATTGCTAAGGTCTCTTTCAGAACTGCCAGACACTCTGCCGTCATAGGCCTAAGAATTGGAAATTGTGACGGCATGGCAACACTTGGAATCCTAGGATGCAGTGGAAGTGTGACTCTCAAAGTAGATGGAAGAAGCTTCCAAGCATAGTGTTCTTCCATTTACAAAGAGAACCCAAGAGTCTGAGGCTGGTAGCGTTGTTGCTGGAGAGAACGGGCATCCCCGTGGGCCTGTCGGTTAATATCCTGTTTCTGACCCTCTAAGGAAACTCTTCCAGAAAGCCTTTGGGACCCGCTTAGAGAGAACAGCTGCGAAGTTGATGCACAGAACATTAACCTAGATACAAGCCCTGGGTCCCAATCATCCACCTTTCTCTGGAGGTTACGTAGCCCACGGAGGGATTCAAGCAGGGAGTTTGCCTTATACAACTGACACATGAAACTGGGATGAGTTGGAGGGCCACTCTCCTTGCCCTCACACTACGTGGCCCGGATAAGTTATCGCACAGCAGAATTCAGCACCCTTCCTCTACATGTGTGTACCCAAAAGAAGCGCTGGGCAGTGGGTGTTCTCAGGCCAAGAGCAGTCGTTGTTCTGGGCTGCACCTGCTCTGTGGTTCAAAGGTTCTCTGACTCTGCTCCTATGGAAGCATTTCAGAGCTGACGCTATCCCTGGGCTGCCAAAGCAAAGAGGCTTAGCGGCCTTTCACACTGAAGGCATGGGTTTCTTTCCCATTCAGAAAGTGTATGTTGCCCCTCCCAGGATAGAGGCAAGTAAGTTGACACCATTTGCTCTTCCCCTGGAAAATGCAATGGGTGTACTCGATTTGGGCTGCCTGGTGAAACAACTTGCAGTCACCAGCAGCCTGAGTACCTTTCCTGAAGTGTGATTCCTAGCTAGGTATACTCGGTCTTCTGAGGCTAGATGGGAGCAAACGTGTTAAACTTGGGGGGAAAGTCTTTGGCCAATGACCAATATGCTTGTGCTTGTGCGAGGGTTAGGCAGGATCTTTCCAACACAGTGTTTTTACCTTACCATAAGCCGTCCCTTTGGCTGAAGCAGGCGGGGGTGGGGGGGTCTGTTTCACAGTCTGGGAAGCAGGGCCTCAGGTGAGTCTGCCAACTGACTGCCTGCCCTCCATCCTAGCCAGCTGAGAAAATATGGCAAGGCTGATGGAACCCACTTACAACGAAACGTTTCTCTTCAGACTAGGAGATTTTGCTACCAAACGTCAGCAGCTCCTCTCGCTCAGAGGGCTGTTCTGGTGTAGACTAGGGAAAGCTCCCAGGGTCCCCAGCTTATGAACGGCTCTTTGCCCAGTTGGTTTCATCCGAGAAAGAGCCAGAGGGGCTGATCTCAACAAATAGGGCTGCACACCGTGAGCCCTTCGGGTAGGGCAGTCCTGAGCCAATGTGCCACCTAAGGAATGAAAGCAAAGTTTCCTTGCCACAGGAAAGCACACCGAGGCCTGGTGTTTCCTCTCTGAAACTGACGTGAGCTTGAGGGTGAGGCCTATACTACATAGTAGAAAAGCTCGGAGTTACGGCTTTCTCCCTCTCTCGGACCCATACCCTGGGCTCAGCCGTGGGGGAATGCTGAGTGGGAGAGACTGCCTCTCTGCCAGACTCAGAAGGCTTCTTCCCTTTAGGGCAATTCCTTTTGTGTCTTACATCGTGGAGGAGGAAAGAGGGCGCCTAGAGATACTCTAACATGAAATACCTAACGACAGAGGATCTGGAGGAGCTGGTATCTCGGTGGAAGGAGCCCAAACACCTGCATTGCTAAGGTCTCTTTCAGAACTGCCAGACACTCTGCCGTCATAGGCCTAAGAATTGGAAATTGTGACGGCATGGCAACACTTGGAATCCTAGGATGCAGTGGAAGTTCGACTCACAAACTGGATGGAAGAAGCTTCCAAGCGTAGTGTTCTTCCATTTACAAAGAGCACCCAAGAGTCTGAGGCTGGTAGCGTTGTTGCTGGAGAGAACGGGCATCCCCGTGGGCCTGTCGGTTAATTTCCTGTTTCTGACCCTCTAAGGAAACTCTTCCAGAAAGCCTTTGGGACCCGCTTAGAGAGAACAGCTGCGAAGTTGATGCACAGAACATTAACCTAGATACAAGCCCTGGGTCCCAATCATCCACCTTTCTCTGGAGGTTACGTAGCCCACGGAGGGATTCAAGCAGGGAGTTTGCCTTATACAACTGACACATGAAACTGGGATGAATTGGAGGGTCACTCTCCTTGCCCTCACACTACGTGGCCCGGAGAAGTTATCGCGCAGCAGAATTCAACACCCATCCTCTCCATGTGTGTACCCAAAAGAAGTGCTGAGCAGTGGGTGTTCTCAGGCCAAGAGCAGTCCTTGTTCTGGGCTGCACCTGCTCTGTGGTTCAAAGGTTCTCTGACTCTGCTCCTATGGAAGCATTTCAGAGCTGACGCTATCCCTGGGCTGCCAAAGCAAAGAGGCTTAGCGGCCTTTCACACTGAAGGCATGGGCTTCCTTCCCATTCAGAAAGTGTATGTTGCCCCTCCCAGGCTAGAGGCAAGTCAGTTGACACCATTTGCTCTGCCCCTGGAAAATGCAAGTGGGTGTACTCGATTTGGGCTGCCTGGTGAAACAACTTGCAGTCACCAGCAGCCTGAGTACCTTTCCTGAAGTGTGATTCCTAGCTAGGTATACTCGGTCTTCGGAGGCTAGATGGGAGCAAACGTGTTAAACTTGGGGGGAAAGTCTTTGGCCAATGACCAATATGCTTGTGCTTGTGCGAGGGTTAGGCAGGATCTTTCCAACACAGTGTGTTTACCTTACAATAAGCCGTCCCTTTGGCTGAAGCAGGCGGCGGGGGGGGGTCTGTTTCACAGTCTGGGAAGCAGGGCCTGAGGTGAGTCTGCCAACTGACTGCCCTTCTTTAAATCCAGTTGAGAAAATGTGGCAAAGCTGATGCAACCCGCTTACAACCAAATGTTTCTCTTCAGAATAGGAGATTGTGCTACCAAACACCAGCAACTCATCTCCCTCAGAGTGCTGTTTCTGTGTAGACTAGGGAAAGACACCATGGTCTCCAACTTAGAACGGCTCTTTTCCCTGTTGGTTTCATCCATGAAAGAGCCAGAAAAGCTGTTCACACACAATCGGGCTGAACATTCCTGAATCCTTCGGGTAGGGCAGTTCTGAGCCAAAGTGCCCCCTAAGGAATGAAAGCAAAGTTTCCTTGCCACAGGAAAGCACACCGATGCCTGGTGTTTTCTCTGTTAAATTGCAGTGGGCTTGAAGGGTGAGGCCTAATGACTGCCCTCCTTTATAGCCACTTGTGAAAATGAGGCAAGACTGAGGCAACCTGCTTACAACGAAAGGTTTCTCTTCAGAATAGGCGATTTTGCTACCAAACGCCAGCAACTCCTCTCCCTCACAGTGCTGTTTCTGTGTAGACTAGGGAAAGACACCATGGTCTCCAACTTAGAACGGCTCTTTTCACAGCTGGTTTCATCCATGAAAGAGCCAGAAGGGCTGATCTCAACTAATAGGGCTGCACACCCCTGAATCCTTGGGGTAAGGCTGTCCTGAGCCAATGTGCCACCTAAGGAATGAAAGCAAAGTTTCCAGCCTGGGAAGCAGGGCCTCAAGGAAGTCTGCCAACTGACTGCCCTCCTTTAAAGCCAGTTGAGAAAATGTGGCAAGGCTGATGCAACCCGCTTACAACGAAATGTCTCTGTTCAGAATAGGAGATTTTGCTACCAAACGCCAGGAGCTCGTCTCCCTCAGAGTGCTCTTTCTGTGTAGACTAGGGAAGGACACCATGGTCCCCAGCTTAGAACGGCTCTTTTCCCAGTTGGTTTCATCCATGAAAGAGTCAGAAAAGTTGTTCTCAAACACTCGGGCTGAACATTCCTGAATCCTTGGGGTAGGGCAGTTCTGAGCCAAAGTGCCCCCTAAGGAATGAAAGCAAAGTTTACTTGCCACAGGAAAGCCGAGGCCTGGTGTTTTCTCTGTTAAATTGGAGTGGGCTTGAAGGGTGAGGCCTACTGACTGCCCTCCTTTATAGCCACTTGTGAAAATGAGGCAAGGCTGATGAAACCCGCTTACAACGAAAGGTTTCTTTTCAGAATATGAGATTTTGCTACCAAACGCCAGCAGCTCCTCTCCCTCAGAGTGCTGTTTCTGTGTAGACTAGGGAAAGACACCATGGTCCCCAGCTTAGAACAGATCTTTTCCCAGTTGGTTTCAACCATGAAAGAGCCAGAAGGGCTGATCTCAACTAATAGGGCTGCACATCCCTGAATCTTTGGGGTAAGACAGTCCGGAGCCAATATGCTAACTAAGGAATGAAAGCAAAGTTTCCAGCCTGGGAAGCAGGGCCTCAAGGAAGTCTGCCAATTGACTGCCCTCCTTTAAAGCCAGTTGAGAAAATGTGGCAAGGCTGATGCAACCCGCTTACAACGAAATGTTTCTCTTCAGAATAGGAGATTGTGCTACCAAACGCCATCAGCTCCTCTCCCTCAGAGTGCTGTTTCTGTGTAGATTAGGGAAAGACACCATAGTCTCCAGCTTAGAACGGCTCTTTTCCCTGTTGGTTTCATCCATGAAAGAGCCAGAAAAGCTGTTCTCACACAATCGGGCTGAACATTCCTGAATCCTTCGGGTAGGGCAGTTCTGAGCCAAAGTGCCCCCTAAGGAATGAAAGCAAAGTTTACTTGCCACAGGAAAGCACACCGAGGCCTGGTGTTTTCTCTGTTAAATTGCAGTGGGCTTGAAGGGTGAGGCCTAATGACTGCCCTCCTTTATAGCCACTTGTGAAAATGAGGCAAGGCTGATGCAACCTGCTTACAACGAAAGGTTTCTCTTCAGAATAGGAGATTTTGCTACCAAACGCCTGCAACTCCTCTCCCTCAGAGTGCTGTTTCTGTGTAGACTAGGGAAAGACACCATGGTCTCCAACTTAGAACGGCTCTTTTCACAGCTGGTTTCATCCATGAAAGAGCCAGAAGGGCTGATCACAACTAATAGGGCTGCACACCCCTGAATCCTTGGGGTAAGGCAGTCCTGAGCCAATGTGCCACCTAAGGAATGAAAGCAAAGTTTCCAGCCTGGGAAGCAGGGCCTCAAGGAAGTCTGCCAATTGACTGCCCTCCTTTAAAGCCAGTTGAGAAAATGTGGCAAGGCTGATGCATCCCGCTTACAACGAAATGTCTCTCTTCAGAATAGGAGATTTTTCTACCAAACCCCAGCAACTCCTCTCCCTCAGAGTGCTGTTTCTGTGTAGACCAGGGTAAAACACCATGGTCCCCAGCTTGGAACAGATCTTTTCCTAGTTGGTTTCATCCATGAAAGAGCCAGAAGGGCTGATCTCAACTAATAGGGCTGCACATCCCTGAATCTTTGGGGTAAGGCAGTCCGGAACCAATATACTAACTAAGGAATGAAAGCAAAGTTTCCAGCCTGGGAATCAGGGCCTCAAGGAAGTCTGCCAATTGACTGCCCTCCTTTAAAGCTAGTTGAGAAAATGTGGCAAGACGGATGCAACCCGCTTACAACGAAATGCCTCTCCGCCCTGGGCACATGCCACTGGTTTGATTCTGGATCCCTGTTCCCTGGGAATATGACTGAGGTTTGATTCTGGACACCTGTGTCCTGGGAACATGGCTGAGGTTTGATTGTTGAAACCTGTGGCCTGTGAACATGACTGAGGTTCGTTTCTGGAACCATGTGTCCTGGGAACTTGACTGAGGTTTGATTGCAGAAACCTGTGGACTGGCAAACATGACTGAGGTTTGATTGTGTAACCCTGTGCCGTGGAAACAAGACTGTGGCCTGGTATTGGAACCCCGAGGCCTGGGCACATGCCACTGGTTTGATTCTGGAACCCTGTTTCCTGGAAACATGGCTGAGGTGTGATGGTTGAACCCTGTGGCCTTGCAACAGGACTGAGGTTTGATTGTGAAACCCTCTGGCCTGGGAATATGACTGAGGTTTAATTCTGGAACCCTGTGTCCTGGGAACATGATTGAGGTTTGATGGAGGAACGCTGTGGCCTGGGAACATGACTGAGGTTTGATGGTGGTACCCTTTGGCATGGAAACATGACTGAGGCTTGATTCTGGAACCCTGTGGCCTGGGAACTTGACTGTGGTTTGATCACAGAAACCTGTGGACTGGCAACATGACTGAGGTTTGATGGTGGAACCCTGTGCACTGGGAACATGACTGAGGCCTGATACTGGAATCCCGTGGCCTGGGCACATGCCACTGGTTTGATTCTGGAACCCTGTTTCCTGGAAACAAGGCTGAGGTGTGATGGCTGAACCCTGTGGCCTTGCAACAGGACTGAGGTTTGATTGTGAAACCCTCTGGCCTGGGAATATGACTGAGGCTTGATTCTGGATCCCTGTGGCCTGGGAACATGTCTGAGGTTTGATGGTGGAAACCTGTGGCCTGGCAACATGACTGAGGTTTGATTCTGGAAGACTGTGGCCAGGGAACAAGACTGAGGTTTGCTTCTGGAACCTTGTGGCCTAGGAACATGACATCGGTTGGATTCTGGAATCCTGTGGCCTGGGAACATGGCTGAGGCTTGATTCTGGAATCCTGTGGCCTGGGAACAAGACTGAGGTGTGCTTATGGAACCCTGTGGCCCGGGAACATGACATCGGTTGGATTCTGGAACCCTGTGGCCTGGCCACATGACTGAGGATTGATTGTGGAACCCTGTGCACTGGGAACATGACTGAGGTTTGATTCTGGAAAACTGTGGCCTGGGAACATGACATCTGTTTAGATTGTGGAATAGTGTGCCCTGGGAACCTGACTGAGCCTTGGTTCTGGAACTCTGTGGACTGGAAACATGACTGAGGTTTATTCTAGAACCCTGTAGCCTGGGAACATAACTGAGGATTGATTCTGGAACCCTGTGGCCTGGGAACATGACTGAGGCTTGATTCTGGAACCGTGTGGCCTGGGAACTTGACTGGGGTTTGATCGCAGAAACCTGTGGACTGGCCACATGACTGAGGTTAGATGGTGGAACCCTGTGCACTGGGAATATGACTGACGCCTGATACTGGAACCCCGTGGCGTGGGAACATGCCATTGGTTTGATTCAGGAACCCTGTTTCCTGAGAACATGACAGAGGTGTGATGGTTGAACCCTGTGGCATGGCAACATGATTGAGGTTTGATTGTGGAACCCTCAGGCTTGGGAACATGACTGAGGTTTGATTCTGGAAAACTGTGTCCTGGGAACATGACATCTGCTTAGATTGTGGAATAGTGTGCCCTGGGATCCTAACTGAGCCTTGGTTCTGGAACTCTGTGGACTGGGAACATGACTGAGGTCTATTGTAGAACCCTGTAGCCTGGGAACATAACTGAGGATTGATTCTGGAAGCCTGTGGCCTGGGAACATGACATCGGTGGATTCTGGAACCCTGTGGCCTGGGAACATGAGAACGGTTTGATTCTGGAACCCTGTGGCCTGGCAACATGACTGAGGCTTGATTCTGGAACCCTGTGACCTGGCAACATGACTGAGGCTTGATTCTGGAACCCTGTTTCCTGAGAACATGACTGAGGTTTGATGGTTGAACCCTGTGGCATGGCAACATGATTGAGGTTTGATTGTGGAATACTCAGGCTTGGGAACATGACTGAGGCTTAATGGTGGAACACTGTGGCCTGGAAAGAGGAATGAGGTTTGATGGTGGAACCCTGTGGCCTGGCAACATGACTGAGGTTTGATTCTGGAAAACTGTGTCCTGGGAACATGACATCTGCTTAGATTGTGGAACATTGTTCCCTGGGAACCTGACTGAGCCTTGGTTTTGGAACTCTGTGGCCTGGGAACATGACTGAGGTTTATTCTAGAACCCTGTAGCCTGAAAACATAACTGAGGATTGATTCTGGAACCCTGTGGCCTGGGAACATGACATCGGTGGATTCTGGTACCCTGTGGCCTGGGAACATGAGAACGGTTTGATTCTGGAACCCTGTGGCCTGGCAACATGACTGAGGCTTGATTCTGGAACCCTGTGGCCTGGCAACATGACTGAGGCTTGATTCTGGAACCCTGTGGCCTGGGAACTTGACTGGGGTTTGATCGCAGAAACCTGTGGACTGTCCACATGACTGAGGTTTGATGGTGGAACCCTGTGCACTGGGAACATGACTGAGGACTGATACTGGAACCCCGTGGCGTGGGAACATGCCAATGGTTTGATTCTGGAACCCTGTTTCCTGAGAACATGACTGAGGTTTGATGTTTGAACCCTGTGGCATGGCAACATGATTGAGGTTTGATTCTGGAAAACTGTGGCCTGGGAACATGACATCTGCTTAGATTGTGGAATAGTGTGCCCTGGGAACCTGACTGAGCCTTGATTCTGGAAATCTGTGGCCTGGGAACATGACATCGGTGGATTCTGTAACCCTGTGGCCTGGGAACATGAGAACGGTTTCATTCTGGAACACTGTGGCCTGGCAACATGACTGAGGCTTGATTCTGGAGCCCTGTGGCCTGGCAACATGACTGAGGCTTGATTCTGGATCCCTGTGGCCTGGGAACATGACTAAGGCGTGATTCTGGAAAACTGTGGCCTGGGAACATGATATCTGTTTAGATTGTGGAATAGTGGGCCCTGGGAACCTGACTAAGCCTTGGTTCTGGAACTCTGTGGACTGGGAACATGACTGAGGTTTATTCTAGAACCCTGTAGCCTGGGAACATAACTGAGGATTGATTCTGGAACCCTGTGGCCTGGGAACATGACATCGGTGGATTCTGGAACCCTGTGGCCTGGGAACATGAGAACGGTTTGATTCTGGAACCCTGTGGCCTGGCAACATGACCGAGGCTTGCTTCTGGAACCCTGTGGCCTGGCAACATGACTGAGGCTTTATTCTGGAACCCTGTGGCCTGGCAACATGACTGAGGCTTGATTCTGGAACCGTGTGGCCTGGGAACTTGACAGGGGTTTGATCGCAGAAACCTGTGGACTGTCCACATGACTGAGGTTTGATGGTGGAACCCTGTGCACTGGGAACATGACTGAGGACTGATACTGGAACCCCGTGGCGTGGGAACATGCCAATTGTTTGATTCTGGAACCCTGTTTCCTGAGAACATGACTGAGGTTTGATGGTTGAACCCTGTGGCATGGCAACATGATTGAGGTTTGATTGTGGAACCCTCAGGCTTGGGAACATGACTGAGGCTTAATGGTGGAACACTGTGGCCTGGAAACAGGAATGAGGTTTGATCGTGGAACCCTGTGGCCTGGCAACATGACTGAGGTTTGATTCTGGAAAACTGTGGCCTGGGAACATGACATCTGTTTAGATTGTGGAATAGTGTGCCCTGGGAACCTGACTGAGCCTTGGTTCTGGAAATCTGTGGACTGGGAACATGACTGAGGTTTATTCTAGAACCCTGTAGCCTGGGAACATAACTGAGGATTGATTCTGGAACCCTGTGGCCTGGGAACATGACATCGGTGGATTCTGGTACCCTGTGGCCTGGGAACATGAGAACGGTTTGATTCTGGAACCCTGTGGCCTGGCAACATGACTGAGGCTTGATTCTGGAACCCTGTGGCCTGGCAACATGACTGAGGCTTGATTCTGGAACCGTGTGGCCTGGGAACTTGACAGGGGTTTGATCGCAGAAACCTGTGGACTGTCCACATGACTGAGGTTTGATGGTGGAACCCTGTGCACTGGGAACATGACTGAGGACTGATACTGGAACCCCGTGGCGTGGGAACATGCCAATGGTTTGATTCTGGAACCCTGTTTCCTGAGAACATGACTGAGGTTTGATGTTTGAACCCTGTGGCATGGCAACATGATTGAGGTTTGATTCTGGAAAACTGTGGCCTGGGAACATGACATCTGCTTAGATTGTGGAATAGTGTGCCCTGGGAACCTGACTGAGCCTTGATTCTGGAAATCTGTGGACTGGGAACATGACTGAGGTTTATTCTAGAAACCTGTAGCCTGGGAATATAACTGAGGATTGATTCTGGAACCCTGTGGCCTGGGAACATGAAATCGGTGGATTCTGGAACCCTGTGGCCTGGGAACATGAGAACGGTTTGATTCTGGAACCCTGTGGCCTGGCAACATGACCGAGGCTTGCTTCTGGAACCCTGTGGCCTGGCAACATGACTGAGGATTTATTCTGGAACCCTGTGGCCTGGCAACATGACTGAGGCTTGATTCTGGAACCGTGTGGCCTGGGAACTTGACTGGGGTTTGATCGCAGAAACCTGTGGACTGGCCACATGACTGAGGTTAGATGGTGGAACCCTGTGCACTGGGAACATGACTGAGGCCTGATACTGGAACCCCGTGGCGTGGGAACATGCCATTGGTTTGATTCTGGAACCCTGTTTCCTGAGAACATGACTGAGGTTTGATGGTTGAACCCTGTGGCATGGCAACATGATTGAGGTTTGATTGTGGAACCCTCAGGCTTGGGAACATGACTGAGGCTTAATGGTGGAACACTGTGGCCTGGAAACAGGAATGAGGTTTGATGGTGGAACCCTGTGGCCTGGCAACATGACTGAGGTTTGATTCTGGAAAACTGTGTCCTGGGAACATGACATTTGCTTAGATTGTGGAATAGTGTGCCCTGGGATCCTAACTGAGCATTGGTTCTGGAACTCTGTGGACTGGGAACATGACTGAGGCTTATTCTAGAACCCTGTAGCCTGGGAACATAACTGAGGATTGATTCTGGAAGCCTGTGGCCTGGGAACATGAAATCGGTGGATTCTGGAACCCTGTGGCCTGGGAACATGAGAACGGTTTCATTCTGGAACACTGTGGCCTGGCAACATGACTGAGGCTTGATTCTGGAGCCCTGTGGCCTGGCAACATGACTGAGGCTTGATTCTGGATCCCTGTGGCCTGGGAACATGACTAAGGCGTGATTCTGGAAAACTGTGGCCTGGGAACATGATATCTGTTTAGATTGTGGAATAGTGGGCCCTGGGAACCTGACTGAGCCTTGGTTCTGGAACTCTGTGGACTGGGAACATGACTGAGGTCTATTCTAGAACCCTGTAGCCTGGGAACATAACTGAGGATTGATTCTGGAACCCTGTGGCCTGGGAACATGACATCGGTGGATTCTGGAACCCTGTGGCCTGGGAACATGAGAACGGTTTGATTCTGGAACCCTGTGGCCTGGCAACATGACCGAGGCTTGCTTCTGGAACCCTGTGGCCTGGCAACATGACTGAGGCTTGATTCTGGAACCCTGTGGCCTGGCAACATGACTGAGGCTTGATTCTGGAACCGTGTGGCCTGGGAACTTGACAGGGGTTTGATCGCAGAAACCTGTGGACTGTCCACATGACTGAGGTTTGATGGTGGAACCCTGTGCACTGGGAACATGACTGAGGACTGATACTGGAACCCCGTGGCGTGGGAACATGCCAATGGTTTGATTCTGGAACCCTGTTTCCTGAGAACATGACTGAGGTTTGATGGTTGAACCCTGTGGCATGGCAACATGATTGAGGTTTGATTGTGGAACCCTCAGGCTTGGGAATATGACTGAGGCTTAATGGTGGAACACTGTGGCCTGGAAACAGGAATGAGGTTTGATCGTGGAACCCTGTGGCCTGGCAACATGACTGAGGTTTGATTCTGGAAAACTGTGGCCTGGGAACATGACATCTGTTTAGGTTGTGGAATAGTGTGCCCTGGGAACATGACTGAGCCTTGGTTCTGGAAATCTGTGGACTGGGAACATGACTGAGGTTTATTCTAGAACCCTGTAGCCTGGGAACATAACTGAGGATTGATTCTGGAACCCTGTGGCCTGGGAACATGACATCGGTGGATTCTGGAACCCTGTGGCCTGGGAACATGAGAACGGTTTGATTCTGGAACCCTGTGGCCTGGCAACATGACCGAGGCTTGCTTCTGGAACCCTGTGGCCTGGCAACATGACTGAGGCTTGATTCTGGAACCGTGTGGCCTGGGAACTTGACTGGGGTTTGATCGCAGAAACCTGTGGACTGGCCACATGACTGAGGTTAGATGGTGGAACCCTGTGCACTGGGAACATGACTGACGCCTGATACTGGAACCCCGTGGCGTGGGAACATGCCATTGGTTTGATTCAGGAACCCTGTTTCCTGAGAACATGACAGAGGTGTGATGGTTGAACCCTGTGGCATGGCAACATGATTGAGGTTTGATTGTGGAACCCTCAGGCTTGGGAACATGACTGAGGCTTAATGGTGGAACACTGTGGCCTGGAAACAGGAATGAGGTTTGATGGTGGAACCCTGTGGCCTGGCAACATGACTGAGGTTTGATTCTGGAAAACTGTGTCCTGGGAACATGACATCTGCTTAGATTGTGGAATAGTGTGCCCTGGGATCCTAACTGAGCCTTGGTTCTGGAACTCTGTGGACTGGGAACATGACTGAGGTTTATTCTAGAACCCTGTAGCCTGGGAACATAACTGAGGATTGATTCTGGAACCCTGTGGCCTGGCAACATGACTGAGGCTTGATTCTGGATCCCTGTGGCCTGGGAACATGACTAAGGCGTGATTCTGGAAAACTGTGGCCTGGGAACATGATATCTGTTTAGATTGTGGAATAGTGTGCCCTGGGAACCTGACTGAGCCTTGGTTCTGGAACTCTGTGGACTGGGAACATGACTGGGGTCTATTCTAGAACCCTGTAGCCTGGGAACATAACTGAGGATTGATTCTGGAAGCCTGTGGCCTGGGAACATGACATCGGTGGATTCTGGAACCCTGTGGCATGGGAACATGAGAACGGTTTGATTCTGGAACCCTGTGTCCTGGCAACATGACTGAGGCTTGATTCTGGAAGCCTGTGGCCTGGCAACATGACTGAGCCTTGATTCTGGAACCCTGTTGCCTGGCAACATGACTGAGGCTTGATTCTGGAACCGTGTGGCCTGGGAACTTGACTGGGGTTTGATCGCAGAAACCTGTGGACTGGCCACATGACTGAGGTTTGATGGTGGAACCCTGTGCACTGGGAACATGACTGAGCCCTGATACTGAAACCCCGTGGCGTGGGAACATGCCATTGGTTTGATTCTGGAACCCTGTTTCCTGAGAACATGACTGAGGTTTGATGGTTGAGCCCTGTGGCATGGCAACATGATTGAGGTTTGATTGTGGAACCCTCAGGCTTGGGAACATGACTGAGGCTTAATGGTGGAACACTGTGTCCTGGAAAGAGGAACGAGGTTTGATGGTGGAACCCTGTGGCCTGGCAACATAACTGAGGTTTGATTCTGGAAAACTGTGGCCTGGGAACATGACATCTGTTTAGATTGTGGAATAGTGTGCCCTGGGAACCTGACTGAGCCTTGGTTCTGGAACTCTGTGGACTGGGAACATGACTGAGGTTTATTCTAGAACCCTGTAGCCTGGGAACATAACTGAGGATTGATTCTGGAACCCTGAGCCTGGGAACATGACATCGGTGGATTCTGGAACCCTGTGGCCTGGGAACATGACTGAGGCTTGATTCTGGAACCCTGTGGCCTGGGAAATTGACTGGGGTTTGATCGCAGAAACCTGTGGACTGTCCACATGACTGAGGTTTGATGGTGGAACCCTGTGCACTGGGAACATGACTGAGGCCTGATACTGGAACCCCGTGGCGTGGGAACATGCCATTGGTTTGATTCTGGAACCCTGTTTCCTGAGAACATGACTGAGGTTTGATGGTTGATCCCTGTGGCCTGGCAACATGACTGAGGTTTGATTCTGGAATACTGTGTCCTGGGAACATGACATCTGCTTAGATTGTGGAATAGTGTGCCCTGGGAACCTGACTGAGCCTTGGTTCTGGCACTCTGTGGACTGGGAACATGACTGAGGTTTATTCAAGAACCCTGTAGCCTGGGAACATAACTGAGGATTGATTCTGGAACCCTGTGGCCTGGGAACATGACATCGGTGGATTCTGGAACCCTGTGGCCTGGGAACATGAGAACGGTTTGATTCTGGAACCCTGTGGCCTGGCAACATGACCGAGGCTTGCTTCTGGAACCCTGTGGCTTGGCAACATGACTGAGGCTTTATTCTGGAACCCTGTGGCCTGGCAACATGACTGAGGCTTGATTCTGGAACCGTGTGGCCTGGGAACTTGACTGGGGTTTGATCGCAGAAACCTGTGGACTGGCCACATAACTGAGGTTAGATGGTGGAACCCTGTGCACTGGGAACATGACTGAGGCCTGATACTGGAACCCCGTGGCGTGGGAACATGCCATTGGTTTGATTCTGGAACCCTGTTTCCTGAGAACATGACTGAGGTTTGATTTTTGAACCCTGTGGCATGGCAACATGATTGAGGTTTGATTGTGGAACCCTCAGGCTTGGGAACATGACTGAGGCTTAATGGTGGAACACTGTGGCCTGGAAACAGGTATGAGGTTTGATGGTGGAACCCTGTGGCCTGGCAACATGACTGAGGTTTGATTCTGGAAAACTGTGTCCTGCGAACATGACATCTGCTTAGATTGTGGAATAGTGTGCCCTGGGATCCTAACTGAGCCTTGGTTCTGGAACTCTGTGGACTGGGAACATGACTGAGGTCTATTCTAGAACCCTGTAGCCTGGGAACATAACTGAGGATTGATTCTGGAAGCCCGTGGCCTGGGAACATGACATTGGTGGATTCTGGAACCCTGTGGCCTGGGAACATGAGAACGGTTTCATTCTGGAACACTGTGGCCTGGCAACAGGACTGAGGCTTGATTCTGGAACCCTGTGGCCTGGCAACATGCCTGAGGCTTGATTCTGGATCCCTGTGGCCTGGGAACATGACTAAGGCGTGATTCTGGAAAACTGTGGCCTGGGAACATGATATCTGTTTAGATTGTGGAATAATGGGCCCTGGGAACCTGACTGAGCCTTGGTTCTGGAACTCTGTGGCCTCGGAACATGACATCTGTTTAGATTGTGGAATAGTGTGCCCTGGGAACCTAACTGAGCCTTGGTTCTGGATCTCTGTGGCCTGGGAACATGACATCGGTGGATTCCGGAACCCTGTGGCCTGGGAACATGAGAACGGTTTGAGTCTGGAAACCTGTGGCCTGGGAACATGACATCGGTGGATTCTGGAACCCTGTGGCCTGGGAACATGAGAACGGTTTGATTCTGGAAACCTGTGGCCTGGCAACATGACTGAGGATTGATTCTGGAACCCTGTGGCCTGGCAACATGACTGAGGCTTGATTCTGGAACCCTGTGGCCTGGCAACATGACTGAGGCTTGATTTTGGAACCCTGTGGCCTGGCAACATGACTGAGGCTTGATTCTGAAACCGTGTGGCCTGGGAACTTGACTGGGGTTTGATCGCAGAAACCTGTGGACTGGCCACATGACTGAGGTTTGATGGTGGAACCCTGTGCACTGGGAACATGACTGAGGCCTGATACTGGAACCCCGTGGCGTGGGAACATGCCATTGGTTTGATTCTGGAACCCTATTTCCTGAGAACATGACTGAGGTTTGATGGTTGAACCCTGTGGCATGGCAACATGATTGAGGTTTGATTGTGGAATACTCAGGCTTGGGAACATGACTGAGGCTTAATGGTGGAACACTGTGGCCTGGAAACAGGAATGAGGTTTGATGGTGGAACCATGTGGCCTGGCAACATGACTGAGGTTTGATTCTGGAAAACTGTGTCCTGGGAACATGACATCTGCTTAGATTGTGGAACATTGTTCCCTGGGAACCTGACTGAGCCTTGGTTTTGGAACTCTGTGGCCTGGGAACATGACTGAGGTTTATTCTAGAACCCTGTAGCCTGAAAACATAACTGAGGATTGATTCTGGAACCCTGTGGCCTGGGAACATGACATCGGTGGATTCTGGTACCCTGTGGCCTGGGAACATGAGAACGGTTTGATTCTGGAACCCTGTGTCCTGGCAACATGACTGAGGCTTGATTCTGGAACCCTGTGGCCTGGCAACATGACTGAGGCTTGATTCTGGAACCGTGTGGCCTGGGAACTTGACAGGGGTTTGATCGCAGAAACCTGTGGACTGTCCACATGACTGAGGTTTGATGGTGGAACCCTGTGCACTGGGAACATGACTGAGGACTGATACTGGAACCCCGTGGCGTGGGAACATGCCAATGGTTTGATTCTGGAACCCTGTTTCCTGAGAACATGACTGAGGTTTGATGGTTGAACCCTGTGGCATGGCAACATGATTGAGGTTTGATTGTGGAAACCTCAGGCTTGGGAACATGACTGAGGCTTAATGGTGGAACACTGTGGCCTGGAAACAGGAATGAGGTTTGATCGTGGAACCCTGTGGCCTGGCAACATGACTGAGGTTTGATTCTGGAAAACTGTGGCCTGGGAACATGACATCTGTTTAGGTTGTGGAATAGTGTGCCCTGGGAACCTGACTGAGCCTTGGTTCTGGAAATCTGTGGACTGGGAACATGACTGAGGTTTATTCTAGAACCCTGTAGCCTGGGAACATAACTGAGGATTGATTCTGGAACCCTGTGGCCTGGGAACATGACATCGGTGGATTCTGGAACCCTGTGGCCTGGGAACATGAGAACGGTTTGATTCTGGAACCCTGTGGCCTGGCAACATGACCGAGGCTTGCTTCTGGAACCCTGTGGCCTGGCAATATGACTGAGGCTTGATTCTGGAACCGTGTGGCCTGGGAACTTGACTGGGGTTTGATCGCAGAAACCTGTGGACTGGCCACATGACTGAGGTTTGATGGTGGAACCCTGTGCACTGGGAACATGACTGAGGTTTGATGGTTGAACCCTGTGGCATGGCAACATGATTGAGGTTTGATTGTGGAACCCTCAGGCTTGGGAACATGACTGAGGCTTAATGGTGGAACACTGTGGCCTGGAAACAGGAATGAGGTTTGATGGTGGAACCCTGTGGCCTGGCAACATGAGTGAGGTTTGATTCTGGAAAACTGTGTCCTGGGAACATGACATCTGCTTAGATTGTGGAATAGTGTGCCCTGGGATCCTAACTGAGCCTTGGTTCTGGAACTCTGTGGACTGGGAACATGACTGAGGTTTATTCTAGAACCCTGTAGCCTGGGAACATAACTGAGGATTGATTCTGGAACCCTGTGGCCTGGCAACATGACTGAGGCTTGATTCTGGATCCCTGTGGCCTGGGAACATGACTAAGGCGTGATTCTGGAAAACTGTGGCCTGGGAACATGATATCTGTTTAGATTGTGGAATAGTGTGCCCTGGGAACCTGACTGAGCCTTGGTTCTGGAACTCTGTGGACTGGGAACATGACTGAGGTCTATTCTAGAACCCTGTAGCCTGGGAACATAACTGAGGATTGATTCTGGAAGCCTGTGGCCTGGGAACATGACATCGGTGGATTCTGGAACCCTGTGGCATGGGAACATGAGAACGGTTTGATTCTGGAACCCTGTGTCCTGGCAACATGACTGAGGCTTGATTCTGGAAGCCTGTGGCCTGGCAACATGACTGAGCCTTGATTCTGGAACCCTGTTGCCTGGCAACATGACTGAGGCTTGATTCTGGAACCGTGTGGCCTGGGAACTTGACTGGGGTTTGATCGCAGAAACCTGTGGACTGGCCACATGCCTGAGGTTTGATGGTGGAACCCTGTGCACTGGGAACATGACTGAGCCCTGATACTGAAACCCCGTGGCGTGGGAACATGCCATTGGTTTGATTCTGGAACCCTGTTTCCTGAGAACATGACTGAGGTTTGATGGTTGAACCCTGTGGCATGGCAACATGATTGAGGTTTGATTGTGGAACCCGCAGGCTTGGGAACATGACTGAGGCTTAATGGTGGAACACTGTGTCCTGGAAAGAGGAACGAGGTTTGATGGTGGAACCCTGTGGCCTGGCAACATAACTGAGGTTTGATTCTGGAAAACTGTGGCCTGGGAACATGACATCTGTTTAGATTGTGGAATAGTGTGCCCTGGGAACCTGACTGAGCCTTGGTTCTGGAACTCTGTGGACTGGGAACATGACTGAGGTTTATTCTAGAACCCTGTAGCCTGGGAACATAACTGAGGATTGATTCTGGAACCCTGAGCCTGGGAACATGACATCGGTGGATTCTGGAACCCTGTGGCCTGGGAACATGACTGAGGCTTGATTCTGGAACCCTGTGGCCTGGGAAATTGACTGGGGTTTGATCGCAGAAACCTGTGGACTGTCCACATGACTGAGGTTTGATGGTGGAACCCTGTGCACTGGGAACATGACTGAGGCCTGATACTGGAACCCCGTGGCGTGGGAACATGCCATTGGTTTGATTTTGGAACCCTGTTTCCTGAGAACATGACTGAGGTTTGATGGTTGATCCCTGTGGCCTGGCAACATGACTGAGGTTTGATTCTGGAAAACTGTGTCCTGGGAACATGACATCTGCTTAGATTGTGGAGTAGTGTGCCCTGGGAACCTGACTGAGCCTTGGTTCTGGCACTCTGTGGACTGGGAACATGACTGAGGTTTATTCTAGAACCCTGTAGCCTGGGAACATAACTGAGGATTGATTCTGGAACCCTGTGGCCTGGGAACATGACATCGGTGGATTCTGGAACCCTTTGGCCTGGGAACATGAGAATGGTTTGATTCTGGAACCCTGTGGACTGGCAACATGACTGAGGCTTGATTCTGGAACCCTGTGGCCTGGCAACATGACTGAGGCTTGATTCTGGAAGCGTGTGGCCTGGCAACATGACTGAGGCTTGATTCTGGAAGCGTGTGGCCTGGGAACTTGACTGGGGTTTGATCGCAGAAACCTGTGGACTGGCCACATGACTGAGGTTTGATGGTGGAACCCTGTGCACTGGGAACATGACTGAGGCCTGATACTGGAACCCCGTGGCGTGGGAACATGCCATTGGTTTGATTCTGGAATCCTGTTTCCTGAGAACATGACTGAGGTTTGATGGTTGAACCCTGTGGCATGGCAACATGATTGAGGTTTGATTGTGGAACCCTCAGGTTTGGGAACATGACTGAGGCTTAATGGTGGAACACTGTGGCCTGGAAACAGGAATGAGGTTTGATGGTGGAACCCTGTGGCCTGGCAACATGACTGAGGTTTGATTCTGGAAAACTGTGTCCTGGGAACATGACATCTGCTTAGATTGTGGAATAGTGTGCCCTGGGAACCTAACTGAGCCTTGGTTCTGGATCTCTGTGGCCTGGGAATATGACATCGGTGGATTCTGGAACCCTGTGGCCTGGGAACATGAGAACGGTTTGAGTCTGGAATCCTGTGGCCTGGCAACATGACTGAGGCTTGATTCTGGAACACTGTGGCCCGGCAACATGACTGAGGTTTGATTCTGGATCCCTGTGGCCTGGGAACATGACTGAGGCGTGATTCTGGAAAACTGTGGCCTGGGAACATGACATCTGTTTAGATTGTGGAATAGTGTGCCCTGGGAACCTGACTGAGCCTTGGTTCTGGAACTCTGTGGACTGGGAACATGACTGAGGTTTATTCTAGAACCCTGTAGCCTGGGAACATAACTGAGGATTGATACTGGAACCCTGTGGCCTGGGAACATGACATCGGTGGATTCTGGAACCCTGTGGCCTGGGAACATGAGAACGGTTTGATTCTGGAACCCTGTGGCCTGGCAACATGACTGAGGCTTGGTTCTGGAACCCTGTGGCCTGGCAACATGACTGAGGCTTGATTCTGGATCCCTGTGGCCTGGGAACATGACTAAGGCGTGATTCTGGAAAACTGTGGCCTGGGAACATGATATCTGTTTAGATTGTGGAATAGTTTGCCCTGGGAACCTGACTGAGCCTTGGTTCTGGAACTCTGTGGACTGGGAACATGACTGAGGTCTATTCTAGAACCCTGTAGCCTGGGAACATAACTGAGGATTGATTCTGGAAGCCTGTGGCCTGGGAACATGACATCGGTGGATTCTGGAACCCTGTGGCATGGGAAAATGAGAACGGTTTGATTCTGGAAACCTGTGTCCTGGCAACATGACTGAGGCTTGATTCTGGAACCCTGTGGCCTGGCAACATGACTGAGGCTTGATTCTGGAACCCTGTGGCCTGCAACATGACTGAGGCTTGATTCTGGAACCGTGTGGCCTGGGAACTTGACTGGGGTTTGATCGCAGAAACCTGTGGATTGGCCACATGACTGAGGTTTGATGGTTGAACCCTGTGCACCTGGAACATGACTGAGGCCTGATACTGGAACCCCGTGGCGTGGGAACATGCCATTGGTTTGATTCTGGAACCCTGTTTCCTGAGAACATGACTGAGGTTTGATGGTTGAACCCTGTGGCATGGCAACATGATTGAGGTTTCATTGTGGAACCCTCAGGCTTGGGAACATGACTGAGGCTTAATGGTGGAACACTGTGGCCTGGAAAGAGGAACGAGGTTTGATGGTGGAACCCTGTGGCCTGGCAACATAACTGAGGTTTGATTCTGGAAAACTGTGGCCTGGGAACATGACATCTGTTTAGATTGTGGAATAGTGTGCCCTGGGAACCTGACTGAGCCTTGGTTCTGGAACTCTGTGGACTGGGAACATGACTGAGGTTTATTCTAGAACCCTGTAGCCTGGGAACATAACTGAGGATTGATTCTGGAACCCTGTGGCCTGGGAACATGACATCGGTGGATTCTGGAACCCTTTGGCCTGGGAACATGAGAACGGTTTGATTCTGGAACCCTTTGGCCTGGCAACATGACTGAGGCTTGATTCTGGAACCCTGTGGACTGGCAACATGACTGAGGCTTGATTCTGGAACCCTGTGGCCTGGCAACATGACTGAGGCTTAATTCTGGAACCGTGTGGCCTGGGAACTTGACTGGGGTTTGATCGCAGAAACCTGTGGACTGGCCACATGACTGAGGTTTGATGGTGGAACCCTGTGCACTGGGAACATGACTGAGGCCTGATACTGGAACCCCGTGGCGTGGGAACATGCCATTGGTTTGATTCTGGAACCCTGTTTCCTGAGAACATGACTGAGGTTTGATGGTTGAACCCTGTGGCATGGCAAGATGATTGAGGTTTGATTGTGGAACCCTCAGGTTTGGGAACATGACTGAGGCTTAATAGTGGAACACTGTGGCCTGGAAACAGGAATGAGGTTTGATGGTGGAACCCTGTGGCCTGGCAACATGACTGAGGTTTGATTCTGGAAAACTGTGTCCTGGGAACATGACATCTGCTTAGATTGTGGAATAGTCTGCCCTGGGAACCTAACTGAGCCTTGGTTCTGGATCTCTGTGGCCTGGGAACATGACATCGGTGGATTCTGGAACCCGGTGGCCTGGGAACATGAGAACGGTTTGAGTCTGGAACCCTGTGGCCTGGCAACATGACTGAGGCTTGATTCTGGAACACTGTGGCCCGGCAACATGACTGAGGTTTGATTCTGGATCCCTGTGGCCTGGGAACATGACTGAGGCGTGATTCTGGAAAACTGTGGCCTGGGAACATGACATATGTTTAGATTGTGGAATAGTGTGCCCTGGGAACCTGACTGAGCCTTGGTTCTGGAACTCTGTGGACTGGGAACATGACTGAGGTTTATTCTAGAACCCTGTAGCCTGGGAACATAACTGAGGATTGATTCTGGAACCCTGTGGCCTGGGAACATGACATCGGAGGATTCTGGAACCCTTTGGCCTGAGAATATGAGAACGGTTTGATTCTGGAACCCTTTCGCCTGGCAACATGACTGAGGTTTGATTCTGGAACCCTGTGGACTGGCAACATGACTGAGGCTTGATTCTGGAACCCTGTGGCCTGGCAACATGACTGAGGCTTGATTCTGGAAGCGTGTGGCCTGGGAACTTGACTGGGGTTTGATCGCAGAAACCTGTGGACTGGCCACATGACTGAGGTTTGATGGTGGAACCCTGTGCACTGGGAACATGACTGAGGCCTGATACTGGAACCCCGTGGCGTGGGAACATGCCATTGGTTTGATTCTGGAACCCTGTTTCCTGAGAACATGACTGAGGTTTGATGGTTGAACCCTGTGGCATGGCAACATGATTGAGGTTTGATTGTGGAACCCTCAGGTTTGGGAACATGACTGAGGCTTAATGGTGGAACACTGTGGCCTGTAAACAGGAATGAGGTTTGATGGTGGAACCCTGTGGCCTGGCAACATGACTGAGGTTTTATTCTGGAAAACTGTGTCCTGGGAACATGACATCTGCTTAGATTGTGGAATAGTGTGCCCTGGGAACCTAACTGAGCCTTGCTTCTGGATCTCTGTGGCCTGGGAACATGACATCGGTGGATTCTGGAACCCTGTGGCCTGGGAACATGAGAACGGTTTGACTCTGGAATCCTGTGGCCTGGCAACATGACTGAGGCTTGATTCTGGAACACTGTGGCCCGGCAACATGACTGAGGTTTGATTCTGGATCCCTGTGGCCTGGGAACATGACTGAGGCGTGATTCTGGAAAACTGTGGCCTGGGAACATGACATCTGTTTAGATTGTGGAATAGTGTGCCCTGGGAACCTGACTGAGCCTTGGTTCTGGAACTCTGTGGACTGGGAACATGACTGAGGTTTATTCTAGAACCCTGTAGCCTGGGAACATAACTGAGGATTGATTCTGGAACCCTGTGGCCTGGGAACATGACATCGGTGGATTCTGGAACCCTGTGGCCTGGGAACATGAGAACGGTTTGATTCTGGAACCCTGTGGCCTGGCAACATGACTGAGGCTTGATTCTGGAACCCTGTGGCCTGGCAACATGACTGAGGCTTGATTCTGGATCCCTGTGGCCTGGGAACATGACTAAGGCGTGATTCTGCAAAACTGTGGCCTGGGAACATGATATCTGTTTAGATTGTGGAATAGTGTGCCCTGGGAACCTGACTGAGCCTTGGTTCTGGAACTCTGTGGACTGGGAACATGACTGAGGTCTATTCTAGAACCCTGTAGCCTGGGAACATAACTGAGGATTGATTCTGGAAGCCTGTGGCCTGGGAACATGACATCGGTGGATTCTGGAACCCTGTGGCATGGGAATATGAGAACGGTTTGATTCTGGAACCCTGTGTCCTGGCATCATGACTGAGGCTTGATTCTGGAACCCTGTGGCCTGGCAACATGACTGAGCCTTGATTCTGGAACCCTGTGGCCTGGCAACATGACTGAGGCTTGATTCTGGAACCGTGTGGCCTGGGAACTTGACAGGGGTTTGATCGCAGAAACCTGTGGACTGTCCACATGACTGAGGTTTGATGGTGGAACCCTGTGCACTGGGAACATGACTGAGGACTGATACTGGAACCCCGTGGCGTGGGAACATGCCAATGGTTTGATTCTGGAACCCTGTTTCCTGAGAACATGACTGAGGTTTGATGGTTGAACCCTGTGGCATGGCAACATGATTGAGGTTTGATTGTGGAACCCTCAGGCTTGGGAACATGACTGAGGCTTAATGGTGGAACACTGTGGCCTGGAAACAGGAATGAGGTTTGATCGTGGAACCCTGTGGCCTGGCAACATGACTGAGGTTTGATTCTGGAAAACTGTGGCCTGGGAACATGACATCTGTTTAGGTTGTGGAATAGTGTGCCCTGGGAACCTGACTGAGCCTTGGTTCTGGAAATCTGTGGACTGGGAACATGACTGAGGTTTATTCTAGAACCCTGTATCCTGGGAACATAACTGAGGATTGATTCTGGAACCGTGTGGCCTGGGAACATGACATCGGTGGATTCTGGAACCCTGTGGCCTGGGAACATGAGAACGGTTTGATTCTGGAACCCTGTGGCCTGGCAACATGACCGAGGCTTGCTTCTGGAACCCTGTGGCCTGGCAACATGACTGAGGCTTGATTCTGGAACCCTGTGGCCTGGGAACTTGACTGGGGTTTGATCGCAGAAACCTGTGGACTGGCCACATGACTGAGGCTGGATGGTGGAACCCTGTGCACTGGGAACATGACTGACGCCTGATACTGGAACCCTGTGGCCTGGCAACATGACTGAGGTTTGATTCTGGAAAACTGTGGCCTGGGAACATGACATCTGTTTAGGTTGTGGAATAGTGTGCCCTGGGATCCTAACTGAGCCTTGGTTCTGGAACTCTGTGGACTGGGAACATGACTGAGGTTTATTCTAGAACCCTGTAGCCTGGGAACATAACTGAGGATTGATTCTGGAACCCTGTGGCCTGGCAACATGACTGAGGCTTGATTCCGGATCCCTGTGGCCTGGGAACATGACTAAGGCGTGATTCTGGAAAACTGTGGCCTGGGAACATGATATCTGTTTAGATTGTGGAATAGTGTGCCCTGGGAACCTGACTGAGCCTTGGTTCTGGAACTCTGTGGACTGGGAACATGACTGAGGTCTATTCTAGAACCCTGTAGCCTGGGAACATAACTGAGGATTGATTCTGGAAGCCTGTGGCCTGGGAACATGACATCGGTGGATTCTGGAACCCTGTGGCATGGGAACATGAGAACGGTTTGATTCTGGAACCCTGTGTCCTGGCAACATGACTGAGGCTTGATTCTGGAAGCCTGTGGCCTGGCAACATGACTGAGCCTTGATTCTGGAACCCTGTTGCCTGGCAACATGACTGAGGCTTGATTCTGGAACCGTGTGGCCTGGGAACTTGACTGGGGTTTGATCGCAGAAACCTGTGGACTGGCCACATGACTGAGGTTTGATGGTGGAACCCTGTGCACTGGGAACATGACTGAGCCCTGATACTGAAACCCCGTGGCGTGGGAACATGCCATTGGTTTGATTCTGGAACCCTGTTTCCTGAGAACATGACTGAGGTTTGATGGTTGAACCCTGTGGCATGGCAACATGATTGAGGTTTGATTGTGGAACCCTCAGGCTTGGGAACATGATTGAGGCTTAATGGTGGCACACTGTGTCCTGGAAAGAGGAACGAGGTTTGATGGTGGAACCCTGTGGCCTGGCAACATAACTGAGGTTTGATTCTGGAAAACTGTGGCCTGGGAACATGACATCTGTTTAGATTGTGGAATAGTGTGCCCTGGGAACCTGACTGAGCCTTGGTTCTGGAACTCTGTGGACTGGGAACATGACTGAGGTTTATTCTAGAACCCTGTAGCCTGGGAACATAACTGAGGATTGATTCTGGAACCCTGAGCCTGGGAACATGACATCGGTGGATTCTGGAACCCTGTGGCCTGGGAACATGACTGAGGCTTGATTCTGGAACCCTGTGGCCTGGGAAATTGACTGGGGTTTGATCGCAGAAAACTGTGGACTGTCCACATGACTGAGGTTTGATGGTGGAACCCTGTGCACTGGGAACATGACTGAGGCCTGATACTGGAACCCCGTGGCGTGGGAACATGCCATTGGTTTGATTCTGGAACCCTGTTTCCTGAGAACATGACTGAGGTTTGATGGTTGATCCCTGTGGCCTGGCAACATGACCGAGGCTTGCTTCTGGAACCCTGTGGCTTGGCAACATGACTGAGGCTTTATTCTGGAACCCTGTGGCCTGGCAACATGACTGAGGCTTGATTCTGGAACCGTGTGGCCTGGGAACTTGACTGGGGTTTGATCGCAGAAACCTGTGGACTGGCCACATGACTGAGGTTAGATGGTGGAACCCTGTGCACTGGGAACATGACTGAGGCCTGATACTGGAACCCCGTGGCGTGGGAACATGCCATTGGTTTGATTCTGGAACCCTGTTTCCTGAGAACATGACTGAGGTTTGATTTTTGAACCCTGTGGCATGGCAACATGATTGAGGTTTGATTGTGGAACCCTCAGGCTTGGGAACATGACTGAGGCTTAATGGTGGAACACTGTGGCCTGGAAACAGGAATGAGGTTTGATGGTGGAACCCTGTGGCCTGGCAACATGACTGAGGTTTGATTCTGGAAAACTGTGTCCTGCGAACATGACATCTGCTTAGATTGTGGAATAGTGTGCCCTGGGATACTAACTGAGCCTTGGTTCTGGAACTCTGTGGACTGGGAACATGACTGAGGTCTATTCTAGAACCCTGTAGCCTGGCAACATGACTGAGGTTTGATTCTGGATCCCTGTGGCCTGGGATCATTACTGAGGCGTGATTCTGGAAAACTGTGTCCTGGGAACATGACATCTGCTTAGATTGTGGAATAGTGTGCCCTGGGAACCTAACTGAGCCTTGGTTCTGGATCTCTGTGGCCTGGGAACATGACATCGGTGGATTCTGGAACCCTGTGGCCTGGGAACATGAGAACGGTTTGAGTCTGGAATCCTGTGGCCTGGCAACATGACTGAGGCTTGATTCTGGAACACTGTGGCCCGGCAACATGACTGAGGTTTGATTCTGGATCCCTGTGGCCTGGGAACATGACTGAGGCGTGATTCTGGAAAACTGTGGCCTGGGAACATGACATCTGTTTAGATTGTGGAATAGTGTGCCCTGGGAACCTGACTGAGCCTTGGTTCTGGAACTCTGTGGACTGGGAACATGACTGAGGTTTATTCTAGAACCCTGTAGCCTGGGAACATAACTGAGGATTGATTCTGGAACCCTGTGGCCTGGGAACATGACATCGGTGGATTCTGGAACCCTGTGGCCTGGGAACATGAGAACGGTTTGATTCTGGAACCCTGTGGCCTGGCAACATGACTGAGGCTTGATTCTGGAACCCTGTGGCCTGGCAACATGACTGAGGCTAGATTCTGGATCCCTGTGGCCTGGGAACATGACTAAGGCGTGATTCTGCAAAACTGTGGCCTGGGAACATGATATCTGTTTAGATTGTGGAATAGTGTGCCCTGGGAACCTGACTGAGCCTTGGTTCTGGAACTCTGTGGACTGGGAACATGACTGAGGTCTATTCTAGAACCCTGTAGCCTGGGAACATAACTGAGGATTGATTCTGGAAGCCTGTGGCCTGGGAACATGACATCGGTGGATTCTGGAACCCTGTGGCATGGGAATATGAGAACGGTTTGATTCTGGAACCCTGTGTCCTGGCATCATGACTGAGGCTTGATTCTGGAACCCTGTGGCCTGGCAACATGACTGAGCCTTGATTCTGGAACCCTGTGGCCTGGCAACATGACTGAGGCTTGATTCTGGAACCGTGTGGCCTGGGAACTTGACTGGGGTTTGATCGCAGAAACCTGTGGACTGGCCACATGACTGAGGTTTGATGGTTGAACCCTGTGGCATGGCAACATGATTGAGGTTTGATTGTGGAACCCTCAGGCTTGGGAACATGACTGAGGCTTAATGGTGGAACACTGTGGCCTGGAAACAGGAATGAGGTTTGATCGTGGAACCCTGTGGCCTGGCAACATGACTGAGGTTTGATTCTGGAAAACTGTGGCCTGGGAACATGACATCTGTTTAGGTTGTGGAATAGTGTGCCCTGGGAACCTGACTGAGCCTTGGTTCTGGAAATCTGTGGACTGGGAACATGACTGAGGTTTATTCTAGAACCCTGTATCCTGGGAACATAACTGAGGATTGATTCTGGAACCGTGTGGCCTGGGAACATGACATCGGTGGATTCTGGAACCCTGTGGCCTGGGAACATGAGAACGGTTTGATTCTGGAACCCTGTGGCCTGGCAACATGACCGAGGCTTGCTTCTGGAACCCTGTGGCCTGGCAACATGACTGAGGCTTGATTCTGGAACCGTGTGGCCTGGGAACTTGACTGGGGTTTGATCGCAGAAACCTGTGGACTGGCCACATGACTGAGGCTGGATGGTGGAACCCTGTGCACTGGGAACATGACTGACGCCTGATACTGGAACCCTGTGGCCTGGCAACATGACTGAGGTTTGATTCTGGAAAACTGTGGCCTGGGAACATGACATCTGTTTAGGTTGTGGAATAGTGTGCCCTGGGATCCTAACTGAGCCTTGGTTCTGGAACTCTGTGGACTGGGAACATGACTGAGGTTTATTCTAGAACCCTGTAGCCTGGGAACATAACTGAGGATTGATTCTGGAACCCTGTGGCCTGGCAACATGACTGAGGCTTGATTCTGGATCCCTGTGGCCTGGGAACATGACTAAGGCGTGATTCTGGAAAACTGTGGCCTGGGAATATGATATCTGTTTAGATGGTGGAATAGTGTGCCCTGGGAACCTGACTGAGCCTTGGTTCTGGAACTCTGTGGACTGGGAACATGACTGAGGTCTATTCTAGAACCCTGTAGCCTGGGAACATAACTGAGGATTGATTCTGGAAGCCTGTGGCCTGGGAACATGACATCGGTGGATTCTGGAACCCTGTGGCATGGGAACATGAGAACGGTTTGATTCTGGAACCCTGTGTCCTGGCAACATGACTGAGGCTTGATTCTGGAAGCCTGTGGCCTGGCAACATGACTGAGCCTTGATTCTGGAACCCTGTTGCCTGGCAACATGACTGAGGCTTGATTCTGGAACCGTGTGGCCTGGGAACTTGACTGGGGTTTGATCGCAGAAACCTGTGGACTGGCCACATGACTGAGGTTTGATGGTGGAACCCTGTGCACTGGGAACATGACTGAGCCCTGATACTGAAACCCCGTGGCGTGGGAACATGCCATTGGTTTGATTCTGGAACCCTGTTTCCTGAGAACATGACTGAGGTTTGATGGTTGAACCCTGTGGCATGGCAACATGATTGAGGTTTGATTGTGGAACCCTCAGGCTTGGGAACATGACTGAGGCTTAATGGTGGAACACTGTGTCCTGGAAAGAGGAACGAGGTTTGATGGTGGAACCCTGTGGCCTGGCAACATAACTGAGGTTTGATTCTGGAAAACTGTGGCCTGGGAACATGACATCTGTTTAGATTGTGGAATAGTGTGCCCTGGGAACCTGACTGAGCCTTGGTTCTGGAACTCTGTGGACTGGGAACATGACTGAGGTTTATTCTAGAACCCTGTAGCCTGGGAACATAACTGAGGATTGATTCTGGAACCCTGAGCCTGGGAACATGACATCGGTGGATTCTGGAACCCTGTGGCCTGGGAACATGACTGAGGCTTGATTCTGGAACCCTGTGGCCTGGGAAATTGACTGGGGTTTGATCGCAGAAACCTGTGGACGGTCCACATGACTGAGGTTTGATGGTGGAACCCTGTGCACTGGGAACATGACTGAGGCCTGATACTGGAACCCCGTGGCGTGGGAACATGCCATTGGTTTGATTCTGGAACCCTGTTTCCTGAGAACATGACTGAGGTTTGATGGTTGATCCCTGTGGCCTGGCAACATGACCGAGGTTTGCTTCTGGAACCCTGTGGCTTGGCAACATGACTGAGGCTTTATTCTGGAACCCTGTGGCCTGGCAACATGACTGAGGCTTGATTCTGGAACCGTGTGGCCTGGGAACTTGACTGGGGTTTGATCGCAGAAACCTGTGGACTGGCCACATGACTGAGGTTAGATGGTGGAACCCTGTGCACTGGGAACATGACTGAGGCCTGATACTGGAACCCCGTGGCGTGGGAACATGCCATTGGTTTGATTCTGGAACCCTGTTTCCTGAGAACATGACTGAGGTTTGATTTTTGAACCCTGTGGCATGGCAACATGATTGAGGTTTGATTGTGGAACCCTCAGGCTTGGGAACATGACTGAGGCTTAATGGTGGAACACTGTGGCCTGGCAACAGGAATGAGGTTTGATGGTGGAACCCTGTGGCCTGGCAACATGACTGAGGTTTGATTCTGGAAAACTGTGTCCTGCGAACATGACATCTGCTTAGATTGTGGAATAGTGTGCCCTGGGATCCTAACTGAGCCTTGGTTCTGGAACTCTGTGGACTGGGAACATGACTGAGGTCTATTCTAGAACCCTGTAGCCTGGCAACATGACTGAGGTTTGATTCTGGATCCCTGTGGCCTGGGAACATTACTGAGGCGTGATTCTGGAAAACTGTGTCCTGGGAACATGACATCTGCTTAGATTGTGGAATAGTGTGCCCTGGGAACCTAACTGAGCCTTGGTTCTGGATCTCTGTGGCCTGGGAACATGACATCGGTGGATTCTGGAACCCTGTGGCCTGGGAACATGAGAACGGTTTGAGTCTGGAATCCTGTGGCCTGGCAACATGACTGAGGCTTGATTCTGGAACACTGTGGCCCGGCAACATGACTGAGGTTTGATTCTGGATCCCTGTGGCCTGGGAACATGACTGAGGCGTGATTCTGGAAAACTGTGGCCTGGGAACATGACATCTGTTTAGATTGTGGAATAGTGTGCCCTGGGAACCTGACTGAGCCTTGGTTCTGGAACTCTGTGGACTGGGAACATGACTGAGGTTTATTCTAGAACCCTGTAGCCTGGGAACATAACTGAGGATTGATTCTGGAACCCTGTGGCCTGGGAACATGACATCGGTGGATTCTGGAACCCTGTGGCATGGGAACATGAGAACGGTTTGATTCTGGAACCCTGTGGCCTGGCAACATGACTGAGGCTTGATTCTGGAACCCTGTGGCCTGGCAACATGACTGAGGCTAGATTCTGGATCCCTGTGGCCTGGGAACATGACTAAGGCGTGATTCTGCAAAACTGTGGCCTGGGAACATGATATCTGTTCAGATTGTGGAATAGTGTGCCCTGGGAACCTGACTGAGCCTTGGTTCTGGGACTCTGTGGACTGGGAACATGACTGAGGTCTATTCTAGAACCCTGTAGCCTGGGAACATAACTGAGGATTGATTCTGGAAGCCTGTGGCCTGGGAACATGACATCGGTGGATTCTGGAACCCTGTGGCATGGGAATATGAGAACGGTTTGATTCTGGAACCCTGTGTCCTGGCAACATGACTGAGGCTTGATTCTGGAACCCTGTGGCCTGGCAACATGACTGAGCCTTGATTCTGGAAACCTGTGGCCTGGCAACATGACTGAGGCTTGATTCTGGAACCGTGTGGCCTGGGAACTTGACTGGGGTTTGATCGCAGAAACCTGTGGACTGGCCACATGACTGAGGTTTGATGGTTGAACCCTGTGGCATGGCAACATGATTGAGGTTTCATTGTGGAACCCTCAGGCTTGGGAACATGACTGAAGCTTAATGGTGGAACACTGTGGCCTGGAAAGAGGAACGAGGTTTGATGGTGGAACCCTGTGGCCTGGCAACATAACTGAGGTTTGATTCTGGAAAACTGTGACCTGGGAACATGACATCTGTTTAGATTGTGGAATAGTGTGCCCTGGGAACCTGACTGAGCCTTGGTTCTGGAACACTGTGGACTGGGAACATGACTGAGGTTTATTCTAGAACCCTGTAGCCTGGGAACATAACTGAGGATTGATTCTGGAACCCTGTGGCCTGGGAACATGAAATCGGTGGATTCTGGAACCCTTTGGCCTGGGAACATGAGAACGGTTTGATTCTGGAACCCTTTGGCCTGGCAACATGACTGAGGCTTGATTCTGGAACCCTGTGGACTGGCAACATGACTGAGGCTTGATTCTGGAACCCTGTGGCCTGGCAACATGACTGAGGCTTGATTCTGGAAGCGTGTGGTCTGGGAACTTGACTGGGGTTTGATCGCAGAAACCTGTGGACTGGCCACATGACTGAGGTTTGATGGTGGAACCCTGTGCACTGGGAACATGACTGAGGCCTGATACTGGAACCCCGTGGCGTGGGAACATGCCATTGGTTTGATTCTGGAACCCTGTTTCCTGAGAACATGACTGAGGTTTGATGGTTGAACCCTGTGGCATGGCAACATGATTGAGGTTTGATTGTGGAACCCTCAGGTTTGGGAACATGACTGAGGCTTAATGGTGGAACACTGTGGCCTGTAAACAGGAATGAGGTTTGATGGTGGAACCCTGTGGCCTGGCAACATGACTGAGGTTTGATTCTGGAAAACTGTGTCCTGGGAACATGACATCTGCTTAGATTGTGGAATAGTGTGCCCTGGGAACCTAACTGAGCCTTGGTTCTGGATCTCTGTGGCCAGGGAACAAGACATCGGTGGATTCTGGAACCCTGTAGCCTGGGAACATGAGAACGGTTTGAGTCTGGAATCCTGTGGCCTGGCAACATGACTGAGGCTTGATTCTGGAACACTGTGGCCCGGCAACATGACTGAGGTTTGATTCTGGATCCGTGTGGCCTGGGAACATGACTGAGGCGTGATTCTGGAAAACTGTGGCCTGGGAACATGACATCTGTTTAGATTGTGGAATAGTGTGCCCTGGGAACCTGACTGAGCCTTGGTTCTGGAACTCTGTGGACTGGGAACATGACTGAGGTTTATTCTAGAACCCTGTAGCCTGGGAACATAACTGAGGATTGATTCTGGAACCCTGTGGCCTGGGAACATGACATCGGTGGATTCTGGAACCCTGTGGCCTGGGAACATGAGAACGGTTTGATTCTGGAACCCTGTGGCCTGGCAACATGACTGAGGCTTGATTCTGGAACCCTGTGGCCTGGCAACATGACTGAGGCTAGATTCTGGATCCCTGTGGCCTGGGAACATGACTAAGGCGTGATTCTGCAAAACTGTGGCCTGGGAACATGATATCTGTTTAGATTGTGGAATAGTGTGCCCTGGGAACCTGACTGAGCCTTGGTTCTGGAACTCTGTGGACTGGGAACATGACTGAGGTCTATTCTAGAACCCTGTAGCCTGGGAACATAACTGAGGATTGATTCTGGAAGCCTGTGGCCTGGGAACATGACATCGGTGGATTCTGGAACCCTGTGGCATGGGAATATGAGAACGGTTTGATTCTGGAACCCTGTGTCCTGGCATCATGACTGAGGCTTGATTCTGGAACCCTGTGGCCTGGCAACATGACTGAGCCTTGATTCTGGAACCCTGTGGCCTGGCAACATGACTGAGGCTTGATTCTGGAACCGTGTGGCCTGGGAACTTGACTGGGGTTTGATCGCAGAAACCTGTGGACTGGCCACATGACTGAGATTTGATGGTTGAACCCTGTGCACTGGGAACATGACTGAGGCCTGATACTGGAACCCCGTGGCGTGGGAACATGCCATTGGTTTGATTCTGGAACCCTGTTTCCTGAGAACATGACTGAGGTTTGATGGTTGAACCCTGTGGCATGGCAACATGATTGAGGTTTCATTGTGGAACCCTCAGGCTTGGGAACATGACTGAGGCTTAATGGTGGAACACTGTGGCCTGGAAAGAGGAACGAGGTTTGATGGTGGAACCCTGTGGCCTGGCAACATAACTGAGGTTTGATTCTGGAAAACTGTGGCCTGGGAACATGACATCTGTTTAGATTGTGGAATAGTGTGCCCTGGGAACCTGACTGAGCCTTGGTTCTGGAACTCTGTGGACTGGGAACATGACTGAGGTTTATTCTAGAACCCTGTAGCCTGGGAACATAACTGAGGATTGATTCTGGAACCCTGTGGCCTGGGAACATGAAATCGGTGGATTCTGGAACCCTTTGGCCTGGGAACATGAGAACGGTTTGATTCTGGAACCCTTTGGCCTGGCAACATGACTGAGGCTTGATTCTGGAACCCTGTGGACTGGCAACATGACTGAGGCTTGATTCTGGAACCCTGTGGCCTGGCAACATGACTGAGGCTTAATTCTGGAACCGTGTGGCCTGGGAACTTGACTGGGGTTTGATCGCAGAAACCTGTGGACTGGCCACATGACTGAGGTTTGATGGTGGAACCCTGTGCACTGGGAACATGACTGAGGCCTGATACTGGAACCCCGTGGCGTGGGAACATGCCATTGGTTTGATTCTGGAACCCTGTTTCCTGAGAACATGACTGAGGTTTGATGGTTGAACCCTGTGGTATGGCAACATGATTGAGGTTTGATTGTGGAACCCTCAGGTTTGGGAACATGACTGAGGCTTAATGGTGGAACACTGTGGCCTGGAAACAGGAATGAGGTTTGATGGTGGAACCCTGTGGCCTGGCAACATGAATGAGGTTTGATTCTGGAAAACTGTGTCCTGGGAACATGACATCTGCTTAGATTGTGGAATAGTGTGCCCTGGGAACCTACCTGAGCCTTGCTTCTCGATCTCTGTGGCCTGGGAACATGACATCGGTGGATTCTGGAACCCTGTGGTCTGGGAACATGAGAACGGTTTGAGTCTGGAACCCTGTGGCCTGGCAACATGACTGAGGCTTGATTCTGGAACACTGTGGCCCGGCAACATGACTGAGGTTTGATTCTGGTTCCCTGTGGCCTGGGAACATGACTGAGGCGTGATTCTGGAAAACTGTGGCCTGGGAACATGACATCTGTTTAGATTGTGGAATAGTGTGCCCTGGGAACCTGACTGAGCCTTGGTTCTGGAACTCTGTGGACGGGGAACATGACTGAGGTTTATTCTAGAACCCTGTAGCCTGGGAACATAACTGAGGATTGATTCTGGAACCCTGTGGCCTGGGAACATGACATCGGTGGATTCTGGAACCCTGTGGCCTGGGAACATGAGAACGGTTTGATTCTGGAACCCTTTGGCCTGGCAACATGACTGAGGCTTGATTCTGGAACCCTGTGGACTGGCAACATGACTGAGGCTTGATTCTGGAACCCTGTGGCCTGGCAACATGACTGAGGCTTGATTCTGGAACCGTGTGGCCTGGGAACTTGAGTGGGGTTTGATCGCAGAAACCTGTGGACTGGCCACATGACTGAGGTTTGATGGTGGAACCCTGTGCACTGGGAACATGACATCTGCTTAGATTGTGGAATAGTGTGCCCTGGGACCCTAACTGAGCCTTGGTTCTGGATCTCTGTGGCCTGGGAACATGACATCGGTGGATTCTGGAACCCTGTGGCCTGGGAACATGAGAACGGTTTGAGTCTGGAATCCTGTGGCCTGGCAACATGACTGAGGCTTGATTCTGTAACCCTGTGGCCTGGCAACATGACTGAGGTTTGATTCTGGATCCCTGTGGCCTGGGAACATGACTGAGGCGTGATTCTGGAAAACTGTGGCCTGGGAACATGACATCTGTTTAGATTGTGGAATAGTGTGCCCTGGGAACCTGACTGAGCCTTGGTTCTGGAACTCTGTGGACTGGGAACATGACTGAGGTTTATTCTTGAACCCTGTAGCCTGGCAACATAACTGAGGATTGATTCTGGAACCCTGTGGCCTGGGAACATGACATCGGAGGATTCTGGAACCCTGTGGCCTGGGAACATGAGAACGGTTTGATTCTGGAACCCTGTGGCCTGGCAACATGACTGAGGCTTGATTCTGGAACCCTGTGGCCTGGCAACATGACTGAGGCTTGATTCTGGATCCCTGTGGCCTGGGAACATGACTAAGGCGTGATTCTGGAAAACTGTGGCCTGGGAACATGATATCTGTTTAGATTGTGGAATAGTGTGCCCTGGGAACATGACTGAGCCTTGGTTCTGGAACTCTGTGGACTGGGAACATGACTGAGGTTTATTCTAGAACCCTGTAGCCTGGGAACATAACTGAGGATTGATTCTGGAACCCTGTGGCCTGGGAACATGACATCGGTGGATTCTGGAACCCTGTGGCCTGGGAACATGAGAACGGTTTGATTCTGGAACCCTGTGGCCTGGTAACATGACTGAGCCTTGATTCTGGAACCCTGTGGCCTGGCAACATGACTGAGGCTTGATTCTGGAACCCTGTGGCCTGGGAACTTGACTGGGGTTTGATCGCAGAAACCTGTAGACTGGCCACATGACTGAGGTTTGATGGTGGAACCCTGTGCACTGGGAACATGACTGAGGCCTGATACTGGAACCCCGTAGCGTGGGAACATGCCATTGGTTTGATTCTGGAACCCTGTTTCCTGAGAACATGACTGAGGTTTGATGGTTGAACCCTGTGGCATGGCAACATGATTGAGGTTTGATTGTGGATCCCTCAGGCTTGGGAACATGACTGAGGCTTAATGGTGGAACACTGTGGCCTGGAAACAGGAACGAGGTTTGATGGTGGAACCCTGTGGCCTGGCAACATAACTGAAGTTTGATTCTGGAAAACTGTGGCCTGGGAACATGACATCTGTTTAGATTGTGGAATAGTGTGCCCTGTGAACCTGACTGAGCCTTGGTTCTGGAACTCTGTGGACTGGGAATATGACTGAGGTTTATTCTAGAACCCTGTAGCCTGGGAACATAACTGAGGATTGATTCTGGAACCCTGTGGCCTGGGAACATGACATCGGTGGATTCTGGAACCCTTTGCCCTGGGAACATGAGAACGGTTTGATTCTGGAACCCTTTGGCCTGGCAACATGACTGAGGCTTGATTCTGGAACCCTGTGGACTGGCAACATGACTGAGGCTTGATTCTGGAACCCTGTGGCCTGGCAACATGACTGAGGCTTAATTCTGGAACCGTGTGGCCTGGGAACTTGACTGGGGTTTGATCGCAGAAACCTGTGGACTGGCCACATGACTGAGGTTTGATGGTGGAACCCTGTGCACTGGGAACATGACTGAGGCCTGATATTGGAACCCCGTGGCGTGGGAACATGCCATTGGTTTGATTCTGGAACCCTGTTTCCTGAGAACATGACTGAGGTTTGATGGTTGAACCCTGTGGCATGGCAACATGATTGAGGTTTGATTGTGGAACCCTCAGGTTTGGGAACATGACTGAGGATTAATGGTGGAACACTGTGGCCTGGAAACAGGAATGAGGTTTGATGGTGGAACCCTGTGGCCTGGCAACATGAATGAGGTTTGATTCTGGAAAACTGTGTCCTGGGAACATGACATCTGCTTAGATTGTGGAATAGTGTGCCCTGGGAACCTAACTGAGCCTTGGTTCTGGATCTCTGTGGCCTGGGAACATGACATCGGTGGATTCGGGAACCCTGTGGCCTGGGAACATGAGAACGGTTTGAGTCTGGAACCCTGTGGCCTGGCAACATGACTGAGGCTTGATTCTGGAACACTGTGGCCCGGCAACATGACTGAGGTTTGATTCTGGATCCCTGTGGCCTGGGAACATGACTGAGGCGTGATTCTGGAAAACTGTGGCCTGGGAACATGACATCTGTTTAGATTGTGGAATAGTGTGCCCTGGGAACCTGACTGAGCCTTGGTTCTGGAACTCTGTGGACTGGGAACATGACTGAGGTTTATTCTAGAACCCTGTAGCCTGGGAACATAACTGAGGATTGATTCTGGAACCCTGTGGCCTGGGAACATGACATCGGTGGATTCTGGAACACTGTGGCCTGGGAACATGAGAACGGTTTGATTCTGGAACCCTGTGGCCTGGCAACATGACTGAGGCTTGATTCTGGAACCCTGTGGCCTGGCAACATGACTGAGGCTTGATTCTGGAATCGTGTGGCCTGGGAAATTGACTGTGGTTTAATCGCAGAAACCTGCGGACTGGCCACATGACTGAGGTTTGATGGTGGAACCCTGTGCACTGGGAACATGACTGAGGCCTGATACTGGAACCCCGTGGCGTGGGAACATGCCATTGGTTTGATTCTGGAACCCTGTTTCCTGAGAACATGACTGAGGTTTGATGGTTGAACCCTGTGGCATGGCAACATGATTGAGGTTTGATTCTGGAACCCTGTGGCCTGGCAACATGAATGAGGCTTGATTCTAGAACTCTGTGGACTGGGAACATGACTGAGGTTTATTCTAGAACCCTGTAGCCTGGGAACATAACTGAGGATTGATTCTGGAACCCTGTGGCCTGGGAACATGACATCGGTGGATTCTGGAACCCTGTGGCCTGGGAACATGAGAACGGTTTGATTCTGGAACCCTGTGGCCTGGCAACATGACTGAGGCTTGATTCTGGAACCCTGTGGCCTGGCAACATGACTGAGGCTTGATTCTGGAACCGTGTGGCCTGGGAACTTGACTGGGGTTTGATCGCAGAAACCTGTGGACTGGCCACATGACTGAGGTTTGATGGTTGAACCCTGTGCACTGGGAACATGACTGAGGCCTGATACTGGAACCCCGTGGCGTGGGAACATGCCATTGGTTTGATTCTGGAACCCTGTTTCCTGAGAACATGACTGAGGTTTGATGGTTGAACCCTGTGGCATGGCAACATGATTGAGGTTTGATTGTGGAACCCTCAGGCTTGGGAACATGACTGAGGCTTAATGGTGGAACACTGTGGCCTGGAAAGAGGAACGAGGTTTGATGGTGGAACCCTGTGGCCTGGCAACATAACTGAGGTTTGATTCTGGAAAACTGTGGCCTGGGAACATGACATCTGTTTAGATTGTGGAATAGTGTGCCCTGGGAACCTGACTGAGCCTTGGTTCTGGAACTCTGTGGACTGGGAACATGACATCGGTGGATTCTGGAACCCTGTGGCCTGGGAACATGAGAACGGTTTGAGTCTGGAACCCTGTGGCCTGGCAACATGACTGAGGTTTGATTCTGGATCCCTGTGGCCTGGGAACATGACTGAGGCGTGATTCTGGAAAACTGTGGCCTGGGAACATGACATATGTTTAGATTGTGGAATAGTGTGCCCTGGGAACCTGACTGAGCCTTGGTTCTGGAACTCTGTGGACTGGGAACATGACTGAGGTTTATTCTAGAACCCTGTAGCCTGGGAACATAACTGAGGATTGATTCTGGAACCCTGTGGCCTGGGAACATGACATCGGTGGATTCTGGAACCCTTTGGCCTGAGAATATGAGAACGGTTTGATTCTGGAACCCTGTGGCCTGGCAACATGACTGAGGTTTGATTCTGGAACCCTGTGGCCTGGCAACATGACTGAGGCTTGATTCTGGAACCCTGTGGCCTGGCAACATGACTGAGGCTTGATTCTGGAAGCGTGTGGCCTGGGAACTTGACTGGGGTTTGATCGCAGAAACCTGTGGACTGGCCACATGACTGAGGTTTGATGGTGGAACCCTGTGCACTGGGAACATGACTGAGGCCTGATACTGGAACCCCGTGGCGTGGGAACATGCCATTGGTTTGATTCTGGAACCCTGTTTCCTGAGAACATGACTGAGGTTTGATGGTTGAACCCTGTGGCATGGCAACATGATTGAGGTTTGATTGTGGAACCCTCAGGTTTGGGAACATGACTGAGGCTTAATGGTGGAACACTGTGGCCTGTAAACAGGAATGAGGTTTGATGGTGGAACCCTGTGGCCTGGCAACATGACTGAGGTTTGATTCTGGAAAACTGTGTCCTGGGAACATGACATCTGCTTAGATTGTGGAATAGTGTGCCCTGGGAACCTAACTGAGCCTTGGTTCTGGATCTCTGTGGCCTGGGAACATGACATCGGTGGATTCTGGAACCCTGTGGCCTGGGAACATGAGAACGGTTTGAGTCTGGAATCCTGTGGCCTGGCAACATGACTGAGGCTTGATTCTGGAACACTGTGGCCCGGCAACATGACTGAGGTTTGATTCTGGATCCCTGTGGCCTGGGAACATGACTGAGGCGTGATTCTGGAAAACTGTGGCCTGGGAACATGACATCTGTTTAGATTGTGGAATAGTGTGCCCTGGGAACCTGACTGAGCCTTGGTTCTGGAACTCTGTGGACTGGGAACATGACTGAGGTTTATTCTAGAACCCTGTAGCCTGGGAACATAACTGAGGATTGATTCTGGAACCCTGTGGCCTGGGAACATGACATCGGTGGATTCTGGAACCCTGTGGCCTGGGAACATGAGAACGGTTTGATTCTGGAACCCTGTGGCCTGGCAACATGACTGAGGCTTGGTTCTGGAACCCTGTGGCCTGGCAACATGACTGAGGCTTGATTCTGGATCCCTGTGGCCTGGGAACATGACTAAGGCGTGATTCTGCAAAACTGTGGCCTGGGAACATGATATCTGTTTAGATTGTGGAATAGTGTGCCCTGGGAACCTGACTGAGCCTTGGTTCTGGAACTCTGTGGACTGGGAACATGACTGAGGTCTATTCTAGAACCCTGTAGCCTGGGAACATAACTGAGGATTGATTCTGGAAGCCTGTGGCCTGGGAACATGACATCGGTGGATTCTGGAACCCTGTGGCATGGGAATATGAGAACGGTTTGATTCTGGAACCCTGTGTCCTGGCATCATGACTGAGGCTTGATTCTGGAACCCTGTGGCCTGGCAACATGACTGAGCCTTGATTCTGGAACCCTGTGGCCTGGCAACATGACTGAGGCTTGATTCTGGAACCGTGTGGCCTGGGAACTTGACTGGGGTTTGATCGCAGAAACCTGTGGACTGGCCACATGACTGAGGTTTGATGGTTGAACCCTGTGGCATGGCAACATGATTGAGGTTTGATTGTGGAACCCTCAGGCTTGGGAACATGACTGAGGCTTAATGGTGGAACACTGTGGCCTGGAAACAGGAATGAGGTTTGATCGTGGAACCCTGTGGCCTGGCAACATGACTGAGGTTTGATTCTGGAAAACTGTGGCCTGGGAACATGACATCTGTTTAGGTTGTGGAATAGTGTGCCCTGGGAACCTGACTGAGCCTTGGTTCTGGAAATCTGTGGACTGGGAACATGACTGAGGTTTATTCTAGAACCCTGTATCCTGGGAACATAACTGAGGATTGATTCTGGAACCGTGTGGCCTGGGAACATGACATCGGTGGATTCTGGAACCCTGTGGCCTGGGAACATGAGAACGGTTTGATTCTGGAACCCTGTGGCCTGGCAACATGACCGAGGCTTGCTTCTGGAACCCTGTGGCCTGGCAACATGACTGAGGCTTGATTCTGGAACCGTGTGGCCTGGGAACTTGACTGGGGTTTGATCGCAGAAACCTGTGGACTGGCCACATGACTGAGGCTGGATGGTGGAACCCTGTGCACTGGGAACATGACTGACGCCTGATACTGGAACCCTGTGGCCTGGCAACATGACTGAGGTTTGATTCTGGAAAACTGTGGCCTGGGAACATGACATCTGTTTAGGTTGTGGAATAGTGTGCCCTGGGATCCTAACTGAGCCTTGGTTCTGGAACTCTGTGGACTGGGAACATGACTGAGGTTTATTCTAGAACCCTGTAGCCTGGGAACATAACTGAGGATTGATTCTGGAACCCTGTGGCCTGGCAACATGACTGAGGCTTGATTCTGGATCCCTGTGGCCTGGGAACATGACTAAGGCGTGATTCTGGAAAACTGTGGCCTGGGAATATGATATCTGTTTAGATGGTGGAATAGTGTGCCCTGGGAACCTGACTGAGCCTTGGTTCTGGAACTCTGTGGACTGGGAACATGACTGAGGTCTATTCTAGAACCCTGTAGCCTGGGAACATAACTGAGGATTGATTCTGGAAGCCTGTGGCCTGGGAACATGACATCGGTGGATTCTGGAACCCTGTGGCATGGGAACATGAGAACGGTTTGATTCTGGAACCCTGTGTCCTGGCAACATGACTGAGGCTTGATTCTGGAAGCCTGTGGCCTGGCAACATGACTGAGCCTTGATTCTGGAACCCTGTTGCCTGGCAACATGACTGAGGCTTGATTCTGGAACCGTGTGGCCTGGGAACTTGACTGGGGTTTGATCGCAGAAACCTGTGGACTGGCCACATGACTGAGGTTTGATGGTGGAACCCTGTGCACTGGGAACATGACTGAGCCCTGATACTGAAACCCCGTGGCGTGGGAACATGCCATTGGTTTGATTCTGGAACCCTGTTTCCTGAGAACATGACTGAGGTTTGATGGTTGAACCCTGTGGCATGGCAACATGATTGAGGTTTGATTGTGGAACCCTCAGGCTTGGGAACATGACTGAGGCTTAATGGTGGAACACTGTGTCCTGGAAAGAGGAACGAGGTTTGATGGTGGAACCCTGTGGCCTGGCAACATAACTGAGGTTTGATTCTGGAAAACTGTGGCCTGGGAACATGACATCTGTTTAGATTGTGGAATAGTGTGCCCTGGGAACCTGACTGAGCCTTGGTTCTGGAACTCTGTGGACTGGGAACATGACTGAGGTTTATTCTAGAACCCTGTAGCCTGGGAACATAACTGAGGATTGATTCTGGAACCCTGAGCCTGGGAACATGACATCGGTGGATTCTGGAACCCTGTGGCCTGGGAACATGACTGAGGCTTGATTCTGGAACCCTGTGGCCTGGGAAATTGACTGGGGTTTGATCGCAGAAACCTGTGGACGGTCCACATGACTGAGGTTTGATGGTGGAACCCTGTGCACTGGGAACATGACTGAGGCCTGATACTGGAACCCCGTGGCGTGGGAACATGCCATTGGTTTGATTCTGGAACCCTGTTTCCTGAGAACATGACTGAGGTTTGATGGTTGATCCCTGTGGCCTGGCAACATGACCGAGGCTTGCTTCTGGAACCCTGTGGCTTGGCAACATGACTGAGGCTTTATTCTGGAACCCTGTGGCCTGGCAACATGACTGAGGCTTGATTCTGGAACCGTGTGGCCTGGGAACTTGACTGGGGTTTGATCGCAGAAACCTGTGGACTGGCCACATGACTGAGGTTAGATGGTGGAACCCTGTGCACTGGGAACATGACTGAGGCCTGATACTGGAACCCCGTGGCGTGGGAACATGCCATTGGTTTGATTCTGGAACCCTGTTTCCTGAGAACATGACTGAGGTTTGATTTTTGAACCCTGTGGCATGGCAACATGATTGAGGTTTGATTGTGGAACCCTCAGGCTTGGGAACATGACTGAGGCTTAATGGTGGAACACTGTGGCCTGGAAACAGGAATGAGGTTTGATGGTGGAACCCTGTGGCCTGGCAACATGACTGAGGTTTGATTCTGGAAAACTGTGTCCTGCGAACATGACATCTGCTTAGATTGTGGAATAGTGTGCCCTGGGATCCTAACTGAGCCTTGGTTCTGGAACTCTGTGGACTGGGAACATGACTGAGGTCTATTCTAGAACCCTGTAGCCTGGCAACATGACTGAGGTTTGATTCTGGATCCCTGTGGCCTGGGAACATTACTGAGGCGTGATTCTGGAAAACTGTGTCCTGGGAACATGACATCTGCTTAGATTGTGGAATAGTGTGCCCTGGGAACCTAACTGAGCCTTGGTTCTGGATCTCTGTGGCCTGGGAACATGACATCGGTGGATTCTGGAACCCTGTGGCCTGGGAACATGAGAACGGTTTGAGTCTGGAATCCTGTGGCCTGGCAACATGACTGAGGCTTGATTCTGGAACACTGTGGCCCGGCAACATGACTGAGGTTTGATTCTGGATCCCTGTGGCCTGGGAACATGACTGAGGCGTGATTCTGGAAAACTGTGGCCTGGGAACATGACATCTGTTTAGATTGTGGAATAGTGTGCCCTGGGAACCTGACTGAGCCTTGGTTCTGGAACTCTGTGGACTGGGAACATGACTGAGGTTTATTCTAGAACCCTGTAGCCTGGGAACATAACTGAGGATTGATTCTGGAACCCTGTGGCCTGGGAACATGACATCGGTGGATTCTGGAACCCTGTGGCATGGGAACATGAGAACGGTTTGATTCTGGAACCCTGTGGCCTGGCAACATGACTGAGGCTTGATTCTGGAACCCTGTGGCCTGGCAACATGACTGAAGCTAGATTCTGGATCCCTGTGGCCTGGGAACATGACTAAGGCGTGATTCTGCAAAACTGTGGCCTGGGAACATGATATCTGTTCAGATTGTGGAATAGTGTGCCCTGGGAACCTGACTGAGCCTTGGTTCTGGGACTCTGTGGACTGGGAACATGACTGAGGTCTATTCTAGAACCCTGTAGCCTGGGAACATAACTGAGGATTGATTCTGGAAGCCTGTGGCCTGGGAACATGACATCGGTGGATTCTGGAACCCTGTGGCATGGGAATATGAGAACGGTTTGATTCTGGAACCCTGTGTCCTGGCATCATGACTGAGGCTTGATTCTGGAACCCTGTGGCCTGGCAACATGACTGAGCCTTGATTCTGGAAACCTGTGGCCTGGCAACATGACTGAGGCTTGATTCTGGAACCGTGTGGCCTGGGAACTTGACTGGGGTTTGATCGCAGAAACCTGTGGACTGGCCACATGACTGAGGTTTGATGGTTGAACCCTGTGGCATGGCAACATGATTGAGGTTTCATTGTGGAACCCTCAGGCTTGGGAACATGACTGAGGCTTAATGGTGGAACACTGTGGCCTGGAAAGAGGAACGAGGTTTGATGGTGGAACCCTGTGGCCTGGCAACATAACTGAGGTTTGATTCTGGAAAACTGTGGCCTGGGAACATGACATCTGTTTAGATTGTGGAATAGTGTGCCCTGGGAACCTGACTGAGCCTTGGTTCTGGAACACTGTGGACTGGGAACATGACTGAGGTTTATTCTAGAACCCTGTAGCCTGGGAACATAACTGAGGATTGATTCTGGAACCCTGTGGCCTGGGAACATGAAATCGGTGGATTCTGGAACCCTTTGGCCTGGGAACATGAGAACGGTTTGATTCTGGAACCCTTTGGCCTGGCAACATGACTGAGGCTTGATTCTGGAACCCTGTGGACTGGCAACATGACTGAGGCTTGATTCTGGAACCCTGTGGCCTGGCAACATGACTGAGGCTTGATTCTGGAAGCGTGTGGTCTGGGAACTTGACTGGGGTTTGATCGCAGAAACCTGTGGACTGGCCACATGACTGAGGTTTGATGGTGGAACCCTGTGCACTGGGAACATGACTGAGGCCTGATACTGGAACCCCGTGGCGTGGGAACATGCCATTGGTTTGATTCTGGAACCCTGTTTCCTGAGAACATGACTGAGGTTTGATGGTTGAACCCTGTGGCATGGCAACATGATTGAGGTTTGATTGTGGAACCCTCAGGTTTGGGAACATGACTGAGGCTTAATGGTGGAACACTGTGGCCTGTAAACAGGAATGAGGTTTGATGGTGGAACCCTGTGGCCTGGCAACATGACTGAGGTTTGATTCTGGAAAACTGTGTCCTGGGAACATGACATCTGCTTAGATTGTGGAATAGTGTGCCCTGGGAACCTAACTGAGCCTTGGTTCTGGATCTCTGTGGCCAGGGAACAAGACATCGGTGGATTCTGGAACCCTGTAGCCTGGGAACATGAGAACGGTTTGAGTCTGGAATCCTGTGGCCTGGCAACATGACTGAGGCTTGATTCTGGAACACTGTGGCCCGGCAACATGACTGAGGTTTGATTCTGGATCCGTGTGGCCTGGGAACATGACTGAGGCGTGATTCTGGAAAACTGTGGCCTGGGAACATGACATCTGTTTAGATTGTGGAATAGTGTGCCCTGGGAACCTGACTGAGCCTTGGTTCTGGAACTCTGTGGACTGGGAACATGACTGAGGTTTATTCTAGAACCCTGTAGCCTGGGAACATAACTGAGGATTGATTCTGGAACCCTGTGGCCTGGGAACATGACATCGGTGGATTCTGGAACCCTGTGGCCTGGGAACATGAGAACGGTTTGATTCTGGAACCCTGTGGCCTGGCAACATGACTGAGGCTTGATTCTGGAACCCTGTGGCCTGGCAACATGACTGAGGCTAGATTCTGGATCCCTGTGGCCTGGGAACATGACTAAGGCGTGATTCTGCAAAACTGTGGCCTGGGAACATGATATCTGTTTAGATTGTGGAATAGTGTGCCCTGGGAACCTGACTGAGCCTTGGTTCTGGAACTCTGTGGACTGGGAACATGACTGAGGTCTATTCTAGAACCCTGTAGCCTGGGAACATAACTGAGGATTGATTCTGGAAGCCTGTGGCCTGGGAACATGAAATCGGTGGATTCTGGAACCCTGTGGCATGGGAATATGAGAACGGTTTGATTCTGGAACCCTGTGTCCTGGCATCATGACTGAGGCTTGATTCTGGAACCCTGTGGCCTGGCAACATGACTGAGCCTTGATTCTGGAACCCTGTGGCCTGGCAACATGACTGAGGCTTGATTCTGGAACCGTGTGGCCTGGGAACTTGACTGGGGTTTGATCGCAGAAACCTGTGGACTGGCCACATGACTGAGATTTGATGGTTGAACCCTGTGCACTGGGAACATGACTGAGGCCTGATACTGGAACCCCGTGGCGTGGGAACATGCCATTGGTTTGATTCTGGAACCCTGTTTCCTGAGAACATGACTGAGGTTTGATGGTTGAACCCTGTGGCATGGCAACATGATTGAGGTTTCATTGTGGAACCCTCAGGCTTGGGAACATGACTGAGGCTTAATGGTGGAACACTGTGGCCTGGAAAGAGGAACGAGGTTTGATGGTGGAACCCTGTGGCCTGGCAACATAACTGAGGTTTGATTCTGGAAAACTGTGGCCTGGGAACATGACATCTGTTTAGATTGTGGAATAGTGTGCCCTGGGAACCTGACTGAGCCTTGGTTCTGGAACTCTGTGGACTGGGAACATGACTGAGGTTTATTCTAGAACCCTGTAGCCTGGGAACATAACTGAGGATTGATTCTGGAACCCTGTGGCCTGGGAACATGAAATCGGTGGATTCTGGAACCCTTTGGCCTGGGAACATGAGAACGGTTTGATTCTGGAACCCTTTGGCCTGGCAACATGACTGAGGCTTGATTCTGGAACCCTGTGGACTGGCAACATGACTGAGGCTTGATTCTGGAACCCTGTGGCCTGGCAACATGACTGAGGCTTAATTCTGGAACCGTGTGGCCTGGGAACTTGACTGGGGTTTGATCGCAGAAACCTGTGGACTGGCCACATGACTGAGGTTTGATGGTGGAACCCTGTGCACTGGGAACATGACTGAGGCCTGATACTGGAACCCCGTGGCGTGGGAACATGCCATTGGTTTGATTCTGGAACCCTGTTTCCTGAGAACATGACTGAGGTTTGATGGTTGAACCCTGTGGTATGGCAACATGATTGAGGTTTGATTGTGGAACCCTCAGGTTTGGGAACATGACTGAGGCTTAATGGTGGAACACTGTGGCCTGGAAACAGGAATGAGGTTTGATGGTGGAACCCTGTGGCCTGGCAACATGAATGAGGTTTGATTCTGGAAAACTGTGTCCTGGGAACATGACATCTGCTTAGATTGTGGAATAGTGTGCCCTGGGAACCTACCTGAGCCTTGCTTCTCGATCTCTGTGGCCTGGGAACATGACATCGGTGGATTCTGGAACCCTGTGGTCTGGGAACATGAGAACGGTTTGAGTCTGGAACCCTGTGGCCTGGCAACATGACTGAGGCTTGATTCTGGAACACTGTGGCCCGGCAACATGACTGAGGTTTGATTCTGGTTCCCTGTGGCCTGGGAACATGACTGAGGCGTGATTCTGGAAAACTGTGGCCTGGGAACATGACATCTGTTTAGATTGTGGAATAGTGTGCCCTGGGAACCTGACTGAGCCTTGGTTCTGGAACTCTGTGGACGGGGAACATGACTGAGGTTTATTCTAGAACCCTGTAGCCTGGGAACATAACTGAGGATTGATTCTGGAACCCTGTGGCCTGGGAACATGACATCGGTGGATTCTGGAACCCTGTGGCCTGGGAACATGAGAACGGTTTGATTCTGGAACCCTTTGGCCTGGCAACATGACTGAGGCTTGATTCTGGAACCCTGTGGACTGGCAACATGACTGAGGCTTGATTCTGGAACCCTGTGGCCTGGCAACATGACTGAGGCTTGATTCTGGAACCGTGTGGCCTGGGAACTTGAGTGGGGTTTGATCGCAGAAACCTGTGGACTGGCCACATGACTGAGGTTTGATGGTGGAACCCTGTGCACTGGGAACATGACATCTGCTTAGATTGTGGAATAGTGTGCCCTGGGACCCTAACTGAGCCTTGGTTCTGGATCTCTGTGGCCTGGGAACATGACATCGGTGGATTCTGGAACCCTGTGGCCTGGGAACATGAGAACGGTTTGAGTCTGGAATCCTGTGGCCTGGCAACATGACTGAGGCTTGATTCTGTAACCCTGTGGCCTGGCAACATGACTGAGGTTTGATTCTGGATCCCTGTGGCCTGGGAACATGACTGAGGCGTGATTCTGGAAAACTGTGGCCTGGGAACATGACATCTGTTTAGATTGTGGAATAGTGTGCCCTGGGAACCTGACTGAGCCTTGGTTCTGGAACTCTGTGGACTGGGAACATGACTGAGGTTTATTCTTGAACCCTGTAGCCTGGCAACATAACTGAGGATTGATTCTGGAACCCTGTGGCCTGGGAACATGACATCGGAGGATTCTGGAACCCTGTGGCCTGGGAACATGAGAACGGTTTGATTCTGGAACCCTGTGGCCTGGCAACATGACTGAGGCTTGATTCTGGAACCCTGTGGCCTGGCAACATGACTGAGGCTTGATTCTGGATCCCTGTGGCCTGGGAACATGACTAAGGCGTGATTCTGGAAAACTGTGGCCTGGGAACATGATATCTGTTTAGATTGTGGAATAGTGTGCCCTGGGAACATGACTGAGCCTTGGTTCTGGAACTCTGTGGACTGGGAACATGACTGAGGTTTATTCTAGAACCCTGTAGCCTGGGAACATAACTGAGGATTGATTCTGGAACCCTGTGGCCTGGGAACATGACATCGGTGGATTCTGGAACCCTGTGGCCTGGGAACATGAGAACGGTTTGATTCTGGAACCCTGTGGCCTGGTAACATGACTGAGCCTTGATTCTGGAACCCTGTGGCCTGGCAACATGACTGAGGCTTGATTCTGGAACCCTGTGGCCTGGGAACTTGACTGGGGTTTGATCGCAGAAACCTGTAGACTGGCCACATGACTGAGGTTTGATGGTGGAACCCTGTGCACTGGGAACATGACTGAGGCCTGATACTGGAACCCCGTAGCGTGGGAACATGCCATTGGTTTGATTCTGGAACCCTGTTTCCTGAGAACATGACTGAGGTTTGATGGTTGAACCCTGTGGCATGGCAACATGATTGAGGTTTGATTGTGGATCCCTCAGGCTTGGGAACATGACTGAGGCTTAATGGTGGAACACTGTGGCCTGGAAACAGGAACGAGGTTTGATGGTGGAACCCTGTGGCCTGGCAACATAACTGAAGTTTGATTCTGGAAAACTGTGGCCTGGGAACATGACATCTGTTTAGATTGTGGAATAGTGTGCCCTGTGAACCTGACTGAGCCTTGGTTCTGGAACTCTGTGGATTGGGAATATGACTGAGGTTTATTCTAGAACCCTGTAGCCTGGGAACATAACTGAGGATTGATTCTGGAACCCTGTGGCCTGGGAACATGACATCGGTGGATTCTGGAACCCTTTGCCCTGGGAACATGAGAACGGTTTGATTCTGGAACCCTTTGGCCTGGCAACATGACTGAGGCTTGATTCTGGAACCCTGTGGACTGGCAACATGACTGAGGCTTGATTCTGGAACCCTGTGGCCTGGCAACATGACTGAGGCTTAATTCTGGAACCGTGTGGCCTGGGAACTTGACTGGGGTTTGATCGCAGAAACCTGTGGACTGGCCACATGACTGAGGTTTGATGGTGGAACCCTGTGCACTGGGAACATGACTGAGGCCTGATATTGGAACCCCGTGGCGTGGGAACATGCCATTGGTTTGATTCTGGAACCCTGTTTCCTGAGAACATGACTGAGGTTTGATGGTTGAACCCTGTGGCATGGCAACATGATTGAGGTTTGATTGTGGAACCCTCAGGTTTGGGAACATGACTGAGGATTAATGGTGGAACACTGTGGCCTGGAAACAGGAATGAGGTTTGATGGTGGAACCCTGTGGCCTGGCAACATGAATGAGGTTTGATTCTGGAAAACTGTGTCCTGGGAACATGACATCTGCTTAGATTGTGGAATAGTGTGCCCTGGGAACCTAACTGAGCCTTGGTTCTGGATCTCTGTGGCCTGGGAACATGACATCGGTGGATTCGGGAACCCTGTGGCCTGGGAACATGAGAACGGTTTGAGTCTGGAACCCTGTGGCCTGGCAACATGACTGAGGCTTGATTCTGGAACACTGTGGCCCGGCAACATGACTGAGGTTTGATTCTGGATCCCTGTGGCCTGGGAACATGACTGAGGCGTGATTCTGGAAAACTGTGGCCTGGGAACATGACATCTGTTTAGATTGTGGAATAGTGTGCCCTGGGAACCTGACTGAGCCTTGGTTCTGGAACTCTGTGGACTGGGAACATGACTGAGGTTTATTCTAGAACCCTGTAGCCTGGGAACATAACTGAGGATTGATTCTGGAACCCTGTGGCCTGGGAACATGACATCGGTGGATTCTGGAACACTGTGGCCTGGGAACATGAGAACGGTTTGATTCTGGAACCCTGTGGCCTGGCAACATGACTGAGGCTTGATTCTGGAACCCTGTGGCCTGGCAACATGACTGAGGCTTGATTCTGGAATCGTGTGGCCTGGGAAATTGACTGTGGTTTAATCGCAGAAACCTGCGGACTGGCCACATGACTGAGGTTTGATGGTGGAACCCTGTGCACTGGGAACATGACTGAGGCCTGATACTGGAACCCCGTGGCGTGGGAACATGCCATTGGTTTGATTCTGGAACCCTGTTTCCTGAGAACATGACTGAGGTTTGATGGTTGAACCCTGTGGCATGGCAACATGATTGAGGTTTGATTCTGGAACCCTGTGGCCTGGCAACATGAATGAGGCTTGATTCTAGAACTCTGTGGACTGGGAACATGACTGAGGTTTATTCTAGAACCCTGTAGCCTGGGAACATAACTGAGGATTGATTCTGGAACCCTGTGGCCTGGGAACATGACATCGGTGGATTCTGGAACCCTGTGGCCTGGGAACATGAGAACGGTTTGATTCTGGAACCCTGTGGCCTGGCAACATGACTGAGGCTTGATTCTGGAACCCTGTGGCCTGGCAACATGACTGAGGCTTGATTCTGGAACCGTGTGGCCTGGGAACTTGACTGGGGTTTGATCGCAGAAACCTGTGGACTGGCCACATGACTGAGGTTTGATGGTTGAACCCTGTGCACTGGGAACATGACTGAGGCCTGATACTGGAACCCCGTGGCGTGGGAACATGCCATTGGTTTGATTCTGGAACCCTGTTTCCTGAGAACATGACTGAGGTTTGATGGTTGAACCCTGTGGCATGGCAACATGATTGAGGTTTGATTGTGGAACCCTCAGGCTTGGGAACATGACTGAGGCTTAATGGTGGAACACTGTGGCCTGGAAAGAGGAACGAGGTTTGATGGTGGAACCCTGTGGCCTGGCAACATAACTGAGGTTTGATTCTGGAAAACTGTGGCCTGGGAACATGACATCTGTTTAGATTGTGGAATAGTGTGCCCTGGGAACCTGACTGAGCCTTGGTTCTGGAACTCTGTGGACTGGGAACATGACATCGGTGGATTCTGGAACCCTGTGGCCTGGGAACATGAGAACGGTTTGAGTCTGGAACCCTGTGGCCTGGCAACATGACTGAGGTTTGATTCTGGATCCCTGTGGCCTGGGAACATGACTGAGGCGTGATTCTGGAAAACTGTGGCCTGGGAACATGACATATGTTTAGATTGTGGAATAGTGTGCCCTGGGAACCTGACTGAGCCTTGGTTCTGGAACTCTGTGGACTGGGAACATGACTGAGGTTTATTCTAGAACCCTGTAGCCTGGGAACATAACTGAGGATTGATTCTGGAACCCTGTGGCCTGGGAACATGACATCGGTGGATTCTGGAACCCTTTGGCCTGAGAATATGAGAACGGTTTGATTCTGGAACCCTGTGGCCTGGCAACATGACTGAGGTTTGATTCTGGAACCCTGTGGCCTGGCAACATGACTGAGGCTTGATTCTGGAACCCTGTGGCCTGGCAACATGACTGAGGCTTGATTCTGGAAGCGTGTGGCCTGGGAACTTGACTGGGGTTTGATCGCAGAAACCTGTGGACTGGCCACATGACTGAGGTTTGATGGTGGAACCCTGTGCACTGGGAACATGACTGAGGCCTGATACTGGAACCCCGTGGCGTGGGAACATGCCATTGGTTTGATTCTGGAACCCTGTTTCCTGAGAACATGACTGAGGTTTGATGGTTGAACCCTGTGGCATGGCAACATGATTGAGGTTTGATTGTGGAACCCTCAGGTTTGGGAACATGACTGAGGCTTAATGGTGGAACACTGTGGCCTGTAAACAGGAATGAGGTTTGATGGTGGAACCCTGTGGCCTGGCAACATGACTGAGGTTTGATTCTGGAAAACTGTGTCCTGGGAACATGACATCTGCTTAGATTGTGGAATAGTGTGCCCTGGGAACCTAACTGAGCCTTGGTTCTGGATCTCTGTGGCCTGGGAACATGACATCGGTGGATTCTGGAACCCTGTGGCCTGGGAACATGAGAACGGTTTGAGTCTGGAATCCTGTGGCCTGGCAACATGACTGAGGCTTGATTCTGGAACACTGTGGCCCGGCAACATGACTGAGGTTTGATTCTGGATCCCTGTGGCCTGGGAACATGACTGAGGCGTGATTCTGGAAAACTGTGGCCTGGGAACATGACATCTGTTTAGATTGTGGAATAGTGTGCCCTGGGAACCTGACTGAGCCTTGGTTCTGGAACTCTGTGGACTGGGAACATGACTGAGGTTTATTCTAGAACCCTGTAGCCTGGGAACATAACTGAGGATTGATTCTGGAACCCTGTGGCCTGGGAACATGACATCGGTGGATTCTGGAACCCTGTGGCCTGGGAACATGAGAACGGTTTGATTCTGGAACCCTGTGGCCTGGCAACATGACTGAGGCTTGGTTCTGGAACCCTGTGGCCTGGCAACATGACTGAGGCTTGATTCTGGATCCCTGTGGCCTGGGAACATGACTAAGGCGTGATTCTGCAAAACTGTGGCCTGGGAACATGATATCTGTTTAGATTGTGGAATAGTGTGCCCTGGGAACCTGACTGAGCCTTGGTTCTGGAACTCTGTGGACTGGGAACATGACTGAGGTCTATTCTAGAACCCTGTAGCCTGGGAACATAACTGAGGATTGATTCTGGAAGCCTGTGGCCTGGGAACATGACATCGGTGGATTCTGGAACCCTGTGGCATGGGAATATGAGAACGGTTTGATTCTGGAACCCTGTGTCCTGGCATCATGACTGAGGCTTGATTCTGGAACCCTGTGGCCTGGCAACATGACTGAGCCTTGATTCTGGAACCCTGTGGCCTGGCAACATGACTGAGGCTTGATTCTGGAACCGTGTGGCCTGGGAACTTGACTGGGGTTTGATCGCAGAAACCTGTGGACTGGCCACATGACTGAGGTTTGATGGTTGAACCCTGTGGCATGGCAACATGATTGAGGTTTGATTGTGGAACCCTCAGGCTTGGGAACATGACTGAGGCTTAATGGTGGAACACTGTGGCCTGGAAACAGGAATGAGGTTTGATCGTGGAACCCTGTGGCCTGGCAACATGACTGAGGTTTGATTCTGGAAAACTGTGGCCTGGGAACATGACATCTGTTTAGGTTGTGGAATAGTGTGCCCTGGGAACCTGACTGAGCCTTGGTTCTGGAAATCTGTGGACTGGGAACATGACTGAGGTTTATTCTAGAACCCTGTATCCTGGGAACATAACTGAGGATTGATTCTGGAACCGTGTGGCCTGGGAACATGACATCGGTGGATTCTGGAACCCTGTGGCCTGGGAACATGAGAACGGTTTGATTCTGGAACCCTGTGGCCTGGCAACATGACCGAGGCTTGCTTCTGGAACCCTGTGGCCTGGCAACATGACTGAGGCTTGATTCTGGAACCGTGTGGCCTGGGAACTTGACTGGGGTTTGATCGCAGAAACCTGTGGACTGGCCACATGACTGAGGCTGGATGGTGGAACCCTGTGCACTGGGAACATGACTGACGCCTGATACTGGAACCCTGTGGCCTGGCAACATGACTGAGGTTTGATTCTGGAAAACTGTGGCCTGGGAACATGACATCTGTTTAGGTTGTGGAATAGTGTGCCCTGGGATCCTAACTGAGCCTTGGTTCTGGAACTCTGTGGACTGGGAACATGACTGAGGTTTATTCTAGAACCCTGTAGCCTGGGAACATAACTGAGGATTGATTCTGGAACCCTGTGGCCTGGCAACATGACTGAGGCTTGATTCTGGATCCCTGTGGCCTGGGAACATGACTAAGGCGTGATTCTGGAAAACTGTGGCCTGGGAATATGATATCTGTTTAGATGGTGGAATAGTGTGCCCTGGGAACCTGACTGAGCCTTGGTTCTGGAACTCTGTGGACTGGGAACATGACTGAGGTCTATTCTAGAACCCTGTAGCCTGGGAACATAACTGAGGATTGATTCTGGAAGCCTGTGGCCTGGGAACATGACATCGGTGGATTCTGGAACCCTGTGGCATGGGAACATGAGAACGGTTTGATTCTGGAACCCTGTGTCCTGGCAACATGACTGAGGCTTGATTCTGGAAGCCTGTGGCCTGGCAACATGACTGAGCCTTGATTCTGGAACCCTGTTGCCTGGCAACATGACTGAGGCTTGATTCTGGAACCGTGTGGCCTGGGAACTTGACTGGGGTTTGATCGCAGAAACCTGTGGACTGGCCACATGACTGAGGTTTGATGGTGGAACCCTGTGCACTGGGAACATGACTGAGCCCTGATACTGGAACCCCGTGGCGTGGGAACATGCCATTGGTTTGATTCTGGAACCCTGTTTCCTGAGAACATGACTGAGGTTTGATGGTTGAACCCTGTGGCATGGCAACATGATTGAGGTTTGATTGTGGAACCCTCAGGTTTGGGAACATGACTGAGGCTTAATGGTGGAACACTGTGGCCTGTAAACAGGAATGAGGTTTGATGGTGGAACCCTGTGGCCTGGCAACATGACTGAGGTTTGATTCTGGAAAACTGTGTCCTGGGAACATGACATCTGCTTAGATTGTGGAATAGTGTGCCCTGGGAACCTAACTGAGCCTTGGTTCTGGATCTCTGTGGCCTGGGAACATGACATCGGTGGATTCTGGAACCCTGTGGCCTGGGAACATGAGAACGGTTTGAGTCTGGAATCCTGTGGCCTGGCAACATGACTGAGGCTTGATTCTGGAACACTGTGGCCCGGCAACATGACTGAGGTTTGATTCTGGATCCCTGTGGCCTGGGAACATGACTGAGGCGTGATTCTGGAAAACTGTGGCCTGGGAACATGACATCTGTTTAGATTGTGGAATAGTGTGCCCTGGGAACCTGACTGAGCCTTGGTTCTGGAACTCTGTGGACTGGGAACATGACTGAGGTTTATTCTAGAACCCTGTAGCCTGGGAACATAACTGAGGATTGATTCTGGAACCCTGTGGCCTGGGAACATGACATCGGTGGATTCTGGAACCCTGTGGCCTGGGAACATGAGAACGGTTTGATTCTGGAACCCTGTGGCCTGGCAACATGACTGAGGCTTGGTTCTGGAACCCTGTGGCCTGGCAACATGACTGAGGCTTGATTCTGGATCCCTGTGGCCTGGGAACATGACTAAGGCGTGATTCTGCAAAACTGTGGCCTGGGAACATGATATCTGTTTAGATTGTGGAATAGTGTGCCCTGGGAACCTGACTGAGCCTTGGTTCTGGAACTCTGTGGACTGGGAACATGACTGAGGTCTATTCTAGAACCCTGTAGCCTGGGAACATAACTGAGGATTGATTCTGGAAGCCTGTGGCCTGGGAACATGACATCGGTGGATTCTGGAACCCTGTGGCATGGGAATATGAGAACGGTTTGATTCTGGAACCCTGTGTCCTGGCATCATGACTGAGGCTTGATTCTGGAACCCTGTGGCCTGGCAACATGACTGAGCCTTGATTCTGGAACCCTGTGGCCTGGCAACATGACTGAGGCTTGATTCTGGAACCGTGTGGCCTGGGAACTTGACTGGGGTTTGATCGCAGAAACCTGTGGACTGGCCACATGACTGAGGTTTGATGGTTGAACCCTGTGCACTGGGAACATGACTGAGGCCTGATACTGGAACCCCGTGGCGTGGGAACATGCCATTGGTTTGATTCTGGAACCCTGTTTCCTGAGAACATGACTGAGGTTTGATGGTTGAACCCTGTGGCATGGCAACATGATTGAGGTTTGATTGTGGATCCCTCAGGCTTGGGAACATGACTGAGGCTTAATGGTGGAACACTGTGGCCTGGAAACAGGAACGAGGTTTGATGGTGGAACCCTGTGGCCTGGCAACATAACTGAAGTTTGATTCTGGAAAATTGTGGCCTGGGAACATGACATCTGTTTAGATTGTGGAATAGTGTGCCCTGTGAACCTGACTGAGCCTTGGTTCTGGAACTCTGTGGACTGGGAATATGACTGAGGTTTATTCTAGAACCCTGTAGCCTGGGAACATAACTGAGGATTGATTCTGGAACCCTGTGGCCTGGGAACATGACATCGGTGGATTCTGGAACCCTTTGCCCTGGGAACATGAGAACGGTTTGATTCTGGAACCCTTTGGCCTGGCAACATGACTGAGGCTTGATTCTGGAACCCCGTGGCGTGGGAACATGCCATTGGTTTGATTCTGGAACCCTGTTTCCTGAGAACATGACTGAGGTTTGATGGTTGAACCCTGTGGCATGGCAACATGATTGAGGTTTGATTGTGGAACCCTCAGGTTTGGGAACATGACTGAGGATTAATGGTGGAACACTGTGGCCTGGAAACAGGAATGAGGTTTGATGGTGGAACCCTGTGGCCTGGCAACATGAATGAGGTTTGATTCTGGAAAACTGTGTCCTGGGAACATGACATCTGCTTAGATTGTGGAATAGTGTGCCCTGGGAACCTAACTGAGCCTTGGTTCTGGATCTCTGTGGCCTGGGAACATGACATCGGTGGATTCGGGAACCCTGTGGCCTGGGAACATGAGAACGGTTTGAGTCTGGAACCCTGTGGCCTGGCAACATGACTGAGGCTTGATTCTGGAACACTGTGGCCCGGCAACATGACTGAGGTTTGATTCTGGATCCCTGTGGCCTGGGAACATGACTGAGGCGTGATTCTGGAAAACTGTGGCCTGGGAACATGACATCTGTTTAGATTGTGGAATAGTGTGCCCTGGGAACCTGACTGAGCCTTGGTTCTGGAACTCTGTGGACTGGGAACATGACTGAGGTTTATTCTAGAACCCTGTAGCCTGGGAACATAACTGAGGATTGATTCTGGAACCCTGTGGCCTGGGAACATGACATCGGTGGATTCTGGAACACTGTGGCCTGGGAACATGAGAACGGTTTGATTCTGGAACCCTGTGGCCTGGCAACATGACTGAGGCTTGATTCTGGAACCCTGTGGCCTGGCAACATGACTGAGGCTTGATTCTGGAACCGTGTGGCCTGGGAAATTGACTGTGGTTTAATCGCAGAAACCTGCGGATTGGCCACATGACTGAGGTTTGATGGTGGAACCCTGTGCACTGGGAACATGACTGAGGCCTGATACTGGAACCCCGTGGCGTGGGAACATGCCATTGGTTTGATTCTGGAACCCTGTTTCCTGAGAACATGACTGAGGTTTGATGGTTGAACCCTGTGGCATGGCAACATGATTGAGGTTTGATTCTGGAACCCTGTGGCCTGGCAACATGAATGAGGCTTGATTCTAGAACTCTGTGGACTGGGAACATGACTGAGGTTTATTCTAGAACCCTGTAGCCTGGGAACATAACTGAGGATTGATTCTGGAACCCTGTGGCCTGGGAACATGACATCGGTGGATTCTGGAACCCTGTGGCCTGGGAACATGAGAACGGTTTGATTCTGGAACCCTGTGGCCTGGCAACATGACTGAGGCTTGATTCTGGAACCCTGTGGCCTGGCAACATGACTGAGGCTTGATTCTGGAACCGTGTGGCCTGGGAACTTGACTGGGGTTTGATCGCAGAAACCTGTGGACTGGCCACATGACTGAGGTTTGATGGTTGAACCCTGTGCACTGGGAACATGACTGAGGCCTGATACTGGAACCCCGTGGCGTGGGAACATGCCATTGGTTTGATTCTGGAACCCTGTTTCCTGAGAACATGACTGAGGTTTGATGGTTGAACCCTGTGGCATGGCAACATGATTGAGGTTTGATTGTGGAACCCTCAGGCTTGGGAACATGACTGAGGCTTAATGGTGGAACACTGTGGCCTGGAAAGAGGAACGAGGTTTGATGGTGGAACCCTGTGGCCTGGCAACATAACTGAGGTTTGATTCTGGAAAACCGTGGCCTGGGAACATGACATCTGTTTAGATTGTGGAATAGTGTGCCCTGGGAACCTGACTGAGCCTTGGTTCTGGAACTCTGTGGACTGGGAACATGACATCGGTGGATTCTGGAACCCTGTGGCCTGGGAACATGAGAACGGTTTGAGTCTGGAACCCTGTGGCCTGGCAACATGACTGAGGTTTGATTCTGGATCCCTGTGGCCTGGGAACATGACTGAGGCGTGATTCTGGAAAACTGTGGCCTGGGAACATGACATATGTTTAGATTGTGGAATAGTGTGCCCTGGGAACCTGACTGAGCCTTGGTTCTGGAACTCTGTGGACTGGGAACATGACTGAGGTTTATTCTAGAACCCTGTAGCCTGGGAACATAACTGAGGATTGATTCTGGAACCCTGTGGCCTGGGAACATGACATCGGTGGATTCTGGAACCCTTTGGCCTGAGAATATGAGAACGGTTTGATTCTGGAACCCTGTGGCCTGGCAACATGACTGAGGTTTGATTCTGGAACCCTGTGGCCTGGCAACATGACTGAGGCTTGATTCTGGAACCCTGTGGCCTGGCAACATGACTGAGGCTTGATTCTGGAAGCGTGTGGCCTGGGAACTTGACTGGGGTTTGATCGCAGAAACCTGTGGACTGGCCACATGACTGAGGTTTGATGGTGGAACCCTGTGCACTGGGAACATGACTGAGGCCTGATACTGGAACCCCGTGGCGTGGGAACATGCCATTGGTTTGATTCTGGAACCCTGTTTCCTGAGAACATGACTGAGGTTTGATGGTTGAACCCTGTGGCATGGCAACATGATTGAGGTTTGATTGTGGAACCCTCAGGTTTGGGAACATGACTGAGGCTTAATGGTGGAACACTGTGGCCTGTAAACAGGAATGAGGTTTGATGGTGGAACCCTGTGGCCTGGCAACATGACTGAGGTTTGATTCTGGAAAACTGTGTCCTGGGAACATGACATCTGCTTAGATTGTGGAATAGTGTGCCCTGGGAACCTAACTGAGCCTTGGTTCTGGATCTCTGTGGCCTGGGAACATGACATCGGTGGATTCTGGAACCCTGTGGCCTGGGAACATGAGAACGGTTTGAGTCTGGAATCCTGTGGCCTGGCAACATGACTGAGGCTTGATTCTGGAACACTGTGGCCCGGCAACATGACTGAGGTTTGATTCTGGATCCCTGTGGCCTGGGAACATGACTGAGGCGTGATTCTGGAAAACTGTGGCCTGGGAACATGACATCTGTTTAGATTGTGGAATAGTGTGCCCTGGGAACCTGACTGAGCCTTGGTTCTGGAACTCTGTGGACTGGGAACATGACTGAGGTTTATTCTAGAACCCTGTAGCCTGGGAACATAACTGAGGATTGATTCTGGAACCCTGTGGCCTGGGAACATGACATCGGTGGATTCTGGAACCCTGTGGCCTGGGAACATGAGAACGGTTTGATTCTGGAACCCTGTGGCCTGGCAACATGACTGAGGCTTGGTTCTGGAACCCTGTGGCCTGGCAACATGACTGAGGCTTGATTCTGGATCCCTGTGGCCTGGGAACATGACTAAGGCGTGATTCTGCAAAACTGTGGCCTGGGAACATGATATCTGTTTAGATTGTGGAATAGTGTGTCCTGGGAACCTGACTGAGCCTTGGTTCTGGAACTCTGTGGACTGGGAACATGACTGAGGTCTATTCTAGAACCCTGTAGCCTGGGAACATAACTGAGGATTGATTCTGGAAGCCTGTGGCCTGGGAACATGACATCGGTGGATTCTGGAACCCTGTGGCATGGGAATATGAGAACGGTTTGATTCTGGAACCCTGTGTCCTGGCATCATGACTGAGGCTTGATTCTGGAACCCTGTGGCCTGGCAACATGACTGAGCCTTGATTCTGGAACCCTGTGGCCTGGCAACATGACTGAGGCTTGATTCTGGAACCGTGTGGCCTGGGAACTTGACTGGGGTTTGATCGCAGAAACCTGTGGACTGGCCACATGACTGAGGTTTGATGGTTGAACCCTGTGCACTGGGAACATGACTGAGGCCTGATACTGGAACCCCGTGGCGTGGGAACATGCCATTGGTTTGATTCTGGAACCCTGTTTCCTGAGAACATGACTGAGGTTTGATGGTTGAACCCTGTGGCATGGCAACATGATTGAGGTTTCATTGTGGAACCCTCAGGCTTGGGAACATGACTGAGGCTTAATGGTGGAACACTGTGGCCTGGAAAGAGGAACGAGGTTTGATGGTGGAACCCTGTGGCCTGGCAACATAACTGAGGTTTGATTCTGGAAAACTGTGGCCTGGGAACATGACATCTGTTTAGATTGTGGAATAGTGTGCCCTGGGAACCTGACTGAGCCTTGGTTCTGGAACTCTGTGGACTGGGAACATGACTGAGGGTTATTCTAGAACCCTGTAGCCTGGGAACATAACTGAGGATTGATTCTGGAACACTGTGGCCTGGGAACATGAAATCGGTGGATTCTGGAACCCTTTGGCCTGGGAACATGAGAACGGTTTGATTCTGGAACCCTTTGGCCTGGCAACATGACTGAGGCTTGATTCTGGAACCCTGTGGACTGGCAACATGACTGAGGCTTGATTCTGGAACCCTGTGGCCTGGCAACATGACTGAGGCTTAATTCTGGAACCGTGTGGCCTGGGAACTTGACTGGGGTTTGATCGCAGAAACCTGTGGACTGGCCACATGACTGAGGTTTGATGGTGGAACCCTGTGCACTGGGAACATGACTGAGGCCTGATACTGGAACCCCGTGGCGTGGGAACATGCCATTGGTTTGATTCTGGAACCCTGTTTCCTGAGAACATGACTGAGGTTTGATGGTTGAACCCTGTGGCATGGCAACATGATTGAGGTTTGATTGTGGAACCCTCAGGTTTGGGAACATGACTGAGGCTTAATGGTGGAACACTGTGGCCTGGAAACAGGAATGAGGTTTGATGGTGGAACCCTGTGGCCTGGCAACATGAATGAGGTTTGATTCTGGAAAACTGTGTCCTGGGAAGATGACATCTGCTTAGATTGTGGAATAGTGTGCCCTGGGAACCTAACTGAGCCTTGCTTCTGGATCTCTGTGGCCTGGGAACATGACATCGGTGGATTCTGGAACCCTGTGGCCTGGGAACATGAGAACGGTTTGAGTCTGGAACCCTGTGGCCTGGCAACATGACTGAGGCTTGATTCTGGAACACTGTGGCCCGGCAACATGACTGAGGTTTGATTCTGGTTCCCTGTGGCCTGGGAACATGACTGAGGCGTGATTCTGGAAAACTGTGGCCTGGGAACATGACATCTGTTTAGATTGTGGAATAGTGTGCCCTGGGAACCTGACTGAGCCTTGGTTCTGGAACTCTGTGGACGGGGAACATGACTGAGGTTTATTCTAGAACCCTGTAGCCTGGGAACATAACTGAGGATTGATTCTGGAACCCTGTGGCCTTGGAACATGACATCGGTGGATTCTGGAACCCTGTGGCCTGGGAACATGAGAACGGTTTGATTCTGGAACCCTTTGGCCTGGCAACATGACTGAGGCTTGATTCTGGAACCCTGTGGACTGGCAACATGACTGAGGCTTGATTCTGGAACCCTGTGGCCTGGCAACATGACTGAGGCTTGATTCTGGAACCGTGTGGCCTGGGAACTTGAGTGGGGTTTGATCGCAGATACCTGTGGACTGGCCACATGACTGAGGTTTGATGGTGGAACCCTGTGCACTGGGAACATGACATCTGCTTAGATTGTGGAATAGTGTGCCCTGGGAACCTAACTGAGCCTTGGTTCTGGATCTCTGTGGCCTGGGAACATGACATCGGTGGATTCTGGAACCCTGTGGCCTGGGAACATGAGAACGGTTTGATTCTGGAACCCTGTGGCCTGGCAACATGACTGAGGCTTGATTCTGGAACCCTGTGGCCTGGCAACATGACTGAGGCTTGATTCTGGATCCCTGTGGCCGGGGAACATGACTAAGGCGTGATTCTCGAAAACTGTGGCCTGGGAACATGATATCTGTTTAGATTGTGGAATAGTGTGCCCTGGGTACATGACTGAGCCTTGGTTCTGGAACTCTGTGGACTGGGAACATGACTGAGGTTTATTCTAGAACCCTGTAGCCTGGGAACATAACTGAGGATTGATTCTGGAACCCTGTGGCCTGGGAACATGACATCGGTGGATTCTGGAAACCTGTGGCCTGGGAACATGAGAACGGTTTGATTCTGGAACCCTGTGGCCTGGCAACATGACTGAGGCTTGATTCTGGAACCCTGTGGCCTGGCAACATGACTGAGGCTTGATTCTGGAACCGTGTGGCCTGGGAAATTGAATGGGGTTTAATCGCAGAAACCTGTGGACTGTCCACATGACTGAGGTTTGATGGTGGAACCCTGTGCACTGGGAACATGACTGAGGCCTGATACTGGAACCCCGTGGCATGGGAACATGCCATTGGTTTGATTCTGGAAACCTTTTTCCTGAGAACATGACTGAGGTTTGATGCTTGAACCCTGTGGCATGGCAACATGATTGAGGTTTGATTGTGGAACCCTCAGGATTGGCAACATGACTGAGGCTTGATGGTGGAACACTGTGGCCTGGAAACAGGAATGAGGTTTGATGGTGGAACCCTGTGGCCTGGCAACATGAGTGAGGTTTGATTCTGGAAAACTGTGGCCTGGGAACATGACATCTGTTTAGATTGTGGAATAGTGTGCCCTGGGAACCTGACTGAGCCTTGGTTCTGGAACTCTGTGGACTGGGAACATGACTGAGGTTTATTCTAGAACCCTGTAGCCTGGGAACATAACTGAGGATTGATTTTGGAACGCTGTGGCCTGGGAACATGACATCGGTGGATTCTGGAACCCTGTGGCCTGGGAACATGAGAACGGTTTGATTCTGGAACCCTGTGTCCTGGCAACATGACTGAGGCTTGATTCTGGAACCCTGTGGCCTGGCAACATGACTGAGCCTTGATTCTGGAACCCTGTGGCCTGGCAACATGACTGAGGCTTGATTCTGGAACCGTGTGGCCTGGGAACTTGACTGGGGTTTGATCGCAGAAACCTGTGGCCTGGCAACATGACTGAGGCTTGATTCTGGAACACTGTGGCCCGGCAACATGACTGAGGTTTGATTCTGGATCCCTGTGGCCTGGGAACATGACTGAGGCGTGATTCTGGAAAACTGTGGCCTGGGAACATGACATCTGTTTAGATTGTGGAATAGTGTGCCCTGGGAACCTGACTGAGCCTTGGTTCTGGAACTCTGTGGACTGGGAACATGACTGAGGTTTATTCTAGAACCCTGTAGCCTGGGAACATAACTGAGGATTGATTCTGGAACCCTGTGGCCTGGGAACATGACATCGGTGGATTCTGGAACACTGTGGCCTGGGAACATGAGAACGGTTTGATTCTGGAACCCTGTGGCCTGGCAACATGACTGAGGCTTGATTCTGGAACCCTGTGGCCTGGCAACATGACTGAGGCTTGATTCTGGAACCGTGTGGCCTGGGAAATTGACTGTGGTTTAATCGCAGAAACCTGCGGACTGGCCACATGACTGAGGTTTGATGGTGGAACCCTGTGCACTGGGAACATGACTGAGGCCTGATACTGGAACCCCGTGGCGTGGGAACATGCCATTGGTTTGATTCTGGAACCCTGTTTCCTGAGAACATGACTAAGGTTTGATGGTTGAACCCTGTGGCATGGCAACATGATTGAGGTTTGATTCTGGAACCCTGTGGCCTGGCAACATGAATGAGGCTTGATTCTAGAACTCTGTGGACTGGGAACATGACTGAGGTTTATTCTAGAACCCTGTAGCCTGGGAACATAACTGAGGATTGATTCTGGAACCCTGTGGCCTGGGAACATGACATCGGTGGATTCTGGAACCCTGTGGCCTGGGAACATGAGAACGGTTTGATTCTGGAACCCTGTGGCCTGGCAACATGACTGAGGCTTGATTCTGGAACCCTGTGGCCTGGCAACATGACTGAGGCTTGATTCTGGAACCGTGTGGCCTGGGAACTTGACTGGGGTTTGATCGCAGAAACCTGTGGACTGGCCACATGACTGAGGTTTGATGGTTGAACCCTGTGCACTGGGAACATGACTGAGGCCTGATACTGGAACCCCGTGGCGTGGGAACATGCCATTGGTTTGATTCTGGAACCCTGTTTCCTGAGAACATGACTGAGGTTTGATGGTTGAACCCTGTGGCATGGCAACATGATTGAGGTTTGATTGTGGAACCCTCAGGCTTGGGAACATGACTGAGGCTTAATGGTGGAACACTGTGGCCTGGAAAGAGGAACGAGGTTTGATGGTGGAACCCTGTGGCCTGGCAACATAACTGAGGTTTGATTCTGGAAAACTGTGGCCTGGGAACATGACATCTGTTTAGATTGTGGAATAGTGTGCCCTGGGAACCTGACTGAGCCTTGGTTCTGGAACTCTGTGGACTGGGAACATGACATCGGTGGATTCTGGAACCCTGTGGCCTGGGAACATGAGAACGGTTTGAGTCTGGAACCCTGTGGCCTGGCAACATGACTGAGGTTTGATTCTGGATCCCTGTGGCCTGGGAACATGACTGAGGCGTGATTCTGGAAAACTGTGGCCTGGGAACATGACATATGTTTAGATTGTGGAATAGTGTGCCCTGGGAACCTGACTGAGCCTTGGTTCTGGAACTCTGTGGACTGGGAACATGACTGAGGTTTATTCTAGAACCCTGTAGCCTGGGAACATAACTGAGGATTGATTCTGGAACCCTGTGGCCTGGGAACATGACATCGGTGGATTCTGGAACCCTTTGGCCTGAGAATATGAGAACGGTTTGATTCTGGAACCCTGTGGCCTGGCAACATGACTGAGGTTTGATTCTGGAACCCTGTGGCCTGGCAACATGACTGAGGCTTGATTCTGGAACCCTGTGGCCTGGCAACATGACTGAGGCTTGATTCTGGAAGCGTGTGGCCTGGGAACTTGACTGGGGTTTGATCGCAGAAACCTGTGGACTGGCCACATGACTGAGGTTTGATGGTGGAACCCTGTGCACTGGGAACATGACTGAGGCCTGATACTGGAACCCCGTGGCGTGGGAACATGCCATTGGTTTGATTCTGGAACCCTGTTTCCTGAGAACATGACTGAGGTTTGATGGTTGAACCCTGTGGCATGGCAACATGATTGAGGTTTGATTGTGGAACCCTCAGGTTTGGGAACATGACTGAGGCTTAATGGTGGAACACTGTGGCCTGTAAACAGGAATGAGGTTTGATGGTGGAACCCTGTGGCCTGGCAACATGACTGAGGTTTGATTCTGGAAAACTGTGTCCTGGGAACATGACATCTGCTTAGATTGTGGAATAGTGTGCCCTGGGAACCTAACTGAGCCTTGGTTCTGGATCTCTGTGGCCTGGGAACATGACATCGGTGGATTCTGGAACCCTGTGGCCTGGGAACATGAGAACGGTTTGAGTCTGGAATCCTGTGGCCTGGCAACATGACTGAGGCTTGATTCTGGAACACTGTGGCCCGGCAACATGACTGAGGTTTGATTCTGGATCCCTGTGGCCTGGGAACATGACTGAGGCGTGATTCTGGAAAACTGTGGCCTGGGAACATGACATCTGTTTAGATTGTGGAATAGTGTGCCCTGGGAACCTGACTGAGCCTTGGTTCTGGAACTCTGTGGACTGGGAACATGACTGAGGTTTATTCTAGAACCCTGTAGCCTGGGAACATAACTGAGGATTGATTCTGGAACCCTGTGGCCTGGGAACATGACATCGGTGGATTCTGGAACCCTGTGGCCTGGGAACATGAGAACGGTTTGATTCTGGAACCCTGTGGCCTGGCAACATGACTGAGGCTTGGTTCTGGAACCCTGTGGCCTGGCAACATGACTGAGGCTTGATTCTGGATCCCTGTGGCCTGGGAACATGACTAAGGCGTGATTCTGCAAAACTGTGGCCTGGGAACATGATATCTGTTTAGATTGTGGAATAGTGTGCCCTGGGAACCTGACTGAGCCTTGGTTCTGGAACTCTGTGGACTGGGAACATGACTGAGGTCTATTCTAGAACCCTGTAGCCTGGGAACATAACTGAGGATTGATTCTGGAACCCTGTGGCCTGGGAACATGACATCGGTGGATTCTGGAAACCTGTGGCCTGGGAACATGAGAACGGTTTGATTCTGGAACCCTGTGGCCTGGCAACATGACTGAGGCTTGATTCTGGAACCCTGTGGCCTGGCAACATGACTGAGGCTTGATTCTGGAACCGTGTGGCCTGGGAAATTGAATGGGGTTTAATCGCAGAAACCTGTGGACTGTCCACATGACTGAGGTTTGATGGTGGAACCCTGTGCACTGGGAACATGACTGAGGCCTGATACTGGAACCCCGTGGCATGGGAACATGCCATTGGTTTGATTCTGGAAACCTTTTTCCTGAGAACATGACTGAGGTTTGATGCTTGAACCCTGTGGCATGGCAACATGATTGAGGTTTGATTGTGGAACCCTCAGGATTGGCAACATGACTGAGGCTTGATGGTGGAACACTGTGGCCTGGAAACAGGAATGAGGTTTGATGGTGGAACCCTGTGGCCTGGCAACATGAGTGAGGTTTGATTCTGGAAAACTGTGGCCTGGGAACATGACATCTGTTTAGATTGTGGAATAGTGTGCCCTGGGAACCTGACTGAGCCTTGGTTCTGGAACTCTGTGGACTGGGAACATGACTGAGGTTTATTCTAGAACCCTGTAGCCTGGGAACATAACTGAGGATTGATTTTGGAACGCTGTGGCCTGGGAACATGACATCGGTGGATTCTGGAACCCTGTGGCCTGGGAACATGAGAACGGTTTGATTCTGGAACCCTGTGGCCTGGCAACATGACTGAGGCTTGATTCTGGAACCGTGTGGCTTGGGAAATTGACTGGGGTTTGATCGCAGAAACCTGTGGACTGTCCACATGACTGAGGTTTGATGGTTGAACCCTGTGGCATGGCAACATGATTGAGGTTTGATTGTGGAAACCTCAGGCTTGGGAAAATGACTGAGGCTTGATGGTGGAACCCTGTGGCCTGGAAACAGGAACGACGTTTGATGGTGGAACCCTGCGGCCTGGCAACATGACTGAGGTTTGATTCTGGAAAACTGTGGCCTGGGAACATGACATCTGTTTAGATTGTGGAATAGTGTGCCCTGGGAACCTGACTGAGCCTTGGTTCTGGAACTCTGTGGACTGGGAACATGACTGAGGTTTATTCTAGAACCCTGTAGCCTGGGAACATAACTGAGGATTGATTCTGGAACCCTGTGGCCTGGGAACATGACATCGGTGGATTCTGGAACCCTGTGGCCTGGGAACATGAGAACGGTTTGATTCTGGAACCCTGTGTCCTGGCAACATGACTGAGGCTTGATTCTGAAACCCTGTGGCCTGGCAACATGACTGAGCCTTGATTCTGGAACCCTGTGGCCTGGCAACATGACTGAGGCTTGATTCTGGAACCGTGTGGCCTGGGAACTTGACTGGGGTTTGATCGCAGAAACCTGTGGCCTGGCAACATGACTGAGGCTTGATTCTGGAACACTGTGGCCCGGCAACATGACTGAGGTTTGATTCTGGATCCCTGTGGCCTGGGAACATGACTGAGGCGTGATTCTGGAAAACTGTGGCCTGGGAACATGACATCTGTTTAGATTGTGGAATAGTGTGCCCTGGGAACCTGACTGAGCCTTGGTTCTGGAACTCTGTGGACTGGGAACATGACTGAGGTTTATTCTAGAACCCTGTAGCCTGGGAACATAACTGAGGATTGATTCTGGAACCCTGTGGCCTGGGAACATGACATCGGTGGATTCTGGAACACTGTGGCCTGGGAACATGAGAACGGTTTGATTCTGGAACCCTGTGGCCTGGCAACATGACTGAGGCTTGATTCTGGAACCCTGTGGCCTGGCAACATGACTGAGGCTTGATTCTGGAACCGTGTGGCCTGGGAAATTGACTGTGGTTTAATCGCAGAAACCTGCGGACTGGCCACATGACTGAGGTTTGATGGTGGAACCCTGTGCACTGGGAACATGACTGAGGCCTGATACTGGAACCCCGTGGCGTGGGAACATGCCATTGGTTTGATTCTGGAACCCTGTTTCCTGAGAACATGACTGAGGTTTGATGGTTGAACCCTGTGGCATGGCAACATGATTGAGGTTTGATTCTGGAACCCTGTGGCCTGGCAACATGAATGAGGCTTGATTCTAGAACTCTGTGGACTGGGAACATGACTGAGGTTTATTCTAGAACCCTGTAGCCTGGGAACATAACTGAGGATTGATTCTGGAACCCTGTGGCCTGGGAACATGACATCGGTGGATTCTGGAACCCTGTGGCCTGGGAACATGAGAACGGTTTGATTCTGGAACCCTGTGGCCTGGCAACATGACTGAGGCTTGATTCTGGAACCCTGTGGCCTGGCAACATGACTGAGGCTTGATTCTGGAACCGTGTGGCCTGGGAACTTGACTGGGGTTTGATCGCAGAAACCTGTGGACTGGCCACATGACTGAGGTTTGATGGTTGAACCCTGTGCACTGGGAACATGACTGAGGCCTGATACTGGAACCCCGTGGCGTGGGAACATGCCATTGGTTTGATTCTGGAACCCTGTTTCCTGAGAACATGACTGAGGTTTGATGGTTGAACCCTGTGGCATGGCAACATGATTGAGGTTTGATTGTGGAACCCTCAGGCTTGGGAACATGACTGAGGCTTAATGGTGGAACACTGTGGCCTGGAAAGAGGAACGAGGTTTGATGGTGGAACCCTGTGGCCTGGCAACATAACTGAAGTTTGATTCTGGAAAACTGTGGCCTGGGAACATGACATCTGTTTAGATTGTGGAATAGTGTGCCCTGGGAACCTGACTGAGCCTTGGTTCTGGAACTCTGTGGACTGGGAACATGACATCGGTGGATTCTGGAACCCTGTGGCCTGGGAACATGAGAACGGTTTGAGTCTGGAACCCTGTGGCCTGGCAACATGACTGAGGTTTGATTCTGGATCCCTGTGGCCTGGGAACATGACTGAGGCGTGATTCTGGAAAACTGTGGCCTGGGAACATGACATATGTTTAGATTGTGGAATAGTGTGCCCTGGGAACCTGACTGAGCCTTGGTTCTGGAACTCTGTGGACTGGGAACATGACTGAGGTTTATTCTAGAACCCTGTAGCCTGGGAACATAACTGAGGATTGATTCTGGAACCCTGTGGCCTGGGAACATGACATCGGTGGATTCTGGAACCCTTTGGCCTGAGAATATGAGAACGGTTTGATTCTGGAACCCTGTGGCCTGGCAACATGACTGAGGTTTGATTCTGGAACCCTGTGGCCTGGCAACATGACTGAGGCTTGATTCTGGAACCCTGTGGCCTGGCAACATGACTGAGGCTTGATTCTGGAAGCGTGTGGCCTGGGAACTTGACTGGGGTTTGATCGCAGAAACCTGTGGACTGGCCACATGACTGAGGTTTGATGGTGGAACCCTGTGCACTGGGAACATGACTGAGGCCTGATACTGGAACCCCGTGGCGTGGGAACATGCCATTGGTTTGATTCTGGAACCCTGTTTCCTGAGAACATGACTGAGGTTTGATGGTTGAACCCTGTGGCATGGCAACATGATTGAGGTTTGATTGTGGAACCCTCAGGTTTGGGAACATGACTGAGGCTTAATGGTGGAACACTGTGGCCTGTAAACAGGAATGAGGTTTGATGGTGGAACCCTGTGGCCTGGCAACATGACTGAGGTTTGATTCTGGAAAACTGTGTCCTGGGAACATGACATCTGCTTAGATTGTGGAATAGTGTGCCCTGGGAACCTAACTGAGCCTTGGTTCTGGATCTCTGTGGCCTGGGAACATGACATCGGTGGATTCTGGAACCCTGTGGCCTGGGAACATGAGAACGGTTTGAGTCTGGAATCCTGTGGCCTGGCAACATGACTGAGGCTTGATTCTGGAACACTGTGGCCCGGCAACATGACTGAGGTTTGATTCTGGATCCCTGTGGCCTGGGAACATGACTGAGGCGTGATTCTGGAAAACTGTGGCCTGGGAACATGACATCTGTTTAGATTGTGGAATAGTGTGCCCTGGGAACCTGACTGAGCCTTGGTTCTGGAACTCTGTGGACTGGGAACATGACTGAGGTTTATTCTAGAACCCTGTAGCCTGGGAACATAACTGAGGATTGATTCTGGAACCCTGTGGCCTGGGAACATGACATCGGTGGATTCTGGAACCCTGTGGCCTGGGAACATGAGAACGGTTTGATTCTGGAACCCTGTGGCCTGGCAACATGACTGAGGCTTGGTTCTGGAACCCTGTGGCCTGGCAACATGACTGAGGCTTGATTCTGGATCCCTGTGGCCTGGGAACATGACTAAGGCGTGATTCTGCAAAACTGTGGCCTGGGAACATGATATCTGTTTAGATTGTGGAATAGTGTGCCCTGGGAACCTGACTGAGCCTTGGTTCTGGAACTCTGTGGACTGGGAACATGACTGAGGTCTATTCTAGAACCCTGTAGCCTGGGAACATAACTGAGGATTGATTCTGGAAGCCTGTGGCCTGGGAACATGACATCGGTGGATTCTGGAACCCTGTGGCATGGGAATATGAGAACGGTTTGATTCTGGAACCCTGTGTCCTGGCATCATGACTGAGGCTTGATTCTGGAACCCTGTGGCCTGGCAACATGACTGAGCCTTGATTCTGGAACCCTGTGGCCTGGCAACATGACTGAGGCTTGATTCTGGAACCGTGTGGCCTGGGAACTTGACTGGGGTTTGATCGCAGAAACCTGTGGACTGGCCACATGACTGAGGTTTGATGGTTGAACCCTGTGCACTGGGAACATGACTGAGGCCTGATACTGGAACCCCGTGGCGTGGGAACATGCCATTGGTTTGATTCTGGAACCCTGTTTCCTGAGAACATGACTGAGGTTTGATGGTTGAACCCTGTGGCATGGCAACATGATTGAGGTTTCATTGTGGAACCCTCAGGCTTGGGAACATGACTGAGGCTTAATGGTGGAACACTGTGGCCTGGAAAGAGGAACGAGGTTTGATGGTGGAACCCTGTGGCCTGGCAACATAACTGAGGTTTGATTCTGGAAAACTGTGGCCTGGGAACATGACATCTGTTTAGATTGTGGAATAGTGTGCCCTGGGAACCTGACTGAGCCTTGGTTCTGGAACTCTGTGGACTGGGAACATGACTGAGGTTTATTCTAGAACCCTGTAGCCTGGGAACATAACTGAGGATTGATTCTGGAACACTGTGGCCTGGGAACATGAAATCGGTGGATTCTGGAACCCTTTGGCCTGGGAACATGAGAACGGTTTGATTCTGGAACCCTTTGGCCTGGCAACATGACTGAGGCTTGATTCTGGAACCCTGTGGACTGGCAACATGACTGAGGCTTGATTCTGGAACCCTGTGGCCTGGCAACATGACTGAGGCTTAATTCTGGAACCGTGTGGCCTGGGAACTTGACTGGGGTTTGATCGCAGAAACCTGTGGACTGGCCACATGACTGAGGTTTGATGGTGGAACCCTGTGCACTGGGAACATGACTGAGGCCTGATACTGGAACCCCGTGGCGTGGGAACATGCCATTGGTTTGATTCTGGAACCCTGTTTCCTGAGAACATGACTGAGGTTTGATGGTTGAACCCTGTGGCATGGCAACATGATTGAGGTTTGATTGTGGAACCCTCAGGTTTGGGAACATGACTGAGGCTTAATGGTGGAACACTGTGGCCTGGAAACAGGAATGAGGTTTGATGGTGGAACCCTGTGGCCTGGCAACATGAATGAGGTTTGATTCTGGAAAACTGTGTCCTGGGAACATGACATCTGCTTAGATTGTGGAATAGTGTGCCCTGGGAACCTAACTGAGCCTTGCTTCTGGATCTCTGTGGCCTGGGAACATGACATCGGTGGATTCTGGAACCCTGTGGCCTGGGAACATGAGAACGGTTTGAGTCTGGAACCCTGTGGCCTGGCAACATGACTGAGGCTTGATTCTGGAACACTGTGGCCCGGCAACATGACTGAGGTTTGATTCTGGTTCCCTGTGGCCTGGGAACATGACTGAGGCGTGATTCTGGAAAACTGTGGCCTGGGAACATGACATCTGTTTAGATTGTGGAATAGTGTGCCCTGGGAACCTGACTGAGCCTTGGTTCTGGAACTCTGTGGACGGGGAACATGACTGAGGTTTATTCTAGAACCCTGTAGCCTGGGAACATAACTGAGGATTGATTCTGGAACCCTGTGGCCTTGGAACATGACATCGGTGGATTCTGGAACCCTGTGGCCTGGGAACATGAGAACGGTTTGATTCTGGAACCCTTTGGCCTGGCAACATGACTGAGGCTTGATTCTGGAACCCTGTGGACTGGCAACATGACTGAGGCTTGATTCTGGAACCCTGTGGCCTGGCAACATGACTGAGGCTTGATTCTGGAACCGTGTGGCCTGGGAACTTGAGTGGGGTTTGATCGCAGATACCTGTGGACTGGCCACATGACTGAGGTTTGATGGTGGAACCCTGTGCACTGGGAACATGACATCTGCTTAGATTGTGGAATAGTGTGCCCTGGGAACCTAACTGAGCCTTGGTTCTGGATCTCTGTGGCCTGGGAACATGACATCGGTGGATTCTGGAACCCTGTGGCCTGGGAACATGAGAACGGTTTGATTCTGGAACCCTGTGGCCTGGCAACATGACTGAGGCTTGATTCTGGAACCCTGTGGCCTGGCAACATGACTGAGGCTTGATTCTGGATCCCTGTGGCCGGGGAACATGACTAAGGCGTGATTCTGGAAAACTGTGGCCTGGGAACATGATATCTGTTTAGATTGTGGAATAGTGTGCCCTGGGTACATGACTGAGCCTTGGTTCTGGAACTCTGTGGACTGGGAACATGACTGAGGTTTATTCTAGAACCCTGTAGCCTGGGAACATAACTGAGGATTGATTCTGGAACCCTGTGGCCTGGGAACATGACATCGGTGGATTCTGGAAACCTGTGGCCTGGGAACATGAGAACGGTTTGATTCTGGAACCCTGTGGCCTGGCAACATGACTGAGGCTTGATTCTGGAACCCTGTGGCCTGGCAACATGACTGAGGCTTGATTCTGGAACCGTGTGGCCTGGGAAATTGAATGGGGTTTAATCGCAGAAACCTGTGGACTGTCCACATGACTGAGGTTTGATGGTGGAACCCTGTGCACTGGGAACATGACTGAGGCCTGATACTGGAACCCCGTGGCATGGGAACATGCCATTGGTTTGATTCTGGAAACCTTTTTCCTGAGAACATGACTGAGGTTTGATGCTTGAACCCTGTGGCATGGCAACATGATTGAGGTTTGATTGTGGAACCCTCAGGATTGGCAACATGACTGAGGCTTGATGGTGGAACACTGTGGCCTGGAAACAGGAATGAGGTTTGATGGTGGAACCCTGTGGCCTGGCAACATGAGTGAGGTTTGATTCTGGAAAACTGTGGCCTGGGAACATGACATCTGTTTAGATTGTGGAATAGTGTGCCCTGGGAACCTGACTGAGCCTTGGTTCTGGAACTCTGTGGACTGGGAACATGACTGAGGTTTATTCTAGAACCCTGTAGCCTGGGAACATAACTGAGGATTGATTTTGGAACGCTGTGGCCTGGGAACATGACATCGGTGGATTCTGGAACCCTGTGGCCTGGGAACATGAGAACGGTTTGATTCTGGAACCCTGTGGCCTGGCAACATGACTGAGGCTTGATTCTGGAACCGTGTGGCTTGGGAAATTGACTGGGGTTTGATCGCAGAAACCTGTGGACTGTCCACATGACTGAGGTTTGATGGTTGAACCCTGTGGCATGGCAACATGATTGAGGTTTGATTGTGGAAACCTCAGGCTTGGGAACATGACTGAGGCTTGATGGTGGAACCCTGTGGCCTGGAAACAGGAACGACGTTTGATGGTGGAACCCTGCGGCCTGGCAACATGACTGAGGTTTGATTCTGGAAAACTGTGGCCTGGGAACATGACATCTGTTTAGATTGTGGAATAGTGTGCCCTGGGAACCTGACTGAGCCTTGGTTCTGGAACTCTGTGGACTGGGAACATGACTGAGGTTTATTCTAGAACCCTGTAGCCTGGGAACATAACTGAGGATTGATTCTGGAACCCTGTGGCCTGGGAACATGACATCGGTGGATTCTGGAACCCTGTGGCCTGGGAACATGAGAACGGTTTGATTCTGGAACCCTGTGTCCTGGCAACATGACTGAGGCTTGATTCTGGAACCCTGTGGCCTGGCAACATGACTGAGCCTTGATTCTGGAACCCTGTGGCCTGGCAACATGACTGAGGCTTGATTCTGGAACCGTGTGGCCTGGGAACTTGACTGGGGTTTGATCGCAGAAACCTGTGGACTGGCCACATGACTGAGGTTTGATGGTGGAACCCTGTGCACTGGGAACATGACTGAGGCCTGATACTGGAACCCCGTAGCGTGGGAACATGCCATTGGTTTGATTCTGGAACCCTGTTTCCTGAGAACATGACTGAGGTTTGATGGTTGAACCCTGTGGCATGGCAACATGATTGAGGCTTGATTGTGGATCCCTCAGGCTTGGGAACATGACTGAGGCTTAATGGTGGAACACTGTGGCCTGGAAACAGGAACGAGGTTTGATGGTGGAACCCTGTGGCCTGGCAACATAACTGAAGTTTGATTCTGGAAAACTGTGGCCTGGGAACATGACATCTGTTTAGATTGTGGAATAGTGTGCCCTGGGAACCTGACTGAGCCTTGGTTCTGGAACTCTGTGGACGGGGAACATGACTGAGGTTTATTCTAGAACCCTGTAGCCTGGGAACATAACTGAGGATTGATTCTGGAACCCTGTGGCCTGGGAACATGACATCGGTGGATTCTGGAACCCTGTGGCCTGGGAACATGAGAACGGTTTGATTCTGGAACCCTTTGGCCTGGCAACATGACTGAGGCTTGATTCTGGAACCCTGTGGACTGGCAACATGACTGAGGCTTGATTCTGGAACCCTGTGGACTGGCAACATGACTGAGGCTTGATTCTGGAACCCTGTGGCCTGGCAACATGACTGAGGCTTGATTCTGGAACCGTGTGGCCTGGGAACTTGAGTGGGGTTTGATCGCAGAAACCTGTGGACTGGCCACATGACTGAGGTTTGATGGTGGAACCCTGTGCACTGGGAACATGACATCTGCTTAGATTGTGGAATAGTGTGCCCTGGGAACCTAACTGAGCCTTGGTTCTGGATCTCTGTGGCCTGGGAACATGACATCGGTGGATTCTGGAACCCTGTGGCCTGGGAACATGAGAACGGTTTGAGTCTGGAACCCTGTGGCCTGGCAACATGACTGAGGCTTGATTCTGTAACCCTGTGGCCTGGCAACATGACTGAGGTTTGATTCTGGATTCCTGTGGCCTGGGAACATGACTGAGGCGTGATTCTGGAAAACTGTGGCCTGGGAACATGACATCTGTTTAGATTGTGGAATAGTGTGCCCTAGGAACCTGACTGAGCCTTGGTTCTGGAACTCTGTGGACTGGGAACATGACTGAGGTTTATTCTAGAACCCTGTAGCCTGGCAACATAACTGAGGATTGATTCTGGAACCCTGTGGCCTGGGAACATGACATCGGAGGACTCTGGAACCCTGTGGCCTGGGAACATGAGAACGGTTTGATTCTGGAACCCTGTGGCCTGGCAACATGACTGAGGCTTGATTCTGGAACCCTGTGGCCTGGCAACATGACTGAGGCTTGATTCTGGAACCGTGTGGCCTGGGAAATTGACTGTGGTTTAATCGCAGAAACCTGCGGACTGGCCACATGACTGAGGTTTGATGGTGGAACCCTGTGCACTGGGAACATGACTGAGGCCTGATACTGGAACCCCGTGGCGTGGGAACATGCCATTGGTTTGATTCTGGAACCCTGTTTCCTGAGAACATGACTGAGGTTTGATGGTTGAACCCTGTGGCATGGCAACATGATTGAGGTTTGATTCTGGAACCCTGTGGCCTGGCAACATGAATGAGGCTTGATTCTAGAACTCTGTGGACTGGGAACATGACTGAGGTTTATTCTAGAACCCTGTAGCCTGGGAACATAACTGAGGATTGATTCTGGAACCCTGTGGCCTGGGAACATGACATCGGAGGATTCTGGAACCCTGTGGCCTGGGAACATGAGAACGGTTTGATTCTGGAACCCTGTGGCCTGGCAACATGACTGAGGCTTGATTCTGGAACCCTGTGGCCTGGCAACATGACTGAGGCTTGATTCTGGAACCGTGTGGCCTGGGAAATTGTCTGTGGTTTAATCGCAGAAACCTGCGGACTGGCCACATGACTGAGGTTTGATGGTGGAACCCTGTGCACTGGGAACATGACTGAGGCCTGATACTGGAACCCCGTGGCGTGGGAACATGCCATTGGTTTGATTCTGGAACCCTGTTTCCTGAGAACATGACTGAGGTTTGATGGTTGAACCCTGTGGCATGGCAACATGATTGAGGTTTGATTCTGGAACCCTGTGGCCTGGCAACATGAATGAGGCTTGATTCTAGAACTCTGTGGACTGGGAACATGACTGAGGTTTGTTCTAGAACCCTGTAGCCTGGGAACATAACTGAGGATTGATTCTGGAACCCTGTGGCCTGGGAACATGACATCGGTGGATTCTGGAAACCTGTGGCCTGGGAACATGAGAACGGTTTGATTCTGGAACCCTGTGGCCTGGCAACATGACTGAGGCTTGATTCTGGAACCCTGTGGCCTGGCAACATGACTGAGGCTTGATTCTGGAACCGTGTGGCCTGGGAAATTGAATGGGGTTTAATCGCAGAAACCTGTGGACTGTCCACATGACTGAGGTTTGATGGTGGAACCCTGTGCACTGGGAATATGACTGAGGCCTGATACTGGAACCCCGTGGCATGGGAACATGCCATTGGTTTGATTCTGGAAACCTTTTTCCTGAGAACATGACTGAGGTTTGATGCTTGAACCCTGTGGCATGGCAACATGATTGAGGTTTGATTGTGGAACCCTCAGGATTGGCAACATGACTGAGGCTTGATGGTGGAACACTGTGGCCTGGAAACAGGAATGAGGTTTGATGGTGGAACCCTGTGGCCTGGCAACATGAGTGAGGTTTGATTCTGGAAAACTGTGGCCTGGGAACATGACATCTGTTTAGATTGTGGAATAGTGTGCCCTGGGAACCTGACTGAGCCTTGGTTCTGGAACTCTGTGGACTGGGAACATGACTGAGGTTTATTCTAGAACCCTGTAGCCTGGGAACATAACTGAGGATTGATTTTGGAACGCTGTGGCCTGGGAACATGACATCGGTGGATTCTGGAACCCTGTGGCCTGGGAACATGAGAACGGTTTGATTCTGGAACCCTGTGGCCTGGCAACATGACTGAGGCTTGATTCTGGAACCGTGTGGCTTGGGAAATTGACTGGGGTTTGATCGCAGAAACCTGTGGACTGTCCACATGACTGAGGTTTGATGGTTGAACCCTGTGGCATGGCAACATGATTGAGGTTTGATTGTGGAAACCTCAGGCTTGGGAACATGACTGAGGCTTGATGGTGGAACCCTGTGTCCTGGAAACAGGAACGACGTTTGATGGTGGAACCCTGCGGCCTGGCAACATGACTGAGGTTTGATTCTGGAAAACTGTGGCCTGGGAACATGACATCTGTTTAGATTGTGGAATAGTGTGCCCTGGGAACCTGACTGAGCCTTGGTTCTGGAACTCTGTGGACTGGGAACATGACTGAGGTTTATTCTAGAACCCTGTAGCCTGGGAACATAACTGAGGATTGATTCTGGAACCCTGTGGCCTGGGAACATGACATCGGTGGATTCTGGAACCCTGTGGCCTGGGAACATGAGAACGGTTTGATTCTGGAACCCTGTGTCCTGGCAACATGACTGAGGCTTGATTCTGGAACCCTGTGGCCTGGCAACATGACTGAGCCTTGATTCTGGAACCCTGTGGCCTGGCAACATGACTGAGGCTTGATTCTGGAACCGTGTGGCCTGGGAACTTGACTGGGGTTTGATCGCAGAAACCTGTGGACTGGCCACATGACTGAGGTTTGATGGTGGAACCCTGTGCACTGGGAACATGACTGAGGCCTGATACTGGAACCCCGTAGCGTGGGAACATGCCATTGGTTTGATTCTGGAACCCTGTTTCCTGAGAACATGACTGAGGTTTGATGGTTGAACCCTGTGGCATGGCAACATGATTGAGGCTTGATTGTGGATCCCTCAGGCTTGGGAACATGACTGAGGCTTAATGGTGGAACACTGTGGCCTGGAAACAGGAACGAGGTTTGATGGTGGAACCCTGTGGCCTGGCAACATAACTGAAGTTTGATTCTGGAAAACTGTGGCCTGGGAACATGACATCTGTTTAGATTGTGGAATAGTGTGCCCTGGGAACCTGACTGAGCCTTGGTTCTGGAACTCTGTGGACGGGGAACATGACTGAGGTTTATTCTAGAACCCTGTAGCCTGGGAACATAACTGAGGATTGATTCTGGAACCCTGTGGCCTGGGAACATGACATCGGTGGATTCTGGAACCCTGTGGCCTGGGAACATGAGAACGGTTTGATTCTGGAACCCTTTGGCCTGGCAACATGACTGAGGCTTGATTCTGGAACCCTGTGGACTGGCAACATGACTGAGGCTTGATTCTGGAACCCTGTGGCCTGGCAACATGACTGAGGCTTGATTCTGGAACCGTGTGGCCTGGGAACTTGACTGGGGTTTGATCGCAGAAACCTGTGGACTGGCCACATGACTGAGGTTTGATGGTGGAACCCTGTGCACTGGGAACATGACATCTGCTTAGATTGTGGAATAGTGTGCCCTGGGAACCTAACTGAGCCTTGGTTCTGGATCTCTGTGGCCTGGGAACATGACATCGGTGGATTCTGGAACCCTGTGGCCTGGGAACATGAGAACGGTTTGAGTCTGGAACCCTGTGGCCTGGCAACATGACTGAGGCTTGATTCTGTAACCCTGTGGCCTGGCAACATGACTGAGGTTTGATTCTGGATCCCTGTGGCCTGGGAACATGACTGAGGCGTGATTCTGGAAAACTGTGGCCTGGGAACATGACATCTGTTTAGATTGTGGAATAGTGTGCCCTGGGAACCTGACTGAGCCTTGGTTCTGGAACTCTGTGGACTGGGAACATGACTGAGGTTTATTCTAGAACCCTGTAGCCTGGCAACATAACTGAGGATTGATTCTGGAACCCTGTGGCCTGGGAACATGACATCGGAGGATTCTGGGACCCTGTGGCCTGGGAACATGAGAACGGTTCGATTCTGGAACCCTGTGGCCTGGCAACATGACTGAGGCTTGATTCTGGAACCCTGTGGCCTGGCAACATGACTGAGGCTTGATTCTGGAACCGTGTGGCCTGGGAACTTGAGTGGGGTTTGATCGCAGAAACCTGTGGACTGGCCACATGACTGAGGTTTGATGGTGGAACCCTGTGCACTGGGAACATGACTGAGGCCTGATACTGGAACCCCGTGGCGTTGGAACATGCCATTGGTTTGATTCTGGAACCCTGTTTCCTGAGAACATGACTGAGGTTTGATGGTTGAACCCTGTGGCATGGCAACATGATTGAGGTTTGATTGTGGAACCCTCAGGCTTGGGAACAGGACTGAGGCTTAATGGTGGAACACTGTGGCCTGGAAACAGGAATGAGGTTTGATGGTGGAACCCTGTGGCCTGGCAACATGAATGAGGTTTGATTCTGGAAAACTGTGTCCTGGGAACATGACATCTGCTTAGATTGTGGAATAGTGTGCCCTGGGAAACTAACTGAGCCTTGGTTCTGGATATCTGTGGCCTGGGAACATGACATCGGTGGATTCTGGAACCCTGTGGCCTGGGAACATGAGAACGGTTTGAGTCTGGAACCCTGTGGCCTGGCAACATGACTGAGGCTTGATTCTGGAACACTGTGGCCCGGCAATATGACTGAGGTTTGATTCTGGATCCCTGTGGCCTGGGAACATGACTGAGGCGTGATTCTGGAAAACTGTGGCCTGGGAACATGACATCTGTTTAGATTGTGGAATAGTGTGCCCTGGGAACCTGACTGAGCCTTGGTTCTGGAACTCTGTGGACTGGGAACATGACTGAGGTTTATTCTAGAACCCTGTAGCCTGGGAACATAACTGAGGATTGATTCTGGAACCCTGTGGCCTGGGAACATGACATCGGTGGATTCTGGAACCCTGTGGCCTGGGAACATGAGAACGGTTTGATTCTGGAACCCTGTGTCCTGGCAACATGACTGAGGCTTGATTCTGGAACCCTGTGGCCTGGCAACATGACTGAGGCTTGATTCTGGAACCCTGTGGCCTGGGAACTTGACTGGGGTTTGATCGCAGAAACCTGTGAACTGGCCACATGACTGAGGTTTGATGGTGGAACCCTGTGCACTGGGAACATGACTGAGGCCTGATACTGGAACCCCGTAGCGTGGGAACATGCCATTGGTTTGATTCTGGAACCCTGTTTCCTGAGAACATGACTGAGGTTTGATGGTTGAACCCTGTGGCATGGCAACATGATTGAGGCTTGATTGTGGATACCTCAGGCTTGGGAACATGACTGAGGCTTAATGGTGGAACACTGTGGCCTGGAAACAGGAACGAGGTTTGATGGTGGAACCCTGTGGCCTGGCAACATAACTGAAGTTTGATTCTGGAAAACTGTGGCCTGGGAACATGACATCTGTTTAGATTGTGGAATAGTGTGCCCTGGGAACCTGACTGAGCCTTGGTTCTGGAGCTCTGTGGACGGGGAACATGACTGAGGTTTATTCTAGAACCCTGTAGCCTGGGAACATAACTGAGGATTGATTCTGGAACCCTGTGGCCTGGGAACATGACATCGGTGGATTCTGGAACCCTGTGGCCTGGGAACATGAGAACGGTTTGATTCTGGAACCCTTTGGCCTGGCAACATGACTGAGGCTTGATTCTGGAACCCTGTGGACTGGCAACATGACTGAGGCTTGATTCTGGAACCCTGTGGCCTGGCAACATGACTGAGGCTTGATTCTGGAACCGTGTGGCCTGGGAACTTGAGTGGGGTTTGATCGCAGAAACCTGTGGACTGGCCACATGACTGAGGTTTGATGGTGGAACCCTGTGCACTGGGAACATGACATCTGCTTAGATTGTGGAATAGTTTGCCCTGGGAACCTAACTGAGCCTTGGTTCTGGATCTCTGTGGCCTGGGAACATGACATCGGTGGATTCTGGAACCCTGTGGCCTGGAAACATGAGAACGGTTTGAGTCTGGAACCCTGTGGCCTGGCAACATGACTGAGGCTTGATTCTGTAACCCTGTGGCCTGGCAACATGACTGAGGTTTGATTCTGGATCCCTGTGGCCTGGGAACATGACTGAGGCGTGATTCTGGAAAACTGTGGCCTGGGAACATGACATCTGTTTAGATTGTGGAATAGTGTGCCCTGGGAACCTGACTGAGCCTTGGTTCTGGAACTCTGTGGACTGGGAACATGACTGAGGTTTATTCTAGAACCCTGTAGCCTGGCAACATAACTGAGGATTGATTCTGGAACCCTGTGGCCTGGGAACATGACATCGGAGGATTCTGGAACCCTGTGGCCTGGGAACATGAGAACGGTTTGATTCTGGAACCCTGTGGCCTGGCAACATGACTGAGGCTTGATTCTGGAACCCTGTGGCCTGGCAACATGACTGAGGCTTGATTCTGGATCCCTGTGGCCTGGGAACATGACTAAGGCGTGATTCTGGAAAACTGTGGCCTGGGAACATGATATCTGTTTAGATTGTGGAATAGTGTGCCCTGGGAACCTAACTGAGCCTTGGTTCTGGATCTCTGTGGCCTGGGAACATGACATCGGTGGATTCTGGAACCCTGTGGCCTGGGAACATGACATCGGTGGATTCTGGAACCCTGTGGCCTGGGAACATGAGAACGGTTTGATTCTGGAACCCTGTGGCCTGGCAACATGACTGAGGCTTGATTCTGGAACCCTGTGGCCTGGCAACATGACTGAGGCTTGATTCTGGATCCCTGTGGCCTGGGAACATGACTAAGGCGTGATTCTGGAAAACTGTGGCCTGGGAACCTGATATCTGTTTAGATTGTGGAATAGTGTGCCCTGGGAACCTGACTGAGCCTTGGTTCTGGAACTCTGTGGACTGGGAACATGACTGAGGTCTATTCTAGAACCCTGTAGCCTGGGAACATAACTGAGGATTGATTCTGGAAGCCTGTGGCCTGGGAACATGACATCGGTGGATTCTGGAACCCTGTGGCATGGGAACATGAGAACGGTTTGATTCTGGAAACCTGTGTCCTGGCAACATGACTGAGGCTTGATTCTGGAACCCTGTGGCCTGGCAACATGACTGAGCCTTGATTCTGGAACCCTGTGGCCTGGCAACATGACTGAGGCTTGATTCTGGAACCGTGTGGCCTGGGAACTTGACTGGGGTTTGATCGCAGAAACCTGTGGACTGGCCACATGACTGAGGTTTGATGGTGGAACCCTGTGCACTGGGAACATGACTGAGGCCTGATACTGGAACCCCGTGGCGTGGGAACATGCCATTGGTTTGATTCTGGAACCCTGTTTCCTGAGAACATGACTGAGGTTTGATGGTTGAACCCTGTGGCATGGCAACATGATTGAGGTTTGATTGTGGAACCCTCAGGCTTGGGAACATGACTGAGGCTTAATGGTGGAACACTGTGGCCTGGAAAGAGGAACGAGGTTTGATGGTGGAACCCTGTGGCCTGGCAACATAACTGAGGTTTGATTCTGGAAAACTGTGGCCTGGGAACATGACATCTGTTTCGATTGTGGAATAGTGTGCCCTGGGAACCTGACTGAGCCTTGGTTCTGGAACTCTGTGGACTGGGAACATGACTGAGGTTTATTCTAGAACCCTGTAGCCTGGGAACATAACTGAGGATTGATTCTGGAACCCTGTGGCCTGGGAACATGACATCGGTGGATTCTGGAACCCTTTGGCCTGGGAACATGAGAACGGTTTGATTCTGGAACCCTTTGGCCTGGCAACATGACTGAGGCTTGATTCTGGAACCCTGTGGACTGGCAACATGACTGAGGCTTGATTCTGGAACCCTGTGGCCTGGCAACATGACTGAGGCTTAATTCTGGAACCGTGTGGCCTGGGAACTTGACTGGGGTTTGATCGCAGAAACCTGTGGACTGGCCACATGACTGAGGTTTGATGGTGGAACCCTGTGCACTGGGAACATGACTGAGGCCTGATACTGGAACCCCGTGGCGTGGGAACATGCCATTGGTTTGATTCTGGAACCCTGTTTCCTGAGAACATGACTGAGGTTTGATGGTTGAACCCTGTGGCATGGCAACATGATTGAGGTTTGATTGTGGAACCCTCAGGTTTGGGAACATGACTGAGGCTTAATGGTGGAACACTGTGGCCTGGAAACAGGAATGAGGTTTGATGGTGGAACCCTGTGGCCTGGCAACATGAATGAGGTTTGATTCTGGAAAACTGTGTCCTGGGAATATGACATCTGCTTAGATTGCGGAATAGTGTGCCCTGGGAACCTAACTGAGCCTTGGTTCTGGATCTCTGTGGCCTGGGAACATGACATCGGTGGATTCTGGAACCCTGTGGCCTGGGAACATGAGAACGGTTTGAGTCTGGAACCCTGTGGCCTGGCAACATGACTGAGGCTTGATTCTGGAACCGTGTGGCCTGGGAACTTGAGTGGGGTTTGATCGCAGAAACCTGTGGACTGGCCACATGACTGAGGTTTGATGGTGGAACCCTGTGCACTGGGAACATGACATCTGCTTAGATTGTGGAATAGTGTGCCCTGGGAACCTAACTGAGCCTTGGTTCTGGATCTCTGTGGCCTGGGAACATGACATCGGTGGATTCTGGAACCCTGTGGCCTGGGAACATGAGAACGGTTTGAGTCTGGAACCCTGTGGCCTGGCAACATGACTGAGGCTTGATTCTGTAACCCTGTGGCCTGGCAACATGACTGAGGTTTGATTCTGGATCCCTGTGGCCTGGGAACATGACTGAGGCGTGATTCTGGAAAACTGTGGCCTGGGAACATGACATCTGTTTAGATTGTGGAATAGTGTGCCCTGGGAACCTGACTGAGCCTTGGTTCTGGAACTCTGTGGACTGGGAACATGACTGAGGTTTATTCTAGAACCCTGTAGCCTGGCAACATAACTGAGGATTGATTCTGGAACCCTGTGGCCTGGGAACATGACATCGGTGGATTCTGGAACCCTGTGGCCTGGGAACATGAGAACGGTTTGATTCTGGAACGCTGTGTCCTGGCAACATGACTGAGGCTTGATTCTGGAACCCTGTGGCCTGGCAACATGACTGAGCCTTGATTCTGGAACCCTGTGGCCTGGCAACATGACTGAGGCTTGATTCTGGAACCCTGTGGCCTGGGAACTTGACTGGGGTTTGATCGCAGAAACCTGTGGACTGGCCACATGACTGAGGTTTGATGGTGGAACCCTGTGCACTGGGAACATGACTGAGGCCTGATACTGGAACTCCGTAGCGTGGGAACATGCCATTGGTTTGATTCTGGAACCCTGTTTCCTGAGAACATGACTGAGGTTTGATGGTTGAACCCTGTGGCATGGCAACATGATTGAGGCTTGATTGTGGATCCCTCAGGCTTGGGAACATGACTGAGGCTTAATGGTGGAACACTGTGGCCTGGAAACAGGAACGAGGTTTGATGGTGGAACCCTGTGGCCTGGCAACATAACTGAAGTTTGATTCTGGAAAACTGTGGCCTGGGAACATGACATCTGTTTAGATTGTGGAATAGTGTGCCCTGGGAACCTGACTGAGCCTTGGTTCTGGAACTCTGTGGACGGGGAACATGACTGAGGTTTATTCTAGAACCCTGTAGCCTGGGAACATAACTGAGGATTGATTCTGGAACCCTGTGGCCTGGGAACATGACATCGGTGGATTCTGGAACCCTGTGGCCTGGGAACATGAGAACGGTTTGATTCTGGAACCCTTTGGCCTGGCAACATGACTGAGGCTTGATTCTGGAACCCTGTGGACTGGCAACATGACTGAGGCTTGATTCTGGAACCCTGTGGCCTGGCAACATGACTGAGGCTTGATTTTGGAACCGTGTGGCCTGGGAACTTGAGTGGGGTTTGATCGCAGAAACCTGTGGACTGGCCACATGACTGAGGTTTGATGGTGGAACCCTGTGCACTGGGAACATGACATCTGCTTAGATTGTGGAATAGTGTGCCCTGGGAACCTAACTGAGCCTTGGTTCTGGATCTCTGTGGCCTGGGAACATGACATCGGTGGATTCTGGAACCCTGTGGCCTGGGAACATGAGAACGGTTTGAGTCTGGAACCCTGTGGCCTGGCAACATGACTGAGGCTTGATTCTGTAACCCTGTGGCCTGGCAACATGACTGAGGTTTGACTCTGGATCCCTGTGGCCTGGGAACATGACTGAGGCGTGATTCTGGAAAACTGTGGCCTGGGAACATGACATCTGTTTAGATTGTGGAATTGTGTGCCCTGGGAACATGACTGAGCCTTGGTTCTGGAACTCTGTGGACTGGGAACATGACTGAGGTTTATTCTAGAACCCTGTAGCCTGGGAACATAACTGAGGATTGATTCTGGAACCCTGTGGCCTGGGAACATGATATCTGTTTAGATTGTGGAATAGTGTGCCCTGGGAACATGACTGAGCCTTGGTTCTGGAACTCTGTGGACTGGGAACATGACTGAGGTTTATTCTAGAACCCTGTAGCCTGGGAACATAACTGAGGATTGATTCTGGAACCCTGTGGCCTGGGAACATGACATCGGTGGATTCTGGAACCCTGTGGCCTGGGAACATGAGAACGGTTTGCTTCTGGAACCCTGCGGCCTGGTAACATGACTGAGCCTTGATTCTGGAACCCTGTGGCCTGGCAACATGACTGAGGCTTGATTCTGGAACCATGTGGCCTGGCAACATGACTGAGGCTTGATTCTGGAACCGTGTGGCCTGGGAACTTGACTTGGGTTTGATCGCAGAAACCTGTGGACTGGCCACATGACTGAGGTTTGATGGTGGAACCCTGTGCACTGGGAACATGACTGAGGCCTGATACTGGAACCCCGTAGCGTGGGAACATGCCATTGGTTTGATTCTGGAACCCTGTTTCCTGAGAACATGACTGAGGTTTGATGGTTGAACCCTGTGGCATGGCAACATGATTGAGGCTTGATTGTGGATCCCTCAGGCTTGGGAACATGACTGAGGCTTAATGGTGGAACACTGTGGCCTGGAAACAGGAACGAGGTTTGATGGTGGAACCCTGTGGCCTGACAACATAACTGAAGTTTGATTCTGGAAAACTGTGGCCTGGGAACATGACATCTGTTTAGATTGTGGAATAGTGTGCCCTGGGAACCTGACTGAGCCTTGGTTCTGGAACTCTGTGGACGGGGAACATGACTGAGGTTTATTCTAGAACCCTGTAGCCTGGGAACATAACTGAGGATTGATTCTGGAACCCTGTGGCCTGGGAACATGACATCGGTGGATTCTGGAACCCTGTGGCCTGGGAACATGAGAACGGTTTGATTCTGGAACCCTTTGGCCTGGCAACATGACTGAGGCTTGATTCTGGAACCCTGTGGACTGGCAACATGACTGAGGCTTGATTCTGGAACCCTGTGGCCTGGCAACATGACTGAGGCTTGATTCTGGAACCGTGTGGCCTGGGAACTTGAGTGGGGTTTGATCGCAGAAACCTGTGGACTGGCCACATGACTGAGGTTTGATGGTGGAACCCTGTGCACTGGGAACATGACATCTGCTTAGATTGTGGAATAGTGTGCCCTGGGAACTTAACTGAGCCTTGGTTCCGGATCTCTGTGGCCTGGGAACATGACATCGGTGGATTCTGGAACCCTGTGGCCTGGGAACATGAGAACGGTTTGAGTCTGGAACCCTGTGGCCTGGCAACATGACTGAGGCTTGATTCTGTAACCCTGTGGCCTGGCAACATGACTGAGGCTTGATTCTGGATCCCTGTGGCCTGGGAACATGACTAAGGCGTGATTCTGGAAAACTGTGGCCTGGGAACATGATATCTGTTTAGATTGTGGAATAGTGTGCCCTGGGAACATGACTGAGCCTTGGTTCTGGAACTCTGTGGACTGGGAACATGACTGAGGTTTATTCTAGAACCCTGTAGCCTGGGAACATAACTGAGGATTGATTCTGGAACCCTGTGGCCTGGGAACATGACATCGGTGGATTCTGGAAACCTGTGGCCTGGGAACATGAGAACGGTTTGCTTCTGGAACCCTGTGGCCTGGCAACATGACTGAGGCTTGATTCTGGAACCATGTGGCCTGGCAACATGACTGAGGCTTGATTCTGGAACCGTGTGGCCTGGGAACTTGACTTGGGTTTGATCGCAGAAACCTGTGGACTGGCCACATGACTGAGGTTTGATGGTGGAACCCTGTGCACTGGGAACATGACTGAGGCCTGATACTGGAACCCCGTGGCGTGGGAACATGCCATTGGTTTGATTCTGGAACCCTGTTTCCTGAGAACATGACTGAGGTTTGATGGTTGAACCCTGTGGCATGGCAACATGATTGAGGTTTGATTGTGGATCCCTCAGGCTTGGGAACATGACTGAGGCTTAATGGTGGAACACTGTGGCCTGGAAACAGGAATGAGGTTTGATGGTGGAACCCTGTGGCCTGGCAACATGACTGAGGTTTGATTCTGGAAAACTGTGTCCTGGGAACGTGACATCTGTTTAGATTGTGGAATAGTGTGCCCTGGGAACCTAACTGAGCCTTGGTTCTGGATCTCTGTAGACTGGGAACATGACTGAGGTTTATTCTAGAACCCTGTAGCCTGGGAACATAACTGAGGATTGATTCTGGAAGCCTGTGGCCTGGGAACATGACATCGGTGGATTCTGGAACCCTGTGGCCTGGGAACATGAGAACGGTTTGATTCTGGAACCCTGTGTCCTGGCAACATGACTGAGGCTTGATTCTGGAACCCTGTGGCCTGGCAACATGACTGAGGCTTGATTCTGGAACCCTGTGGCCTGGCAACATGACTGAGGCTTGAGTCTGAAACCGTGTGGCCTGGGAACTTGACTGGGGTTTGATCGCAGAAACCTGTGGAATGTCCACATGACTGAGGTTTGATGGTGGATCCCTGTGCACTGGGAACATGACTGAGGACTGATAATGGAATCCCGTGGCGTGGGAACATGCCATTGGTTTGATTCTGGAACCCTGTTTCCTGAGAACATGACTGAGGTTTGATGGTTGAACCCTGTGGCCTGGCAACATGACTGAGGTTTGATTCTGGAACCCTGTGGCCTGGCAACATGACTGAGGCTTGATTCTGGAACATTGTGGCCCGGCAACATGACTGAGGTTTGATTCTGGATCCCTGTGGCCTGGGAACATGACTGAGGCGTGATTCTGGAAAACTGTGGCCTGGGAACATGACATCTGTTTAGATTGTGGAATAGTGTGCCCTGGGAACCTGACTGAGCCTTGGTTCTGGAACTCTTTGGACTGGGAACATGACTGAGGTTTATTCTAGAACCCTGTAGCCTGGGAACATAACTGAGGATTGATTCTGGAACCCTGTGGCCTGGGAACATGACATCGGTGGATTCTGGAATCCTGTGGCCTGGGAACATGAGAACGGTTTGATTCTGGAACCCTGTGTCCTGGCAACATGACTGAGGCTTGATTCTGGAACCCTGTGGCCTGGCAACATGACTGAGGCTTGATTCTGGATCCCTGTGGCCTGGGAACATGACTAAGGCGTGATTCTGGAAAACTGTGGCCTGGGAACATGATATCTGTTTAGATTGTGGAATAGTGTGCCCTGGGAACCTGACTGAGCCTTGGTTCTGGAACTCTGTGGACTGGGAACATGACTGAGGTCTATTCTAGAACCCTGTAGCCTGGGAACATAACTGAGGATTGATTCTGGAAGCCTGTGGCCTGGGAACATGACATCGGTGGATTCTGGAACCCTGTGGCATGGGAACATGAGAACGGTTTGATTCTGGAACCCTGTGTCCTGGCAACATGACTGAGGCTTGATTCTGGGACCCTGTGGCCTGGCAACATGACTGAGCCTTGATTCTGGAACCCTGTGGCCTGGCAACATGACTGAGGCTTGATTCTGGAACCGTGTGGTCTGGGAACTTGACTGGGGTTTGATCGCAGAAACCTGTGGACTGGCCACATGACTGAGGTTTGATGGTGGAACCCTGTGCACTGGGAACATGACTGAGGCCTGATACTGGAACCCCGTAGCGTGGGAACATGCCATTGGTTTGATTCTGGAACCCTGTTTCCTGAGAACATGACTGAGGTTTGATGGTTGAACCCTGTGGCATGGCAACATGATTGAGGCTTGATTGTGGATCCCTCAGGCTTGGGAACATGACTGAGGCTTAATGGTGGAACACTGTGGCCTGGAAACAGGAACGAGGTTTGATGGTGGAACCCTGTGGCCTGGCAACATAACTGAAGTTTGATTCTGGAAAACTGTGGCCTGGGAACATGACATCTGTTTAGATTGTGGAATAGTGTGCCCTGGGAACCTGACTGAGCCTTGGTTCTGGAACTCTGTGGACGGGGAACATGACTGAGGTTTATTCTAGAACCCTGTAGCCTGGGAACATAACTGAGGATTGATTCTGGAACCCTGTGGCCTGGGAACATGACATCAGTGGATTCTGGAACCCTGTGGCCTGGGAATATGAGAACGGTTTGATTCTGGAACCCTTTGGCCTGGCAACATGACTGAGGCTTGATTCTGGAACCCTGTGGACTGGCAACATGACTGAGGCTTGATTCTGGAACCCTGTGGCCTGGCAACATGACTGAGGCTTGATTCTGGAACCGTGTGGCCTGGGAACTTGAGTGGGGTTTGATCGCAGAAACCTGTGGACTGGCCACATGACTGAGGTTTGATGGTGGAACCCTGTGCACTGGGAACATGACATCTGCTTAGATTGTGGAATAGTGTGCCCTGGGAACCTAACTGAGCCTTGGTTCTGGATCTCTGTGGCCTGGGAACATGACATCGGTGGATTCTGGAACCCTGTGGCCTGGGAACATGAGAACGGTTTGAGTCTGGAACCCTGTGGCCTGGCAACATGACTGAGGCTTGATTCTGGAACACTGTGGCCCGGCAACATGACTGAGGTTTGATTCTGGATCCCTGTGGCCTGGGAACATGACTGAGGCGTGATTCTGGAAAACTGTGGCCTGGGAACATGACATCTGTTTAGATTGTGGAATAGTGTGCCCTGGGAACCTGACTGAGCCTTGGTTCTGGAACTCTGTGGACTGGGAACATGACTGAGGTTTATTCTAGAACCCTGTAGCCTGGGAACATAACTGAGGATTGATTCTGGAACCCTGTGGCCTGGGAACATGACATCGGTGGATTCTGGAACCCTGTGGCCTGGGAACATGAGAACGGTTTGATTCTGGAACCCTGTGTCCTGGCAACATGACTGAGGCTTGATTCTGGAACCCTGTGGCCTGGCAACATGACTGAGCCTTGATTCTGGAACCCTGTGGCCTGGCAACATGACTGAGGCTTGATTCTGGAACCCTGTGGCCTGGGAAATTGACTGGGGTTTGATCCCAGAAACCTGTGGACTGGCCACATGACTGAGGTTTGATGGTGGAACCCTGTGCACTGGGAACATGACTGAGGCCTGATACTGGAACCCCGTAGCGTGGGAACATGCCATTGGTTTGATTCTGGAACCCTGTTTCCTGAGAACATGACTGAGGTTTAATGGTTGAACCCTGTGGCATGGCAACATGATTGAGGCTTGATTGTGGATCCCTCAGGCTTGGGAACATGACTGAGGCTTAATGGTGGAACACTGTGGCCTGGAAACAGGAATGAGGTTTGATGGTGGAACCCTGTGGCCTGGCAACATAACTGAAGTTTGATTCTGGAAAACTGTGGCCTGGGAACATGACATCTGTTTAGATTGTGGAATAGTGTGCCCTGGGAACCTGACTGAGCCTTGGTTCTGGAACTCTGTGGACGGGGAACATGACTGAGGTTTATTCTAGAACCCTGTAGCCTGGGAACATAACTGAGGATTGATTCTGGAACCCTGTGGCCTGGGAACATGACATCGGTGGATTCTGGAACCCTGTGGCCTGGGAACATGAGAACGGTTTGATTCTGGAACCCTTTGGCCTGGCAACATGACTGAGGCTTGATTCTGGAACCCTGTGGACTGGCAACATGACTGAGGCTTGATTCTGGAACCCTGTGGCCTGGCAACATGACTGAGGCTTGATTCTGGAACCGTGTGGCCTGGGAACTTGAGTGGGGTTTGATCGCAGAAACCTGTGGACTGGCCACATGACTGAGGTTTGATGGTGGAACCCTGTGCACTGGGAACATGACATCTGCTTAGATTGTGGAATAGTGTGCCCTGGGAACCTAACTGAGCCTTGGTTCTGGATCTCTGTGGCCTGGGAACATGACATCGGTGGATTCTGGAACCCTGTGGCCTGGGAACATGAGAACGGTTTGAGTCTGGAACCCTGTGGCCTGGCAACATGACTGAGGCTTGATTCTGTAACCCTGTGGCCTGGCAACATGACTGAGGTTTGATTCTGGATCCCTGTGGCCTGGGAACATGACTGAGGCGTGATTCTGGAAAACTGTGGCCTGGGAACATGACATCTGTTTAGATTGTGGAATAGTGTGCCCTGGGAACCTGACTGAGCCTTGGTTCTGGAACTCTGTGGACTGGGAACATGAGTGAGGTTTATTCTAGAACCATGTAGCCTGGCAACATAAATGAGGATTGATTCTGGAACCCTGTGGCCTGGGAACATGACATCGGAGGATTCTGGAACCCTGTTGCCTGGGAACATGAGAACGGTTTGAATCTGGAACCCTGTGGCCTGGCAACATGACTGAGGCTTGATTCTGGAACCCTGTGGCCTGGCAACATGACTGAGGCTTGATTCTGGATCCCTGTGGCCTGGGAACATGACTAAGGCGTGATTCTGGAAAACTGTGGCCTGGGAACATGATATCTGTTTAGATTGTGGAATAGTGTGCCCTGGGAACATGACTGAGCCTTGGTTCTGGAACTCTGTGGACTGGGAACATGACTGAGGTTTATTCTAGAACCCTGTAGCCTGGGAACATAACTGAGGATTGATTCTGGAACCCTGTGGCCTGGGAACATGACATCGGTGGATTCTGGAACCCTGTGGCCTGGGAACATGAGAACGGATTGCTTCTGGAACCCTGCGGCCTGGTAACATGACTGAGCCTTGATTCTGGAACCCTGTGGCCTGGCAACATGACTGAGGCTTGATTCTGGAACCCTGTGGCCTGGCAACATGACTGAGGCTTGATTCTGAAACCGTGTGGCCTGGAACTTGACTGAGGCCTGATACTGGAACCCCGTGGCGTGGGAACATGCCATTGGTTTGATTCTGGAACCCTGTTTCCTGAGAACATGACTGAGGTTTGATGGTTGAACCCTGTGGCATGGCAACATGATTGAGGTTTGATTGTGGAACCCTCAGGCTTGGGAACATGACTGAGGCTTAATGGTGGAACACTGTGGCCTGAAAACAGGAATGACGTTTGATGGTGGAACCCTGTGGCCTGGAAACATGACTGAGGTTTGATTCTGGAAAACTGTGTCCTGGGAACGTGACATCTGTTTAGATTGTGGAATAGTGTGCACTGGGAACCTAACTGAGCCTTGGTACTGGATCTCTGTAGACTGGGAACATGACTGAGGTTTATTCTAGAACCCTATAGCCTGGGAACATAACTGAGGATTGATTCTGGAACCCTGTGGCCTGGGAACATGACATCCGTGGATTCTTGAACCCTGTGGCCTGGGAACATGAGAACGGTTTGATTCTGGAACCCTGTGGCCTGGCAACATGACTCAGCCTTGATTCTGGAACCCTGTGGCCTGGGAACATGACTAAGGCGTGATTCTGGAAAACTGTGGCCTGGGAACATGATATCTGTATAGATTGTGGAATAGTGTGCCCTGGGAACCTGACTGAGCCTTGGTTCTGGAACTCTGTGGACGGGGAACATGACTGAGGTCTATTCTAGAACCCTGTAGCCTGGGAACATAACTGAGGATTGATTCTGGAAGCCTGTGGCCTGGGAACATGACATCGGTGGATTCTGGAACCCTGTGGCATGGGAACATGAGAACGGTTTGATTCTGGAACCCTGTGTCCTGGCAACATGACTGAGGCTTGATTCTGGGACCCTGTGGCCTGGCAACATGACTGAGGCTTGATTCTGGAACCCTGTGGCCTGGCAACATGACTGAGGCTTGATTCTGGAACCGTGTGGCCTGGGAACTTGACTGGGGTTTGATCGCAGAAACCTGTGGACTGGCCACATGACTGAGGTTTGATGGTGGAACCCTGTGCACTGGGAATATGACTGAGGCCTGATACTGGAACCCCGTAGCGTGGGAACATGCCATTGGTTTGATTCTGGAACCCTGTTTCCTGAGAACATGACTGAGGTTTGATGGTTGAACCCTGTGGCATGGCAACATGATTGAGGTTTGATTGTGGATCCCTCAGGCTTGGGAACATGACTGAGGCTTAATGGTGGAACACTGTGGCCTGGAAACAGGAACGAGGTTTGATGGTGGAACCCTGTGGCCTGGCAACATGAATGAGGTTTGATTCTGGAACCCTGTGGCCTGGCAACATGACTGAGGCTTGATTCTGGAACATTGTGGCCCGGCAACATGACTGAGGTTTGATTCTGGATCCCTGTGGCCTGGGAACATGACTGAGGCGTGATTCTGGAAAACTGTGGCCTGGGAACATGACATCTGTTTAGATTGTGGAATAGTGTGCCCTGGGAACCTGACTGAGCCTTGGTTCTGGAACTCTGTGGACTGGGAACATGACTGAGGTTTATTCTAGAACCCTGGAGCCTGGGAACATAACTGAGGATTGATTCTGGAACCCTGTGGCCTGGGAACATGACATCGGTGGATTCTGGAACCCTGTGGCCTGGGAACATGAGAACGGTTTGATTCTGGAACCCTGTGGCCTGGCAACATGACTGAGGCTTGATTCTGGAACCCTGTGGCCTGGCAACATGACTGAGGCTTGATTCTGGAACCCTGTGGCCTGGCAACATGACTGAGCCTTGATTCTGGAACCCTGTGGCCTGGCAACATGACTGAGGCTTGATTCTGGAACCCTGTGGCCTGGGAAATTGACTGGGGTTTGATCGCAGAAACCTGTGGACTGGCCACATGACTGAGGTTTGATGGTGGAACCCTGTGCACTGGGAACATGACTGAGGCCTGATACTGGAACCCCGTAGCGTGGGAACATGCCATTGGTTTGATTCTGGAACCCTGTTTCCTGAGAACATGACTGAGGTTTAATGGTTGAACCCTGTGGCATGGCAACATGATTGAGGCTTGATTGTGGATCCCTCAGGCTTGGGAACATGACTGAGGCTTAATGGTGGAACACTGTGGCCTGGAAATAGGAATGAGGTTTGATGGTGGAACCCTGTGGCCTGGCAACATAACTGAAGTTTGATTCTGGAAAACTGTGGCCTGGGAACATGACATCTGTTTAGATTGTGGAATAGTGTGCCCTGGGAACCTGACTGAGCCTTGGTTCTGGAACTCTGTGGACGGGGAACATGACTGAGGTTTATTCTAGAACCCTGTAGCCTGGGAACATAACTGAGGATTGATTCTGGAACCCTGTGGCCTGGGAACATGACATCGGTGGATTCTGGAACCCTGTGGCCTGGGAACATGAGAACGGTTTGATTCTGGAACCCTTTGGCCTGGCAACATGACTGAGGCTTGATTCTGGAACCCTGTGGACTGGCAACATGACTGAGGCTTGATTCTGGAACCCTGTGGCCTGGCAACATGACTGAGGCTTGATTCTGGAACCGTGTGGCCTGGGAACTTGAGTGGGGTTTGATCGCAGAAACCTGTGGACTGGCCACATGACTGAGGTTTGATGGTGGAACCCTGTGCACTGGGAACATGACATCTGCTTAGATTGTGGAATAGTGTGCCCTGGGAACCTAACTGAGCCTTGGTTCTGGATCTCTGTGGCCTGGGAACATGACATCGGTGGATTCTGGAACCCTGTGGCCTGGGAACATGAGAACGCTTTGAGTCTGGAACCCTGTGGCCTGGCAACATGACTGAGGCTTGATTCTGTAACCCTGTGGCCTGGCAACATGACTGAGGTTTGATTCTGGATCCCTGTGGCCTGGGAACATGACTGAGGCGTGATTCTGGAAAACTGTGGCCTGGGAACATGACATCTGTTTAGATTGTGGAATAGTGTGCTCTGGGAACCTGACTGAGCCTTGGTTCTGGAACTCTGTGGACTGGGAACATGAGTGAGGTTTATTCTAGAACCATGTAGCCTGGCAACATAAATGAGGATTGATTCTGGAACCCTGTGGCCTGGGAACATGACATCGGAGGATTCTGGAACCCTGTTGCCTGGGAACATGAGAACGGTTTGATTCTGGAACCCTGTGGCCTGGCAACATGACTGAGGCTTGATTCTGGAACCCTGTGGCCTGGCAACATGACTGAGGCTTGATTCTGGATCCCTGTGGCCTGGGAACATGACTAAGGCGTGATTCTGGAAAACTGTGGCCTGGGAACATGATATCTGTTTAGATTGTGGAATAGTGTGCCCTGGGAACATGACTGAGCCTTGGTTCTGGAACTCTGTGGACTGGGAACATGACTGAGGTTTATTCTAGAACCCTGTAGCCTGGGAACATAACTGAGGATTGATTCTGGAACCCTGTGGCCTGGGAACATGACATCGGTGGATTCTGGAACCCTGTGGCCTGGGAACATGAGAACGGATTGCTTCTGGAACCCTGCGGCCTGGTAACATGACTGAGCCTTGATTCTGGAACCCTGTGGCCTGGCAACATGACTGAGGCTTGATTCTGGAACCCTGTGGCCTGGCAACATGACTGAGGCTTGATTCTGAAACCGTGTGGCCTGGAACTTGACTGAGGCCTGATACTGGAACCCCGTGGCGTGGGAACATGCCATTGGTTTGATTCTGGAACCCTGTTTCCTGAGAACATGACTGAGGTTTGATGGTTGAACCCTGTGGCATGGCAACATGATTGAGGTTTGATTGTGGAACCCTCAGGCTTGGGAACATGACTGAGGCTTAATGGTGGAACACTGTGGCCTGAAAACAGGAATGACGTATGATGGTGGAACCCTGTGGCCTGGAAACATGACTGAGGTTTGATTCTGGAAAACTGTGTCCTGGGAACGTGACATCTGTTTAGATTGTGGAATAGTGTGCACTGGGAACCTAACTGAGCCTTGGTACTGGATCTCTGTAGACTGGGAACATGACTGAGGTTTATTCTAGAACCCTATAGCCTGGGAACATAACTGAGGATTGATTCTGGAACCCTGTGGCCTGGGAACATGACATCCGTGGATTCTTGAACCCTGTGGCCTGGGAACATGAGAACGGTTTGATTCTGGAACCCTGTGGCCTGGCAACATGACTCAGCCTTGATTCTGGAACCCTGTGGCCTGGGAACATGACTAAGGCGTGATTCTGGAAAACTGTGGCCTGGGAACATGATATCTGTTTAGATTGTGGAATAGTGTGCCCTGGGAACCTGACTGAGCCTTGGTTCTGGAACTCTGTGGACGGGGAACATGACTGAGGTCTATTCTAGAACCCTGTAGCCTGGGAACATAACTGAGGATTGATTCTGGAAGCCTGTGGCCTGGGAACATGACATCGGTGGATTCTGGAACCCTGTGGCATGGGAACATGAGAACGGTTTGATTCTGGAACCCTGTGTCCTGGCAACATGACTGAGGCTTGATTCTGGGACCCTGTGGCCTGGCAACATGACTGAGGCTTGATTCTGGAACCCTGTGGCCTGGCAACATGACTGAGGCTTGATTCTGGAACCGTGTGGCCTGGGAACTTGACTGGGGTTTGATCGCAGAAACCTGTGGACTGGCCACATGACTGAGGTTTGATGGTGGAACCCTGTGCACTGGGAATATGACTGAGGCCTGATACTGGAACCCCGTAGCGTGGGAACATGCCATTGGTTTGATTCTGGAACCCTGTTTCCTGAGAACATGACTGAGGTTTGATGGTTGAACCCTGTGGCATGGCAACATGATTGAGGTTTGATTGTGGATCCCTCAGGCTTGGGAACATGACTGAGGCTTAATGGTGGAACACTGTGGCCTGGAAACAGGAACGAGGTTTGATGGTGGAACCCTGTGGCCTGGCAACATGAATGAGGTTTGATTCTGGAACCCTGTGGCCTGGCAACATGACTGAGGCTTGATTCTGGAACATTGTGGCCCGGCAACATGACTGAGGTTTGATTCTGGATCCCTGTGGCCTGGGAACATGACTGAGGCGTGATTCTGGAAAACTGTGGCCTGGGAACATGACATCTGTTTAGATTGTGGAATAGTGTGCCCTGGGAACCTGACTGAGCCTTGGTTCTGGAACTCTGTGGACTGGGAACATGACTGAGGTTTATTCTAGAACCCTGGAGCCTGGGAACATAACTGAGGATTTATTCTGGAACCCTGTGGCCTGGGAACATGACATCGGTGGATTCTGGAACCCTGTGGCCTGGGAACATGAGAACGGTTTGATTCTGGAACCCTGTGGCCTGGCAACATGACTGAGGCTTGATTCTGGAACCCTGTGGCCTGGCAACATGACTGAGGCTTGATTCTGGATCCCTGTGGCCTGGGAACATGACTAAGGCGTGATTCTGGAAAACTGTGGCCTGGGAACATGATATCTGTTTAGATTGTGGAATAGTGTGCCCTGGGAACCTGACTGAGCCTTGCTTCTGGAACTCTGTGGACTGGGAACATGACTGAGGTCTATTCTAGAACCCTGTAGCCTGGGAACATAACTGAGGATTGATTCTGGAACCCTGTGGCCTGGGAACATGACATCGGTGGATTCTGGAACCCTGTGGCATGGGAACATGAGAACGGTTTGATTCTGGGACCCTGTGGCCTGGCAACATGACTGAGCCTTGATTCTGGAACCCTGTGGCCTGGCAACATGACTGAGGCTTGATTCTGGAACCGTGTGGCCTGGGAACTTGACTGGGGTTTAATCGCAGAAACCTGTGGACTGGCCACATGACTGAGGTTTGATGGTTGAACCCTGTGGCATGGCAACATGATTGAGGTTTGATTGTGGATCCCTCAGGCTTGGGAACATGACTGAGGCTTAATGGTGGAACACTGTGGCCTGGAAACAGGAACGAGGTTTGATGGTGGAACCCTGTGGCCTGGCAACATGAATGAGGTTTGATTCTGGAACCCTGTGGCCTGGCAACAAGACTGAGGCTTGATTCTGGAACATTGTGGCCCGGCAACATGACTGAGGTTTGATTCTGGATCCCTGTGGCCTGGGAACATGACTGAGGCGTGATTCTGGAAAACTGTGGCCTGGGAACATGACATCTGTTTAGATTGTGGAATAGTTTGCCCTGGGAACCTAACTGAGCCTTGGTTCTGGATCTCTGTGGCCTGGGAACATGACATCGGTGGATTCTGGAACCCTGTGGCCTGGGAACATGAGAACGGTTTGAGTCTGGAACCCTGTGGCCTGGCAACATGACTGAGGCTTGATTCTGTAACCCTGTGGCCTGGCAACATGACTGAGGTTTGATTCTGGCTCCCTGTGGCCTGGGAACATGACTGAGGCGTGATTCTGGAAAACTGTGGCCTGGGAACATGACATCTGTTTAGATTGTGGAATAGTTTGCCCTGGGAACCTGACTGAGCCTTGGTTCTGGAACTCTGTGGACTGGGAACATGACTGAGGTTTATTCTAGAACCCTGTAGCCTGGCAACATAACTGAGGATTGATTCTGGAACCCTGTGGCCTGGGAACATGACATCGGTGGATTCTGGAAACCTGTGGCCTGGGAACATGAGAACGGTTTGATTCTGGAACCCTGTGGCCTGGCAACATGACTGAGGCTTGATTCTGGAACCCTGTGGCCTGGCAACATGACTGAGGCTTGATTCTGGATCCCTGTGGCCTGGGAACATGACTAAGGCGTGATTCTGGAAAACTGTGGCCTGGGAACATGATATCTGTTTAGATTGTGGAATAGTGTGCCCTGGGAACATGACTGAGCCTTGGTTCTGGATCTCTGTGGCCTGGGAACATGACATCGGTGGATTCTGGAACCCTGTGACCTGGGAACATGAGAACGGTTTGATTCTGGAACCCTGTGTCCTGGCAACATGACTGAGGCTTGATTATGGGACCCTGTGGCCTGGCAACATGACTGAGCCTTGATTCTGGAACCCTGTGGCCTGGCAACATGACTGAGGCTTGATTCTGGAACCGTGTGGCCTGGGAAATTGACTGAGGACTGATATTGGAACCCCGTGGCGTGGGAACATGCCATTGGTTTGATTCTGGAACCCTGTTTCCTGAGAACATGACTGAGGTTTGATGGTTGAACCCTGTGGCATGGCAACATGATTGAGGTTTGATTGTGGAACCCTCAGGCTTGGGAACATGACTGAGGCTTAATGGTGGAACACTGTGGCCTGGAAACAGGAATGAGGTTTGATGGTGGAACCCTGTGGCCTGGCAACATGACTGAGGTTTGATTCTGGAAAACTGTGTCCTGGGAACGTGACATCTGTTTAGATTGTGGAATAGTGTGCACTGGGAACATAACTGAGCCTTGGTACTGGATCTCTGTAGACTGGGAACATGACTGAGGTTTATTCTAGAACCCTGTAGCCTGGGAACATAACTGAGGATTGATTCTGGAACCCTGTGGCCTGGGAACATGACATCCGTGGATTCTGGAACCCTGTGGCCTGGGAACATGAGAACGGTTTGATTCTGGAACCCTTTGTCCTGGCAACATGACTGAGGCTTGATTCTGGAACCCTGTGGACTGGCAACATGACTGAGGCTTGATTCTGGAACCCTGTGGCCTGGCAACATGACTGAGGCTTGATTCTGGAACCGTGTGGCCTGGGAACTTGAGTGGGGTTTGATCGCAGAAACCTGTGGACTGGCCACATGACTGAGGTTTGATGGTGGAACCCTGTGCACTGGGAACATGACATCTGCTTAGATTGTGGAATAGTGTGCCCTGGGAACCTAACTGAGCCTTGGTTCTGGATCTCTGTGGCCTGGGAACATGACATCGGTGGATTCTAGAAACCTGTGGCCTGGGAACATGAGAACGGTTTGCTTCTGGAAACCTGCGGCCTGGTAACATGACTGAGCCTTGATTCTGGAACCCTGTGGCCTGGCAACATGACTGAGGCTTGATTCTGGAACCCTGTGGCCTGGCAACATGACTGAGGCTTGATTCTGAAACCGTGTGGTCTGGGAAATTGTCTGAGGCCTGATATTGGAACCCCGTGGCGTGGGAACATGCCATTGGTTTGATTCTGGAACCCTGTTTCCTGAGAACATGACTGAGGTTTGATGGTTGAACCCTGTGGCATGGCAACATGACTGAGGTTTGATTCTGGATCTCTGTGGCTTGGCAACATGACTGAGGCGTGATTCTGGAAAACTGTGGCCTGGGAACATGACATCTGTTTAGATTGTGGAATAGTGTGCCCTGGGAACCTGACTGAGCCTTGGTTCTGGAACTCTGTGGACTGGGAACATGACTGAGGTTTATTCTAGAACCCTGTAGCCTGGCAACATAACTGAGGATTGATTCTGGAACCCTGTGGCCTGGGAACATGACATCGGTGGATTCTGGAACCCTGTGGCCTGGGAACATGAGAACGGTTTGATTCTGGAACCCTGTGGCCTGGCAACATGACTGAGGCTTGATTCTGGAACCCTGTGGCCTGGCAACATGACTGAGGCTTGATTCTGGATCCCTGTGGCCTGGGAACATGACTAAGGCGTGATTCTGCAAAACTGTGGCCTGGGAACATGATATCTGTTTAGATTGTGGAATAGTGTGCCCTGGGAACATGACTGAGCCTTGGTTCTGGAACTCTGTGGACTGGGAACATGACTGAGGTTTATTCTAGAACCCTGTAGCCTGGGAACATAACTGAGGATTGATTCTGGAACCCTGTGGCCTGGGAACATGACATCGGTGGATTCTAGAACCCTGTGGCCTGGGAACATGAGAACGGTTTGCTTCTGGAACCCTGCGGCCTGGTAACATGACTGAGCCTTGATTCTGGAACCCTGTGGCCTGGCAACATGACTGAGGCTTGATTCTGGAACCCTGTGGCCTGGCAACATGACTGAGGCTTGATTCTGAAACCGTGTGGTCTGGGAAATTGACTGAGGCCTGATATTGGAACCCCGTGGCGTGGGAACATGCCATTGGTTTGATTCTGGAACCCTGTTTCCTGAGAACATGACTGAGGTTTGATGGTTGAACCCTGTGGCATGGCAACATGATTGAGGTTTGATTGTGGAACCCTCAGGCTTGGGAACATGACTGAGGCTTAATGGTGGAACACTGTGGCCTGGAAACAGGAATGAGGTTTGATGGTGGAACCCTGTGGCCTGGCAACATGACTGAGGTTTGATTCTGGAAAACTGTGTCCTGGGAACGTGACATCTGTTTAGATTGTGGAATAGTGTGCACTGGGAACCTAACTGAGCCTTGGTACTGGATCTCTGTAGACTGGGAACATGACTGAGGTTTATTCTAGAACCCTGTAGCCTGGGAACATAACTGAGGATTGATTCTGGAACCCTGTGGCCTGGGAACATGACATCCGTGGATTCTGGAACCCTGTGGCCTGGGAACATGAGAACGGTTTGATTCTGGAACCCTGTGGCCTGGCAACATGACTCAGCCTTGATTCTGGAACCCTGTGGCCTGGGAACATGACTAAGGTGTGATTCTGGAAAACTGTGGCCTGGGAACATGATATCTGTTTAGATTGTGGAATAGTGTGCCCTGGGAACCTGACTGAGCCTTGGTTCTGGAACTCTGTGGACTGGGTACATGACTGAGGTCTATTCTAGAACCCTGTAGCCTGGGAACATAACTGAGGATTGATTCTGGAAGCCTGTGGCCTGGGAACATGACATCGGTGGATTCTGGAACCCTGTGGCATGGGAACATGAGAACGGTTTTATTCTGGAACCCTGTGTCCTGGCAACATGACTGAGGCTTGATTCTGGGACCCTGTGGCCTGGCAACATGACTGAGCCTTGATTCTGGAACCCTGTGGCCTGGCAACATGACTGAGGCTTGATTCTGGAACCGTGTGGCCTGGGAACTTGACTGGGGTTTGATCGCAGAAACCTGTGGACTGGCCACATGACTGAGGTTTGATGGTGCAACCCTGTGCACTGGGAATATGACTGAGGCCTGATACTGGAACCCCGTAGCGTGGGAACATGCCATTGGTTTGATTCTGGAACCCTGTTTCCTGAGAACATGACTGAGGTTTGATGGTTGAACCCTGTGGCCTGGCAACATGACTGAGGTTTGATTCTGGAACATTGTGGCCCGGCAACATGACTGAGGTTTGATTCTGGATCCCTGTGGCCTGGGAACATGACTGAGGCGTGATTCTGGAAAACTGTGGCCTGGGAACATGACATCTGTTTAGATTGTGGAATAGTTTGCCCTGGGAACCTAACTGAGCCTTGGTTCTGGATCTCTGTGGCCTGGGAACATGACATCGGTGGATTCTGGAACCCTGTGGCCTGGGAACATGAGAACGGTTTGAGTCTGGAACCCTGTGGCCTGGCAACATGACTGAGGCTTGATTCTGTAACCCTGTGGCCTGGCAACATGACTGAGGTTTGATTCTGGCTCCCTGTGGCCTGGGAACATGACTGAGGCGTGATTCTGGAAAACTGTGGCCTGGGAACATGACATCTGTTTAGATTGTGGAATAGTGTGCCCTGGGAACCTGACTGAGCCTTGGTTCTGGAACTCTGTGGACTGGGAACATGACTGAGGTTTATTCTAGAACCCTGTAGCCTGGCAACATAACTGAGGATTGATTCTGGAACCCTGTGGCCTGGGAACATGACATCGGTGGATTCTGGAAACCTGTGGCCTGGGAACATGAGAACGGTTTGATTCTGGAACCCTGTGGCCTGGCAACATGACTGAGGCTTGATTCTGGAACCCTGTGGCCTGGCAACATGACTGAGGCTTGATTCTGGATCCCTGTGGCCTGGGAACATGACTAAGGCGTGATTCTGGAAAACTGTGGCCTGGGAACATGATATCTGTTTAGATTGTGGAATAGTGTGCCCTGGGAACATGACTGAGCCTTGGTTCTGGATCTCTGTGGCCTGGGAACATGACATCGGTGGATTCCTGAACCCTGTGACCTGGGAACATGAGAACGGTTTGATTCTGGAACCCTGTGTCCTGGCAACATGACTGAGGCTTGATTATGGGACCCTGTGGCCTGGCAACATGACTGAGCCTTGATTCTGGAACCCTGTGGCCTGGCAACATGACTGAGGCTTGATTCTGGAACCGTGTGGCCTGGGAAATTGACTGAGGACTGATATTGGAACCCCGTGGCGTGGGAACATGCCATTGGTTTGATTCTGGAACCCTGTTTCCTGAGAACATGACTGAGGTTTGATGGTTGAACCCTGTGGCATGGCAACATGATTGAGGTTTGATTGTGGAACCCTCAGGCTTGGGAACATGACTGAGGCTTAATGGTGGAACACTGTGGCCTGGAAACAGGAATGAGGTTTGATGGTGGAACCCTGTGGCCTGGCAACATGACTGAGGTTTGATTCTGGAAAACTGTGTCCTGGGAACGTGACATCTGTTTAGATTGTGGAATAGTGTGCACTGGGAACATAACTGAGCCTTGGTACTGGATCTCTGTAGACTGGGAACATGACTGAGGTTTATTCTAGAACCCTGTAGCCTGGGAACATAACTGAGGATTGATTCTGGAACCCTGTGGCCTGGGAACATGACATCCGTGGATTCTGGAACCCTGTGGCCTGGGAACATGAGAACGGTTTGATTCTGGAACCCTTTGTCCTGGCAACATGACTGAGGCTTGATTCTGGAACCCTGTGGACTGGCAACATGACTGAGGCTTGATTCTGGAACCCTGTGGCCTGGCAACATGACTGAGGCTTGATTCTGGAACCGTGTGGCCTGGGAACTTGAGTGGGGTTTGATCGCAGAAACCTGTGGACTGGCCACATGACTGAGGTTTGATGGTGGAACCCTGTGCACTGGGAACATGACATCTGCTTAGATTGTGGAATAGTGTGCCCTGGGAACCTAACTGAGCCTTGGTTCTGGATCTCTGTGGCCTGGGAACATGACATCGGTGGATTCTAGAACCCTGTGGCCTGGGAACATGAGAACGGTTTGCTTCTGGAAACCTGCGGCCTGGTAACATGACTGAGCCTTGATTCTGGAACCCTGTGGCCTGGCAACATGACTGAGGCTTGATTCTGGAACCCTGTGGCCTGGCAACATGACTGAGGCTTGATTCTGAAACCGTGTGGTCTGGGAAATTGTCTGAGGCCTGATATTGGAACCCCGTGGCGTGGGAACATGCCATTGGTTTGATTCTGGAACCCTGTTTCCTGAGAACATGACTGAGGTTTGATGGTTGAACCCTGTGGCATGGCAACATGACTGAGGTTTGATTCTGGATCTCTGTGGCTTGGCAACATGACTGAGGCGTGATTCTGGAAAACTGTGGCCTGGGAACATGACATCTGTTTAGATTGTGGAATAGTGTGCCCTGGGAACCTGACTGAGCCTTGGTTCTGGAACTCTGTGGACTGGGAACATGACTGAGGTTTATTCTAGAACCCTGTAGCCTGGCAACATAACTGAGGATTGATTCTGGAACCCTGTGGCCTGGGAACATGACATCGGTGGATTCTGGAACCCTGTGGCCTGGGAACATGAGAACGGTTTGATTCTGGAACCCTGTGGCCTGGCAACATGACTGAGGCTTGATTCTGGAACCCTGTGGCCTGGCAACATGACTGAGGCTTGATTCTGGATCCCTGTGGCCTGGGAACATGACTAAGGCGTGATTCTGCAAAACTGTGGCCTGGGAACATGATATCTGTTTAGATTGTGGAATAGTGTGCCCTGGGAACATGACTGAGCCTTGGTTCTGGAACTCTGTGGACTGGGAACATGACTGAGGTTTATTCTAGAACCCTGTAGCCTGGGAACATAACTGAGGATTGATTCTGGAACCCTGTGGCCTGGGAACATGACATCGGTGGATTCTAGAACCCTGTGGCCTGGGAACATGAGAACGGTTTGCTTCTGGAACCCTGCGGCCTGGTAACATGACTGAGCCTTGATTCTGGAACCCTGTGGCCTGGCAACATGACTGAGGCTTGATTCTGGAACCCTGTGGCCTGGCAACATGACTGAGGCTTGATTCTGAAACCGTGTGGTCTGGGAAATTGACTGAGGCCTGATATTGGAACCCCGTGGCGTGGGAACATGCCATTGGTTTGATTCTGGAACCCTGTTTCCTGAGAACATGACTGAGGTTTGATGGTTGAACCCTGTGGCATGGCAACATGATTGAGGTTTGATTGTGGAACCCTCAGGCTTGGGAACATGACTGAGGCTTAATGGTGGAACACTGTGGCCTGGAAACAGGAATGAGGTTTGATGGTGGAACCCTGTGGCCTGGCAACATGACTGAGGTTTGATTCTGGAAAACTGTGTCCTGGGAACGTGACATCTGTTTAGATTGTGGAATAGTGTGCACTGGGAACCTAACTGAGCCTTGGTACTGGATCTCTGTAGACTGGGAACATGACTGAGGTTTATTCTAGAACCCTGTAGCCTGGGAACATAACTGAGGATTGATTCTGGAACCCTGTGGCCTGGGAACATGACATCCGTGGATTCTGGAACCCTGTGGCCTGGGAACATGAGAACGGTTTGATTCTGGAACCCTGTGGCCTGGCAACATGACTCAGCCTTGATTCTGGAACCCTGTGGCCTGGGAACATGACTAAGGTGTGATTCTGGAAAACTGTGGCCTGGGAACATGATATCTGTTTAGATTGTGGAATAGTGTGCCCTGGGAACCTGACTGAGCCTTGGTTCTGGAACTCTGTGGACTGGGTACATGACTGAGGTCTATTCTAGAACCCTGTAGCCTGGGAACATAACTGAGGATTGATTCTGGAAGCCTGTGGCCTGGGAACATGACATCGGTGGATTCTGGAACCCTGTGGCATGGGAACATGAGAACGGTTTTATTCTGGAAACCTGTGTCCTGGCAACATGACTGAGGCTTGATTCTGGGACCCTGTGGCCTGGCAACATGACTGAGCCTTGATTCTGGAACCCTGTGGCCTGGCAACATGACTGAGGCTTGATTCTGGAACCGTGTGGCCTGGGAACTTGACTGGGGTTTGATCGCAGAAACCTGTGGACTGGCCACATGACTGAGGTTTGATGGTGGAACCCTGTGCACTGGGAATATGACTGAGGCCTGATACTGGAACCCCGTAGCGTGGGAACATGCCATTGGTTTGATTCTGGAACCCTGTTTCCTGAGAACATGACTGAGGTTTGATGGTTGAACCCTGTGGCCTGGCAACATGACTGAGGTTTGATTCTGGAACCCTGTGTCCTGGCAGCATGACTGAGGCTTGATTCTGGAACATTGTGGCCCGGCAACATGACTGAGGTTTGATTCTGGATCCCTGTGGCCTGGGAAAATGACTGAGGCGTGATTCTGGAAAACTGTGGCCTGGGAACATGACATCTGTTTAGATTGTGGAATAGTGTGCCCTGGGAACCTGACTGAGCCTTGGTTCTGGAACTCTGTGGACTGGGAACATGACTGAGGTTTATTCTAGAACCCTGGAGCCTGGGAACATAACTGAGGATTGATTCTGGAACCCTGTGGCCTGGGAACATGACATCGGTGGATTCTGCAACCCTGTGGCCTGGGAACATGAGAACGGTTTGATTCTGGAACCCTGTGGCCTGGCAACATGACTGAGGCTTGATTCTGGAACCCTGTGGCCTGGGAACATGACATCCGTGGATTCTGGAACCCTGTGGCCTGGGAACATGAGAACGGTTTGATTCTGGAACCCTGTGGCCTGGCAACATGACTCAGCCTTGATTCTGGAACCCTGTGGCCTGGGAACATGACTAAGGCGTGATTCTGGAAAACTGTGGCCTGGGAACATGATATCTGTTTAGATTGTGGAATAGTGTGCCCTGGGAACCTGACTGAGCCTTGGTTCTGGAACTTTGTGGACTGGGAACATGACTGAGGCGTGATTCTGGAAGCCTGTGGCCTGGGAACATGACATCGGTGGATTCTGGAACCCTGTGGCATGGGAACATGAGAACGGTTTGATTCTGGAACCCTGTGTCCTGGCAACATGACTGAGGCTTGATTCTGGAACCCTGTGGCCTGGCAACATGACTGAGCCTTGATTCTGGAACCCTGTGGCCTGGCAACATGACTGAGGCTTGATTCTGGAACCGTGTGGCCTGGGAACTTGACTGGGGTTTGATCGCAGAAACCTGTGGACTGGCCACATGACTGAGGTTTGATGGTGGAACCCTGTGCACTGGGAACATGACTGAGGCCTGATACTGGAACCCCGTGGCGTGGGAACATGCCATTGGTTTGATTCTGGAAACCTGTTTCCTGAGAACATGACTGAGGTTTGATGGTTGAACCCTGTGGCATGGCAACATGATTGAGGTTTGATTGTGGAACCCTCAGGCTTGGGAACATGACTGAGGCTTAATGGTGGAACACTGTGGCCTGGAAAGAGGAACGAGGTTTGATGGTGGAACCCTGTGGCCTGGTAACATAACTGAGGTTTGATTCTGGAAAACTGTGGCCTGGGAACATGACATCTGTTTCGATTGTGGAATAGTGTGCCCTGGGAACCTGACTGAGCCTTGGTTCTGGAACTCTGTGGACTGGGAACATGACTGAGGTTTATTCTAGAACCCTGTAGCCTGGGAACATAACTGAGGATTGATTCTGGAACCCTGTGGCCTGGGAACATGACATCGGTGGATTCTGGAACCCTTTGGCCTGGGAACATGAGAACGGTTTGATTCTGGAACCCTTTGGCCTGGCAACATGACTGAGGCTTGATTCTGGAACCCTGTGGACTGGCAACATGACTGAGGCTTGATTCTGGAACCCTGTGGCCTGGCAACATGACTGAGGCTTAATTCTGGAACCGTGTGGCCTGGGAACTTGACTGGGGTTTGATCGCAGTAACCTGTGGACTGGCCACATGACTGAGGTTTGATGGTGGAACCCTGTGCACTGGGAACATGACTGAGGCCTGATACTGGAACCCCGTGGCGTGGGAACATGCCATTGGTTTGATTCTGGAACCCTGTTTCCTGAGAACATGACTGAGGTTTGATGGTTGAACCCTGTGGCCTGGCAACATGACTGAGGTTTCATTCTGGAAAACTGTGTCCTGGGAACATGACATCTGCTTAGATTGTGGAATAGTGTGCCCTGGGAACCTAACTGAGCCTTGCTTCTGGATCTCTGTGGCCTGGGAACATGACATCGGTGGATTCTGGAACCCTGTGGCCTGGGAACATGAGAACGGTTTGAGTCTGGAACCCTGTGGCCTGGCAACATGACTGAGGCTTGATTCTGGAACACTGTGGCCCGGCAACATGACTGAGGTTTGATTCTGGATCCCTGTGGCCTGGGAACATGACTGAGGCGTGATTCTGGAAAACTGTGGCCTGGGAACATGACATCTGTTTAGATTGTGGAATAGTGTGCCCTGGGAACCTGACTGAGCCTTGGTTCTGGAACTCTGTGGACTGGGAACATGACTGAGGTTTATTCTAGAACCCTGTAGCCTGGGAACATAACTGAGGATTGATTCTGGAACCCTGTGGCCTGGGAACATGACATCGGTGGATTCTGGAACCCTGTGGCCTGGGAACATGAGAACGGTTTGATTCTGGAACCCTGTGTCCTGGCAACATGACTGAGGCTTGATTCTGGGACCCTGTGTCCTGGCAACATGACTGAGCCTTGATTCTGGAACCCTGTGGCCTGGCAACATGACTGAGGCTTGATTCTGGAACCCTGTGGCCTGGGAACTTGACTGGGGTTTGATCGCAGAAACCTGTAGACTGGCCACATGACTGAGGTTTGATGGTGGAACCCTGTGCACTGGGAACATGACTGAGGCCTGATACTGGAACCCCGTAGCGTGGGAACATGCCATTGGTTTGATTCTGGAACCCTGTTTCCTGAGAACATGACTGAGGTTTGATGGTTGAACCCTGTGGCATGGCAACATGATTGAGGTTTGATTGTGGATCCCTCAGGCTTGGGAACATGACTGAGGCTTAATGGTGGAACACTGTGGCCTGGAAACAGGAACGAGGTTTGATGGTGGAACCCTGTGGCCTGGCAACATAACTGAAGTTTGATTCTGGAAAACTGTGGCCTGGGAACATGACATCTGTTTAGATTGTGGAATAGTGTGCCCTGGGAACCTGACTGAGCCTTGGTTCTGGAACTCTGTGGACGGGGAACATGACTGAGGTTTATTCTAGAACCCTGTAGCCTGGGAACATAACTGAGGATTGATTCTGGAACCCTGTGGCCTGGGAACATGACATCGGTGGATTCTGGAACCCTGTGGCCTGGGAACATGAGAACGGTTTGATTCTGGAACCCTTTGGCCTGGCAACATGACTGAGGCTTGATTCTGGAACCCTGTGGACTGGCAACATGACTGAGGCTTGATTCTGGAACCCTGTGGCCTGGCAACATGACTGAGGCTTGATTCTGGAACCGTGTGGCCTGGGAACTTGAGTGGGGTTTGATCGCAGAAACCTGTAGACTGGCCACATGACTGAGGTTTGATGGTGGAACCCTGTGCACTGGGAACATGACATCTGCTTAGATTGTGGAATAGTGTGCCCTGGGAACCTAACTGAGCCTTGGTTCTGGATCTCTGTGGCCTGGGAACATGACATCGGTGGATTCTGGAACCCTGTGGCCTGGGAACATGAGAACGGTTTGAGTCTGGAACCCTGTGGCCTGGCAACATGACTGAGGCTTGATTCTGTAACCCTGTGGCCTGGCAACATGACTGAGGTTTGATTCTGGATCCCTGTGGCCTGGGAACATGACTGAGGCGTGATTCTGGAAAACTGTGGCCTGGGAACATGACATCTGTTTAGATTGTGGAATAGTGTGCCCTGGGAACCTGACTGAGCCTTGGTTCTGGAACTCTGTGGACTGGGAACATGACTGAGGTTTATTCTAGAACCCTGTAGCCTGGCAACATAACTGAGGATTGATTCTGGAACCCTGTGGCCTGGGAACATGACATCGGAGGATTCTGGAACCCTGTGGCCTGGGAACATGAGAACGGTTTGATTCTGGAACCCTGTGGCCTGGTAACATGACTGAGGCTTGATTCTGGAACCCTGTGGCCTGGCAACATGAGTGAGGCTTGATTCTGGAACCGTGTGGCCTGGGAACTTGACTGGGGTTTGATCGCAGAAAACTGTGGACTGGCCACATGACTGAGTTTTGATGGTGGAACCCTGTGCACTGGGAACATGACTGAGGCCTGATACTGGAACCCCGTGGCGTGGGAACATGCCATTGGTTTGATTCTGGAACCCTGTTTCCTGAGAACATGACTGAGGTTTGATGGTTGAACCCTGTGGCATGGCAACATGATTGAGGTTTGATTGTGGAACCCTCAGGCTTGGGAACATGACTGAGGATTATTGGTGGAACACTGTGGCCTGGAAACAGGAATGAGGTTTGATGGTGGAACCCTGTGGCCTGGCAACATGAATGAGGTTTGATTCTGGAAAACTGTGTCCTGGGAACATGACATCTGCTTAGATTGTGGAATAGTGTGCCCTGGGAACCTAACTGAGCCTTGGTTCTGGATCTCTGTGGCCTGGGAACATGACATCGGTGGATTCTGGAACCCTGTGGCCTGGGAAGATGAGAACGGTTTCAGTCTGGAACCCTGTGGCCTGGCAACATGACTGAGGCTTGATTCTGGAACACTGTGGCCCGGCAACATGACTGAGGTTTGATTCTGGATCCCTGTGGCCTGGGAACATGACTGAGGCGTGATTCTGGAAAACTGTGGCCTGGGAACATGACATCTGTTTAGATTGTGGAATAGTGTGCCCTGGGAACCTGACTGAGCCTTGGTTCTGGAACTCTGTGGACTGGGAATATGACTGAGGTTTATTCTAGAACCCTGTAGCCTGGGAACATAACTGAGGATTGATTCTGGAACCCTGTGGCCTGGGAACATGACATCGGTGGATTCTGGAACCCTGTGGCCTGGGAACATGAGAACGGTTTGATTCTGGAACCCTGTGTCCTGGCAACATGACTGAGGCTTGATTCTGGAACCCTGTGGCCTGGCAACATGACTGAGCCTTGATTCTGGAACCCTGTGGCCTGGCAACATGACTGAGGCTTGATTCTGGAAGCCTGTGGCCTGGGAACTTGACTGGGGTTTGATCGCAGAAACCTGTGGACTGGCCACATGACTGAGGTTTGATGGTGGAACCCTGTGCACTGGGAATATGACTGAGGCCTGATACTGGAACCCCGTAGCGTGGGAACATGCCACTGGTTTGATTCTGGAACCCTGTTTCCTGAGAACATGACTGAGGTTTGATGGTTGAACCCTGTGGCATGGCAATATGATTGAGGTTTGATTGTGGAACCCTCAGGCTTGGGAACATGACTGAGGCTTAATGGTGGAACACTGTGGCCTGGAAACAGGAATGAGGTTTGATGGTGGAACCCTGTGGCCTGGCAACATGACTGAGGTTTGATTCTGGAAAACTGTGTCCTGGGAACGTGACATCTGTTTAGATTGTGGAATAGTGTGCCCTGGGAACCTAACTGAGCCTTGGTTCTGGATCTGTGTAGACAGGGAACATGACTGAGGTTTATTCTAGAACCCTGTAGCCTGGGAACATAACTGAGGATTGATTCTGGAAGCCTGTGGCCTGGGAACATGACATCGGTGGATTCTGGAACCCTGTGGCCTGGGAACATGAGAACGGTTTGATTCTGGAACCCTGTGGCCTGGCAACATGACTGAGCCTTGATTCTGGAACCCTGTGGCCTGGCAACATGACTTAGGCTTGATTCTGGAACCCTGTGGCCTGGCAACATGACTGAGGCTTGATTCTGAAACCGTGTGGCCTGGGAACTTGACTGGGGTTTGATCGCAGAAAGCTGTGGAATGTCCACATGACTGAGGTTTGATGGTGGATCCCTGTGCACTGGGAACATGACTGAGGACTGATACTGGAATCCCGTGGCGTGGGAACATGCCATTGGTTTGATTCTGGAACCCTGTTTCCTGAGAACATGACTGAGGTTTGATGGTTGAACCCTGTGGCCTGGCAACATGACTGAGTTTTGATTCTGGAACCCTGTGGCCTGGCAACATGACTGAGGCTTGATTCTGGAACCCTGTGGCCCGGCAACATGACTGAGGCTTGATTTTGGAACCGTGTGGCCTGGGAACTTGAGTGGGGTTTGATCGCAGAAACCTGTGGACTGGCCACATGACTGAGGTTTGATGGTGGAACCCTGTGCACTGGGAATATGACTGAGGCCTGATACTGGAACCCCGTAGCGTGGGAACATGCCATTGGTTTGATTCTGGAACCCTGTTTCCTGAGAACATGACTGAGGTTTGATGGTTGAACCCTGTGGCATGGCAACATGATTGAGGCTTGATTGTGGATCCCTCAGGCTTGGGAACATGACTGAGGCTTAATGGTGGAACACTGTGGCCTGGAAACAGGAACGAGGTTTGATGGTGGAACCCTGTGGCCTGGCAACATAACTGAAGTTTGATTCTGGAAAACTGTGGCCTGGGAACATGACATCTGTTTAGATTGTGGAATAGTGTGCCCTGGGAACCTGACTGAGCCTTGGTTCTGGAACTCTGTGGCCTGGGAACATGACTGAGGCTTGATTCTGGAACCCCGTGGCCTGGCAACATGACTGAGGCTTGATTCTGGAACCGTGTGGCCTGGGAACTTGAGTGGGGTTTGATCGCAGAAACCTGTGGACTGGCCACATGACTGAGGTTTGATGGTGGAACCCTGTGCACTGGGAACATGACATCTGCTTAGATTGTGGAATAGTGTGCCCTGGGAAACTAACTGAGCCTTGGTTCTGGATCTCTGTGGCCTGGGAACATGACATCGGTGGATTCTGGAACCCTGTGGCCTGGGAACATGAGAACGGTTTGAGTCTGGAACCCTGTGGCCTGGCAACATGACTGAGGCTTGATTCTGTAACCCTGTGGCCTGGCAAAATGACTGAGGTTTGATTCTGGATCCCTGTGGCCTGGGAACATGACTGAGGCGTGATTCTGGAAAACTGTGGCCTGGGAACATGACATCTGCTTAGATTGTGGAATAGTTTGCCCTGGGAACCTAACTGAGCCTTGGTTCTGGATCTCTGTGGCCTGGGAACATGACATCGGTGGATTCTGGAACCCTGTGGCCTGGGAACATGAGAACGGTTTGAGTCTGGAACCCTGTGGCCTGGCAACATGACTGAGGCTTGATTCTGTAACCCTGTGGCCTGGCAACATGACTGAGGTTTGATTCTGGATCCCTGTGGCCTGGGAACATGACTGAGGCGTGATTCTGGAAAACTGTGGCCTGGGAACATGACATCTGTTTAGATTGTGGAATAGTGTGCCCTGGGAACCTGACTGAGCCTTGGTTCTGGAACTCTGTGGACTGGGAACATGACTGAGGTTTATTCTAGAACCCTGTAGCCTGGCAACATAACTGAGGATTGATTCTGGAACCCTGTGGCCTGGGAACATGACATCGGAGGATTCTGGAACCCTGTGGCCTGGGAACATGAGAACGGTTTGATTCTGGAACCCTGTGGCCTGGCAACATGACTGAGGCTTGATTCTGGAACCCTGTGGCCTGGCAACATGACTGAGGCTTGATTCTGGATCCCTGTGGCCTGGGAACATGACTAAGGCGTGATTCTGGAAAACTGTGGCCTGGGAACATGATATCTGTTTAGATTGTGGAATAGTGTGCCCTGGGAACATGACTGAGCCTTGGTTCTGGAACTCTGTGGACTGGGAACATGACTGAGGTTTATTCTAGAACCCTGTAGCCTGGGAACATAACTGAGGATTGATTCTGGAACCCTGTGGCCTGGGAACATGACATCGGTGGATTCTGGAACCCTGTGGCCTGGGAACATGAGAACGGTTTGCTTCTGGAACCCTGCGGCCTGGTAACATGACTGAGCCTTGATTCTGGAACCCTGTGGCCTGGCAACATGACTGAGGCTTGATTCTGGAACCCTGTGGCCTGGCAACATGACTGAGGCTTGATTCTGGAACCATGTGGCCTGGCAACATGACTGAGGCTTGATTCTGGAACCGTGTGGCCTGGGAACTTGACTTGGGTTTGATCGCAGAAACCTGTGGACTGGCCACATGACTGAGGTTTGATGGTGGAACCCTGTGCACTGGGAACATGACTGAGGCCTGATACTGGAACCCCGTGGCGTGGGAACATGCCATTGGTTTGATTCTGGAACCCTGTTTCCTGAGAACATGACTGAGGTTTGATGGTTGAACCCTGTGGCATGGCAATATGATTGAGGTTTGATTGTGGAACCCTCAGGCTTGGGAACATGACTGAGGCTTAATGGTGGAACACTGTGGCCTGGAAACAGGAATGAGGTTTGATGGTGGAACCCTGTGGCCTGGCAACATGACTGAGGTTTGATTCTGGAAAACTGTGTCCTGGGAACGTGACATCTGTTTAGATTGTGGAATAGTGTGCCCTGGGAACCTAACTGAGCCTTGGTTCTGGATCTGTGTAGACTGGGAACATGACTGAGGTTTATTCTAGAACCCTGTAGCCTGGGAACATAACTGAGGATTGATTCTGGAAGCCTGTGGCCTGGGAACATGACATCGGTGGATTCTGGAACCCTGTGGCCTGGGAACATGAGAACGGTTTGATTCTGGAACCCTGTGGCCTGGCAACATGACTGAGCCTTGATTCTGGAACCCTGTGGCCTGGCAACATGACTTAGGCTTGATTCTGGAACCCTGTGGCCTGGCAACATGACTGAGGCTTGATTCTGAAACCGTGTGGCCTGGGAACTTGACTGGGGTTTGATCGCAGAAAGCTGTGGAATGTCCACATGACTGAGGTTTGATGGTGGATCCCTGTGCACTGGGAACATGACTGAGGACTGATACTGGAATCCCGTGGCGTGGGAACATGCCATTGGTTTGATTCTGGAACCCTGTTTCCTGAGAACATGACTGAGGTTTGATGGTTGAACCCTGTGGCCTGGCAACATGACTGAGTTTTGATTCTGGAACCCTGTGGCCTGGCAACATGACTGAGGCTTGATTCTGGAACCCTGTGGCCCGGCAACATGACTGAGGCTTGATTTTGGAACCGTGTGGCCTGGGAACTTGAGTGGGGTTTGATCGCAGAAACCTGTGGACTGGCCACATGACTGAGGTTTGATGGTGGAACCCTGTGCACTGGGAACATGACATCTGCTTAGATTGTGGAATAGTGTGCCCTGGGAACCTAACTGAGCCTTGGTTCTGGATCTCTGTGGCCTGGGAACATGACATCGGTGGATTCTGGAACCCTGTGGCCTGGGAACATGAGAACGGTTTGAGTCTGGAACCCTGTGGCCTGGCAACATGACTGAGGCTTGATTCTGTAACCCTGTGGCCTGGCAACATGACTGAGGTTTGATTCTGGATCCCTGTGGCCTGGGAACATGACTGAGGCCTGATTCTGGAAAACTGTGGCCTGGGAACATGACATCTGTTTAGATTGTGGAATAGTGTGCCCTGGGAACCTGACTGAGCCTTGGTTCTGGAACTCTGTGGACGGGGAACATGACTGAGGTTTATTCTAGAACCCTGTAGCCTGGCAACATAACTGAGGATTGATTCTGGAACCCTGTGGCCTGGGAACATGACATCGGAGGATTCTGGAACCCTGTGGCCTGGGAACATGAGAACGGTTTGATTCTGGAACCCTGTGGCCTGGCAACATGACTGAGGCTTGATTCTGGAACCCTGTGGCCTGGCAACATGACTGTGGCTTGATTCTGGATCCCTGTGGCCTGGGAATATGACTAAGGCGTGATTCTGGAAAACTGTGGCCTGGGAACATGATATCTGTTTAGATTGTGGAATAGTGTGCCCTGGGAACATGACTGAGCCTTGGTTCTGGAACTCTGTGGACTGGGAACATGACTGAGGTTTATTCTAGAACCCTGTAGCCTGGGAACATAACTGAGGATTGATTCTGGAACCCTGTGGCCTGGGAACATGACATCGGTGGATTCTGGAACCCTGTGGCCTGGGAACATGAGAACGGTTTGAGTCTGGAACCCTGCGGCCTGGTAACATGACTGAGCCTTGATTCTGGAACCCTGTGGCCTGGCAACATGACTGAGGCTTGATTCTGGAACCATGTGGCCTGGCAACATGACTGAGGCTTGATTATGAAACCGTGTGGCCTGGGAACTTGACTGGGGTTTGATCGCAGAAACCTGTGGACTGGCCACATGACTGAGGTTTGATGGTGGAACCCTGTGCACTGGGAACATGACTGAGGCCTGATACTGGAACCCCGTGGCGTGGGAACATGCCATTGGTTTGATTCTGGAACCCTGTTTCCTGAGAACATGACTGAGGTTTGATGGTTGAACCCTGTGGCATGGCAACATGATTGAGGTTTGATTGTGGAACCCTCAGGCTTGGGAACATGACTGAGGCTTAATGGTGGAACACTGTGGCCTGGAAACAGGAATGAGGTTTGATGGTGGAACCCTGTGGCCTGGCAACATGACTGAGGTTTGATTCTGGAAAACTGTGTCCTGGGAACGTGACATCTGTTTAGATTGTGGAATAGTGTGCCCTGGGAACCTAACTGAGCCTTGGTTCTGGATCTCTGTAGACTGGGAACATGACTGAGGTTTATTCTAGAACCCTGTAGCCTGGGAACATAACTGAGGATTGATTCTGGAACCCTGTGGCCTGGGAACATGACATCGGTGGATTCTGGAACCCTGTGGCCTGGGAACATGAGAACGGTTTGATTCTGGAACCCTGTGGCCTGGCAACATGACTGAGCCTTGATTCTGGAACCCTGTGGCCTGGCAACATGACTGAGGCTTGATTCTGGAACCCTGTGGCCTGGGAATTTGACTGGGGTTTGATCGCAGAAACCTGTGTAATGTCCACATGACTGAGGTTTGATGGTGGATCCCTGTGCACTGGGAACATGACTGAGGACTGATACTGGAATCCCGTGGCGTGGGAACATGCCATTGGTATGATTCTGGAACCCTGTTTCCTGAGAACATGACTGAGGTTTGATGGTTGAACCCTGTGGCCTGGCAACATGACTGAGGTTTGATTCTGGAACCCTGTGGCCTGGCAACATGACTGAGGCTTGATTTGGAACATTGTGGCCCGGCAACATGACTGAGGTTTGATTCTGGAAAACTGTGTCCTGGGAACGTGACATCTGTTTAGATTGTGGAATAGTGTGCCCTGGGAAACTGACTGAGCCTTGGTTCTGGAACTCTGTGGACTGGGAACATGACTGAGGTTTATTCTAGAACCCTGTAGCCTGGGAACATAACTGAGGATTGATTCTGGAACCCTGTGGCCTGGGAACATGACATCGGTGGATTCTGGAACCCTGTGGCCTGGGAACATGAGAACGGTTTGATTCTGTAACCCTGTGGCCTGGCAACATGACTGAGGCTTGATTCTGGAACCCTGTGGCCTGGCAACATGACTGAGGCTTGATTCTGGATCCCTGTGGCCTGGGAACATGACTAAGGCGTGATTCTGGAAAACTGTGGCCTGGGAACATGATATCTGTTTAGATTGTGGAATAGTGTGCCCTGGGAACCTGACTGAGCCTTGGTTCTGGAACTCTGTGGACTGGGAACATGACTGAGGTCTATTCTAGAACCCTGTAGCCTGGGAACATAACTGAGGATTGATTCTGGAACCCTGTGGCCTGGGAACATGACATCGGTGGATTCTGGAACCCTGTGGCATGGGAACATGAGAACGGTTTGATTCTGGAACCCTGTGTCCTGGCAACATGACTGAGGCTTGATTCTGGGACCCTGTGGCCTGGCAACATGACTGATCCTTGATTCTGGAACCCTGTGGCCTGGCAACATGACTGAGGCTTGATTCTGGAACCGTGTGGCCTGGGAACTTGACTGGGGTTTGATCGCAGAAACCTGTGGACTGGCCACATGACTGAGGTTTGATGGTGGAACCCTGTGCACTGGGAATATGACTGAGGCCTGATACTGGAACCCCGTAGCGTGGGAACATGCCATTGGTTTGATTCTGGAACCCTGTTTCCTGAGAACATGACTGAGGTTTGATGGTTGAACCCTGTGGCATGGCAACATGATTGAGGTTTGATTGTGGAACCCTCAGGCTTGGGAACATGACTGAGGCTTAATGGTGGAACACTGTGGCCTGGAAACAGGAACGAGGTTTGATGGTGGAACCCTGTGGCCTGGCAACATAACTGAAGTTTGATTCTGGAAAACTGTGGCCTGGGAACATGACATCTGTTTAGATTGTGGAATAGTGTGCCCTGGGAACCTGACTGAGCCTTGGTTCTGGAACTCTGTGGACGGGGAACATGACTGAGGTTTATTCTAGAACCCTGTAGCCTGGGAACATTACTGAGGATTGATTCTGGAACCCTGTGGCCTGGGAACATGACATCGGTGGATTCTGGAACCCTGTGGCCTGGGAACATGAGAACGGTTTGATTCTGGAACCCTTTGGCCTGGCAACATGACTGAGGCTTGATTCTGGAACCCTGTGGACAGGCAACATGACTGAGGCTTGATTCTGGAACCCTGTGGCCTGGCAACATGACTGAGGCTTGATTCTGGAACCGTGTGGCCTGGGAACTTGAGTGGGGTTTGATCGCAGAAACCTGTGGACTGGCCACATGACTGAGGTTTGATGGTGGAACCCTGTGCACTGGGAACATGACATCTGCTTAGATTGTGGAATAGTGTGCCCTGGGAACCTAACTGAGCCTTGGTTCTGGATCTCTGTGGCCTGGGAACATGACATCGGTGGATTCTGGAACCCTGTGGCCTGGGAACATGAGAACGGTTTGAGTCTGGAACCCTGTGGCCTGGCAACATGACTGAGGCTTGATTCTGTAACCCTGTGGCCTGGCAACATGACTGAGGTTTGATTCTGGATCCCTGTGGCCTGGGAACATGACTGAGGCGTGATTCTGGAAAACTGTGGCCTGGGAACATGACATCTGTTTAGATTGTGGAATAGTGTGCCCTGGGAATCTGACTGAGACTTGGTTCTGGAACTCTGTGGACTGGGAACATGACTGAGGTTTATTCTAGAACCCTGTAGCCTGGCAACATAACTGAGGATTGATTCTGGAACCCTGTGGCCTGGGAACATGACATCGGTGGATTCTGGAACCCTGTGGCCTGGGAACATGAGAACGGTTTGATTCTGGAACCCTGTGGCCTGGCAACATGACTGAGGCTTGATTCTGGAACCCTGTGGCCTGGCAACATGACTGAGGCTTGATTCTGGATCCCTGTGGCCTGGGAACATGACTAAGGCGTGATTCTGCAAAACTGTGGCCTGGGAACATGATATCTGTTTAGATTGTGGAATAGTGTGCCCTGGGAACATGACTGAGCCTTGGTTCTGGAACTCTGTGGACTGGGAACATGACTGAGGTTTATTCTAGAACCCTGTAGCCTGGGAACATAACTGAGGATTGATTCTGGAACCCTGTGGCCTGGGAACATGACATCGGTGGATTCTAGAACCCTGTGGCCTGGGAAAATGAGAACGGTTTGCTTCTGGAACCCTGCGGCCTGGTAACATGACTGAGCCTTGATTCTGGAACCCTGTGGCCTGGCAACATGACTGAGGCTTGATTCTGGAACCCTGTGGCCTGGCAACATGACTGAGGCTTGATTCTGAAACCGTGTGGCCTGGGAACTTGACTGAGGCCTGATACTGGAACCCCGTGGCGTGGGAACATGCCATTGGTTTGATTCTGGAACCCTGTTTCCTGAGAACATGACTGAGGTTTGATGGTTGAACCCTGTGGCATGGCAACATGATTGAGGTTTGATTGTGGAACCCTCAGGCTTGGGAACATGACTGAGGCTTAATGGTGGAACACTGTGGCCTGAAAACAGGAATGACGTTTGATGGTGGAACCCTGTGGCCTGGCAACATGACTGAGGTTTGATTCTGGAAAACTGTGTCCTGGGAACGTGACATCTGTTTAGATTGTGGAATAGTGTGCACTGGGAACCTAACTGAGCCTTGGTACTGGATCTCTGTAGACTGGGAACATGACTGAGGTTTATTCTAGAACCCTGTAGCCTGGGAACATAACTGAGGATTGATTCTGGAACCCTGTGGCCTGGGAACATGACATCCGTGGATTCTGGAACCCTGTGGCCTGGCAACATGACTCAGCCTTGATTCTGGAACCCTGTGGCCTGGGAACATGACTAAGGCGTGATTCTGGAAAACTGTGGCCTGGGAACATTATATCTGTTTAGATTGTGGAATAGTGTGCCCTGGGAACCTGACTGAGCCTTGGTTCTGGAACTCTGTGGACTGGGAACATGACTGAGGTCTATTCTAGAACCCTGTAGCCTGGGAACATAACTGAGGATTGATTCTGGAAGCCTGTGGCCTGGGAACATGACATCGGTGGATTCTGGAACCCTGTGGCATGGGAACATGAGAACGGTTTGATTCTGGAACCCTGTGTCCTGGCAACATGACTGAGGCTTGATTCTGGGACCCTGTGGCCTGGCAACATGACTGAGCCTTGATTCTGGAACCCTGTGGCCTGGCAACATGACTGAGGCTTGATTCTGGAACCGTGTGGCCTGGGAACTTGACTGGGGTTTGATCGCAGAAACCTGTGGACTGGCCACATGACTGAGGTTTGATGGTGGAACCCTGTGCACTGGGAATATGACTGAGGCCTGATACTGGAACCCCGTAGCGTGGGAACATGCCATTGGTTTGATTCTGGAACCCTGTTTCCTGAGAACATGACTGAGGTTTGATGGTTGAACCCTGTGGCATGGCAACATGATTGAGGTTTGATTGTGGATCCCTCAGGCTTGGGAACATGACTGAGGCTTAATGGTGGAACACTGTGGCCTGGAAACAGGAACGAGGTTTGATGGTGGAACCCTGTGGCCTGGCAACATGAATGAGGTTTGATTCTGGAACCCTGTGGCCTGGCAACATGACTGAGGCTTGATTCTGGAACATTGTGGCCCGGCAACATGACTGAGGTTTGATTCTGGATCCCTGTGGCCTGGGAACATGACTGAGGCGTGATTCTGGAAAACTGTGGCCTGGGAACATGACATCTGTTTAGATTGTGGAATAGTGTGCCCTGGGAACCTGACTGAGCCTTGGTTCTGGAACTCTGTGGACTGGGAACATGACTGAGGTTTATTCTAGAACCCTGTAGCCTGGGAACATAACTGAGGATTGATTCTGGAAGCCTGTGGCCTGGGAACATGACATCGGTGGATTCTGGAACCCTGTGGCCTGGGAACATGAGAACGGTTTGATTCTGGAACCCTGTGGCCTGGCAACATGACTGAGGCTTGATTCTGGAACCCTGTGGCCTGGCAACATGACTGAGGCTTGATTCTGGATCCCTGTGGCCTGGGAACATGACTAAGGCGTGATTCTGGAAAACTGTGGCCTGGGAACATGATATCTGTTTAGATTGTGGAATAGTGTGCCCTGGGAACCTGACTGAGCCTTGCTTCTGGAACTCTGTGGACTGGGAACATGACTGAGGTTTATTCTAGAACCCTGTAGCCTGGGAACATAACTGAGGATTGATTCTGGAAGCCTGTGGCCTGGGAACATAACATCGGTGGATTCTGGAACCCTGTGGCATGGGAACATGAGAACGGTTTGATTCTGGGACCCTGTGGCCTGGCAACATGACTGAGCCTTGATTCTGGAACCCTGTGGCCTGGCAACATGACTGAGGCTTGATTCTGGAACCGTGTGGCCTGGGAACTTGACTGGGGTTTGATCGCAGAAACCTGTGGACTGGCCACATGACTGAGGTTTGATGGTTGAACCCTGTGGCATGGCAACATGATTGAGGTTTGATTGTGGATCCCTCAGGCTTGGGAACATGACTGAGGCTTAATGGTGGAACACTGTGGCCTGGAAACAGGAACGAGGTTTGATGGTGGAACCCTGTGGCCTGGCAACATAACTGAAGTTTGATTCTGGAAAACTGTGGCCTGGGAACATGACATCTGTTTAGATTGTGGAATAGTGTGCCCTGGGAACCTGACTGAGCCTTGGTTCTGGAACTCTGTGGACGGGGAACATGACTGAGGTTTATTCTAGAACCCTGTAGCCTGGGAACATAACTGAGGATTGATTCTGGAACCCTGTGGCCTGGGAACATGACATCGGTGGATTCTGGAACCCTGTGGCCTGGGAACATGAGAACGGTTTGATTCTGGAACCCTTTGGCCTGGCAACATGACTGAGGCTTGATTCTGGAACCCTGTGGACTGGCAACATGACTGAGGCTTGATTCTGGAACCCTGTGGCCTGGCAACATGACTGAGGCTTGATTCTGGAACCGTGTGGCCTGGGAACTTGACTGGGGTTTGATCGCAGAAACCTGTGGACTGGCCACATGACTGAGGTTTGATGGTTGAACCCTGTGGCATGGCAACATGATTGAGGTTTGATTGTGGATCCCTCAGGCTTGGGAACATGACTGAGGCTTAATGGTGGAACACTGTGGCCTGGAAACAGGAACGAGGTTTGATGGTGGAACCCTGTGGCCTGGCAACATAACTGAAGTTTGATTCTGGAAAACTGTGGCCTGGGAACATGACATCTGTTTAGATTGTGGAATAGTGTGCCCTGGGAACCTGACTGAGCCTTGGTTCTGGAACTCTGTGGACGGGGAACATGACTGAGGTTTATTCTAGAACCCTGTAGCCTGGGAACATAACTGAGGATTGATTCTGGAACCCTGTGGCCTGGGAACATGACATCGGTGGATTCTGGAACCCTGTGGCCTGGGAACATGAGAACGGTTTGATTCTGGAACCCTTTGGCCTGGCAACATGACTGAGGCTTGATTCTGGAACCCTGTGGACTGGCAACATGACTGAGGCTTGATTCTGGAACCCTGTGGCCTGGCAACATGACTGAGGCTTGATTCTGGAACCGTGTGGCCTGGGAACTTGAGTGGGGTTTGATCGCAGAAACCTGTGGACTGGCCACATGACTGAGGTTTGATGGTGGAACCCTGTGCACTGGGAACATGACATCTGCTTAGATTGTGGAATAGTGTGCCCTGGGAACCTAACTGAGCCTTGGTTCTGGATCTCTGTGGCCTGGGAACATGACATCGGTGGATTCTGGAACCCTGTGGCCTGGGAACATGAGAACGGTTTGAGTCTGGAACCCTGTGGCCTGGCAACATGACTGAGGCTTGATTCTGTAACCCTGTGGCCTGGCAACATGACTGAGGTTTGATTCTGGATCCCTGTGGCCTGGGAACATGACTGAGGCGTGATTCTGGAAAACTGTGGCCTGGGAACATGACATCTGTTTAGATTGTGGAATAGTGTGCCCTGGGAACCTGACTGAGCCTTGGTTCTGGAACTCTGTGGACTGGGAACATGACTGAGGTTTATTCTAGAACCCTGTAGCCTGGCAACATAACTGAGGATTGATTCTGGAACCCTGTGGCCTGGGAACATGACATCGGTGGATTCTGGAACCCTGTGGCCTGGGAACATGAGAACGGTTTGCTTCTGGAACCCTGCGGCCTGGTAACATGACTGAGCCTTGATTCTGGAACCCTGTGGCCTGGCAACATGACTGAGGCTTGATTCTGGAACCCTGTGGCCTGGCAACATGACTGAGGCTTGATTCTGAAACCGTGTGGTCTGGGAAATTGACTGAGGCCTGATATTGGAACCCCGTGGCGTGGGAACATGCCATTGGTTTGATTCTGGAACCCTGTTTCCTGAGAACATGACTGAGGTTTGATGGTTGAACCCTGTGGCATGGCAACATGATTGAGGTTTGATTGTGGAACCCTCAGGCTTGGGAACATGACTGAGGCTTAATGGTGGAACACTGTGGCCTGGAAACAGGAATGAGGTTTGATGGTGGAACCCTGTGGCCTGGCAACATGACTGAGGTTTGATTCTGGAAAACTGTGTCCTGGGAACGTGACATCTGTTTAGATTGTGGAATAGTGTGCACTGGGAACCTAACTGAGCCTTGGTACTGGATCTCTGTAGACTGGGAACATGACTGAGGTTTATTCTAGAACCCTGTAGCCTGGGAACATAACTGAGGATTGATTCTGGAACCCTGTGGCCTGGGAACATGACATCCGTGGATTCTGGAACCCTGTGGCCTGGGAACATGAGAACGGTTTGATTCTGGAACCCTGTGGCCTGGCAACATGACTCAGCCTTGATTCTGGAACCCTGTGGCCTGGGAACATGACTAAGGCGTGATTCTGGAAAACTGTGGCCTGGGAACATGATATCTGTTTAGATTGTGGAATAGTGTGCCCTGGGAACCTGACTGAGCCTTGGTTCTGGAACTCTGTGGACTGGGAACATGACTGAGGTCTATTCTAGAACCCTGTAGCCTGGGAACATAACTGAGGATTGATTCTGGAAGCCTGTGGCCTGGGAACATGACATCGGTGGATTCTGGAACCCTGTGGCATGGGAACATGAGAACGGTTTGATTCTGGAACCCTGTGTCCTGGCAACATGACTGAGGCTTGATTCTGGGACCCTGTGGCCTGGCAACATGACTGAGCCTTGATTCTGGAACCCTGTGGCCTGGCAACATGACTGAGGCTTGATTCTGGAACCGTGTGGCCTGGGAACTTGACTGGGGTTTGATCGCAGAAACCTGTGGACTGGCCACATGACTGAGGTTTGATGGTGGAACCCTGTGCACTGGGAATATGACTGAGGCCTGATACTGGAACCCCGTAGCGTGGGAACATGCCATTGGTTTGATTCTGGAACCCTGTTTCCTGAGAACATGACTGAGGTTTGATGGTTGAACCCTGTGGCATGGCAACATGATTGAGGTTTGATTGTGGATCCCTCAGGCTTGGGAACATGACTGAGGCTTAATGGTGGAACACTGTGGCCTGGAAACAGGAACGAGGTTTGATGGTGGAACCCTGTGGCCTGGCAACATGACTGAGGTTTGATTCTGGAACCCTGTGGCCAGGCAACATGACTGAGGCTTGATTCTGGAACATTGTGGCCCGGCAACATGACTGAGGTTTGATTCTGGATCCCTGTGGCCTGGGAACATGACTGAGGCGTGATTCTGGAAAACTGTGGCCTGGGAACATGACATCTGTTTAGATTGTGGAATAGTGTGCCCTGGGAACCTGACTGAGCCTTGGTTCTGGAACTCTGTGGACTGGGAACATGACTGAGGTTTATTGTAGAACCCTGTAGCCTGGGAACATAACTGAGGATTGATTCTGGAACCCTGTGGCCTGGGAACATGACATCGGTGGATTCTGGAACCCTGTGGCCTGGGAACATGAGAACGGTTTGATTCTGGAACCCTGTGGCCTGGCAACATGACTGAGGCTTGATTCTGGAACCCTGTGGCCTGGGAACATGACATCCGTGGATTCTGGAACCCTGTGGCCTGGGAACATGAGAACGGTTTGATTCTGGAACCCTGTGGCCTGGCAACATGACTCAGCCTTGATTCTGGAACCCTGTGGCCTGGGAACATGACTAAGGCGTGATTCTGGAAAACTGTGGCCTGGGAACATGATATCTGTTTAGATTGTGGAATAGTGTGCCCTGGGAACCTGACTGAGCCTTGGTTCTGGAACTCTGTGGACTGGGAACATGACTGAGGTTTATTCTAGAACCCTGGAGCCTGGGAACATAACTGAGGATTGATTCTGGAACCCTGTGGCCTGGGAACATGACATCGGTGGATTCTGGAACCCTGTGGCCTGGGAACATGAGAACGGTTTGATTCTGGAACCCTGTGGCCTGGCAACATGACTGAGAATTGATTCTGGAACCCTGTGGCCTGGCAACATGACTGAGGCTTGATTCTGGATCCCTGTGGCCTGGGAACATGACTAAGGCGTGATTCTGGAAAACTGTGGCCTGGGAACATGATATCTGTTTAGATTGTGGAATAGTGTGCCCTGGGAACCTGACTGAGCCTTGGTTCTGGAACTCTGTGGACTGGGAACATGACTGAGGTCTATTCTAGAACCCTGTAGCCTGGGAACATAACTGAGGATTGATTCTGGAAGCCTGTGGCCTGGGAACATGACATCGGTGGATTCTGGAACCCTGTGGCATGGGAACATGAGAACGGTTTGATTCTGGAACCCTGTGTCCTGGCAACATGACTGAGGCTTGATTCTGGGACCCTGTGGCCTGGCAACATGACTGAGCCTTGATTCTGGAACCCTGTGGCCTGGCAACATGACTGAGGCTTGATTCTGGAACCGTGTGGCCTGGGAACTTGACTGGGGTTTGATCGCAGAAACCTGTGGACTGGCCACATGACTGAGGTTTGATGGTGGAACCCTGTGCACTGGGAATATGACTGAGGCCTGATACTGGAACCCCGTAGCGTGGGAACATGCCATTGGTTTGATTCTGGAACCCTGTTTCCTGAGAACATGACTGAGGTTTGATGGTTGAACCCTGTGGCATGGCAACATGATTGAGGTTTGATTGTGGATCCCTCAGGCTTGGGAACATGACTGAGGCTTAATGGTGGAACACTGTGGCCTGGAAACAGGAACGAGGTTTGATGGTGGAACCCTGTGGCCTGGCAACATAACTGAAGTTTGATTCTGGAAAACTGTGGCCTGGGAACATGACATCTGTTTAGATTGTGGAATAGTGTGCCCTGGGAACCTGACTGAGCCTTGGTTCTGGAACTCTGTGGACGGGGAACATGACTGAGGTTTATTCTAGAACCCTGTAGCCTGGGAACATTACTGAGGATTGATTCTGGAACCCTGTGGCCTGGGAACATGACATCGGTGGATTCTGGAACCCTGTGGCCTGGGAACATGAGAACGGTTTGATTCTGGAACCCTTTGGCCTGGCAACATGACTGAGGCTTGATTCTGGAACCCTGTGGACAGGCAACATGACTGAGGTTTGATTCTGGAACCCTGTGGCCTGGCAACATGACTGAGGCTTGATTCTGGAACCGTGTGGCCTGGGAACTTGAGTGGGGTTTGATCGCAGAAACCTGTGGACTGGCCACATGACTGAGGTTTGATGGTGGAACCCTGTGCACTGGGAACATGACATCTGCTTAGATTGTGGAATAGTGTGCCCTGGGAACCTAACTGAGCCTTGGTTCTGGATCTCTGTGGCCTGGGAACATGACATCGGTGGATTCTGGAACCCTGTGGCCTGGGAACATGAGAACGGTTTGAGTCTGGAACCCTGTGGCCTGGCAACATGACTGAGGCTTGATTCTGTAACCCTGTGGCCTGGCAACATGACTGAGGTTTGATTCTGGATCCCTGTGGCCTGGGAACATGACTGAGGCGTGATTCTGGAAAACTGTGGCCTGGGAACATGACATCTGTTTAGATTGTGGAATAGTGTGCCCTGGGAATCTGACTGAGACTTGGTTCTGGAACTCTGTGGACTGGGAACATGACTGAGGTTTATTCTAGAACCCTGTAGCCTGGCAACATAACTGAGGATTGATTCTGGAACCCTGTGGCCTGGGAACATGACATCGGTGGATTCTGGAACCCTGTGGCCTGGGAACATGAGAACGGTTTGATTCTGGAACCCTGTGGCCTGGCAACATGACTGAGGCTTGATTCTGGAACCCTGTGGCCTGGCAACATGACTGAGGCTTGATTCTGGATCCCTGTGGCCTGGGAACATGACTAAGGCGTGATTCTGCAAAACTGTGGCCTGGGAACATGATATCTGTTTAGATTGTGGAATAGTGTGCCCTGGGAACATGACTGAGCCTTGGTTCTGGAACTCTGTGGACTGGGAACATGACTGAGGTTTATTCTAGAACCCTGTAGCCTGGGAACATAACTGAGGATTGATTCTGGAACCCTGTGGCCTGGGAACATGACATCGGTGGATTCTAGAACCCTGTGGCCTGGGAAAATGAGAACGGTTTGCTTCTGGAACCCTGCGGCCTGGTAACATGACTGAGCCTTGATTCTGGAACCCTGTGGCCTGGCAACATGACTGAGGCTTGATTCTGGAACCCTGTGGCCTGGCAACATGACTGAGGCTTGATTCTGAAACCGTGTGGCCTGGGAACTTGACTGAGGCCTGATACTGGAACCCCGTGGCGTGGGAACATGCCATTGGTTTGATTCTGGAACCCTGTTTCCTGAGAACATGACTGAGGTTTGATGGTTGAACCCTGTGGCATGGCAACATGATTGAGGTTTGATTGTGGAACCCTCAGGCTTGGGAACATGACTGAGGCTTAATGGTGGAACACTGTGGCCTGAAAACAGGAATGACGTTTGATGGTGGAACCCTGTGGCCTGGCAACATGACTGAGGTTTGATTCTGGAAAACTGTGTCCTGGGAACGTGACATCTGTTTAGATTGTGGAATAGTGTGCACTGGGAACCTAACTGAGCCTTGGTACTGGATCTCTGTAGACTGGGAACATGACTGAGGTTTATTCTAGAACCCTGTAGCCTGGGAACATAACTGAGGATTGATTCTGGAACCCTGTGGCCTGGGAACATGACATCCGTGGATTCTGGAACCCTGTGGCCTGGGAACATGAGAACGGTTTGATTCTGGAACCCTGTGGCCTGGCAACATGACTCAGCCTTGATTCTGGAACCCTGTGGCCTGGGAACATGACTAAGGCGTGATTCTGGAAAACTGTGGCCTGGGAACATGATATCTGTTTAGATTGTGGAATAGTGTGCCCTGGGAACCTGACTGAGCCTTGGTTCTGGAACTCTGTGGACTGGGAACATGACTGAGGTCTATTCTAGAACCCTGTAGCCTGGGAACATAACTGAGGATTGATTCTGGAACCCTGTGTCCTGGCAACATGACTGAGGCTTGATTCTGGGACCCTGTGGCCTGGCAACATGACTGAGCCTTGATTCTGGAACCCTGTGGCCTGGCAACATGACTGAGGCTTGATTCTGGAACCGTGTGGCCTGGGAACTTGACTGGGGTTTGATCGCAGAAACCTGTGGACTGGCCACATGACTGAGGTTTGATGGTGGAACCCTGTGCACTGGGAATATGACTGAGGCCTGATACTGGAACCCCGTAGCGTGGGAACATGCCATTGGTTTGATTCTGGAACCCTGTTTCCTGAGAACATGACTGAGGTTTGATGGTTGAACCCTGTGGCATGGCAACATGATTGAGGTTTGATTGTGGATCCCTCAGGCTTGGGAACATGACTGAGGCTTAATGGTGGAACACTGTGGCCTGGAAACAGGAACGAGGTTTGATGGTGGAACCCTGTGGCCTGGCAACATGAATGAGGTTTGATTCTGGAACCCTGTGGCCTGGCAACATGACTGAGGCTTGATTCTGGAACATTGTGGCCCGGCAACATGACTGAGGTTTGATTCTGGATCCCTGTGGCCTGGGAACATGACTGAGGCGTGATTCTGGAAAACTGTGGCCTGGGAACATGACATCTGTTTAGATTGTGGAATAGTGTGCCCTGGGAACCTGACTGAGCCTTGGTTCTGGAACTCTGTGGACTGGGAACATGACTGAGGTTTATTCTAGAACCCTGTAGCCTGGGAACATAACTGAGGATTGATTCTGGAAGCCTGTGGCCTGGGAACATGACATCGGTGGATTCTGGAACCCTGTGGCCTGGGAACATGAGAACGGTTTGATTCTGGAACCCTGTGGCCTGGCAACATGACTGAGGCTTGATTCTGGAACCCTGTGGCCTGGCAACATGACTGAGGCTTGATTCTGGATCCCTGTGGCCTGGGAACATGACTAAGGCGTGATTCTGGAAAACTGTGGCCTGGGAACATGATATCTGTTTAGATTGTGGAATAGTGTGCCCTGGGAACCTGACTGAGCCTTGCTTCTGGAACTCTGTGGACTGGGAACATGACTGAGGTCTATTCTAGAACCCTGTAGCCTGGGAACATAACTGAGGATTGATTCTGGAAGCCTGTGGCCTGGGAACATAACATCGGTGGATTCTGGAACCCTGTGGCATGGGAACATGAGAACGGTTTGATTCTGGGACCCTGTGGCCTGGCAACATGACTGAGCCTTGATTCTGGAACCCTGTGGCCTGGCAACATGACTGAGGCTTGATTCTGGAACCGTGTGGCCTGGGAACTTGACTGGGGTTTGATCGCAGAAACCTGTGGACTGGCCACATGACTGAGGTTTGATGGTTGAACCCTGTGGCATGGCAACATGATTGAGGTTTGATTGTGGATCCCTCAGGCTTGGGAACATGACTGAGGCTTAATGGTGGAACACTGTGGCCTGGAAACAGGAACGAGGTTTGATGGTGGAACCCTGTGGCCTGGCAACATAACTGAAGTTTGATTCTGGAAAACTGTGGCCTGGGAACATGACATCTGTTTAGATTGTGGAATAGTGTGCCCTGGGAACCTGACTGAGCCTTGGTTCTGGAACTCTGTGGACGGGGAACATGACTGAGGTTTATTCTAGAACCCTGTAGCCTGGGAACATAACTGAGGATTGATTCTGGAACCCTGTGGCCTGGGAACATGACATCGGTGGATTCTGGAACCCTGTGGCCTGGGAACATGAGAACGGTTTGATTCTGGAACCCTTTGGCCTGGCAATATGACTGAGGCTTGATTCTGGAACCCTGTGGACTGGCAATATGACTGAGGCTTGATTCTGGAAACCTGTGGCCTGGCAACATGACTGAGGCTTGATTCTGGAACCGTGTGGCCTGGGAACTTGAGTGGGGTTTGATCGCAGAAACCTGTGGACTGGCCACATGACTGAGGTTTGATGGTGGAACCCTGTGCACTGGGAACATGACATCTGCTTAGATTGTGGAATAGTGTGCCCTGGGAACCTAACTGAGCCTTGGTTCTGGATCTCTGTGGCCTGGGAACATGACATCGGTGGATTCTGGAACCCTGTGGCCTGGGAACATGAGAACGGTTTGAGTCTGGAACCCTGTGGCCTGGCAACATGACTGAGGCCTGATTCTGTAACCCTGTGGCCTGGCAACATGACTGAGGTTTGATTCTGGATCCCTGTGGCCTGGGAACATGACTGAGGCGTGATTCTGGAAAACTGTGGCCTGGGAACATGACATCTGTTTAGATTGTGGAATAGTGTGCCCTGGGAACCTGACTGAGCCTTGGTTCTGGAACTCTGTGGACTGGGAACATGACTGAGGTTTATTCTAGAACCCTGTAGCCTGGCAACATAACTGAGGATTGATTCTGGAACCCTGTGGCCTGGGAACATGACATCGGTGGATTCTGGAACCCTGTGGCCTGGGAACATGAGAACGGTTTGATTCTGGAACCCTGTGGCCTGGCAACATGACTGAGGCTTGATTCTGGAACCCTGTGGCCTGGCAACATGACTGAGGCTTGATTCTGGATCCCTGTGGCCTGGGAACATGACTAAGGCGTGATTCTGCAAAACTGTGGCCTGGGAACATGATATCTGTTTAGATTGTGGAATAGTGTGCCCTGGGAACATGACTGAGCCTTGGTTCTGGAACTCTGTGGACTGGGAACATGACTGAGGTTTATTCTAGAACCCTGTAGCCTGGGAACATAACTGAGGATTGATTCTGGAACCCTGTGGCCTGGGAACATGACATCGGTGGATTCTAGAACCCTGTGGCCTGGGAACATGAGAACGGTTTGCTTCTGGAACCCTGCGGCCTGGTAACATGACTGAGCCTTGATTCTGGAACCCTGTGGCCTGGCAACATGACTGAGGCTTGATTCTGGAACCCTGTGGCCTGGCAACATGACTGAGGCTTGATTCTGAAACCGTGTGGTCTGGGAAATTGACTGAGGCCTGATATTGGAACCCCGTGGCGTGGGAACATGCCATTGGTTTGATTCTGGAACCCTGTTTCCTGAGAACATGACTGAGGTTTGATGGTTGAACCCTGTGGCATGGCAACATGATTGAGGTTTGATTGTGGAACCCTCAGGCTTGGGAACATGACTGAGGCTTAATGGTGGAACACTGTGGCCTGGAAACAGGAATGAGGTTTGATGGTGGAACCCTGTGGCCTGGCAACATGACTGAGGTTTGATTCTGGAAAACTGTGTCCTGGGAACGTGACATCTGTTTAGATTGTGGAATAGTGTGCACTGGGAACCTAACTGAGCCTTGGTACTGGATCTCTGTAGACTGGGAACATGACTGAGGTTTATTCTAGAACCCTGTAGCCTGGGAACATAACTGAGGATTGATTCTGGAACCCTGTGGCCTGGGAACATGACATCCGTGGATTCTGGAACCCTGTGGCCTGGGAACATGAGAACGGTTTGATTCTGGAACCCTGTGGCCTGGCAACATGACTCAGCCTTGATTCTGGAACCCTGTGGCCTGGGAACATGACTAAGGCGTGATTCTGGAAAACTGTGGCCTGGGAACATGATATTTGTTTAGATTGTGGAATAGTGTGCCCTGGGAACCTGACTGAGCCTTGGTTCTGGAACTCTGTGGACTGGGAACATGACTGAGGTCTATTCTAGAACCCTGTAGCCTGGGAACATAACTGAGGATTGATTCTGGAAGCCTGTGGCCTGGGAACATGACATCGGTGGATTCTGGAACCCTGTGGCATGGGAACATGAGAACGGTTTGATTCTGGAACCCTGTGTCCTGGCAACATGACTGAGGCTTGATTCTGGGACCCTGTGGCCTGGCAACATGACTGAGCCTTGATTCTGGAACCCTGTGGCCTGGCAACATGACTGAGGCTTGATTCTGGAACCGTGTGGGCTGGGAACTTGACTGGGGTTTGATCGCAGAAAGCTGTGGACTGGCCACATGACTGAGGTTTGATGGTGGAACCCTGTGCACTGGGAATATGACTGAGGCCTGATACTGGAACCCCGTAGCGTGGGAACATGCCATTGGTTTGATTATGGAACCCTGTTTCCTGAGAACATGACTGAGGTTTGATGGTTGAACCCTGTGGCATGGCAACATGATTGAGGTTTGATTGTGGATCCCTCAGGCTTGGGAACATGACTGAGGCTTAATGGTGGAACACTGTGGCCTGGAAACAGGAACGAGGTTTGATGGTGGAACCCTGTGGCCTGGCAACATGACTGAGGTTTGATTCTGGAACCCTGTGGCCTGGCAACATGACTGAGGCTTGATTCTGGAACATTGTGGCCCGCAACATGACTGAGGTTTGATTCTGGATCCCTGTGGCCTGGGAACATGACTGAGGCGTGATTCTGGAAAACTGTGGCCTGGGAACATGACATCTGTTTAGATTGTGGAATAGTGTGCCCTGGGAACCTGACTGAGCCTTGGTTCTGGAACTCTGTGGACTGGGAACATGACTGAGGTTTATTCTAGAACCCTGTAGCCTGGGAACATAACTGAGGATTGATTCTGGAACCCTGTGGCCTGGGAACATGACATCGGTGGATTCTGGAACCCTGTGGCCTGGGAACATGAGAACGGTTTGATTCTGGAACCCTGTGGCCTGGCAACATGACTGAGGCTTGATTCTGGAACCCTGTGGCCTGGGAACATGACATCCGTGGATTCTGGAACCCTGTGGCCTGGGAACATGAGAACGGTTTGATTCTGGAACCCTGTGGCCTGGCAACATGACTCAGCCTTGATTCTGGAACCCTGTGGCCTGGGAACATGACTAAGGCGTGATTCTGGAAAACTGTGGCCTGGGAACATGATATCTGTTTAGATTGTGGAATAGTGTGCCCTGGGAACCTGACTGAGCCTTGGTTCTGGAACTCTGTGGACTGGGAACATGACTGAGGTTTATTCTAGAACCCTGGAGCCTGGGAACATAACTGAGGATTGATTCTGGAACCCTGTGGCCTGGGAACATGACATCGGTGGATTCTGGAACCCTGTGGCCTGGGAACATGAGAACGGTTTGATTCTGGAACCCTGTGGCCTGGCAACATGACTGAGGCTTGATTCTGGAACCCTGTGGCCTGGCAACATGACTGAGGCTTGATTCTGGATCCCTGTGGCCTGGGAACATGACTAAGGCGTGATTCTGGAAAACTGTGGCCTGGGAACATGATATCTGTTTAGATTGTGGAATAGTGTGCCCTGGGAACCTGACTGAGCCTTGCTTCTGGAACTCTGTGGACTGGGAACATGACTGAGGTCTATTCTAGAACCCTGTAGCCTGGGAACATAACTGAGGATTGATTCTGGAAGCCTGTGGCCTGGGAACATGACATCGGTGGATTCTGGAACCCTGTGGCATGGGAACATGAGAACGGTTTGATTCTGGGACCCTGTGGCCTGGCAACATGACTGAGCCTTGATTCTGGAACCCTGTGGCCTGGCAACATGACTGAGGCTTGATTCTGGAACCGTGTGGCCTGGGAACTTGACTGTGGTTTGATCGCAGAAACCTGTGGACTGGCCACATGACTGAGGTTTGATGGTTGAACCCTGTGGCATGGCAACATGATTGAGGTTTGATTGTGGATCCCTCAGGCTTGGGAACATGACTGAGGCTTAATGGTGGAACACTGTGGCCTGAAAACAGGAATGACGTTTGATGGTGGAACCCTGTGGCCTGGCAACATGACTGAGGTTTGATTCTGGAAAACTGTGTCCTGGGAACGTGACATCTGTTTAGATTGTGGAATAGTGTGCACTGGGAACCTAACTGAGCCTTGGTACTGGATCTCTGTAGACTGGGAACATGACTGAGGTTTATTCTAGAACCCTGTAGCCTGGGAACATAACTGAGGATTGATTCTGGAACCCTGTGGCCTGGGAACATGACATCCGTGGATTCTGGAACCCTGTGGCCTGGGAACATGAGAACGGTTTGATTCTGGAACCCTGTGGCCTGGCAACATGACTCAGCCTTGATTCTGGAACCCTGTGGCCTGGGAACATGACTAAGGCGTGATTCTGGAAAACTGTGGCCTGGGAACATGATATCTGTTTAGATTGTGGAATAGTGTGCCCTGGGAACCTGACTGAGCCTTGGTTCTGGAACTCTGTGGACTGGGAACATGACTGAGGTCTATTCTAGAACCCTGTAGCCTGGGAACATAACTGAGGATTGATTCTGGAAGCCTGTGGCCTGGGAACATGACATCGGTGGATTCTGGAACCCTGTGGCATGGGAACATGAGAACGGTTTGATTCTGGAACCCTGTGTCCTGGCAACATGACTGAGGCTTGATTCTGGGACCCTGTGGCCTGGCAACATGACTGAGCCTTGATTCTGGAACCCTGTGGCCTGGCAACATGACTGAGGCTTGATTCTGGAACCGTGTGGCCTGGGAACTTGACTGGGGTTTGATCGCAGAAACCTGTGGACTGGCCACATGACTGAGGTTTGATGGTGGAACCCTGTGCACTGGGAATATGACTGAGGCCTGATACTGGAACCCCGTAGCGTGGGAACATGCCATTGGTTTGATTCTGGAACCCTGTTTCCTGAGAACATGACTGAGGTTTGATGGTTGAACCCTGTGGCATGGCAACATGATTGAGGTTTGATTGTGGATCCCTCAGGCTTGGGAACATGACTGAGGCTTAATGGTGGAACACTGTGGCCTGGAAACAGGAACGAGGTTTGATGGTGGAACCCTGTGGCCTGGCAACATGAATGAGGTTTGATTCTGGAACCCTGTGGCCTGGCAACATGACTGAGGCTTGATTCTGGAACATTGTGGCCCGGCAACATGACTGAGGTTTGATTCTGGATCCCTGTGGCCTGGGAACATGACTGAGGCGTGATTCTGGAAAACTGTGGCCTGGGAACATGACATCTGTTTAGATTGTGGAATAGTGTGCCCTGGGAACCTTACTGAGCCTTGGTTCTGGAACTCTGTGGACTGGGAACATGACTGAGGTTTATTCTAGAACCCTGTAGCCTGGGAACATAACTGAGGATTGATTCTGGAACCCTGTGGCCTGGGAACATGACATCGGTGGATTCTGGAACCCTGTGGCCTGGGAACATGAGAACGGTTTGATTCTGGAACCCTGTGGCCTGGCAACATGACTGAGGCTTGATTCTGGAACCCTGTGGCCTGGCAACATGACTGAGGCTTGATTCTGGATCCCTGTGGCCTGGGAACATGACTAAGGCGTGATTCTGGAAAACTGTGGCCTGGGAACATGATATCTGTTTAGATTGTGGAATAGTGTGCCCTGGGAACCTGACTGAGCCTTGCTTCTGGAACTCTGTGGACTGGGAACATGACTGAGGTTTATTCTAGAACCCTGTAGCCTGGGAACATAACTGAGGATTGATTCTGGAAGCCTGTGGCCTGGGAACATAACATCGGTGGATTCTGGAACCCTGTGGCATGGGAACATGAGAACGGTTTGATTCTGGGACCCTGTGGCCTGGCAACATGACTGAGGCTTGATTCTGGAACCCTGTGGCCTGGCAACATGACTGAGGCTTGATTCTGGAACCGTGTGGCCTGGGAACTTGACTGGGGTTTGATCGCAGAAACCTGTGGACTGGCCACATGACTGAGGTTTGATGGTTGAACCCTGTGGCATGGCAACATGATTGAGGTTTGATTGTGGATCCCTCAGGCTTGGGAACATGACTGAGGCTTAATGGTGGAACACTGTGGCCTGGAAACAGGAACGAGGTTTGATGGTGGAACCCTGTGGCCTGGCAACATAACTGAAGTTTGATTCTGGAAAACTGTGGCCTGGGAACATGACATCTGTTTAGATTGTGGAATAGTGTGCCCTGGGAACCTGACTGAGCCTTGGTTCTGGAACTCTGTGGACGGGGAACATGACTGAGGTTTATTCTAGAACCCTGTAGCCTGGGAACATAACTGAGGATTGATTCTGGAACCCTGTGGCCTGGGAACATGACATCGGTGGATTCTGGAACCCTGTGGCCTGGGAACATGAGAACGGTTTGATTCTGGAACCCTTTGGCCTGGCAACATGACTGAGGCTTGATTCTGGAACCCTGTGGACTGGCAACATGACTGAGGCTTGATTCTGGAACCCTGTAGCCTGGCAACATGACTGAGGCTTGATTCTGGAACCGTGTGGCCTGGGAACTTGACTGGGGTTTGATCGCAGAAACCTGTGGACTGGCCACATGACTGAGGTTTGATGGTTGAACCCTGTGGCATGGCAACATGATTGAGGTTTGATTGTGGATCCCTCAGGCTTGGGAACATGACTGAGGCTTAATGGTGGAACACTGTGGCCTGGAAACAGGAACGAGGTTTGATGGTGGAACCCTGTGGCCTGGCAACATAACTGAAGTTTGATTCTGGAAAACTGTGGCCTGGGAACATGACATCTGTTTAGATTGTGGAATAGTGTGCCCTGGGAACCTGACTGAGCCTTGGTTCTGGAACTCTGTGGACGGGGAACATGACTGAGGTTTATTCTAGAACCCTGTAGCCTGGGAACATAACTGAGGATTGATTCTGGAACCCTGTGGCCTGGGAACATGACATCGGTGGATTCTGGAACCCTGTGGCCTGGGAACATGAGAACGGTTTGATTCTGGAACCCTTTGGCCTGGCAACATGACTGAGGCTTGATTCTGGAACCCTGTGGACTGGCAACATGACTGAGGCTTGATTCTGGAACCCTGTGGCCTGGCAACATGACTGAGGCTTGATTCTGGAACCGTGTGGCCTGGGAACTTGAGTGGGGTTTGATCGCAGAAACCTGTGGACTGGCCACATGACTGAGGTTTGATGGTGGAACCCTGTGCACTGGGAACATGACATCTGCTTAGATTGTGGAATAGTGTGCCCTGGGAACCTAACTGAGCCTTGGTTCTGGATCTCTGTGGCCTGGGAACATGACATCGGTGGATTCTGGAACCCTGTGGCCTGGGAACATGAGAACGGTTTGAGTCTGGAACCCTGTGGCCTGGCAACATGACTGAGGCTTGATTCTGTAACCCTGTGGCCTGGCAACATGACTGAGGTTTGATTCTGGATCCCTGTGGCCTGGGAACATGACTGAGGCGTGATTCTGGAAAACTGTGGCCTGGGAACATGACATCTGTTTAGATTGTGGAATAGTGTGCCCTGGGAACCTGACTGAGCCTTGGTTCTGGAACTCTGTGGACTGGGAACATGACTGAGGTTTATTCTAGAACCCTGTAGCCTGGCAACATAACTGAGGATTGATTCTGGAACCCTGTGGCCTGGGAACATGACATCGGTGGATTCTGGAACCCTGTGGCCTGGGAACATGAGAACGGTTTGCTTCTGGAACCCTGCGGCCTGGTAACATGACTGAGCCTTGATTCTGGAACCCTGTGGCCTGGCAACATGACTGAGGCTTGATTCTGGAACCCTGTGGCCTGGCAACATGACTGAGGCTTGATTCTGAAACCGTGTGGTCTGGGAAATTGACTGAGGCCTGATATTGGAACCCCGTGGCGTGGGAACATGCCATTGGTTTGATTCTGGAACCCTGTTTCCTGAGAACATGACTGAGGTTTGATGGTTGAACCCTGTGGCATGGCAACATGATTGAGGTTTGATTGTGGAACCCTCAGGCTTGGGAACATGACTGAGGCTTAATGGTGGAACACTGTGGCCTGGAAACAGGAATGAGGTTTGATGGTGGAACCCTGTGGCCTGGCAACATGACTGAGGTTTGATTCTGGAAAACTGTGTCCTGGGAACGTGACATCTGTTTAGATTGTGGAATAGTGTGCCCTGGGAACCTGACTGAGCCTTGGTTCTGGAACTCTGTGGACTGGGAACATGACTGAGGTCTATTCTAGAACCCTGTAGCCTGGGAACATAACTGAGGATTGATTCTGGAAGCCTGTGGCCTGGGAACATGACATCGGTGGATTCTGGAACCCTGTGGCATGGGAACATGAGAACGGTTTGATTCTGGAACCCTGTGTCCTGGCAACATGACTGAGGCTTGATTCTGGGACCCTGTGGCCTGGCAACATGACTGAGCCTTGATTCTGGAACCCTGTGGCCTGGCAACATGACTGAGGCTTGATTCTGGAACCGTGTGGCCTGGGAACTTGACTGGGGTTTGATCGCAGAAACCTGTGGACTGGCCACATGACTGAGGTTTGATGGTGGAACCCTGTGCACTGGGAATATGACTGAGGCCTGATACTGGAACCCCGTAGCGTGGGAACATGCCATTGGTTTGATTCTGGAACCCTGTTTCCTGAGAACATGACTGAGGTTTGATGGTTGAACCCTGTGGCATGGCAACATGATTGAGGTTTGATTGTGGATCCCTCAGGCTTGGGAACATGACTGAGGCTTAATGGTGGAACACTGTGGCCTGGAAACAGGAACGAGGTTTGATGGTGGAACCCTGTGGCCTGGCAACATGACTGAGGTTTGATTCTGGAACCCTGTGGCCAGGCAACATGACTGAGGCTTGATTCTGGAACATTGTGGCCCGGCAACATGACTGAGGTTTGATTCTGGATCCCTGTGGCCTGGGAACATGACTGAGGCGTGATTCTGGAAAACTGTGGCCTGGGAACATGACATCTGTTTAGATTGTGGAATAGTGTGCCCTGGGAACCTGACTGAGCCTTGGTTCTGGAACTCTGTGGACTGGGAACATGACTGAGGTTTATTGTAGAACCCTGTAGCCTGGGAACATAACTGAGGATTGATTCTGGAACCCTGTGGCCTGGGAACATGACATCGGTGGATTCTGGAACCCTGTGGCCTGGGAACATGAGAACGGTTTGATTCTGGAACCCTGTGGCCTGGCAACATGACTGAGGCTTGATTCTGGAACCCTGTGGCCTGGGAACATGACATCCGTGGATTCTGGAACCCTGTGGCCTGGGAACATGAGAACGGTTTGATTCTGGAACCCTGTGGCCTGGCAACATGACTCAGCCTTGATTCTGGAACCCTGTGGCCTGGGAACATGACTAAGGCGTGATTCTGGAAAACTGTGGCCTGGGAACATGATATCTGTTTAGATTGTGGAATAGTGTGCCCTGGGAACCTGACTGAGCCTTGGTTCTGGAACTCTGTGGACTGGGAACATGACTGAGGTTTATTCTAGAACCCTGGAGCCTGGGAACATAACTGAGGATTGATTCTGGAACCCTGTGGCCTGGGAACATGACATCGGTGGATTCTGGAACCCTGTGGCCTGGGAACATGAGAACGGTTTGATTCTGGAACCCTGTGGCCTGGCAACATGACTGAGACTTGATTCTGGAACCCTGTGGCCTGGCAACATGACTGAGGCTTGATTCTGGATCCCTGTGGCCTGGGAACATGACTAAGGCGTGATTCTGGAAAACTGTGGCCTGGGAACATGATATCTGTTTAGATTGTGGAATAGTGTGCCCTGGGAACCTGACTGAGCCTTGGTTCTGGAACTCTGTGGACTGGGAACATGACTGAGGTCTATTCTAGAACCCTGTAGCCTGGGAACATAACTGAGGATTGATTCTGGAAGCCTGTGGCCTGGGAACATGACATCGGTGGATTCTGGAACCCTGTGGCATGGGAACATGAGAACGGTTTGATTCTGGAACCCTGTGTCCTGGCAACATGACTGAGGCTTGATTCTGGGACCCTGTGGCCTGGCAACATGACTGAGCCTTGATTCTGGAACCCTGTGGCCTGGCAACATGACTGAGGCTTGATTCTGGAACCGTGTGGCCTGGGAACTTGACTGGGGTTTGATCGCAGAAACCTGTGGACTGGCCACATGACTGAGGTTTGATGGTGGAACCCTGTGCACTGGGAATATGACTGAGGCCTGATACTGGAACCCCGTAGCGTGGGAACATGCCATTGGTTTGATTCTGGAACCCTGTTTCCTGAGAACATGACTGAGGTTTGATGGTTGAACCCTGTGGCATGGCAACATGATTGAGGTTTGATTGTGGATCCCTCAGGCTTGGGAACATGACTGAGGCTTAATGGTGGAACACTGTGGCCTGGAAACAGGAATGAGGTTTGATGGTGGAACCCTGTGGCCTGGCAACATGACTGAGGTTTGATTCTGGAAAACTGTGTCCTGGGAACGTGACATCTGTTTAGATTGTGGAATAGTGTGCCCTGGGAACCTGACTGAGCCTTGGTTCTGGAACTCTGTGGACGGGGAACATGACTGAGGTTTATTCTAGAACCCTGTAGCCTGGGAACATTACTGAGGATTGATTCTGGAACCCTGTGGCCTGGGAACATGACATCGGTGGATTCTGGAACCCTGTGGCCTGGGAACATGAGAACGGTTTGATTCTGGAACCCTTTGGCCTGGCAACATGACTGAGGCTTGATTCTGGAACCCTGTGGACAGGCAACATGACTGAGGTTTGATTCTGGAACCCTGTGGCCTGGCAACATGACTGAGGCTTGATTCTGGAACCGTGTGGCCTGGGAACTTGAGTGGGGTTTGATCGCAGAAACCTGTGGACTGGCCACATGACTGAGGTTTGATGGTGGAACCCTGTGCACTGGGAACATGACATCTGCTTAGATTGTGGAATAGTGTGCCCTGGGAACCTAACTGAGCCTTGGTTCTGGATCTCTGTGGCCTGGGAACATGACATCGGTGGATTCTGGAACCCTGTGGCCTGGGAACATGAGAACGGTTTGAGTCTGGAACCCTGTGGCCTGGCAACATGACTGAGGCTTGATTCTGTAACCCTGTGGCCTGGCAACATGACTGAGGTTTGATTCTGGATCCCTGTGGCCTGGGAACATGACTGAGGCGTGATTCTGGAAAACTGTGGCCTGGGAACATGACATCTGTTTAGATTGTGGAATAGTGTGCCCTGGGAATCTGACTGAGACTTGGTTCTGGAACTCTGTGGACTGGGAACATGACTGAGGTTTATTCTAGAACCCTGTAGCCTGGCAACATAACTGAGGATTGATTCTGGAACCCTGTGGCCTGGGAACATGACATCGGTGGATTCTGGAACCCTGTGGCCTGGGAACATGAGAACGGTTTGATTCTGGAACCCTGTGGCCTGGCAACATGACTGAGGCTTGATTCTGGAACCCTGTGGCCTGGCAACATGACTGAGGCTTGATTCTGGATCCCTGTGGCCTGGGAACATGACTAAGGCGTGATTCTGCAAAACTGTGGCCTGGGAACATGATATCTGTTTAGATTGTGGAATAGTGTGCCCTGGGAACATGACTGAGCCTTGGTTCTGGAACTCTGTGGACTGGGAACATGACTGAGGTTTATTCTAGAACCCTGTAGCCTGGGAACATAACTGAGGATTGATTCTGGAACCCTGTGGCCTGGGAACATGACATCGGTGGATTCTAGAACCCTGTGGCCTGGGAAAATGAGAACGGTTTGCTTCTGGAACCCTGCGGCCTGGTAATATGACTGAGCCTTGATTCTGGAACCCTGTGGCCTGGCAACATGACTGAGGCTTGATTCTGGAACCCTGTGGCCTGGCAACATGACTGAGGCTTGATTCTGAAACCGTGTGGCCTGGGAACTTGACTGAGGCCTGATACTGGAACCCCGTGGCGTGGGAACATGCCATTGGTTTGATTCTGGAACCCTGTTTCCTGAGAACATGACTGAGGTTTGATGGTTGAACCCTGTGGCATGGCAACATGATTGAGGTTTGATTGTGGATCCCTCAGGCTTGGGAACATGACTGAGGCTTAATGGTGGAACACTGTGGCCTGGAAACAGGAACGAGGTTTGATGGTGGAACCCTGTGGCCTGGCAACATGAATGAGGTTTGATTCTGGAACCCTGTGGCCTGGCAACATGACTGAGGCTTGATTCTGGAACATTGTGGCCCGGCAACATGACTGAGGTTTGATTCTGGATCCCTGTGGCCTGGGAACATGACTGAGGCGTGATTCTGGAAAACTGTGGCCTGGGAACATGACATCTGTTTAGATTGTGGAATAGTGTGCCCTGGGAACCTGACTGAGCCTTGGTTCTGGAACTCTGTGGACTGGGAACATGACTGAGGTTTATTCTAGAACCCTGTAGCCTGGGAACATAACTGAGGATTGATTCTGGAAGCCTGTGGCCTGGGAACATGACATCGGTGGATTCTGGAACCCTGTGGCCTGGGAACATGAGAACGGTTTGATTCTGGAACCCTGTGGCCTGGCAACATGACTGAGGCTTGATTCTGGATCCCTGTGGCCTGGGAACATGACTAAGGCGTGATTCTGGAAAACTGTGGCCTGGGAACATGATATCTGTTTAGATTGTGGAATAGTGTGCCCTGGGAACCTGACTGAGCCTTGCTTCTGGAACTCTGTGGACTGGGAACATGACTGAGGTCTATTCTAGAACCCTGTAGCCTGGGAACATAACTGAGGATTGATTCTGGAAGCCTGTGGCCTGGGAACATAACATCGGTGGATTCTGGAACCCTGTGGCATGGGAACATGAGAACGGTTTGATTCTGGGACCCTGTGGCCTGGCAACATGACTGAGCCTTGATTCTGGAACCCTGTGGCCTGGCAACATGACTGAGGCTTGATTCTGGAACCGTGTGGCCTGGGAACTTGACTGGGGTTTGATCGCAGAAACCTGTGGACTGGCCACATGACTGAGGTTTGATGGTTGAACCCTGTGGCATGGCAACATGATTGAGGTTTGATTGTGGATCCCTCAGGCTTGGGAACATGACTGAGGCTTAATGGTGGAACACTGTGGCCTGGAAACAGGAACGAGGTTTGATGGTGGAACCCTGTGGCCTGGCAACATAACTGAAGTTTGATTCTGGAAAACTGTGGCCTGGGAACATGACATCTGTTTAGATTGTGGAATAGTGTGCCCTGGGAACCTGACTGAGCCTTGGTTCTGGAACTCTGTGGACGGGGAACATGACTGAGGTTTATTCTAGAACCCTGTAGCCTGGGAACATAACTGAGGATTGATTCTGGAACCCTGTGGCCTGGGAACATGACATCGGTGGATTCTGGAACCCTGTGGCCTGGGAACATGAGAACGGTTTGATTCTGGAACCCTTTGGCCTGGCAATATGACTGAGGCTTGATTCTGGAACCCTGTGGACTGGCAATATGACTGAGGCTTGATTCTGGAAACCTGTGGCCTGGCAACATGACTGAGGCTTGATTCTGGAACCGTGTGGCCTGGGAACTTGAGTGGGGTTTGATCGCAGAAACCTGTGGACTGGCCACATGACTGAGGTTTGATGGTGGAACCCTGTGCACTGGGAACATGACATCTGCTTAGATTGTGGAATAGTGTGCCCTGGGAACCTAACTGAGCCTTGGTTCTGGATCTCTGTGGCCTGGGAACATGACATCGGTGGATTCTGGAACCCTGTGGCCTGGGAACATGAGAACGGTTTGAGTCTGGAACCCTGTGGCCTGGCAACATGACTGAGGCCTGATTCTGTAACCCTGTGGCCTGGCAACATGACTGAGGTTTGATTCTGGATCCCTGTGGCCTGGGAACATGACTGAGGCGTGATTCTGGAAAACTGTGGCCTGGGAACATGACATCTGTTTAGATTGTGGAATAGTGTGCCCTGGGAACCTGACTGAGCCTTGGTTCTGGAACTCTGTGGACTGGGAACATGACTGAGGTTTATTCTAGAACCCTGTAGCCTGGCAACATAACTGAGGATTGATTCTGGAACCCTGTGGCCTGGGAACATGACATCGGTGGATTCTGGAACCCTGTGGCCTGGGAACATGAGAACGGTTTGATTCTGGAACCCTGTGGCCTGGCAACATGACTGAGGCTTGATTCTGGAACCCTGTGGCCTGGCAACATGACTGAGGCTTGATTCTGGATCCCTGTGGCCTGGGAACATGACTAAGGCGTGATTCTGCAAAACTGTGGCCTGGGAACATGATATCTGTTTAGATTGTGGAATAATGTGCCCTGGGAACATGACTGAGCCTTGGTTCTGGAACTCTGTGGACTGGGAACATGACTGAGGTTTATTCTAGAACCCTGTAGCCTGGGAACATAACTGAGGATTGATTCTGGAACCCTGTGGCCTGGGAACATGACATCGGTGGATTCTAGAACCCTGTGGCCTGGGAACATGAGAACGGTTTGCTTCTGGAACCCTGCGGCCTGGTAACATGACTGAGCCTTGATTCTGGAACCCTGTGGCCTGGCAACATGACTGAGGCTTGATTCTGGAACCCTGTGGCCTGGCAACATGACTGAGGCTTGATTCTGAAACCGTGTGGTCTGGGAAATTGACTGAGGCCTGATATTGGAACCCCGTGGCGTGGGAACATGCCATTGGTTTGATTCTGGAACCCTGTTTCCTGAGAACATGACTGAGGTTTGATGGTTGAACCCTGTGGCATGGCAACATGATTGAGGTTTGATTGTGGAACCCTCAGGCTTGGGAACATGACTGAGGCTTAATGGTGGAACACTGTGGCCTGGAAACAGGAATGAGGTTTGATGGTGGAACCCTGTGGCCTGGCAACATGACTGAGGTTTGATTCTGGAAAACTGTGTCCTGGGAACGTGACATCTGTTTAGATTGTGGAATAGTGTGCACTGGGAACCTAACTGAGCCTTGGTACTGGATCTCTGTAGACTGGGAACATGACTGAGGTTTATTCTAGAACCCTGTAGCCTGGGAACATAACTGAGGATTGATTCTGGAACCCTGTGGCCTGGGAACATGACATCCGTGGATTCTGGAACCCTGTGGCCTGGGAACATGAGAACGGTTTGATTCTGGAACCCTGTGGCCTGGCAACATGACTCAGCCTTGATTCTGGAACCCTGTGGCCTGGCAACATGACTGAGGCTTGATTCTGGAACCGTGTGGCCTGGGAACTTGACTGGGGTTTGATCGCAGAAACCTGTGGACTGGCCACATGACTGAGGTTTGATGGTTGAACCCTGTGCACTGGGAACATGACTGAGGCCTGATACTGGAACCCCGTGGCGTGGGAACATGCCATTGGTTTGATTCTGGAACCCTGTTTCCTGAGAACATGACTGAGGTTTGATGGTTGAACCCTGTGGCATGGCAACATGATTGAGGTTTGATTGTGGATCCCTCAGGCTTGGGAACATGACTGAGGCTTAATGGTGGAACACTGTGGCCTGGAAACAGGAACGAGGTTTGATGGTGAAACCCTGTGGCCTGGCAACATAACTGAAGTTTGATTCTGGAAAATTGTGGCCTGGGAACATGACATCTGTTTAGATTGTGGAATAGTGTGCCCTGTGAACCTGACTGAGCCTTGGTTCTGGAACTCTGTGGACTGGGAATATGACTGAGGTTTATTCTAGAACCCTGTAGCCTGGGAACATAACTGAGGATTGATTCTGGAACCCTGTGGCCTGGGAACATGACATCGGTGGATTCTGGAACCCTTTGCCCTGGGAACATGAGAACGGTTTGATTCTGGAACCCTTTGGCCTGGCAACATGACTGAGGCTTGATTCTGGAACCCTGTGGACTGGCAACATGACTGAGGCTTGATTCTGGAACCCTGTGGCCTGGCAACATGACTGAGGCTTAATTCTGGAACCGTGTGGCCTGGGAACTTGACTGGGGTTTGATCGCAGAAACCTGTGGACTGGCCACATGACTGAGGTTTGATGGTGGAACCCTGTGCACTGGGAACATGACTGAGGCCTGATATTGGAACCCCGTGGCGTGGGAACATGCCATTGGTTTGATTCTGGAACCCTGTTTCCTGAGAACATGACTGAGGTTTGATGGTTGAACCCTGTGGCATGGCAACATGATTGAGGTTTGATTGTGGAACCCTCAGGTTTGGGAACATGACTGAGGATTAATGGTGGAACACTGTGGCCTGGAAACAGGAATGAGGTTTGATGGTGGAACCCTGTGGCCTGGCAACATGAATGAGGTTTGATTCTGGAAAACTGTGTCCTGGGAACATGACATCTGCTTAGATTGTGGAATAGTGTGCCCTGGGAACCTAACTGAGCCTTGGTTCTGGATCTCTGTGGCCTGGGAACATGACATCGGTGGATTCGGGAACCCTGTGGCCTGGGAACATGAGAACGGTTTGAGTCTGGAACCCTGTGGCCTGGCAACATGACTGAGGCTTGATTCTGGAACACTGTGGCCCGGCAACATGACTGAGGTTTGATTCTGGATCCCTGTGGCCTGGGAACATGACTGAGGCGTGATTCTGGAAAACTGTGGCCTGGGAACATGACATCTGTTTAGATTGTGGAATAGTGTGCCCTGGGAACCTGACTGAGCCTTGGTTCTGGAACTCTGTGGACTGGGAACATGACTGAGGTTTATTCTAGAACCCTGTAGCCTGGGAACATAACTGAGGATTGATTCTGGAACCCTGTGGCCTGGGAACATGACATCGGTGGATTCTGGAACACTGTGGCCTGGGAACATGAGAACGGTTTGATTCTGGAACCCTGTGGCCTGGCAACATGACTGAGGCTTGATTCTGGAACCCTGTGGCCTGGCAACATGACTGAGGCTTGATTCTGGAACCGTGTGGCCTGGGAAATTGACTGTGGTTTAATCGCAGAAACCTGCGGACTGGCCACATGACTGAGGTTTGATGGTGGAACCCTGTGCACTGGGAACATGACTGAGGCCTGATACTGGAACCCCGTGGCGTGGGAACATGCCATTGGTTTGATTCTGGAACCCTGTTTCCTGAGAACATGACTGAGGTTTGATGGTTGAACCCTGTGGCATGGCAACATGATTGAGGTTTGATTCTGGAACCCTGTGGCCTGGCAACATGAATGAGGCTTGATTCTAGAACTCTGTGGACTGGGAACATGACTGAGGTTTATTCTAGAACCCTGTAGCCTGGGAACATAACTGAGGATTGATTCTGGAACCCTGTGGCCTGGGAACATGACATCGGTGGATTCTGGAACCCTGTGGCCTGGGAACATGAGAACGGTTTGATTCTGGAACCCTGTGGCCTGGCAACATGACTGAGGCTTGATTCTGGAACCCTGTGGCCTGGCAACATGACTGAGGCTTGATTCTGGAACCGTGTGGCCTGGGAACTTGACTGGGGTTTGATCGCAGAAACCTGTGGACTGGCCACATGACTGAGGTTTGATGGTTGAACCCTGTGCACTGGGAACATGACTGAGGCCTGATACTGGAACCCCGTGGCGTGGGAACATGCCATTGGTTTGATTCTGGAACCCTGTTTCCTGAGAACATGACTGAGGTTTGATGGTTGAACCCTGTGGCATGGCAACATGATTGAGGTTTGATTGTGGAACCCTCAGGCTTGGGAACATGACTGAGGCTTAATGGTGGAACACTGTGGCCTGGAAAGAGGAACGAGGTTTGATGGTGGAACCCTGTGGCCTGGCAACATAACTGAGGTTTGATTCTGGAAAACTGTGGCCTGGGAACATGACATCTGTTTAGATTGTGGAATAGTGTGCCCTGGGAACCTGACTGAGCCTTGGTTCTGGAACTCTGTGGACTGGGAACATGACATCGGTGGATTCTGGAACCCTGTGGCCTGGGAACATGAGAACGGTTTGAGTCTGGAACCCTGTGGCCTGGCAACATGACTGAGGTTTGATTCTGGATCCCTGTGGCCTGGGAACATGACTGAGGCGTGATTCTGGAAAACTGTGGCCTGGGAACATGACATATGTTTAGATTGTGGAATAGTGTGCCCTGGGAACCTGACTGAGCCTTGGTTCTGGAACTCTGTGGACTGGGAACATGACTGAGGTTTATTCTAGAACCCTGTAGCCTGGGAACATAACTGAGGATTGATTCTGGAACCCTGTGGCCTGGGAACATGACATCGGTGGATTCTGGAACCCTTTGGCCTGAGAATATGAGAACGGTTTGATTCTGGAACCCTGTGGCCTGGCAACATGACTGAGGTTTGATTCTGGAACCCTGTGGCCTGGCAACATGACTGAGGCTTGATTCTGGAACCCTGTGGCCTGGCAACATGACTGAGGCTTGATTCTGGAAGCGTGTGGCCTGGGAACTTGACTGGGGTTTGATCGCAGAAACCTGTGGACTGGCCACATGACTGAGGTTTGATGGTGGAACCCTGTGCACTGGGAACATGACTGAGGCCTGATACTGGAACCCCGTGGCGTGGGAACATGCCATTGGTTTGATTCTGGAACCCTGTTTCCTGAGAACATGACTGAGGTTTGATGGTTGAACCCTGTGGCATGGCAACATGATTGAGGTTTGATTGTGGAACCCTCAGGTTTGGGAACATGACTGAGGCTTAATGGTGGAACACTGTGGCCTGTAAACAGGAATGAGGTTTGATGGTGGAACCCTGTGGCCTGGCAACATGACTGAGGTTTGATTCTGGAAAACTGTGTCCTGGGAACATGACATCTGCTTAGATTGTGGAATAGTGTGCCCTGGGAACCTAACTGAGCCTTGGTTCTGGATCTCTGTGGCCTGGGAACATGACATCGGTGGATTCTGGAACCCTGTGGCCTGGGAACATGAGAACGGTTTGAGTCTGGAATCCTGTGGCCTGGCAACATGACTGAGGCTTGATTCTGGAACACTGTGGCCCGGCAACATGACTGAGGTTTGATTCTGGATCCCTGTGGCCTGGGAACATGACTGAGGCGTGATTCTGGAAAACTGTGGCCTGGGAACATGACATCTGTTTAGATTGTGGAATAGTGTGCCCTGGGAACCTGACTGAGCCTTGGTTCTGGAACTCTGTGGACTGGGAACATGACTGAGGTTTATTCTAGAACCCTGTAGCCTGGGAACATAACTGAGGATTGATTCTGGAACCCTGTGGCCTGGGAACATGACATCGGTGGATTCTGGAACCCTGTGGCCTGGGAACATGAGAACGGTTTGATTCTGGAACCCTGTGGCCTGGCAACATGACTGAGGCTTGGTTCTGGAACCCTGTGGCCTGGCAACATGACTGAGGCTTGATTCTGGATCCCTGTGGCCTGGGAACATGACTAAGGCGTGATTCTGCAAAACTGTGGCCTGGGAACATGATATCTGTTTAGATTGTGGAATAGTGTGTCCTGGGAACCTGACTGAGCCTTGGTTCTGGAACTCTGTGGACTGGGAACATGACTGAGGTCTATTCTAGAACCCTGTAGCCTGGGAACATAACTGAGGATTGATTCTGGAAGCCTGTGGCCTGGGAACATGACATCGGTGGATTCTGGAACCCTGTGGCATGGGAATATGAGAACGGTTTGATTCTGGAACCCTGTGTCCTGGCATCATGACTGAGGCTTGATTCTGGAACCCTGTGGCCTGGCAACATGACTGAGCCTTGATTCTGGAACCCTGTGGCCTGGCAACATGACTGAGGCTTGATTCTGGAACCGTGTGGCCTGGGAACTTGACTGGGGTTTGATCGCAGAAACCTGTGGACTGGCCACATGACTGAGGTTTGATGGTTGAACCCTGTGCACTGGGAACATGACTGAGGCCTGATACTGGAACCCCGTGGCGTGGGAACATGCCATTGGTTTGATTCTGGAACCCTGTTTCCTGAGAACATGACTGAGGTTTGATGGTTGAACCCTGTGGCATGGCAACATGATTGAGGTTTCATTGTGGAACCCTCAGGCTTGGGAACATGACTGAGGCTTAATGGTGGAACACTGTGGCCTGGAAAGAGGAACGAGGTTTGATGGTGGAACCCTGTGGCCTGGCAACATAACTGAGGTTTGATTCTGGAAAACTGTGGCCTGGGAACATGACATCTGTTTAGATTGTGGAATAGTGTGCCCTGGGAACCTGACTGAGCCTTGGTTCTGGAACTCTGTGGACTGGGAACATGACTGAGGGTTATTCTAGAACCCTGTAGCCTGGGAACATAACTGAGGATTGATTCTGGAACACTGTGGCCTGGGAACATGAAATCGGTGGATTCTGGAACCCTTTGGCCTGGGAACATGAGAACGGTTTGATTCTGGAACCCTTTGGCCTGGCAACATGACTGAGGCTTGATTCTGGAACCCTGTGGACTGGCAACATGACTGAGGCTTGATTCTGGAACCCTGTGGCCTGGCAACATGACTGAGGCTTAATTCTGGAACCGTGTGGCCTGGGAACTTGACTGGGGTTTGATCGCAGAAACCTGTGGACTGGCCACATGACTGAGGTTTGATGGTGGAACCCTGTGCACTGGGAACATGACTGAGGCCTGATACTGGAACCCCGTGGCGTGGGAACATGCCATTGGTTTGATTCTGGAACCCTGTTTCCTGAGAACATGACTGAGGTTTGATGGTTGAACCCTGTGGCATGGCAACATGATTGAGGTTTGATTGTGGAACCCTCAGGTTTGGGAACATGACTGAGGCTTAATGGTGGAACACTGTGGCCTGGAAACAGGAATGAGGTTTGATGGTGGAACCCTGTGGCCTGGCAACATGAATGAGGTTTGATTCTGGAAAACTGTGTCCTGGGAAGATGACATCTGCTTAGATTGTGGAATAGTGTGCCCTGGGAACCTAACTGAGCCTTGCTTCTGGATCTCTGTGGCCTGGGAACATGACATCGGTGGATTCTGGAACCCTGTGGCCTGGGAACATGAGAACGGTTTGAGTCTGGAACCCTGTGGCCTGGCAACATGACTGAGGCTTGATTCTGGAACACTGTGGCCCGGCAACATGACTGAGGTTTGATTCTGGTTCCCTGTGGCCTGGGAACATGACTGAGGCGTGATTCTGGAAAACTGTGGCCTGGGAACATGACATCTGTTTAGATTGTGGAATAGTGTGCCCTGGGAACCTGACTGAGCCTTGGTTCTGGAACTCTGTGGACGGGGAACATGACTGAGGTTTATTCTAGAACCCTGTAGCCTGGGAACATAACTGAGGATTGATTCTGGAACCCTGTGGCCTTGGAACATGACATCGGTGGATTCTGGAACCCTGTGGCCTGGGAACATGAGAATGGTTTGATTCTGGAACCCTTTGGCCTGGCAACATGACTGAGGCTTGATTCTGGAACCCTGTGGACTGGCAACATGACTGAGGCTTGATTCTGGAACCCTGTGGCCTGGCAACATGACTGAGGCTTGATTCTGGAACCGTGTGGCCTGGGAACTTGAGTGGGGTTTGATCGCAGATACCTGTGGACTGGCCACATGACTGAGGTTTGATGGTGGAACCCTGTGCACTGGGAACATGACATCTGCTTAGATTGTGGAATAGTGTGCCCTGGGAACCTAACTGAGCCTTGGTTCTGGATCTCTGTGGCCTGGGAACATGACATCGGTGGATTCTGGAACCCTGTGGCCTGGGAACATGAGAACGGTTTGATTCTGGAACCCTGTGGCCTGGCAACATGACTGAGGCTTGATTCTGGAACCCTGTGGCCTGGCAACATGACTGAGGCTTGATTCTGGATCACTGTGGCCGGGGAACATGACTAAGGCGTGATTCTCGAAAACTGTGGCCTGGGAACATGATATCTGTTTAGATTGTGGAATAGTGTGCCCTGGGTACATGACTGAGCCTTGGTTCTGGAACTCTGTGGACTGGGAACATGACTGAGGTTTATTCTAGAACCCTGTAGCCTGGGAACATAACTGAGGATTGATTCTGGAACCCTGTGGCCTGGGAACATGACATCGGTGGATTCTGGAAACCTGTGGCCTGGGAACATGAGAACGGTTTGATTCTGGAACCCTGTGGCCTGGCAACATGACTGAGGCTTGATTCTGGAACCCTGTGGCCTGGCAACATGACTGAGGCTTGATTCTGGAACCGTGTGGCCTGGGAAATTGAATGGGGTTTAATCGCAGAAACCTGTGGACTGTCCACATGACTGAGGTTTGATGGTGGAACCCTGTGCACTGGGAACATGACTGAGGCCTGATACTGGAACCCCGTGGCATGGGAACATGCCATTGGTTTGATTCTGGAAACCTTTTTCCTGAGAACATGACTGAGGTTTGATGCTTGAACCCTGTGGCATGGCAACATGATTGAGGTTTGATTGTGGAACCCTCAGGATTGGCAACATGACTGAGGCTTGATGGTGGAACACTGTGGCCTGGAAACAGGAATGAGGTTTGATGGTGGAACCCTGTGGCCTGGCAACATGAGTGAGGTTTGATTCTGGAAAACTGTGGCCTGGGAACATGACATCTGTTTAGATTGTGGAATAGTGTGCCCTGGGAACCTGACTGAGCCTTGGTTCTGGAACTCTGTGGACTGGGAACATGACTGAGGTTTATTCTAGAACCCTGTAGCCTGGGAACATAACTGAGGATTGATTTTGGAACGCTGTGGCCTGGGAACATGACATCGGTGGATTCTGGAACCCTGTGGCCTGGGAACATGAGAACGGTTTGATTCTGGAACCCTGTGGCCTGGCAACATGACTGAGGCTTGATTCTGGAACCGTGTGGCTTGGGAAATTGACTGGGGTTTGATCGCAGAAACCTGTGGACTGTCCACATGACTGAGGTTTGATGGTTGAACCCTGTGGCATGGCAACATGATTGAGGTTTGATTGTGGAAACCTCAGGCTTGGGAACATGACTGAGGCTTGATGGTGGAACCCTGTGGCCTGGAAACAGGAACGACGTTTGATGGTGGAACCCTGCGGCCTGGCAACATGACTGAGGTTTGATTCTGGAAAACTGTGGCCTGGGAACATGACATCTGTTTAGATTGTGGAATAGTGTGCCCTGGGAACCTGACTGAGCCTTGGTTCTGGAACTCTGTGGACTGGGAACATGACTGAGGTTTATTCTAGAACCCTGTAGCCTGGGAACATAACTGAGGATTGATTCTGGAACCCTGTGGCCTGGGAACATGACATCGGTGGATTCTGGAACCCTGTGGCCTGGGAACATGAGAACGGTTTGATTCTGGAACCCTGTGTCCTGGCAACATGACTGAGGCTTGATTCTGGAACCCTGTGGCCTGGCAACATGACTGAGCCTTGATTCTGGAACCCTGTGGCCTGGCAACATGACTGAGGCTTGATTCTGGAACCGTGTGGCCTGGGAACTTGACTGGGGTTTGATCGCAGAAACCTGTGGCCTGGCAACATGACTGAGGCTTGATTCTGGAACACTGTGGCCCGGCAACATGACTGAGGTTTGATTCTGGATCCCTGTGGCCTGGGAACATGACTGAGGCGTGATTCTGGAAAACTGTGGCCTGGGAACATGACATCTGTTTAGATTGTGGAATAGTGTGCCCTGGGAACCTGACTGAGCCTTGGTTCTGGAACTCTGTGGACTGGGAACATGACTGAGGTTTATTCTAGAACCCTGTAGCCTGGGAACATAACTGAGGATTGATTCTGGAACCCTGTGGCCTGGGAACATGACATCGGTGGATTCTGGAACACTGTGGCCTGGGAACATGAGAACGGTTTGATTCTGGAACCCTGTGGCCTGGCAACATGACTGAGGCTTGATTCTGGAACCCTGTGGCCTGGCAACATGACTGAGGCTTGATTCTGGAACCGTGTGGCCTGGGAAATTGACTGTGGTTTAATCGCAGAAACCTGCGGACTGGCCACATGACTGAGGTTTGATGGTGGAACCCTGTGCACTGGGAACATGACTGAGGCCTGATACTGGAACCCCGTGGCGTGGGAACATGCCATTGGTTTGATTCTGGAACCCTGTTTCCTGAGAACATGACTAAGGTTTGATGGTTGAACCCTGTGGCATGGCAACATGATTGAGGTTTGATTCTGGAACCCTGTGGCCTGGCAACATGAATGAGGCTTGATTCTAGAACTCTGTGGACTGGGAACATGACTGAGGTTTATTCTAGAACCCTGTAGCCTGGGAACATAACTGAGGATTGATTCTGGAACCCTGTGGCCTGGGAACATGACATCGGTGGATTCTGGAACCCTGTGGCCTGGGAACATGAGAACGGTTTGATTCTGGAACCCTGTGGCCTGGCAACATGACTGAGGCTTGATTCTGGAACCCTGTGGCCTGGCAACATGACTGAGGCTTGATTCTGGAACCGTGTGGCCTGGGAACTTGACTGGGGTTTGATCGCAGAAACCTGTGGACTGGCCACATGACTGAGGTTTGATGGTTGAACCCTGTGCACTGGGAACATGACTGAGGCCTGATACTGGAACCCCGTGGCGTGGGAACATGCCATTGGTTTGATTCTGGAACCCTGTTTCCTGAGAACATGACTGAGGTTTGATGGTTGAACCCTGTGGCATGGCAACATGATTGAGGTTTGATTGTGGAACCCTCAGGCTTGGGAACATGACTGAGGCTTAATGGTGGAACACTGTGGCCTGGAAAGAGGAACGAGGTTTGATGGTGGAACCCTGTGGCCTGGCAACATAACTGAGGTTTGATTCTGGAAAACTGTGGCCTGGGAACATGACATCTGTTTAGATTGTGGAATAGTGTGCCCTGGGAACCTGACTGAGCCTTGGTTCTGGAACTCTGTGGACTGGGAACATGACATCGGTGGATTCTGGAACCCTGTGGCCTGGGAACATGAGAACGGTTTGAGTCTGGAACCCTGTGGCCTGGCAACATGACTGAGGTTTGATTCTGGATCCCTGTGGCCTGGGAACATGACTGAGGCGTGATTCTGGAAAACTGTGGCCTGGGAACATGACATATGTTTAGATTGTGGAATAGTGTGCCCTGGGAACCTGACTGAGCCTTGGTTCTGGAACTCTGTGGACTGGGAACATGACTGAGGTTTATTCTAGAACCCTGTAGCCTGGGAACATAACTGAGGATTGATTCTGGAACCCTGTGGCCTGGGAACATGACATCGGTGGATTCTGGAACCCTTTGGCCTGAGAATATGAGAACGGTTTGATTCTGGAACCCTGTGGCCTGGCAACATGACTGAGGTTTGATTCTGGAACCCTGTGGCCTGGCAACATGACTGAGGCTTGATTCTGGAACCCTGTGGCCTGGCAACATGACTGAGGCTTGATTCTGGAAGCGTGTGGCCTGGGAACTTGACTGGGGTTTGATCGCAGAAACCTGTGGACTGGCCACATGAGTGAGGTTTGATGGTGGAACCCTGTGCACTGGGAACATGACTGAGGCCTGATACTGGAACCCCGTGGCGTGGGAACATGCCATTGGTTTGATTCTGGAACCCTGTTTCCTGAGAACATGACTGAGGTTTGATGGTTGAACCCTGTGGCATGGCAACATGATTGAGGTTTGATTGTGGAACCCTCAGGTTTGGGAACATGACTGAGGCTTAATGGTGGAACACTGTGGCCTGTAAACAGGAATGAGGTTTGATGGTGGAACCCTGTGGCCTGGCAACATGACTGAGGTTTGATTCTGGAAAACTGTGTCCTGGGAACATGACATCTGCTTAGATTGTGGAATAGTGTGCCCTGGGAACCTAACTGAGCCTTGGTTCTGGATCTCTGTGGCCTGGGAACATGACATCGGTGGATTCTGGAACCCTGTGGCCTGGGAACATGAGAACGGTTTGAGTCTGGAATCCTGTGGCCTGGCAACATGACTGAGGCTTGATTCTGGAACACTGTGGCCCGGCAACATGACTGAGGTTTGATTCTGGATCCCTGTGGCCTGGGAACATGACTGAGGCGTGATTCTGGAAAACTGTGGCCTGGGAACATGACATCTGTTTAGATTGTGGAATAGTGTGCCCTGGGAACCTGACTGAGCCTTGGTTCTGGAACTCTGTGGACTGGGAACATGACTGAGGTTTATTCTAGAACCCTGTAGCCTGGGAACATAACTGAGGATTGATTCTGGAACCCTGTGGCCTGGGAACATGACATCGGTGGATTCTGGAACCCTGTGGCCTGGGAACATGAGAACGGTTTGATTCTGGAACCCTGTGGCCTGGCAACATGACTGAGGCTTGGTTCTGGAACCCTGTGGCCTGGCAACATGACTGAGGCTTGATTCTGGATCCCTGTGGCCTGGGAACATGACTAAGGCGTGATTCTGCAAAACTGTGGCCTGGGAACATGATATCTGTTTAGATTGTGGAATAGTGTGCCCTGGGAACCTGACTGAGCCTTGGTTCTGGAACTCTGTGGACTGGGAACATGACTGAGGTCTATTCTAGAACCCTGTAGCCTGGGAACATAACTGAGGATTGATTCTGGAACCCTGTGGCCTGGGAACATGACATCGGTGGATTCTGGAAACCTGTGGCCTGGGAACATGAGAACGGTTTGATTCTGGAACCCTGTGGCCTGGCAACATGACTGAGGCTTGATTCTGGAACCCTGTGGCCTGGCAACATGACTGAGGCTTGATTCTGGAACCGTGTGGCCTGGGAAATTGAATGGGGTTTAATCGCAGAAACCTGTGGACTGTCCACATGACTGAGGTTTGATGGTGGAACCCTGTGCACTGGGAACATGACTGAGGCCTGATACTGGAACCCCGTGGCATGGGAACATGCCATTGGTTTGATTCTGGAAACCTTTTTCCTGAGAACATGACTGAGGTTTGATGCTTGAACCCTGTGGCATGGCAACATGATTGAGGTTTGATTGTGGAACCCTCAGGATTGGCAACATGACTGAGGCTTGATGGTGGAACACTGTGGCCTGGAAACAGGAATGAGGTTTGATGGTGGAACCCTGTGGCCTGGCAACATGAGTGAGGTTTGATTCTGGAAAACTGTGGCCTGGGAACATGACATCTGTTTAGATTGTGGAATAGTGTGCCCTGGGAACCTGACTGAGCCTTGGTTCTGGAACTCTGTGGACTGGGAACATGACTGAGGTTTATTCTAGAACCCTGTAGCCTGGGAACATAACTGAGGATTGATTTTGGAACGCTGTGGCCTGGGAACATGACATCGGTGGATTCTGGAACCCTGTGGCCTGGGAACATGAGAACGGTTTGATTCTGGAACCCTGTGGCCTGGCAACATGACTGAGGCTTGATTCTGGAACCGTGTGGCTTGGGAAATTGACTGGGGTTTGATCGCAGAAACCTGTGGACTGTCCACATGACTGAGGTTTGATGGTTGAACCCTGTGGCATGGCAACATGATTGAGGTTTGATTGTGGAAACCTCAGGCTTGGGAACATGACTGAGGCTTGATGGTGGAACCCTGTGGCCTGGAAACAGGAACGACGTTTGATGGTGGAACCCTGCGGCCTGGCAACATGACTGAGGTTTGATTCTGGAAAACTGTGGCCTGGGAACATGACATCTGTTTAGATTGTGGAATAGTGTGCCCTGGGAACCTGACTGAGCCTTGGTTCTGGAACTCTGTGGACTGGGAACATGACTGAGGTTTATTCTAGAACCCTGTAGCCTGGGAACATAACTGAGGATTGATTCTGGAACCCTGTGGCCTGGGAACATGACATCGGTGGATTCTGGAACCCTGTGGCCTGGGAACATGAGAACGGTTTGATTCTGGAACCCTGTGTCCTGGCAACATGACTGAGGCTTGATTCTGGAACCCTGTGGCCTGGCAACATGACTGAGCCTTGATTCTGGAACCCTGTGGCCTGGCAACATGACTGAGGCTTGATTCTGGAACCGTGTGGCCTGGGAACTTGACTGGGGTTTGATCGCAGAAACCTGTGGCCTGGCAACATGACTGAGGCTTGATTCTGGAACACTGTGGCCCGGCAACATGACTGAGGTTTGATTCTGGATCCCTGTGGCCTGGGAACATGACTGAGGCGTGATTCTGGAAAACTGTGGCCTGGGAACATGACATCTGTTTAGATTGTGGAATAGTGTGCCCTGGGAACCTGACTGAGCCTTGGTTCTGGAACTCTGTGGACTGGGAACATGACTGAGGTTTATTCTAGAACCCTGTAGCCTGGGAACATAACTGAGGATTGATTCTGGAACCCTGTGGCCTGGGAACATGACATCGGTGGATTCTAGAACCCTGTGGCCTGGGAACATGAGAACGGTTTGCTTCTGGAACCCTGCGGCCTGGTAACATGACTGAGCCTTGATTCTGGAACCCTGTGGCCTGGCAACATGACTGAGGCTTGATTCTGGAACCCTGTGGCCTGGCAACATGACTGAGGATTGATTCTGAAACCGTGTGGTCTGGGAAATTGACTGAGGCCTGATATTGGAACCCCGTGGCGTGGGAACATGCCATTGGTTTGATTCTGGAACCCTGTTTCCTGAGAACATGACTGAGGTTTGATGGTTGAACCCTGTGGCATGGCAACATGATTGAGGTTTGATTGTGGAACCCTCAGGCTTGGGAACATGACTGAGGCTTAATGGTGGAACACTGTGGCCTGGAAACAGGAATGAGGTTTGATGGTGGAACCCTGTGGCCTGGCAACATGACTGAGGTTTGATTCTGGAAAACTGTGTCCTGGGAACGTGACATCTGTTTAGATTGTGGAATAGTGTGCACTGGGAACCTAACTGAGCCTTGGTACTGGATCTCTGTAGACTGGGAACATGACTGAGGTTTATTCTAGAACCCTGTAGCCTGGGAACATAACTGAGGATTGATTCTGGAACCCTGTGGCCTGGGAACATGACATCCGTGGATTCTGGAACCCTGTGGCCTGGGAACATGAGAACGGTTTGATTCTGGAACCCTGTGGCCTGGCAACATGACTCAGCCTTGATTCTGGAACCCTGTGGCCTGGCAACATGACTGAGGCTTGATTCTGGAACCGTGTGGCCTGGGAACTTGACTGGGGTTTGATCGCAGAAACCTGTGGACTGGCCACATGACTGAGGTTTGATGGTTGAACCCTGTGCACTGGGAACATGACTGAGGCCTGATACTGGAACCCCGTGGCGTGGGAACATGCCATTGGTTTGATTCTGGAACCCTGTTTCCTGAGAACATGACTGAGGTTTGATGGTTGAACCCTGTGGCATGGCAACATGATTGAGGTTTGATTGTGGATCCCTCAGGCTTGGGAACATGACTGAGGCTTAATGGTGGAACACTGTGGCCTGGAAACAGGAACGAGGTTTGATGGTGAAACCCTGTGGCCTGGCAACATAACTGAAGTTTGATTCTGGAAAATTGTGGCCTGGGAACATGACATCTGTTTAGATTGTGGAATAGTGTGCCCTGTGAACCTGACTGAGCCTTGGTTCTGGAACTCTGTGGACTGGGAATATGACTGAGGTTTATTCTAGAACCCTGTAGCCTGGGAACATAACTGAGGATTGATTCTGGAACCCTGTGGCCTGGGAACATGACATCGGTGGATTCTGGAACCCTTTGCCCTGGGAACATGAGAACGGTTTGATTCTGGAACCCTTTGGCCTGGCAACATGACTGAGGCTTGATTCTGGAACCCTGTGGACTGGCAACATGACTGAGGCTTGATTCTGGAACCCTGTGGCCTGGCAACATGACTGAGGCTTAATTCTGGAACCGTGTGGCCTGGGAACTTGACTGGGGTTTGATCGCAGAAACCTGTGGACTGGCCACATGACTGAGGTTTGATGGTGGAACCCTGTGCACTGGGAACATGACTGAGGCCTGATATTGGAACCCCGTGGCGTGGGAACATGCCATTGGTTTGATTCTGGAACCCTGTTTCCTGAGAACATGACTGAGGTTTGATGGTTGAACCCTGTGGCATGGCAACATGATTGAGGTTTGATTGTGGAACCCTCAGGTTTGGGAACATGACTGAGGATTAATGGTGGAACACTGTGGCCTGGAAACAGGAATGAGGTTTGATGGTGGAACCCTGTGGCCTGGCAACATGAATGAGGTTTGATTCTGGAAAACTGTGTCCTGGGAACATGACATCTGCTTAGATTGTGGAATAGTGTGCCCTGGGAACCTAACTGAGCCTTGGTTCTGGATCTCTGTGGCCTGGGAACATGACATCGGTGGATTCGGGAACCCTGTGGCCTGGGAACATGAGAACGGTTTGAGTCTGGAACCCTGTGGCCTGGCAACATGACTGAGGCTTGATTCTGGAACACTGTGGCCCGGCAACATGACTGAGGTTTGATTCTGGATCCCTGTGGCCTGGGAACATGACTGAGGCGTGATTCTGGAAAACTGTGGCCTGGGAACATGACATCTGTTTAGATTGTGGAATAGTG